>NC_081384.1:33308997-33963997 GCF_030684315.1 Stegostoma tigrinum | reverse complement strand
CTTACCCTCCAAAACCCTCAGCCTCAAAAATATACAATCAATTAGCCTCCACAACTCTCTGGGATAACAAGTTCCATAAACTAAAGACCCTCCAAGAGAAGTCATTCCTTCTCATCTGTCTTAAATGAGACACCCCTTACCTTGGAACAGTGTACCCTGGTTCTAGATTTCATCAGGAGGCAGGGTAATCATCGTCTCAGCATTTATACCATTAAGCTCCCTCAGAATCTAATATGTTTCAATAAGATAATCTCTCGTATTCAATAAAGTTTAGAAGCACAAGTCCAATTTACTCAACTTTTCCTCAAGATAATCCCTTCTTCCCAGGAATCGATCACTTGAACCTTCTCTGAACTCCCTCCAAAACATGAAAGAACATAAAAACATCAGTGTGAAGCTGGATGAACACAGCAAGCCAAGCAGCATTAGAGGAGCAGGCAAGTCTGATGAAACGTCAAACTTTCCTGCTCCTCTGATCCTGCTTGGCTTACTGTGTTCATCCAGCTTCACACCGTGTTATCTCAGATTCTCCAGCATCGGCAGTTCCTACTATCTCTACAAAAACATCAGTTTTCACTTTTGCTCCTGAGTCAACAGTTCCCATTTCTCTGAAAGAAAATTTGATGTGAGATTGAGTTTCAAGTCTATGCCCAGATGAGCAAGAATTTGTTTTTAATGACAGTAGGTAGCATGAACACATTCAAGGGGAGATTTTATATACAGATGAGTGGTAGGAGAATGGAGGGGAAATATGAAAGTGGGGAAGGAAGAGGTAGTTGGTGTGGAAGGAAGACTTTGTCAAGTATAAACACTGGTATAAGCCAGTTAGCACAACTGGCACTTTCAGCGCTTTAGTTTAATACTATACAGTGATAAAATGTGACTGGTGCAGTCTCATGATTGAGTGTTCACAATGAATATCAATTTCCTTCTGCATGCTAGTGAAAGATTGAACCATAAAACATTATTATCACAAAGGTTAAAAATATCTGCAAAATTCAGAACTCTACAACACCTACAAAAATATACAACTACTTGAAAAGTTCAGCTGTGTCATGAATTTCCAGACATATTTTATAGGACTGGGCAGGAACTCAGTAGCAGTCAGTACTTGCAGGCCCTTGCCCTGTGAAAATATTTCATACAAATGTGCAGTGACTCTACTCCTAGCCCTCAGCTATGGAATTAAAATCCAAAAAAGTAATCTAGATAAATGGCTTTATTCCCTGGGGAAACATCTAGTCAATACAGGTCCTCGTTAGTGTGCAAGTTAGAACAAAGATGCAAAGAGCAAACAGAGATCTACATAACCACAATTAACCTTAATGCGTACCTCACCGCCGATTAAAGAGGATATAGATACCTAACTCCAAATTCTACATTTTTTTCTCAACTCTACACTATTTTACAAACCTGTCCATTTTTTAAAATCACTTTTGTTCTTTTTCCTTGTATTCACTCGCAAAAGCATGAAAGATTCAATTAAAGGCGCTATGCATTTAGCAAAGGACAGGCCTATGGCAGTGCACAGCACTTTCATTAGCAAGAAGAATGATGGTTGTTCCGATTAAAAATAAATCTCAAACACTCCATATAATCACTCAAACCCATGGAACAAATCCAAATGCTAATAGCTACTATAGGCCAAACTTGGATAGTCGCCTCCGAAGAGTAAGCACTCCCCTCACTCCCAAAGTATCATTATACCATATTTTCTTCCTCTGAATCAGGGAGCTCAGTAATTGTTTGTCAGAGTTATACAGCATTGAAACAGGCCCTTCAGTCCAACCTGTCCATGTTGATCAGGCTTCCTAAACTGAATTAACCTTTTTGTTTGCATTTGGCACATATCCCTCTAAACCTTTTCCATCCATTTATCTGTCCAAATGTCTTTTAAATGTTGTAGTTCTACTCTGTTCTACTATTTTCTTTGGCAGCTCAATCCATACACATATCATCCTATGTGTAAAAGTTGCCACACAGGTTCCTTGGAAAGTCATGGGCTAATTACAGATAGTCAGCATGACTTTGGCAGAGGGAGGTCATGCCTAAAAAATTGTCACAATTTTTTGAAAATGTGATCAAGTGTGTGGATGAAGGAAGTTCAGCTGACACAGTTCATATAGATTTTAGAAAAGTTTTTGACAAGGTCCCATATGGGAGGCTGATTGAGAAGGTTAAAAAACAGAATTCAGGGAAACTTGGTGAGATGGATCAGAAACTAGTTTAGTAATAGGACACGAAGGGTAGCAGCAGAAAGTTGTTTGAATGACTGGAGACCAGTGTCCAGCAGTGCACCACATCGATCAGTACTGGAACTCTTATTATTTGTTATATTCATAAATGAAAATAATGAAAATGTAGAGGAATGTTAAACAAGTTTGCAGAGGACACCAAAGATGGTAGCGTGGTTAATACTGAAGACAGCTGTAAGTTCGAGGAAATTATAGATGGGCTGGTCAGACCTGTGGCAGACAGTATTTAATCTTGATAAGTGCGAGGAGATGCACTTCAGAAGAAACAACAAGTCAGGGGAGCATTTAATGAGTGGTAGGTCATTGGGCTGCTTAAACAAACAAGAGGATCCTGGGGTAATCGTTCACAGATCCCTGAAGTTGGCACAGCATGTGAATAGGATAATTAAGAAGGAAAAATGGGATACCTACTTTCATCAGTCATGTCATTGAGGATAATGGGTAGAAGGTAATGTTGGAATTGTACACAGTGTTGGTCAAGCCACTGCAGGAGTACTGTGCGCAGTTCTGGTCACCTCACTGCACGAAGGATGTGATAGCACTCTAGGGGGTAGAGAGGAGATTCACTAGGATGTTTGCCTGGAATGGAGAAATTGAGCTGCAAGGAGTGATTAGATAAGCTTGGATTGTTATCTTTACACCAGTGAAGGCAGAGTGGGGACAAGATTGAGATGTATAAGATAATGCAGGGTATGGACAGGGTGAACAGACAGCAGCTATTCCCCTTGGTTGAGGTGTCAATTAAAAGAGGGCATAGCTTGAGGGTAAGGGACAGGAGATTCAGAGGGGATTTGAGAAAAAAACTTTTTCACTCAGAAGATGGTGGGAATTTGGGAAGGTAGGAGAGGCTGGAAGCCATACAACCTTTGAAAAATATTTGGATGAGCACTTAAAATAATCATAACATTCAAGAATATGGGGCAAGTGCAGGAAATTGTAAGTATTGCACCTTTCTTGGTAGTTATGTTGGTGCAGATGCAATAAGCCAAAGCGCCTTTTCTGCACTGTGTGACTGCGACTTTTAATCAGAGGTGTAATTTTTTGAGATTAATATATTTGCTCTTTAAGGTTCAGTTGTGCCTCTACCCCACATAAACTTGTACTTTTCAGGTAATACCTTATTCTTCTGTCCTTCATTGCATGCCTTTTAACTGGTGCTTCTGGAAAATATTTTACTACTTTATGTTCCTTGACCATTGAATTTTATAGTTTATCTTTGTCTTCCTAACTGTTTTTTGAATTAGGTTTTATTGTCACATATACTCAAGTAGACGGAATTGAGGTTCATAAGGAGACGTTAGCAATTCTGAAATGTGTGAAAATAGATAACTCCCCTGGGCCAGATGGGATGTATCCTAGGGTTCTCTGGGTAGCGAGGGAGGAGATGGCTTTGATCTTTGTCATCATTATGTTCAGGAATGTTCAAGGAGGGGAAGAGGGACAATCCTGGTAATTACAGACGAGTGAGCCTTACTTCAGTTGTGGGTAAAGTGTTAGAAAGGATTATAAGAGATAGGATTTATAATCATCTAGAAAGGAATAAATTGATTATGGATAGTCAACACGGTTTTGTGAAGGGTAGGTCATGCCTCGCAAACCTTAGAGTTCTTTGAGAAGGTGACCAAACAGGTAGGGGAAGGTAAAGCGGTTGATGTGGCATATATGGATTTCAGTAAAGTGTTTGATAAGGTTTCCTACGGTAGCCTATTGCATAAAATATAGTGTCATGGGATTGAGGGTGATTTAGCGGTTTGGATCAAAAATTGGATAGTTGGAAGACGACAGAGGGCGGTGGTTGATGGGAAATGTTCATCTTGGAGTTCAAATACCACTGGTATGCCGCAAGGATCTGTTTTGGGGTCACTGCTGTTTGTCATTTTTATAAATGACCTGGATGAGGGCGTACAAGGATGGGTTAGTAAATTTGCAGATGATACTAAAGTCGGTGGAGTTGTGGATAGTGCGGAAGGATGTTGCAGGTTACAGAGGGACATAGATAAGCTGCAGAGATGGGCTGAGTGGTGGCAAATGGAGTTTAATGTGGAAAAGTGTGAGGTGATTCACTTTGGAAGGAGCAACAGGAATACAGAGTACTGGGCTAATGGTAAGATTCTTGGTAGTGTGGATGAGCAGAGAGATCGCTGTGTCCATGTACATAGATCCCTGAAAGTTGCCACCCAGGTTGATAGGGTTGTTAAGAAGGTGTACTTTGTGTTAGGTTTTATTGGTAAAGGGATTGAGTTTCGGAGCCATGACGTCATGTTGCAGCTGTACAAAACTCTGGTGTGGCCGCACTCTTGAGTATTGCATACAGTTCTGGTCGCTGCATTATAGGAAGGATGTGGAAGCATTGGAAAGGGTGCACAGGAGATTTACCAAGATGTTGCCTGGTATGGAGGGAAGGTCTTATGAGGAAAGGCTGAGGGATTTGAGGCTGTTTTCATTGGAGAGAAGGTGGTTAAGAGGTGACTTAATAGTGACATACAAGATGATCAGAGGATGAGATAGGGTGGACATTGAGAGCCTTTTTCCTCGGATGGAGATAGCTAGCATGAGGGAGCATAGCTTTAAATTGAGGGGTGATAGATATAAGACAGAAGTCAGAGATAGGTTCTTTACTCGGAGAGTAGTAAAGGCACAAATGCCCTGCCTGCAACAATAGTAGACTTGCCAAGTTTAAGGGTATTTAAATGGTCATTGGATAAACATATGGATAATAATGGAATAGTATAGGTTAGGTGGGCTTCAGTTTGGTTTCATAGGTTGACGCAACATTGAGGGCCAAAGGGCCTGTACTGCGCTGTAGTATTCTATGTTCTATTAAGTACTGGGATACAGGAGTACAGTGAAAAGTTTTCAGTAGCCATTCATGGCATCATCTTAGGCACAAGGTACTGAGGTGAAAAGCAGAAAAATAAAGAAATAAATTTCGACATTACAGTTCTTCTCATTGTAAAGTAGTAAATAAGAAATCAAGTTAAAAGCTCCAAATTACAGTCCTTCTTTAGCCACAGGCCTGCAGTTGTTCCACAATGGGCTTGATTTCTCAATCCCTGCACTTCAGCGTTGCTATCTCATCACTGACCTGCCATCTGGGCTCACCAATCACCTAACCACAAGCTCTGGTGCCACTCCAGATCCCAGTCACTTCCACAATGCCATTGATCTCCAGCGTTGTGCCTGGGCATACCAACTGTTGTGTGGCCCCAGCTGCGGCCGTTTCTGCACTGTCTCCATGATAAGCTCCCTCCAGAAGGTAGAGAAAAGAAAACTAAAGAAAAATCTGAAAAAAAAGCAGTAAGAATGGACGAGTTCCAGTTCAGGAGCCCATTCTCCTTCATTCTGCATTCTTCTGGTGAGTATGTACTTTTCTAGTGCTAAATCATTCCTTTTTAGCTTTATTCATCTCTGGAGTTCACTAGTGCTTAATTTGTTCCTTTCTTTTAGCAGAATATATTTTTCTTGCATTTTCTTGAACAGTTTTTCATTATTGTTCTGTATCTTCATTTGCCAATATTGATGCCTATCTCATTTTCCTAAATTCTAATTTGAGCCCGTCAAATCTGTTTCTCTCCCATCTGTTCACCTTGTTTTCATCATACTCATGCCCATTTCTATCCTCATCTTTAAGTGTATTATGTTATGGGCACTGTTAGATGGCTGTTCCCCTTCTTTTACTACTTCTATCAATGGTCCAATTTCTACCATTAGATGAAATAGCAAATCTTTTCATGTTCAATATTTTACATGCTGGGTTAGAAGGAAGACACATACACATTGTGGGAACACAATTCTCTTATTCCTGTTACCTATCTCTTCTCCCTAATTAACATGGAGTAATGGAATCCCTCATGATTATTCTTCTATGCTTTTCACTCATTTCTCCAACTTCCCCGAATATTCCTTCTTCCACTATAACATGGTTTGTAGGCTATATTATTAATGTTACGCATTGGTATTAACTTTTATCTTTATCCATATGAATTCAGTTGGTCAAATATATTTCACCTGCATCCATCTCGAAATATCTTGCTTTCAGAAGGTATGTAAACATTTTGTTTCAGATGGAACATAATGGCAAGGTGTCTGTTTCTTTCTGAAATCTAAATGCTCCACATTTTTGACTCAGTGCCATGGCTTCACCTACTTATTTTTAGTCTGTGCAGTGTTATCTTCATGCTGCAGTCTTTAACTGTTTAGATGGGCCGGTAGGTGCCAGCCTGCTTGGGTGTACTGAGCTGTAATATAAAATGGAGACTAGACTACAGAAGGGACAGCCATACAGGAACAACCCTCATGTTTAGCCGGCAGAACAAAAGCTGTGTAATTCAACAGCAAAGTTGTCTGTTATTTCATCTGTATGCACAAAATCACTGACCACTTGTCTGCCATCTCCTCTAATGTAGATGCGGCTATAACCTTGCAGAGAATGGGCAAGAAAGAGAGAGAAAAAAATTTGAAAATCTTGTAAAACAGTAAACAGCAAGTAAACAATTAAAATTACAGTCAGGGCTCTAAGGTTTTGTATTCATGTGCTAGTAAACTAATTCATGCCCATGGTAAGCGTGAAGTGTAGGTGCATAATTAGTTCAGTTCAATCACGGGTAACCAAAACGACCTCACGATTAAAGTTCTGAGTTGGAGGAAGAGTCACCAGAACCAAAATGTTAACTCTGATTTCTCTTCACAGATCCTGAGCTTTTCTAGCAAACTCTATTTTCCATTTCTAACTTACAGCATCTGTAATTCTTTTGGTTCTCATTTTTAAGGATTCGTTCATAATTAAACAAAAATCAAAGAGCTGGGAATTTTGTAAGTCATAAACAGATTAAAACACCACATACTACACAGGATAGAAGCAAACAAGCTCTCCCACTTGCTCTTTAACTCATCTCTTCTGTAGCCTGGTTGTGATGCCTCAGTATAATCAAACATGCACGATTTTGACATGCAGATCAGGATTAGCCACATATAAAACAATGATCTTGAGGGCTCATGAAACCCTACTTCACCAGGAGTTGGGACTTTCAGGGAAAAGAAGCATGACATGTCTAAGGAAATTGAACCATGGATGAAAATGCTACCATAGACTCACTGAGTCTTGATGGACAATACCAGACAAGGTCTTCACAATGTTAGTCAAAATAACTCAAGAATACTAAACAGGTCTGAAGTGTGGGACTTTCCCCACCTGCAATGAAATGAAGATCACGCACACTACCTGAAATTTCTTTACCAAAAGACTTCCAGAGTTGCACCTGCTATGGCTTAACTTCCTTTACATGCTCTTGTTCTAATGGGGGTTTGAATTGACCAGTATCTAGCACTGACATTACCAATTCTGGCTCCATTTGCCAAGTGACAGATTTTCTACTCACAGACATGAAAACTGGTCTGCAAGTGCATCAGGGATAAAGACGCCAGGGTTTAGCACAGTAAATGCTGGGCGGCACCTGCCTGAAATCAGTCTTCTGGATTACACATTATAAAAATGGCAACATAAAGAAGCTCAATTGGGCAACTTAAAAAAAATGAAGATCTATTACTGGTATTTTTCTGGTTTTAGTCAGTTAACTGAAAAGAGCAAACTTCACCTTTCATGAGACAGGGCATTGAGTATAAGGATAGATAAGTTACGCTGCAGCTTTTTGAACTGTAAGTTAGGCCACACTTGGAATATCGCGTACAAGTCTGGGCAACAGACTACCAGAAGGATGTGGATGCTTTTGAGGGGGTGCAGAAAAGGTTCACCAGGACGTTGCCTGGTATAGGGGACTTTAGCTATGAAGAAAAGTTGGAGAGACAGGGCTTGTTTTTACTGGACCACATAAGGTTGAGGGGGCGATCTAATAGAAGTTTGTAAGATTGTAAACGGCACAGATAGAGGGTAAAGTATGAGGCTTTTTCCGAGGGTGGAGGGGTCAATTACAAGGGGACACAGGTTCATGCTGTGAGGGGAGACATTTAAAAGAGATCAGCAAGGCAACTTTTCCGCACAGAGGGTGGTGAGTGCCGGGACGGGTTGCCAGTGTGATGGTGGAAGCAGACACAATAGCAGCTTTCAAGAACCACTTAGACGAATACATGAATAGGAAGGGAACTGACAGATATGTATCCTGTAAGTGAAGACAGTTTTAGTAAGGAAGGGCAAAATGCGGTGGCATGGGCTTGGAATGGCAAAGGGCGTGTTCCTGTGCTATATCATTCTTTGTTCTATTATGTACAGCAGTGCCAGTATAGGTTTTGTGCTTATGGCTTTATCCCACAAACTTCTGATTCAAAGGGAAGATAACCAACAACTGAGTTGTATGTGAGACAAATCAACTGCAAAGGATTACACAAGACTGCCCTCAAGATTGTGCAAACCAAATGAACCAAGGGTCTTGCTTCATTCTCAAAAATGCACATATTCATCCCCTGAGTCATGATTGACAATATAAAAAGGAGGTATCAAACTCAAGAGCTGTTTCACTTCTCAATAAATGCATGAAGACTGGAAATATTCAAACTCACCTGCAATGACATCTCAATTATCATCATCAATTTTTTAATACCAATCCACACAGACTTCCCCTTCACATGCTGCGTGATTCTTGCTCGTTCCCGATCATCAAACCTGCCAAGAAGCTGTGAAAACAAGTCAAATGAATTCTCAATAAAAAAGTCTCCTTTCTCCATCATAAATTCTCTTGTCCCACACAACCCCCTCCTCCTGAAGGCTTGGTCTTTTACTGGGGTGTAATTTCACAGATGCTTGCACCTCCATCCATCCCCAAGTACCTTACTGAGAAACCCCAAAGAGCACCCTCATTGCACTCACTGCAGAGGACATCCTAACACACTTCACTCGATTCTTGCTCAAGATCTACACTGTAAAATTTCTCATAAGGGTACCACGGGATGCAACCCTGGCTGTTTTCCCTCTGCACATTTGAAGTGTAATGATATTTGAGCGGGTTGAACCACGAAAATGTGTATGATTTACCTACTGACGTAACAAGCTGCTTCAAGTTGTAATAATAAATAAATATAGCACACAAAACAATCGACTGAATATACATTACAGTTAACAATTATTTACCACACGATGTACTGAATTTTGCCACGTGTTTACCACCACTGTAAAGCCATAACAATGAAATAACAAAGATAGTCCACCACACAAACATGTGACGGGCTACGTACTGTAAGGATGGGTTAACCATGAACAGTTTATGGCCACTTTGATTTGAAGTTGTATGATAGAACTGATGCAACAGGAAAAATGATTTTAACAAACATTGGCGACTATAGTTCCTTTAAAAGTATCAACTAACATTAAGTACATTCTCTCAAAAGAATAAATTATTGCTTGCTGGACTTAAATGACATGCCATTTATCTAGTGGCAACACATTACATGAGAGCAGCCGTGATGAAAAAAAAACAAATGTTTGATCATCTGTTCAAGTTCTTGCAAAAGTAATCTGACCCATGGTGCACAAAATGGGAGGCATTTGGCCAAATGTATTTGCTTCCTAAATTCAAGTTGTCTCAAATGAAGTTTTCTAAAAAAAACAAACTGCTTACACATAGAAGCTGAGACAGATGTAGAAGGCTCGGAATCTCATAGCGCACATGCAATGTGACCTGATTCCAAAGTTATCCCAAAGACTCAGAAAACAAACCTCTTTGCTTTCTACGTGGGCTTCCTAGCAAAAGAAGTTTGGGCAACCAAGTTCCTAGTGCAGATGCACAGTGAGAAAAAAGCCATAATCCTGCATCAACATGCAATTTTAACATGGAAACCTTTACAAGGGAAGCCTTCGGACTACTTATTTAGGAATCAGAAAAACATCACACCATAAAGTGTTCAATTTCAGTTAAAGCTTGCAGAATCTAGTTGATAGAAATATCCTGTACATCTAGCTATGCTAACACTGATCTCAGGACCTACTCTTCTTAAATAGTTGCCTAACTGCTTCTCTATCTCCTCAACTTCACTACCTGAATGCATCCAGGAACTTACAACAAGTGGCTTTAAGTTTGAGAAATGACAGTTAATTTTCCAACATTCCTGGAGACATTTGTCGTTCTCCAATGATAGGAGGAATGGGGAGTGGTTAAACATACAAGTTGTGATGTTAGTATATTCATAGAGTAAAACTGCCTTCCAAAATGATTAAATTTGCAACAGAACGTATCACAATTTTGTTTTAATTCATTTGTGTGATGTGGGTGTTGCTGGCTTTGCCAGCACTTATTGCCCATCCCTAGTTGCCCTTGAGAAGGCAACTCACCACCAACTTCTCCAACCGTTGCAGTCCACCTGCTGTGGGTTGACACACAATCCCCCCTGAAAGAGAATTCCAGGATTTTATCCATCAATAGTGAAGGAACGGCAATATATTTCCTAGTCAAGATCATGAGTGGCTTGGAGGGGAACTTGAAGCTGGTGGTGTTCCCATGTATCCCTTGTCCTTCTACATGGAGATGGCTGTGGGTTAGAAGATGCTGTCTGAGGATCTTTGGTGAATTTCTGCAGTGCATCTTGTAGATAGTACTCATTGCTGCCACTGAGTATTGCAGACGGAGCGGATGTTTGAGGATACAGTGCCAATCAAGTGGGCTGCTTTGTCCTGAATGGCATCAAGCTCCTTGAGTGTTGTTGGAGCTGCACTCATTCAGGCAAGTGGAGAGTATTCCATCACACATCTGACTTGCGCCTTTGGGCTTTGGGCAGCCAAAGGCAAGTTACTCGCTACGGTATCACCTAGCCTCTGATCTGCTCTTGCAGCCACTATGTTTATGTGGTGAGTCCAGTTGAATTTCTGGTCAATGATAACCCCGAAGATGTTGATAGTGGGAGATTCGGGTGATGGTAATACCATCAGGTGTCACCAGGTGGCGGCTAGACGGTCTCTTATTGGAGGTGATCGTAGTCTATTATTTGTGGTGCGAATGTTACTTGCCATTTGTCAACCTAAGCCTGGATTTTTGTCCAGATCTTGCTGCGTTTGAACATGGACTATTACAGTGTCAGAAGTGTTGCAAATGGTGCTGAAAATTGTGCAATCATTGGCGAACATCCCTACTTCTAACTTTGTGGAGGAGGAAAGATCATAGATGAAGTGGCTGAGGACGGTTGGGCTCAGGACACAACAGTGACAAACACCTGCAGAGATGTCGATGAGCTAAGATGACTGACCTCCAACAAGCATGACCATCTTCCTATGTGCTAGGCACAACTCCAACCGCCAGAATATTTGCCCACTGATACCCACTGATTCCTGTTTTGCTAGGGCTCCTTGATACCACACTCAGTCAAATGCAGCCTTGATGTCAAGGGCTGTCACCCATCTCACATCTGGAATTCAATTCTTTTGTCTGTGTTTGAACTAAGGTTGTAGTGAAATGAGGAGCTGAGTGGCTCTGGCAGAACCCAGACTGGGTGTCACTGAGCAGGTGCTACTGATGACGACATTTCATCACTTTACTGATGATAGAGAGTTAGACTGACAAGGCAATAATTGGCCAGGTTGGATTTGTCCTACATTTTATGTACAGGACAGACCTAGGGAATTTTCCACATCGTTGTGTCGACGCCAGTGTTGTAACTGAATTGGAACCGCTTGGCAAGGGGAGCGGCAAGTTTCACAGCAGAAGTCTTCAGTACTATTGCCAGAATGTTGTCAGGGCCTGTAGATTTTCCAGCACCCAGTGTCTCCAACTGCTTTGACACAGTATATGAAGTAAATTGAATTGACTGAAGACTGGTATCTGTGATGTTGAGCACCATGAGAGGCCGCGGTGGATCATCCACTCGGCACTTCTGGCTGAAGATTTCTGCAAAAGCTTCAACCTTATCTTTTGCACTGATATGCTGGGCTCTGGCATCATTCAGGATGGGATATTTGTGGAGCTTCCTCCTCCAGTGAATTGTTTAACTATCTATCGCCATTCACAACTGGATGTGGCAGGTTTGCATAGCTTAGATGCTTCTGGTATGTCCTCCTTCACTCTCCATTGAACCAAGGTTGATCCCCTGACTTAACATTAATGGTTTAGTGGGAATTATGCTGAACCATGAGATTTCAAATTGTGCTGTAGTACAATTCTGCTACTGTTGACGGCCCACAGCACTTCATGAATGCCCAGTCTTGAGTTGCTAGATCTGTTTGAAGGCTGTCCCATTTAGCATGGTGTTAATGCCACACAACATGATGGAAGTTATTCTTAAATGTGAAAGCAGGACTTTGTCTCCGCAAAGTGAAGTGGTCATTCCTACCAATACCATCATAGACAGATGCATCTGCAGCTGGCACACTGGTAAGGATGGGGTCAAGTATGTTTTTCCCTCTTATTTATTCTCTCACCACTTGCTGCAGGCCCAGTCTAGGAGCTAGGTGCTTTAGGGACCGGAACAGCTCAATCAATAGCTAACATTGAAATCCACCACCCAGAGTACAATTCATAGCTTTGATGTTCTCAGTGCTTCCTCTAAGCATTGTTCACCATGGAGGAGTACCGATTCATCAGCTGCCATGGTACATGGTGATTAGCAGGATTTCTTTTCCCATGTTTAAACTAAAGCCACAAGACTGCTTGGGGTCTGGAGTCAATGTTGAGTCATCCCAGGGAAACTCCCTCCCAACTGTGCACCACCGTGCCGCCACCTCTGCTCCGTCTGTCCTGCTGGTGGGTCAGAATATATCCAGGAATGGTGATAGTAATGGCTTGAGCTTTGATATTGTTTTTAGGCCATGATTCCACGAATATGACAAGGTTAGCTTGTTGCTTGACTCGTCTGTGAGATAGCTCTCCCAATTTTGGCAGCAGCCCGCAGATGTTAGTAAGACTTTTCAGAGTCAGCAAGGCCGTTTCAGCCATTGTCTTTTCCGATGCCTAAGTCAATGCAAGATGGTGCATCTGGTTTCAATTCTTTGAGACTGTGTAGCGATTGGTACAAGTGAATAGCTTGCTCGGCCATTTCAGAGGGCAATTGAGAGTCAACCACATTGCTGTGGGTCTTATTGGACAGAAAAGAGGTAGAAACAAAAGCCTGTACGGAACTAGGTAATGGAGTCAGTGTGACTAAAGGGAATAGTAGTCGGGAGGATGATGAACACAAAGGGACAGGTGGTCTGAGGTGCATTTGTTTTAATGCGAGAAGTGTAGTAGACAAGGCAGATGAGCTTAGGGCTTGGATCGGTACCTGGAGGTATGATGTTATTGCTATTACTGATACTTGGTTGAGGGAAGGGCATGACTGGCAACTAGTTGTCCCAGGATATCGATGCTTTAGGCAGGATAGAGAGGGAGGTAAAAGGGGTGGAGGAGTTGCAGTAATGGTCAAAGACGATATCACAGCTGTACTGAAGGAGGGCTCCATGGAGGACTCAAGCAGTGAGGCAATATGGGTAGAACTCAGAAATAGGAAGGATGCAGTAACAGTGTTGGGGCTATACTACAGGTCTCCCAACAGTGAGCGTGAGATAGAGGTACAAATATGTAAACAGATAACGGAAAGGTGTAGGAGAAACAGGGTGGTAGTGATGGGAGATTTTAATTTTCCCAACATTGACTGGGATTCACTCAGTGTTGGGGGTCAAGACGGAGCAAAATTTGTAAGGTGTGTCCAGGAGGGTTTTCTAGAGCAGTATATGTATGTAGTCCAACTCGGGAAAGGGTCACACTGGACCTGGTGCTGGGGAATGAATCCGGCCAGGTGGTTGATATTACAGTAGGGGACTACTTTGGAAATAGCGACCACAATTCCGTAGGTTTTACAATACTCATGGACAAGGATAGGAATGGTCCTAAAGGAAGAGTACTAAACTGGGGGAAGGCCAACTGTACCAAGATTCGGCAGGATCTGAAACATGTAGATTGGGAGAAACTGTTTGAAGGTAAATCCACATTTGATATGTGGGAGGCTTTTAAGGAGAGGTTGATTAGCGTGCAGGAGAGACATGTTCCTGTGAAAATGAGGGATAGAAATGGTAAGATTAGGGAGCCATGGATGACGGGTGAAATTGTGAGACTAGCCAAGAGAAAAAAGGAAGCATACATGAGGTCTAGGCGACTGAAGACAGACGAAGCTTTGCAAGAATATCGGGAATGTAGAGCGAATCTGAAACGAGGGATTAAGAGGGCTAAGAGAGGACATGAGATATTGCTGGCAAACATGGTTAAGGAAAATCCCAAAGCCTTTTATTCACATATAAAGAGCAAGAGGGTAACTAGAGAAAGGATTGGTCCACTTAAGGATAAAGAAAGAAAGTTATGCGCTGATTCAGAGAAAACGGGTGACATTTTTAACGAGTACTTTGCGTCGGTATTCACCAAGGAGAGGGACATGACAGATGTTTGCTTAGTCTAGGTCAAGTTGACATAAGGAAGGAGGAAGTGTTACGTATCCTAAAAGACATTAAGGTGGACAAGTCCCCAGGTCCGGATGGGATCTATCCCAGGTTGCTGAGGGAGGCGAGAAAGGAAATAGCCAGGGCCCTAACAGATATCTTTGCAGCGCCCTTAGACACGGGTGAGGTCCCAGAGGACTGGAGACTTGCTAATGTTGTCCCCTTGATTAAAAAGGGCAGCAAGGATAATCCAGGTATTATCAACCAGTGAGCCTGACGTCAGTGGTAGGGAAGCTACTGGAGAAGATACTGAGGGATAGGATCTATTCCCATTTGGAAGAAAATGGGCTTATCAGTGATAGGCAACATGGTTTTATACAGGGAAGGTTGTGTCTTATCAACTTAATAGAATTCTTTGAGGACATGACGAAGTTAATTGATGAGGGAAAGGCTGTAGATGTAATATACATGGACTTCGGTAAGGTGTTTGATAAGGTTCCCCATGGCAGGCTGATGGAGAAAGTGAAGTCACATGGGGTCCAGGGTGTGCTAGCTAGATGGATTAAAAAAAAACTGGCTGGGTAACAGGAGACAGAGGGTAATAGTAGAAGGGAGTTTCTCAAATTGGAGACCTGTGGCCAGTGGTGTTCCACAGGGATCTGTGCTGGGACCACTGTTGTTCGTGATATATGTAAATGATCTGGAGGAAGGTGTAGATGGTCTGATCAGCAAGTTTGCTGATGACAGTAAGATTGGTGGAGTAGCTGGTAGTGAAGGGGACTGTCAGAAATTACAGCAGAATATAGACAGACTGGAGAGTTGGGCAGATAAATGGCAGATGGAGTTCAATCCGGGCAAATGCGAGGTGATGCATTTTGGAAGATCAAATTCAAGGGCGAACTATACAGTAAATGGAAAAGTCCTAGGGAAAACTGATGAACAGAGAGATCTGGGTGTTCAGGTCCATTGCTCCCTGAAGGTGACAACGCAGGTCAATAGGGTGGTCAAGAAGTCATATGGCATGCTTTCCTTCATTGGACGGGGTATTGAGTACAACAGCTGGCAGGTCATGTTGCAGTTGTATAGGACTTTGGTTCGACCACATTTGGAGTACTGTGTGCAGTTCTGGTCGCCACATTACCAAAAGGATGTGGATGCTTTGGAGAGGGTGCAGAGGAGGTCCACCAAGATGTTGCCTGGTATGGAGGGTGCTAGCTATGAAGAGAGGTTGAATAGATTAGGATTATTTTCATTAGAAAGACGGAGGTTGAGGGGGGACCTGATTGAGGTCTATAAAATCACGAGGGGTATAGACAGGGTGGATAGCAAAAAGCTTTTTCCACCCAGAGTGGGGGGCTCAATTCTAGGGGTCATGAGTTCAAAGTAAGAGGAGGAAAGTTTAAGGGAGATATGCATGGAAAGTTCTTTACGCAGAGGGTGGTGGGTGCCTGGAACGTGTTGCCAGCGGAGGTGGTAGACGCAGACACGTTAGCGTCTTTTGAGATATATTTGGACAGGTACATGGATGGGCAGGGAGCAAATGGACACAGACCGTTAGAAAATAGATGACAGGTTAGACAGAGGATCTTGATCGGCGCAGGCTTGGAGGGCTGAAAGGCCTGTTCCTGTGCTGTAGGTTTCTTTTGTTTCTTTGTTAAATCACATGCAGGCAGACCAGGCAAGGATGGCAGACTTCCTTCCCTGAAGGGCATTAGTGAACATTGTTGGGTTTTTCCAACAATCGACAATGGTTTCATGGTCATCAGTAGATTCTTAATTCCAGATTTTTATTTTATTGAATTCACATTCAGACCAACATCCCCAGTATATGAGCTGAGTTTCTGGATTAATAGTTAAGCAATAGTACCACTAAACCCTCACTTCCCATTCATCAGGATAATGATTATGTTAAATTAAATCATGAATATGGAGGCAATTTAATCAAATGTAGTATACCCCACATTAATTTTGTATAAAAGATTAAACATAATGTAGTGCCCACAGACCCGCATTATTAGATGAACATCTTGGGCTGCATACATGTTACAACTCTATGGGAAACCCTGCATCTCAATGATATTAAAATTTTTAATTCCTGGTCTGTATCATAGTAACTGTAAAATTTGCATGAATAGGGAAAGCGAAATCCTGCCTTGTCCTTTTCCCTGGTCACAGTAATGAGTGCTGCATTAGACTGTTTCTTCCCACCATTCTAGCTGACTCAACCTCTGAGAAACAAGTGTATACGATTTCACAACTTTTGCCATCATCTCAGAAAGTGGCATTAAAAATGACTCTTTTGGTGTAGGCCAGCACTTTTGAGCTGTATGGAGAATGAGGCCATACTTTGGATAATGTGAATTTGGAACATCCTCATCTACACCAAACATGCACATTGAAAAAATCCTTCTGTGGGTATGGACTGAATATTGTCATTTATTGCCAACTTCTAACTGCCCTTGAAAAGTGATGATGATCTGCTTTCTCGAACCATAGTTCACCCACATTCCTGCCATCGACAAAGTTCGGGACTTTGACTCAGCAACAGTAAAAGAATGGTGATATAATTTCATGTCAGGATGGTGCGTGGCTTAGAGGCGAATATATAGGTATTGGCATTCCAGTTTATATACTGCCTGTCTTTCTAACTGGTAGAGGACAGGCATCTGGAAACAGCAGTCAAGGGGGCCTCGCTGCTATTATGGTATGTCAGTGGTGGATGTGGAAGGTATTGGATGCAACGCTAGTCAAGTGTGGGCCCTAGTGGTTCAATACCAGCAGTGGCGAGATGAGATCCTCAAGTGTCTCATCATTGGCATCAATGGGCCTCAACAGGTCTTGGTGCAGGAAGGGAGTCATTCACCTTACCACCCAAGCATAATTGGGGTTAGTGAGCAACATAGTGGAATCTGTACCTCACAACTGCGAATCAACTAAATGGCATTACGCATGCCTGTGTTGCAGCCCACTCCCAGGGGTCATAAAATTCAACCCATTCAAGAGATTTCCAGGATACCACATGCTAAGAAATTATCTGACAGTTGCCATCCTTTCAGTTTATGAACATAAGAATAAGAATATAGTCATGCAAGAAGACAGCGGCACAAATCAATAAAGAAAAGTTTCAGTGCCTCAGAATACAGCAGCATAACTAAAATTTAATATATCAAGCAGGATGCTAAATGACATTGAGAAGTGCATATTTGCTGCATCATTTTAAGAACAAGTGTACCCCGTATGTGAATAATTTGAAACACCATCAGCAACTGCTTAACCATGCAAGTTATTTTCAGTAGGCCTGAAGTGAAGGGGATTAAAGATTTTTTTTAAAACAGTAATAACTAGCTACAATCTAAACACACAGTGAAAGTGTGATGGAAGCAGGTTCAATTGTAGATTTTAAATGGGAAGCAATTGGATAAGCACCTGAAGAAAAGAAAAATTGCAAGACCACAGGAAAGAAACGGTAGAAAGAAGATAAATTGACCTTCAGACAGCTGGCACACACTCAACGGACCAAATGGCTTCCTTGTGTGCTATAAATTACGATCCCATTCCATTACTTTCTAACATTCTTCTTGTATTCTCTTGTAAAAATATGCTTACCTCTAAAGCTTCCATTAACTGCTGCCCTGTGCTTATGTTTGGAATATGGATGCTGGTACTGAAAACGTCCATCATCTCCATCTCCTGGAGAACATCTTTACGGCTGGTGGTCCCAATGATTAACAACTTACGACCCTATAAACAACAGAGTAGGAGACAATGATAAGCAATAAATAAATCAGCAACAACAAGGCAGACCCCAAGTCACATCATGATCAAAAAACTATTTTCTTCCCTACTGGACCGGTTCAATACACGATGCAGAAGGATATGCCAGATCAGCACCCAGCATACCTAAAAATTAGGTGTCAACCTGGTGAATCTATAAACAGGATTGCTTGTGTACTAAACAGTGTAAGCAGCAAATGATAGATGGAGCTAAGTGAGCCCACCAGATCTAAGCTCTGCAGTCCTGCCATATCCAGTCATGAATGGCTGTGAAAACGACTCACATTAGGTGGCTCCACAAAAAAAAACCAATCCTCGATGATGGAGGAGCCTAGCACATCATTGCAAAAGAGAAGGGTGAGGTATCTGCAACAATCTTTAGCCAGAAGTGCCAAGATGGTGATCCATTTTGGCCTCTTCCAATGGTCCCCAGCACCAGAGAGGCCAGGCTTCAGCCAATTCAATCAACTTGACATGATATCAAAAAATGGCTGGAGCCACTGAAAAGGCTATGGGCCTCACAACATTCTGACAATTGTACTGAAGACTTGTGCTCCAGAACTTGCTGCATCCATAGCCAAGTTGTTCCAGTACAAGAACAACACTGGCATTTACCCAACAATATGGAAAATTGGCCAGGTGTGCCCTCTACATAAAAAGCCAGACAAATCCAACCCAGCCAATTAGTGTCCCAGTCTATTTTCAAGCAACAGTAAAGTGATGGAAGTTTTATTAATAGCGCTTTCAAGCAGCACCTGCTTAGCAAAATCCTGTTCACTGACACCTGGTTTGGTATCCGCTACAGCCAAACAGCTCCTGACCTCATTACAGCCTTGGGTTAAACATGGACAAAAGAGGTGAATTCCAGAAGCAAGGTGAGTGTAACAGCCCTTGACATCAAGGCCACGTTTTTCTGAGTGTGGCATCAAGTAGTACTAGCTAAACTGAAATCAATGAGTATCAGGGGAAATTCTCCACTAACTGGAGTCATAGCTGGCACGTCGGAAGATTATGATTGTTGGCTATCAGTCATCTCAGCTCCAGGACATCACTGCAGAAGTTCTTCAGGGTAGTGTCCTACGCCCAACCATCATCAGCTGCTTCATTAATGATCTTCTGTCCATCATAAGAACAAAACTGGGGATGTTCACTGATGATTGTACAAGGTTCAGCACTGTTCACGACTCCTCAAACATTGAAATGATCCACATTCAAATGCAACAAGATCTGGACAACATCCAGGCTTGGGCTGACAGGTAACAAATAATATTAGAACATAGAACAATATAGCGCAGAACAGGCCCTTCAGCCCTCCATGTTGCGCCAACCTGTGAACTAATCTAAGCCCCTCCCTCTCACTATCCCATCGTCATCCATATGCTTATCCAAGGACTGTTTAAATGCCCCTAATGTGGCTGACAAATGCTAAGCAATGTCCATCCTCATTAGAGACAATCTAATCACTGTCCCTTGACACTGACTTGCAGTACCATCAATGAATCCTACATGATCAACACCCTGGAGATTAGCAATGACCAAAAACTCACTGGATTTTCCATATAAATAGAAGCTCCAACAGCTGGTCAGAAGCTAGGAATACTGCAGTGACTAACTCGTGTCTCGACTTCCCAAAGCCTGTCAACCAGCTAAAGGACACAAGTCAGGAAGATGAGGGAGCACTCCCCATTTGAGTGTGGTAGCTCCAAAGTACTCAAGGTGCGTGACACCGTCCATGACATAGCATGCCACTTGACCGGCACCACATCTGCAAGCCTGTATTCTCCATCCATCATTGATGCTTAATACTAACAACGTGTATTATCTACAAGATGCACGCAAAAATTCAAAGACGCTCACATAGCACCATTCAAATGCATGATTACTTCTATCCAGAAAGACAAGGAGAGCAGGTACATGGGAACACTACACCTGCAAGTTACTCTCCAAGCCACTCACCATCCTGAATTGGAAATGTATTGCTGTTCTTTCACCGTCGCTGGGTCAGAATTCTAGAATACCCTCCCTAACAGCATTGTAGATTACCCATAGCACATGGACTGCAGCACTTCAAGGCGGCAACTCAGCACTTTCTCAAGGGCAACTAGAGATAGAAATTAAAATGCTGGCCAGCCATCAATGCCCTTGTCCATGAGAGAATTTTAAAAATAGTTTATTCTTTGAGAGAATATAGAAGTAGGGTTACCCGTTGAAGGGTGACAAAAAAAAAGTGAATTTTGTTCCTCTTAGAGAACTGCGGATCTTTGGAAATTGCTCCTATCATTTTTGGGGAATTTGAGTCTTTGAGTATTTTTGAGGCACCGGTGAACAGATTATTTATAACCAAGAGGGTGTGAGGTTCTCGGGGGTAGGCACAAATGTAGAGCAATCAGATTAGTCACGATCTTACTGAACAGCAGAGGATGCTCAAGGGATCAAGGAATTGCATTCCAATTCATATGTTCATATGTATTGTCACAAACTGCCCCACTGCTACCCATTACTCTCATTGGGACAGTGGCCAGTTTCCACCTGCCATCCTTAAAAGGACAGCGACCTCTGAAGCAGTCACCTACAGCAAAACAGCTCATCTTGTCCTGCTTCTGGCAAGTGCAAGCACCGGATCACCACTTTATTCCAAAAATGAGGACCCTACCCATTTGGATGAACTATAGGCAACTTGGATGATGTTGTCAGTTTATTCCAACACCACGCAGCAGAGAAGATAAAAAAAACTATGCATTTGTGTGTAAGTTTCAGTTATGTTGGTAACTGAATAAGAACAGAGTTCAAGTTCACACTAGACACAAGCACACAGCCCATCACTTCAATGCATGTAGTTGTGGGAGTGCAACGTGGTCAGATTTACCAGCTTTCAGATGAGATCTCAAATCAAGATTACTCTGCTCAGATGGGCATAAATGTTCACATGGCACCATTTGAACAGTACAGGTGGAGTCCTGGCAATTGTTTTGGCTGCATTTGCTATCACCGCAATGGTGGACGTCAAATTCTTGGCCCATGAAGTTGCAGTGGCTGTGCCATAACTGTCAGCAACACCACTTTATTAAAGAATTGGAGCAAGTGAAGAGATTCACATTTTTAAAATCACTTCAATTAAAATCCTAGTATTGTGTCATTCATACAGCTCCATTTCAACACTCGTCAGCCATGCTCCTCACCACCCATTGCTCTCCTCCATTCATCATCACTCACATTCCATTGCCTTTCAATGTTCACCAAGCTTTTTTTTAAAAATATTTAGGGACTCTTCTTACTCATAAAACTGCCCTGGCATTCTTCCTTTGAGGGAGGAAAGGCACAGTTATCAGTCTCTTGCTAGAAATAATGACTGTCTGAAGGTTTAACTGGTACCTCATCAACAACCTCATTTTAGCTGATGTAACAGCAGAAAAGTTAAGCAACAGATACCATACACAAAGAATGCAATATGATCTTGGAAGGCAAATTTTATGTTAGTATCCCAAAGTAGGAATTACACTAGCAACTCTGCTCTTAAGGCATATGGATTGCAAAATTTTCAGGAAGCATGTCGATCCGTTAAACTGTTCAATTGTTAAACAGTTAAAGACAACAAAAAAAAGCCATAGAAGCATCTACTGATACTAGTGTTTTGAAACCCACATTGAAAAAATTATGACTACATTAAAGTAGTGTTGTCCTGCAACAAGCTGGCCATTTTATGGTTGGGGAGGGGGAAGAAAGAAGAGAGGAGGGTAATTTATATTCACTCCACATTTGCTAAATCCACCCTATTTAATCAACATTGTCCCTCTATTCAGATTCAACTTGGGCCTTGACTCAAGTATGTTAGAATGTTAGAATAGACAATCAGCTTGAAAAAGAGCAGTACTGTATCTGCACTTCCCCACCCCCCAATCTAAACACTTTGCAAATTCTTTTACTGTGGTCTAAACTTCAATTACAGGATTAAGTGTGTTTTTCAATTCATGCTACCTGCAGTGTGTTAAATACCCTGATAGCTCAGAGAAGCTAACTGATAGGGACTTCAGTCCTGTTTTATTCCCCTCCCTTCCTCCTTCAACCAACGATGATGTTGCTTTGAATTCAGGCTCACCTCTGAAATACGTATGCAGCATATTCTGCAGGATTTATCCCCATCCAATAATGCAGAGAAAGATGCCACACCAGTGCAACAGTATGGCAAATGTGCAAACTCACTCGCATACAATGGCTTCAAAGTTCAATTTGTGATTAGATTTCTGCAGCAGAGCGAGTCTTGGTTTATGCTAATAATCCTGCAAAACAGTGCTGGCACTCTGTGTATCCAAAAGAAAACAAGCAGCAGCAACATTCCTTATGTTGCCCCCAGCACTCCTCATTTGAGGTTTGAGTAAAATACATTGTTTTGGTCGATCTAAGGGCTTCAACCTCCAGCAGCTCCACTTAATCAATCATGAAGCACCATCACAAAAGAACACCTACAGCAATGCCAGACAGTAAAGCAGCACACAAGCTGTATTAATTTGTCAGCTATGGCTCAGTTTGTTGCAAGAAAATAGACTATGGGGTCAATTCTTACTTCACAGATGTGAGTCTATAACCCAGACTGACACACTAGTACGTATGGACCACAGCACAACTGGAGATGTGTTATAGGGCTGACATTAACAAAGGTCTCTTTCATCCTCTTCGGTAAAATTAAAACATTCCATTTCAAAAGCGCACAGCAGATCTCTTCCCAGCATTGGTTCCTGAAGAGAGAGTAAGGGTTTTGGTATGATAGGTGTGCCAGAAAGACAGCAGCATTGCATCAGGAAAGGACTGGTGTTGGGACAACATTTATACCTAAAACAACATTACTAAAAATATTATCTGGTCATTACCTCATTGCTGTTTGTGGGAACTGGCTGTGTATAAAAACTGTCACAATTCTGAACTTACAACAGCGACTACACTTGAAAAGTATTTCGCTGGCGACAAAGTGTTTGGGACATCCTGAAATTTTGAAAAGGGACTTTGTGAATACACATTTTTCTTTGCTATTTACAACAAAAGTGGAAATCTCTGTGGCTGCTAAAAGAAAACAAATCCTTCTAGTACTTTACCATTATCCTATACAGTTGAAGCTTTTCATGTAGCTGATTTTTATAAAACACAAAGTAATGTTAACACTGAAGAACAAAACACTTCTTCCTCCCTGGGAACCCTGTATTCATGTTCTGTGGTCATGACCTGATATTTCTTCTACACCACTTGGACCATGCGAAAGATAAATAAAGCTCAAAAGAAAATCTCCCACTCAACAACTGCATCTTACTGAGTGGCTTTTGGGTGAGATTATCACTCCATGCTCCGAGACTGTCCAAATTAATTTCATCTGGGAGAGTCTCAGAAGAACAAATAAGGTGTTGTAGGTATGGGTGAATTTCAAATTGCTGCTCAGAAGGGCACAAATTTGTTAAATCCCCAGTTCTTTCACACCTTGCATTTTTAAGTCTCTTTTGACCATGCAGAGATACTACAGAGTGGAATTTATATTGTATTAATTTACTTTGCCGCAAACAAGTCAGAAATGGGTGCAAAACCACGGTTTTATTCACTGTTTACTGATCCCAGTCTGGAACAAGACTGAAGCACAGGCCAAAGTCTATTCCCATGGAGTAAGAGAACAATTCAATGACTCAACACAGTTATTCTACTACAGCTCCTAGTGGCCAGAAGTTGCTAAGAGTTTAGCAGGAACTAAAGGCACCTGGAACAGAAAATTAAGTTAGGAGGCCTACATGCAATATCTGGAGTTAATCCCTGTGGAATATTATTGCTTTCAACTCGCTAAATGCACTCTCTTTTCAAGCTGCAGAAATAGGGTGAAGGTTGAAGCATACAAACAAATCTTCTGCAAATTGCCTGGAGAAACAAAATGAGGTCAACAGGAGTGTGTCTAACTCAGAATTTGAATTTCTATATCAGAGTACAAAAATCTTTAAACTAAAAAAATGAAGCCTTTCAATCAAAGAGAGAGATTGAAGTATAGGAAGTGTTGGTTAAGAACTGTTTCCAAGTTCAACGCAGAATCCAACCACTCAAATACTTTGGAAACCACTCAAAAATGCCTAAGGTCTTAAAACAATATTCACTCTGATATTATGTAAAGGCAGAGTTAAAATGGATAGAACAGTGTTAGCACCTTTTTTTCCTTCCTCACCAAACAACCTTAATACTGTCATTGACTACTGGCAAGTCAGAACTTTTTCCCTCAATTTGTGAATACAGATAATGAAAAGAGGAAAGATGGGTTTTTTATTCACTTCTTAAAAGGTGTTTTAGTTTAAAAAAAAAGCAGCTTCCCATTTGCATTCACACAAGATCCTTTATCTCTCAAATTGCATATAAAGTAAACGCTAATCACAAAAATGCTGCCCTGTCCTAGCTTTTCCCATTACAGGTAGATCCTGGGTTGCAAATGAGTTCTGTTTGTCAGTCTGTTCACAAGGTGATTTACGCACAGATTGAAACACAATGCAGTACAATATGAAGCAGCCATTCGTAAGTACAGGAAATGTTTAATGTTGTATATTTAAAATTACACCCCTGTATGGGGATGCATTTGTAATTGCAGGCATTAGTAAGCTGAACGTTCTCAAATTGGGGACACCCTGTACTCTACTGTTTTTCCTTTGTACACAACTGTCTCACAGGACATTGAGTGAGTGACAAGGTGAAGTCATTTTTTTCTGTTAGAAGGAAAAATTCTTTAATTTTTAAAATTTGGACGACAGAAACTTCTTCAACAATACAGACGAACATTCAGGAAAGCTGCAGTTAGGGACTGGGGAAACCATTAAATGCAAAGAAGCTTCCAAATAAGACAAGAAGGTGCAAGAACAGAAGTAGGCCATTCAGACATTGGAGTCTGCTCCGCCATTCAATCAAATTATGGCTGATCTGATAATTATTAATTCCCCTTTCCTGTGCCTTCCCCATAACCTGTAATTCTCACAATGATTTAAAACTCATCTGTCATAGCCTGAGTATACTTTAAAGGATACAATGTCTATAAAGATTAGTGGTCGGTCAGAAGATTGGATTAGTTTTAGTCACGACTGAAGAATAACTAAAACAAAAATTAGGAAGGAGAAATTAGAGAATGGGAGAAAGTAAATTAGAAATAAATTGAAAAGATGTAGAGTTTCTACAAAGTATTTAAAAAGAAAAAGCATGATTAAAGTGAACATTTGTCTTCTAAGGAACCAGACTGGAGAATTAATAATGGGAAATGAGGAAATCATAGAAGGAACAGGTGTGCATGTCTGTCTTCACTCCAAAAGATACAAAAAACAATCCTAAACTATTTGAAAATCAAGAACTAAAAGTGAGGGAGGAACTTAGATCAATCACAGGGTTAAAGGCATTTGGAAACACCATTAGAAATGAAGGCTGACAAGTCTCCACAACATGACAGCCTGTATCCTGGGGTATTTGATCTTAGAGGTCGCTGTAGAGGTAGTGCATGCATCGGCTGTAATCTTTTAAACTTCCCTAGATTCCACAAAGGTCAGTGGGTTGGAAAGTCAGCTTTAATCAGGAAATGAGTAAAACAGGAAGCAGGAAACCATATACCAACTATTTTAACCTCATCATAAGAAAAAATGCTAGAAACAGTAAGGCATTCAGAAAATCATAACACAATCAGGCAGAGTCAACATCGTTCAGAAATAATACTTGACAAATTTATTTCAGGTCTTTGAGCAAGTAACACGCAAAATGGATGAAAGGGAACCTACAGACATGGTGTACTTTAATTACCAAAAGGCATTTGATAAGGTGCCACATTAAAGGATTTTTACAACATGAGCGCTTATAGTGCAGAGAGTAATACATTAGCATGGATGGATGATTGGTTGGCTGATGGGAAACGCATAATAGGGCTAAATGGATTATTTGCAGATGGCAAGTAGAAACAAGTTTGGTGCCATGGAATAATGCTGGGTCTCAGTTAGTCATAATCTATATAATTAACTTGGAAGAACGAAACAATGCACAATAGCTAAATTTTCTGATGACAGAGAGGATGATCTGTCAAAAAAGTAGTCCACTAAGGGATTCAGATAGGTTAAGAGGTAGACAAAATTTTAGATAACAAGGTGTAGAGCTGCATGAACACAGCAGGCCAAGAAAGCTCTCCTGCTCCTCTGATGCTGCTTGGCCTGCTGTGTTCATCTAGCTCTACACCTTGTTATCTCAGATTTTCCTGCATCTGCAGTTCCTACCATCTCTCAGGCAAAATTATAAGGTTGAACATAATATAGGAAAAGTGAACTTAGCCACTTTGGCAGGAAAAACAGAATTACCGTATATGTTTGAATGGAGAGAAACTGCAGAAGTTAAAGGTTCAGAGAGATTTGGGGGTCACATAAATCAGAATGTATAAAGGTACAGGAAGTGATTAGGAAGGCAGATGGAAATGTGGTGTTTATTGTAAGAGGAATACAGTATAAAAGTTGAGAAGTCATACTATAGCTGAACAAGGCCTCTGCTGAAACACACCTTGTGTCATGTGTACAGTTTTGGTCTCCTTTTGAAAGAAAGCAGACAACTGCATCCATCAGAGAAAGTATACAACTGGCTCCTCACGTTACCTAATAAGGAAAGATTGAGCAGATTGGTCCTAAATACACTGAAGTTTACAAAGAAAGGTGATCTTTTTGAAATAACCTAGAAGAATTTAACATAGGGGATGGTGAAAGGAAGTCCCGCAGAAGGGGGATCAGAGATAAGAACATTTTTTTTTGCTCAGAGGGTTTTAGCTTGTCGAATTCTCTACCCAGACAGCTGTGGTGGCTATGTCATTTTAAAAAAGGGGGAAGATGGTAGCATAGTAGTAATGACACCACGTAAGTAAAATTGCCAAAGTCCTACCAGAGCATTGGGCTTCTCTCTCATTAGAGAGGCACATGACTGGAAGTAGCTTAATCTGAGGGTTACCATACCTCTGGAGAGGGGACAAGCTGAGAAGGACAGTCCTTCATGGCAGCCTCAGCAAACTAGTAATCTAGCCAACTGATCTAATTGACTACCTGGTATAATGTCACTGGACTAAGTGAAAGCCCAGATTAATGACATATGGCATGGGTTCAAGTTCCTCCATGAAAGCCGGTGGAATAAATTAAACTAATAAAGCTGGAATGTAAGTAAAGATAGCCTCAGCAATGACAACCTTTACAATTACCAATTGTCATAAACAGAAGGAAATCTACCAGGGATATCTGGGTCTGGCCTACACGCAACTCTAGATCCACTGGAATATGGTTGAATTTTAACTGCCTTCCGAAGTAATTGATGAATCCAAAGGCAATTAGGGATGTCAGTGATGCCCACATCCCATCAAAAAATAAATAAAAAGGATATATTTGAGGTAATGATAGCCTTTTGATCAATGGGGGACAGGCAGGAAGATGAGTTGAGGCAACAATTAGAACAGCTATGATCTTATTGAATTGGTGAAACATGCTCCAGGGCCTGAATTGCCTACTCCTATTTCTTGTTCCTCTTGGTATTAGCTCACATTTTCTAACATGAATGAAACGCAAACTATCAGAAGGTAACCAGCTTGAATAAAATTGTATCCCACCAGGAGACAGCACCTTTGAGATGGTAAAACAAAGAGGTAAAAAGAATTAGAGGTTCCTTTGTTTAGAGTTGGAATTCTTCAGAGAAGGCTGGTACCCTTCCATAAACACATCGGACCTGGCCAAGGTCCATGTTTATGAGGTTGGTTTCTTGTGTAGAACACAGGCATAAACGTAAATGGCAAAAGTCATGCAATTTGGCATCAAAACAGAATGGTCTGGAATCTCTTGCAGTCAATTGCTCTTTTATTTCAGTTTTTAACCTCCATGTTTAAAGTGGAACTGCCACGTTCAATAAACCAATATCTATCTCCCTGGTCATCAGTCAAAATGTATGGGGCAAAAATCTTTAGGCAGCTTCTCATGCTGTTCTCAATTCTTTTTGCTTCTGGTATCTTGATTATTCACACACTCAATGCACCAGAACAAAAGGTGGGAATATTTAATTATTGCCCAAGTTCCAATTTTGATGATGAAGGACAACAGAGGATCACAATGTGATCCCACAGTAAACTGGGGACTGGGTAACATGGTGGGTGTGCACACAGCATTCTTCCAGATTTTGAATGAACATATCAGGCACAGAAGATGAACAAAATTCAGCAAAAGCAGAGATCTTAAATGTGGTGGTTATGTGAAACAGACAGAGAGAGACTGAAGACAGATAGAGAGAAACATTGTTGCAGTGGAAGTATCCTTCGGAGTCTGGAAACAATATGGGTGTCAGTTTAACTTGGTTGGATGGCTGGTTTGTGATGCAACATGACACCAACATGAGTTCAATTTCTTCACTGGCTGAGACTGCCACGAAGGATTCTCCTTCTCAATCTCTTCCCTCACTGGAGACATGGTGACATTCATATTTTTAATATATAGGTATATATTACCTTTTACTTGATGCTAAATGACGACTACCAAAAATACAAGATAATAAAATGTGAGGCTGGATGAACACAGCAGGCCAAGCAGCATCTCAGGAGCACAAAAGCTGACGTTTCGGGCCTAGACCCTTCATCAGAGCTGATGAAGGGTCTAGGCCCGAAACGTCAGCTTTTGTGCTCCTGAGATGCTGCTTGGCCTGCTGTGTTCATCCAGCCTCACATTTTATTATCTCTCTCTCTCTCTCCACTACCAAAAATACAATTAGGTTTCATTAAGTGTGATCTTCAACACAATGAAGCAAAAAGTGGACAATAAAATGAAGTTGTTGGAATCAACTTCCGGGCAAGAATTGTTTCATAGCAGTGTGTTGCTGTTTAAAAATCTTTAATGTGTGTCTAGATTTTCTTTTAGCAGTTTGGGACCCTTGCTACATAACAGAAGGAGCCAAAGAATCACCAAAGTAAACAAATGTCTAACTATTCGAATCCCATTTTCACTCGGCCCAGAGCTTTGTATGCTTTGAAATCGCAAGCATTTATCTAAATACTTCTTAAATGTTACACGTGTTTCTGCCTCTACCACCTTTACTGATCATTTCCCCTTGCTGGTGAGAATCAAAGTCTCCTCCTGTTTGTCTGAAGAAGGGCGCAACCCGAAATGTCAAGCTTTCCTGCCCCACTGATGCTGCTTAGCCCGCTGTGTTCATCCAGCTTCACACTGTGATCTCTCTTCCTGTCTACGCCTCTCAAATTTTACACATCTCAAGCATGGCCCCTCTCAATCCTGTCTGCTTTAAGGAAAACAACCCAGTCCATCCAATCTCTTCATAACTGATACTATCCAGCCCAGACAACATCCTGCTAAAATCACATCTATATGCTCTCTGGTGCTATAATGTCCCTCTTATAATGCAGATTCCAGAACTGCACACAACGCTCTAGTTGTGGCCTACCCAACATTTCATACAGTTCCAGCATAGCCTTTCTGCCCATAAACTCTACACCTCAACTAATAAAGGCAAGCATACTATTCACATTCTTAACCACTTTTGCCACCCATCTTGTAACCTTAAGGAACTACTGCACGTATACACCAGAGTCCTTCTGATCCTCGGTGCTTCCCAGTTTCGTATCATTTGTTATGTATTTCCTTGCCTTGTTTATCCTGCTCAAGTGCATCACCACACATTTATCCAGACAGGCAACAAATAGTGCCCTTGCCAGGGACATCCATATCCCATCAATGAATAAAGTACTGTTTGGGATTCCAATGACTTTGACCAACAGGGTATGAAAATAATGAAGTTACAATGATGCCAACAGCTTTAGTTCTGACAAGTAACATGCTGACAGTTGCCCAATGGTTTGTCAGTTAAACCTTACTGACAGATTGGTTTAAGCAATAACTTAAAAGGAAGGCTCTGGGAGGTAATTCCATGAGATAAGGCCGAGACAGTTGAAGGAGGCATCACAAATGCTACCATGATGAAAACAGGTGATCAACTCTCAGCAGGGTGTAAGGAACTAAAAATTTCTTAAATGCATTCCTGAAACGTCAATGAGGCATACAGATTAGGAAACTAGCAGATTAGATTCCATTGCTGATGTTATCATCAGTGTTGAATGTATATTGAGAAGGTATGGAAAATAACTTTAAAATTTGCCTCTGCTACGTCTCCTGTTTAAAAACTGACACACTCACTTTATTTTACTGACCAACCTTTATATGCAAATCAAACAGCCAAAACCCTGACTCCTGTCATTGATTTACATAAAGTGCTTGCCTCCAACATTCTAAACTGAATTATTTCCCTAATTAAGAGAAGAGAAAGGTCCCCCAATTGGAAGCATATAATCAAAGTAAAACAAATGATATTGATTGTAAGGACCAAAAACAAAGTTGCTGGAAAAACTCAGCAGGTCTGGCAGCATCTGTGAAGAAAAAAAAAATCAGAGTTAACGTTTTGGGTCCAGTGACCCTTCCTCAGAACTCCGAACCTTCTGAGGAAGGGTCACCAGACCTGAAGTGTAACTCTGATTCTTTTCTTCACAGAAGCTGCCAGACCTGCTGAGTTATCGCAGCAACTTTGTTTTTGTTCCTGATTTACAGCATCCGCAGTTCTTTCGTTTCTTTCTTAAGCAGAGTAGAAGGAGTCAGGTTTAATTTCTGATCAAACTCAACCAGGTCAAAGCGTCAGGCTGAGCATTCAGGGTAAACCAGGGTTGATATTGATGAAATAGATCAATTTTAAGGAAAGGCAGGCTTGCACATATAGAACACCTTTCATAGCCTCAGTACATCCTAAAGCGCTGTACATTTAGTGAACTATTTTTGAAGTGTACTCAATATTACAACATAGAACATGACAAACAATTTTCAAAAACAGTTATACGATAATGACGAGATAATATTTCTTTCCAGAGAACCTCCAGACTCACTATTTACAAGTTACAAGTCAGGAGTGTCATGGAATACTCTCCATTTGCCTGGATAATTGCGGCTCCAATTAGTCAGCAAACTCAACAGCATCCACGTCAATGCAGCCTGCATAACGGGTGCCCCATCCACTGATTTAAACATTCACACCCTCCACTAACTACACAGTGACTCTTAGTGCACACTTTCTCTAAGCTGTAGTGTTACAACACTCACACATTCCTACAGACAGAGTTGCAAAGCACAGAAACAGACCCTTTAGTCCAACTTGTCCTCACCAAACGGATATTCTGCATTAATCTAGTTCCTTTGTTAGCATTTGGTCAATATCCCTCTAAAGCCTTCTTATTTATACATCCATCAGATGCCTTTTAAATAGTGTAATTTTGTACCAGCCTCTATGACTTACTCTGACAGCTCATTCCATATACACACACCACCATCTGTGTGAAAAGTTGCCCCTTAGGTGCCTTTTAAATCTTTCTCCTCTCGCCTTAAATGCCCTTTACTTTTGGACTCCTCCAACCCAGGGATAAGACTTTGTCTATTTACCCTCTGACCCTCATGATTTTAAAACCTCTATCAGGTTACCCCTCAGCACCCGATGCTTCAGGAAAAGTAGACCCTGCCTATTCAGCTTCTCCCTCCAGGTCAAACCTCCAGCCCTGGTAACATCCTTGTAAACCTTTCTGGACCCATTCAAATTTCATAACATCCTTCCGATAGCAGGGAGACAAGAATTGCACGCCCTAAGGTTCATTCAACAGTACTTTCCAGAACAGTGACCTTGACCATTTAGAGTACTTGAAAGCTCCCTTTCAAGTCTCACATCATGCTGGCTTGCAACTATATTGTTGTTCCTTCACTGTTACTTGGTCAAAATCCTGAAGTTTTTCTAAGAGCACTGCAAATGCACCTACATCTCATGGGTTGTAGCAGTTTAATTTGGCAACTCGTACTATCTTCAAGGGAAATTGGGAATAAAAAATAAATGCTGGCTTAGCCAGCACAGCCCACATCCCATGCAAGGATTTAATATAAAGACTAAAAGTCTGTTTTCAGGCGTGGTTCAGGAATGAATATTAACCAGAACAGTGGTGACAATTCTCCTGCACGACTTCAAAATAGTCTTATTGCATCTTATTAAGATACTAAATGACAAATGAAGCCTGAATCAAAAAGATACTGCACTAATTAGGCCAGAACTCCTACAGGATATGATTGGAATGCCAACCTGTATTTTCTGCTCATGTACTTGCACAGGGTTTGATCACGCAGCCCTCTGGCTTGAATGTGTCACGAGTCAGCAATGACTGACACTAGATCTGCCTCCAATACATGCTCTTCTGTTGAGGGTAGCCTGCCCCCTCACAATGTCGCTGGTTTCACCTAAAGGATTATCATTCGGAGTGGTTAACAAGAGAGCTAACATTGAATATGGTATCCCAGCAGGAACATCCACAAGAGAGGAAACTGGAGGAGAAATGAACACTGCCAAATGAATTAAGCCATTTTGACTACAGCCTGGGGCAAGTCCGAGGTTGAGCTGAATAATGTACTTTTAAATAATTTGCATTTCAGTATCTAATATGCAGCCTCCAACAGTCTTTCCCACTTATCAGGAAATGTCAGGTCTCTTGACCATTTAAAAAAAAATGCAAACAAAGTCCCCATGGGGTCATGCTGTAGATCATACAGCCTTGCTCATTCTTTCGTTTACTTTGATGTTACTTTTACGTCATTTGTCTGAAGGTTTGGTTCTGCCCGCCTTAATCACCATCCCCCATTCCCGTGCATGCAGAAAATGAAGTGAAGATGTAAGCTTAAGAAACATCACAGACCAGCTGTCAGTTATTGCAACCCAACATTTCTGACAGACTAAATGGCCTCAGGTTAATCTCCTCAGTAACAGGAGAAAAGAAAGGCAGAGCTCAGTCAGCTGCAATACAGCTGGTTAGACTGAATATTTCTTTTTGTATCCTTTTGAAACTTAAAATAAAACTCTTCTACAGTTCAGATGTAAAAGGAGTACTACACCAACAGTAAACAGCATGACTGCTGAACGTCAAGCATGAGGCATTAGTTAAATGTCAGGGCTACATCCAGAAGAAGCCAAAAATGTTGTGCAGATGAATGCCTTCAGGGAGAGTAATGGAAACCCTTGATGGAAGAATTACAATGAAAATGGGGACAAGCTAATCCTCAAATTAGCCAATGACACCCACTCTCTTCAAGTGATGAAACAGCAGCATACAAGTCAACGATAAAGCAAGATAAACAAATGTTAGATAGCCAATTGTGATGCAGCTAAGCAAACTGTAATTAGAAAGTCATGTCTTCCCTCTCGCAAGACTGCTGTGTAGGGAGGCAGCCCACTGTAAGCACCCACAAAAAGATAGTAGGAGCTACCGATGCTGGAGTTCGAGATAACAAGGTGTGGAGCTGGATGAACACAGCAGGCCAGGCAGCATCAGAGGAGCAGGAACACTAACATCTCCATAGTGATTGTCCAAACATTATCCTCACTATTTGCAGTGGTTCAAGACAGAGGCTTGTTGTTACCCTTTCAAAGGTAGTTCTGGATGGGCAGTAAATGCTGGTCCATGTAGCAACACTAAACTAAAAAACAAATTTAATCAGCCACCGACCAATGAGCAATAAGTCCAATTCAGTGGGTGAGAAGAGATTTGGAGTGCAGCACACATCATGGTAAAATGACAAGTCCTCATTAACTGCCTAGATTCATGTCGAGTTATTATTTTGCCTATAATATGGAGAACTGTTCAGGCTGTACAGAGAAAACTGCAAATGAGTCAACTTTTCTTTTACAAAGTGGGTATATAGATGAGTTCTCTTCATTAGGGGATGAACATACTTTCTTTAAAGGGTTTATTGTAATCTGTACCATGCACTGATTAAACAAAACTTCAGGCTACAAATGTCAACAATATTGTTTCTAACAAAGTATCTGGTGATCCATGAAATTCCTGGCCTGTTCTCACTCAGCAAGTTAAGCGCTGTTTAATCAGTGATACACTGGGGAAAACCAGCTTTTTTTTAGTCTTAACAATGCTAACACATCAACATGGGCCCAAGATATATCTTGTATTGATATCCCCTTGCTCTGGACCCTGCCATGAGGGAAGAGGAAGAGGAAGAGGAAGAAGGAAGCGGGGAGGTGTGGAGGTGGGGGGGGGGGGGGCATAAGAAGGGAGGTAGAAATACTGGGGCAGGCAAAGGGAGACAGTGGTGGGTGGGAAAAGGGAGGTAAAGGTGGGGGGAGAGGAAGAGGAAGGAAAAGGTGGGGGTAAGGGAGGTAGAGATAGGAGGTGGGTGGGCGAAGGGAAGGGTGAAGGAGGAGTTAAGGGAGTAGAGAGATGGGAAGGGAGCAAAGGGAGCAGGAAGGAAGGGGGCAAATGGAGAGAGGGTAGGGCAAGGGAGGGGGTTAGGGGAGAGATCTATTTCCTCAAATCAAATTATGGCAATAAAACAAGTTTGTGCTCACAACTGAAGTTATCCCTTTTTAAGCAGTGCTGGATTCTCCAGTAGATCAGGTTTGGTAGGAATTAAAGATATAGTTTAAAGCTAACAGAGGGTTATTTTGCTGACTGTGAATATTCAGAGATTGTTTTAGTGCTTTTGAAGTTATGTAGTTGCATACATGTAAAATAGTTCATTACAGTGATTTTCTTAAAATTTAATTTAATGGTTTCTCCTTGAATTTGGTTTTAAATGCATTCATTCAACCAGCCTGCCCAGTGCATTGTGAGAGTAAAATTGTGATCCTGCAATCTTAGTGTCTGTCTGATACTGGTTCCTCCCTGTGTAAAACAGATTTTCTTGACGAAGATGGAATTAAAGTGTCCAACTATTAGCATCAAATGCCAGTGAAACAATGGGGAAATAAAACAATCTAGTTACACGGAGACAACTGTTAGGATGGAAAAAGGGTTTTGCCTGAGTTGCAAAGTTTCTTCAGAAAATGGGATGCTACATGATTCAGTTGACCATATTCAACTGCCGAATGCACTGGCTTTGACGAACATGACAACATCCAATCGGCCCTGTGGAACAGGTGCAACATTCCATTAATTTTCCTGATGCATTGTAAGACACCATCATTTTCGTTTGTGTTGACCCGTAATGATTAGCCACAAATGGACGGCAGTGGCCTAATAAAAATGCTCAAAACGTTTAAGAAACAATAGGACAGCACCCAAACAATATGGCGAGGGACTCCAGATGCAAAGAAACATTTGTATTTACTGAATGTCCAACCACAGAGCAATTTCACCAAGTTAAAAATGCTGGCAAGCAAATCTTCAAACACTAAAACTACCAAAAATTAAGCACTTTCTCATACTGACTTTCTTCCACGTGTAGTCTAAAAGGGACCACTTCTACACATGCAAAAATGCGTCCTGAAGAGATCCCTTTCAAGATTGTGTTTCCAACGGGAAAGAATGCAACCCATCATTTAAGAGGGTAATGCTCATGATGTGACAATGACAAAAATTTCTCATTGACATCTGAATGAATTAGATTTCAGCAAAATATCCACTGAACTTCACAGGCTCTCAAACTGAGAGTTAAACATATTATGTACTGGGTAGGGTCCAAATGAACTGCTAGTTGTGTCTGTCGGCATTATATTCATAAAGCCCTTGGACAAAAAGTCGCAAAACACTGCTTTCATCCTGAAAAGTGAGGACACATTCATCGCCAGTGTAATTTTCCAAATACAAAAGATATACTGATCACTTGAATCCATCTTCTGTGTCATATACTGTGTCCCTGAAGGCACTGGAAAGTTGATACAATGTTGAATGCGTGTATGTGTAACAGGAGGAGAAACTGAACTTTTAAGAAGTGCATGGAGTCAATGGGTGACTTAAAGTAAGTTTTATACTAGAAGATAGATAGCTCAAGCTCAAAACAAAAGTCAAATTAATCAGCTGAACTGCACTTCAGGCATAATTCACAATAGATACCCAAGTTTCTATTTGTTACCTATCCCAACCTTGATCTATTTTCACACCAAATCAAAATGTCAGTAATGTCATGCTCATCAAAAATAACTAAATGCTTTTAAAGTTATGTTAAAACGACCCCTCGACAAAATGTATCTTTGCATTTGAGATGTACTTACTTCCTCATTTCTAGCATCCTTTGCCAGTCTACAACCAAGAGCAAGGTACATGCTCTCAGGCATTGACCAAAGTTACTCTAATAATTTACACCTAGGTGCCTTTTATCTTTCATACACAAAGATTTGCTTGTTCTTTTACTCCATTTAAATGCTCAACACCACAGAAAACAAGAACTGGAATTTATTTAGTGCCTTTCACAAACTCAAAATATCCCAAGTGTATGAAAATACTTTTGAAATGTTGTCAGTTAAGTAATGCAGAGACACAGCAGCCAATTTGCACAATGCAAGATCCCCAGATCTGCAACGAATAAATCATTCAGTAGTTTTCTTTTTTAAATAATCCTTTGACTCATATTTGTTGAGGGATAAATATCATTTGATACTCAAATTGCATTTCCATTCACTGCTGCTTTTTCCAAAACATACAGCTTGATGTTTTGTCTAATCAAAGAAATGGTGTACTTGATAGTAGGAACTGCAGAAGAAGGGCCTAGGCCCGAAACGTCAGTTTGCTTGCTCCTCTGATGCTGCTTGGCCTGCTGTGTTCATCTCAAATGGTGTACTTATTTTGTTGTCAAGTACCTTCAACTTCAACAGCCCTGTAACACACAAATAAATTCTACAAATGGGCAGGGAAGCCATTCTTTGCAGCACTTCATCTAGTTACTGCGAGGCATGTAAAAGGCTCATCACTTATGGTTCGGTCTCCTCAAAATATTTTCCTTCAGTTCTTATGAGAGTTTGTCTAATTGCTGTCCAGGATCAGTTCAATACTTTACTCAATACAGGCAGCCTTGCATAACATGTCTCATATCTCTCACACTGGAATGATAACAGAGATCCCAAATTTCCTTATTGCAAAATTAAGTTGGATTTGATACACAAAACTGGCCCCAAGGTACCAAATATTTGAGGTTCCCAGGCATAACGTGTGCAATCCAAAGCATACCAACATCAAAGTTTCATGTACTGAAGATACTGCCAGTAGCAGAAGGAAAAGATAGGAATGCTGTGCATTAGTGGTTCATCCAAACTTTTATATACATAGAGTTGTGAAACATAAGGCTACTGGATAATCAAGTTTGTGAAAACGTTTTGTAACAGGTATTCAATTATTCTCATGTGTTTGTTCATAGCCCTACAAATTTGTTGTTACAGTTCTTCTAACTTTTAGTGGTACTACATTCCAGATCTACGGTTGTGAACCTAGATATAAGTGGGTTAAACATCAATTACAAAAATTCTCTTTCTAAATTGGTGCAACTCTGGATTCTGTTGGTTCATAATTTAAGACATAGTCATAATGGAACCTTCAAATAACATCAAGAGCAATTCCACATTGCATATGTTCCATGGCCTAATTGAAATTTATAGGAATAATTAAAGAAAAGAAACAAAAACTTGATAGAATCTATATTGATTGGCAGAGGTTGTGGGGAAGCACATTCCAGTGGAGCATTTATTGAAATGAAGACTTGCCTGGCATTTATGAAGCTGCTCATATAAAGAGTTGTGTGTGAGTGCTTTCGCTTGGTTTTCAGAACAGCATACAGTGGAAGTTTTGAAAGATGTTTCAGAACGTAACTTGCTAAGCAAAGCAAGCATGTTGGTATGAACTTAGATAAAATTTTAAAACATTTATAATAGCTGGATGTAGCTCAAACAATTTAGAATGTTTATCTACAACTCTATTAAATGTAGTCTTAGATAAATTACAATAAAACTTCCTGCTAACAGCAACAGAAAAGATGAAGACCTAAATCCTTCAGATCTATTCTGAAAACAAAGCTTTCTGCATGTGTCAGAAGGTTAAAGTGTAAAAGTCCCACTCTAAGGCTAGTGCACATGGATAACACTCCAGAGAGGATAGAATGCTTGGTTGCCAACACTGCAGGCCAGCAACTGAGTTGTTAAACGAAGTTGCTATCTGCTTGGTCCTGTGCATGTAAAAGATTCAATTGTGAAAATATAAAGAGGAGCTGGAGCTTTTCTTAGTATCACAACCTACATTTCAGAGTCAACAAGCATTTACCAAAAACAAATCAGCTAGTTATTCACTGGCATTGCTTCATTAATGATGTACTGCTGTGTAACAAAGCATTGCATGCTAAAACCTGTGGGATTTTTCCCGAAACATATGATAAAGTACTGTATTAATACAACCTCAATTTTTTCTTTTGAAAGAGAAGGACTATTTGTAATTAGCATAGCTCAGTTCATTCATCAACTGAGTCAAGGCTTGGTACTGAGTAGCAATTTTTGATGGCAGAGATATTTGCTAATATGGAAAGAGACAGTGTCAACAGTCTAGAGACCGAAACACCGAATGCTCTGAAAAGTGATTTGGCATTGTAGGCTGGACTCTAACCCAAGTCAAAAGGCTCTCTGTTTAAGCACCACTCCTGGCCTTGAACTTAGCACAAATTAAGAAACTTAAGCACAATCTATGCTAATGCTTCAATGCACAATTGTTTCATCTTTACTTTCAGACATTAAACTGAGGCTTTATCTTATCTTTTGAATGGGCATTTTGAAGAGTAGGAAAATTCCTCTAGTTTTCTGGAAAATATCTAGCCCTCATTCAAAAATCACCAAAATTGTATGGAAATTAACACATCGTTGTCTGTGGGTTCTTACTGTGCAGAAACTGGTTGTACTGTTTTCTTCCACTATAACAGGAATTATTATTTATTACTTGTAAAGTGCTTGGGAACACACAAAGACAGTGAAATCCTCAACAGAAGTGCAAACTCTTTAATTCTTTCTTTACAGTGTGACACAGTGAGGCTCTGCCAGCTCCAGTGGATGAGTGACATCCCTGTACTATTCAAAAACAGTAGGGTAGAAATTCTGCCAATAGAGCAGGCAAAATATGCTTCTTCCAATCAACAGCACCAAAGAAAAACTCTTTTTTCCCTCATTTATAAAGGTCCGCTGAGCAATCTCTCTTAAAAAGCTACCAATGTGGAAGTTTCCTTCATGAATACTACCTAGTACTAAGTATTAATAGACTGATTGACCCGGAGGAGACCTTACACCAGATTTTGATCTGATTCCATTAACCAGCTAAACATGACTTGCTAGCAGGAATCATGAAACAGGTTTTAAAAAATGGCTTTTTTTCCCAACCTTTCCATATTCAGGTGCACCAGAGGCAACTGCAACAAGATAATATTTTTGCACTGTTACGTCAACTCAGTGCATCTCAAGTCTGGGACCTTCCAGATCTGAATGGTTCAGCTCCATATTTGATAGCGTGCATGCCAATTGAATTTCAGGAGGGCTACAAACTCTTTTATACCAGATAGGAATGCAAACAATGGTAAAGGGTATAGGACCCCCTTACATTTACATCCCTAACATAAACAAGTGCCAGGAAATAACAGTTACAGGCTGAGCCCCTAAATATATGTTCTAGGGAGTAGTGTTTCTGTTTAAGTTATGTAAATGTCTGAAGCTCATTCACTGAATTTAGAGTTCAGTCTGAAACCGGATTTCAGTGAACCTACAAGGCTAAGATAAGATCTACCTCTCTAGGTAGAGATTTAAATCATTGACACGCATCCCAAACAGGAAGCAGGAACAGTTCAAATGTAGAAATATACTTGACAGAAATTGAACATAGATGTATATGCGTGTTTAGGGGTGGCGGGGTGCATGAGAGGAAGGCGGCAAATTTCTCACATATTATGCTGATTCTACAGTAATATTAATACCTCCAACTGGATTCCAAATTTGACAGCTTTAGCCTGATTAGGATGAGCCATTTGAATTGTGGCTGGTTAGCTCATCCCAAATATCCTTCAGAGAAACCACAAAACTAAACTTCTAGAATAATCCATCAGTCACATATCTGAAACACTGTCAGGCTAAGGCAACTGCAACAGGTACATGCCTGAACCTCTACAGGATTGTGTCAGCACTATCGCACGTGAAAACCCATTGCATTACTTCTATGTGGCTGAAAGTAAAGCAGATTACAGTAATCATTCAGAAACTTAACCACAGTCGTCAAAAGGTCCTTTGTGCTTCATCAACCAGAATGGCTGATTAAATGAGTCAAACTGTTTCCATTATTTATGTAGTGCAACTTATACATTTCAAATCAAATAATCAATGTTGACATCCCTCTTGAAAATACCAACATTTGTTTACAGTATTCTAAAAATTTCTTACACCTTCATGGCTTTATTCGTGCTACACTGCACATAGTCATAAAGGATAGAATAATCTGTAGTTGCAAGAATAGCAGCAAGGTAATAGATTAAGCCAATGCAAACTTCTTGAAAGGCCTTTACAAGATGGTACCACCACATGCCTGTATGATTTTACGGCAGTGGAAACACTCAGAACCTGAATTCAATAGTCATCCTTTCGGAGGGAGCCTTACCTAACCAACTATTTTGTAACATTACAGGCATTTTTGTTTTAACAGTGACAGGGACCTGGGTTTGATTCCACCCTCAGGTGAGTGTCTGTGTGGAGTTTGCACATCGCCAACTGTGTCTGCCTGGGTTTCCTCCAGGTGCTCCGGTTTCCTCCCACAGTCCAAAGATGTGCAGGGTAGGTGGATTGGCAATGCTAGTGCTCAGGGATGTGTAGATTAGGTGGGCTATAGCGGACAGGTCTGAGTGGGATGCTCTGAGGGTTGGTGTGGACTTGTTGGGCCAAAGGGCCTGTTCCCACATTGTAGGGATTCTATGATCTTCTAAACAATCTGTACAGAGATATTGTGAAACGTCTGGAACAGGTGTGATTTCAAACCGGCTGTGGGCCCAGAGGCCGGACATTACTACAGCACCTGTGCCACAGAAGTCCCATCACCCTGTTCGGAAATGTTACTACGCACTTTGCAACAGGTGTCGAGTTATTAACAGTCACTTGAATCCGAAGAGGAAATCTTTGAAAAGGAACACGTGCACAAACAGGTTCAGGGAGAGCATCTTTTCAGCCATTATCAGACTGTTGAATGGATCCTAGCCTCAAATAATGTAACCTGCAATGTAACCTATATGCTTCTAAGTCTTTTCGATCTGTACATCCTTTGCTTGCTGTGATCTGCCTGTACCACTTGCAAATGAAGCTTTTCACTGTATTTCAGTACATGACAATAAATTCAAAATCAAAATAAAAAATCAAAATCAATTAATAGACCTCAAATATTTTTGAGGATTTTGGAATTAGATTGCAGAAGTCCCTCATAAATTACTCAGACTCAAAGCAGTTTTGGCAAAACCCCCAAATGAATCTCTGACTAAACTAAAACCCAAACTTACTTAGGAATGAAACTAGGAAGCAAAAAGGGCATATGGAGGCAGGTGGCAGAATTTTCAGGGCAAAATCTGCTGAGACTTTTTTTGTTACATAAAGACAACATGGAATATGGAAGAAAGGCGTGGTAAATGGGATTACACAGCATATATAAGGTAACTAGAGGGTAGAACAAGGCCAAGGCACTGAATGGCCTCCTCATTCAAACCCAGGGCAGAAGACAAAATTGAGTTTAAAAGAAAAACACAAAATGGTCTAGTTGTGAAAGATGAAGTAGGAGTGTTGAGTGGAGTATCTTGGGGTCAGTGTTTAGATTCATGAACTTTTCTGCTTAAATTGCTTTGGATGCAGAAACTAAGTATAATCTTGTTAGGTTGATACAAAACAGAAGATAGATTACTTGATTTACTTTTCATAGGCAATCAATTACCAAGTTAGGCAGATAAACAGAATTCAAAACTAACAAATGCAAATTTGCATATATTGTACAAACAATGAATCTATTGGATTAGTGTGGGGATTGCAAATGTGGACTACAGGTCAATTTCCCCCAAGACAATATACAGCTATAAATAATAGCAAAATAAAGTGTGCTGAGAAAACAAAAGTTGCCTTTAAAGTTTCCTTCATGTATGATGGACCATGAGAGAAATATTAAGGTTTACATGCTTCCTTTGTTTTATGGTTATGTTTAAATTAGTTATTTGTTGATCTTTTTTATGACTCTGGGGCAACCCACACCAGTGTCTCATTGTAGGCTTATTTAGAAAAGATCCAATGTGATAGTGAACTTTTCATTTCCCTTCAACTATTCAATATTACAAAGACAGAAATCACCCAAAAAAAAGGGACAACAGCAAAAGGAAATGGCAGAAAGATTGCTGAAGGTGTCTTTACTCACCGCTGGAAATCTCAACTTTGAAGGAGAGGGTTTCCCAAAGTGGGGTTGGGATCACAAATTAGTCACAAGGCAAAATTTGCAGGTCACGATATCCAGGGCAACGATTGCTGTGGAGCTCTGGCTCAATTATTTCAACTGCCCTCCCACTACTCCCACATTCACTGCATCCCTACACCTTATCCTGCTTTCACAGATCTCAGCAAGCAGTCGTGATAATTTCCAAGCCTTGAGATTCACTCACAGGGGCAAAGGTTTTGGTGTAGGCTATCAAGATAAGTCTCATGTTTGGAGATGAAATTTATAATTGTCGTTCATAGGCATAGAGTCAGAGTCATACAGCATGGAAACAGACCCTTTGGTTCAACCAGTCCATGCCAAACATAATCCGTAACTAAACTAGTCCCACCTGCTTGCGCACGGGCCATATCCCTCCAAACCTTTGCTATTCATGCACCTATCGAAATGTCATTTAAACATTGCAATCATACCCATGTCCACCATTTCCTCAGTAAGTTCATTCCATGCACAAACTGCTCTGTGTAATAAAAATTTTTTTTAAAAAAATCTCTCCTCTCAGCTTAAAAATATGCCTCCAGTATTGAAATCCCCCGTCCAAGGGAAAAAACATGAGCCATTTACCTTATCCCTCATGATTTTATAAATCTGTATAAGGTAATCCCTCAACCTCCTGTGAAAAAAGTTCCAACCTATACTTTAAAGCCTTCATTCCCGGCAACATCCTGGTAAATCTTTTCTGAACCCTTTCCAATTTAATAATATTCTTCCTGTAACAGGGCGACCAGAATTAGACACTGCAGTCCAGCAGAGTCTTCCACCTTTGTCCTGTACAACCTCAACATGACATACCAATTGCTGCACTCAAAAGGTCTGACTAATGGAGGCAAGCGTGTCAAACACAGCTCTGAGGAAGGCTCACTGGATGCAATGAGTTAACTGATTTTTTCTTCACAGATGCTGCCAGGCCTGCTGAGCTTCCAGCAATGTTTGTTTTTGTACCTTCTTAACCACTATGTTAGCCTATGGCAAACTTCAAAAAAATTATGTCCGTGAACAGGCTGACATTTTATTAAAAACAAAAATGGGAGATGAAGGGAGAGGGAAGATTGGTATCATAGACATCTCCATGCTCCATTTACACATTTGCTGATAACACCACTCTGGTGGGTTGGATCTCAAACAATGATGAGACAGAGTGCAGGAAACAGATAGATGGCATAGTGTAAAGACAACAATCTCTCCTTCAAAATCAGCAAAATGAAGGAGCCAGTTCTTGACTTCACGAAGTGGAGCAGATCACATACCCCTGTCTGTATCACTGGTGCTTAGGGGGAAATGGTCAGGAGCTTCAAGTTCCTAGAAGCAAATTTCACCAACTTGTCCTGCTGCATCCAACCAGAAAGCACACTATCGCTTATCCTTCTCTGGGAAACTAAGAAAATTCAGCAAGTCCACAATGACACTTATCAATCTTTACAGATGCACCATAGAATGCATCCTATTTGGATGCATCACAGCTTGATATGGCAACCATTTGACCCAAAATTGCATGAAATTACAGAGAGTTGTGAACACGGCCCAGTTCATCTTGAAAACCACTTTCCTTCTACTTCCTCCATCTACACTTTCCACTGTCTCAGGAAAGCAGCCAACATAATCCCATCCTGGTTTATACTCTCTTCCACCGTCTTCCATCAGGCAGAATATTGAAAACATGTACCAACAGATTTAAGAACAGCTTCTTCCCCACTGTTACCAGAGTTATGAACGGACTTCTTCTGTATGAGAGTTGATCTTACCCTGTACCTTCTCTGTAGCTATATCTGCATTCTCTTCTATGACCCTGATGTACTTATGCAAGGTATGATTTCCCTGGATAGCACGCAAAACAATACTTTTCACAATATCTTGGGATGTACAACAAGAATAAATCAAATCAAATCATGCTTGTCCTACGTCTCCTGCCATCTCCAACACCCTGGCTCAGTCATAGAGCACAGACACAGACCGTTCAGTCTAACCAGTCCATGCTGGACGTAATCCCAAACTAAAACTAGTCCCACCTGGCCCATATCCTTCTCAGCTTTCCTATTCGTGTGCTTATTTAAATATCTTTTAAATGTTGTAACTGTACCCACATCCACCATATCCTCACGAAGTTCATTCTACATGCAAATCACTGTATGAAATAAAGTGCCCCTCACATTTTTCTTAAATCTCTCTTCTCTCACCTTCACAATGGTCTTGAAAGCCCCCATCCTCAGGGGACGACAATTACCTTTAACCCTATCTGTGCTCTTCATGATTTTATAAACTTCTGCGAGGTCTCCTCTCAATCTCCTATGCTTCAGTGATAAAGTCCCAGCCTCTCTAGCCTTTTTGAAACTCAAACCTTCCATACCCAGCAACATTCTGGGAAATCTCTCGAACCCTCTCCAGCTTAATAATGTCCTTCATAAAACAGGGCAACCAGAACTGGACAGTCTTCCAGAACAGGCTTCACCAATGTCCTGTATAATCCCAACGGGATCTCCCAACTTACAGTCAAATCTTGATCTCAAACCTATCACCATCTCTTCTCTCTCTACCTACTATACGTTTATCTAGCTTCCCTACCACCTTAAACTCCTGTTCCTTGAGCATACATTCACCAGGTTACGACTCCCCTCCATTGACCAGAAAGTGAACTAGACCCAGCCATATCAATACTTTCTGATGACTAAGTGTACAATAATGAGCGTACATGTCTATTTTAGCTAACCAAAGAACAATAAACTTACATAGGCACTAGGTGGCGAAGCCCTTGTACTTCCAATTATTCAACACACATATCAAGTACATAAACATTTTAAAAAGTAATGTTCAAACTTGTTTATTAAACTGCTTATATAGCCTAAAATCTGAATGAGTCACTTTTGCTTGTTGCAACATTATAGCTCATTGTTATTCATTCCTGGCAAACCTTCAAGAAATCCAGCATTGTGTTAAAGACTAAACACATCACAAGTGTCAGAGAACATGAAAGTCACTAGTCAAAGTTCAACTTTCCCTCATATGACCCACGTGAATACTTGAGTGGGTAAAAAATTGTAAAGAAAACTGAATGAAACAATTATGAGAGTGACACCTAGCTTGAAGTTGCCTTCAGGTGGGACAAGCACTAGGGTGGGGGAGGAATGGGGGAAAGAGTGTGTGGTGGGGGGAAAAGGGGTGTGAGAAAGCGAGAGGAAGAATGAGCAAGGGAAAACGAGACCAAGGGACATTGTCGGACTTATCAACTTCACCAACACTTTATAGAACGAAATTTGCTTTGCTGTTATGTAGCTTATCTCTGCACCATGAAAATGAGCAATTTTCTTTGGTCGAGCAAGCTCTGAACTGAAAGAATCCTGTTTGCAATGGGGTCTGGTTGCATACAGGGGATGTGTATCACTGTATTCAGAAGTTGTTAAAACTTCCAGGAACTGAAAAGTCCACACGCCTGTAGAGATTTATCAAAATCTACATCAGACTGGTTTGAATTGCATGAGGTTATAGGTCATTCACAGTAGCAGTGAGGGGGAGAAAAAGCCATGACAAAAGCAGCACTTAAGAATGCATAGTTAAAATCTGCAACATTTCTCCTTACACTCTAGTTTTGACCATTGAAACATCAATAATACACAATAGAACACTGCTGTCGCCTTAGCAATTAATAACATTTTAAACGTCAGGATACATGTTCCTCATTCTTCTAAAATCAAAGTATATAAATAAATCATACAGTGACTACTGAGACAGTTCTTCAAAAATCTCCATTAGTTTTTTTGCCCTGCAGCAGAACTGCTGTCTGCAGGAACTCATCCTAACCGCAGAAATGTGCCAAAGCAGCAGCTATAAACCACTGTCCAGATTTTAGCCCTTACGTGCTTTGCACCATCTTTGTCCATTGCCATCACATATTGTTAGGTGTCTTTTTTTAAAAACCCCACCTGGGTGGCACAGCAGTGCTTGCATAGCGGACTGGATAGGAGAGGTTAGTAACTGAAGGCGTGGCCTCAGCCAGTTTCTCTCCTCATTCCCTGAGCTCTACAGCTAATCCATTACCCCTTTCAAAAAAACCTGTATCAGCCTGTTACTGAAACCCGAAGCCAACTCACTGGTGACAGCACTGTGTGAACCACAGAGAAGCTCGACACCTCTCATTTACCTGTAATTTAAATTGTTTTATTGTTCATCTCTATGGTTAGTAGACAGCACAGTGCCTGAAAATATTTACAAAGAAGCCATTCTCTGCGGTTTGTATATAAACATTTAACCAGAAAAGGCTTTCTTGATATCTCCCTTTCGACGTGAGAATTGCTCACATTCCAAAGTAATGATGAGTATCCATACTGGATGTTCCCTTGCACTATAATTTTAGGGAAATAAACCATTTCTCCCATAGGAAAAAGCACAGCACTAACAGACCCAGGAAGATACCTGATTTGGTCTCTGATATGATTGATCTAGTTTTAGCCAAGGTAACAGCAACAAATTCACAACTAGTTTCAGGGCCTGTGCATTACTTTGGGGTGGAGTGTGAGGGCTTGTGGGTTAAAGGGCTCGTTCCAGATAATTTTTCGCCAACCTCCATTAAACAGCATTTCACAGGCAAATTGGTGGGACAGAACAGGATTCATTCAGATTCCTTCCATCCGAGGTCAGGAACCAACACATTCACACCAAAAATGATAATTTGTATGAGTTGCCAGTCTCAAATATCTGCAAATCTGTAAACAAATAAGCACTTCCAGAGAAAATTTGAAGGAAAAGCAGGAGATAGCTGTACATACTGCCTTGGAACAGAAGTCTTATTAATCTGTCATTGTTAGAATGATTTTTGAAAGCTTACTTGAAGTCCTTTTCTCCCACACATCACTTGGATGCTTTAGTTTCCAACTCATTCGTGCCTTCATTTTTTCTCACCAAAATGTGACCTCCCTCATTTTGGTTGAAACTCGTTTCCCAATATGTCCAATTTGGGTAAGTTTAATAGTGTGTTACAGCCCTCATATTGACCATTTTGATACTGATTTGATGGGAGGACAGTCATCTGTCAATTCAAATAGGTACCTTTTAGCCCAGCTGACTGTTTTTCATCCTAAAGCCAGTTTACTTCATTTTGACAACATATTCCTGCCTTGTTCCAAGTGAGATGAAAGACATCAAAGCAGCATTTGACTTGAGTACTGTATCAAGAAGCCCCACCAAAGTTAGAGTCATTGGAATCAAGGAAAACCCTCTACTGGTGAAGCCATACCAACTTGTCCACGCTGACCAGATATCCTAAATTAATCTAGTCCCATTTGCCAGCATTTAGCTCATATTCTTTTAATCCCTTCTTATTCATGTACCCACCCAGATGCCTTTTAAATTTTGTAACTGTACCCACCTCCAACATTTCCTCTAGCAGCTCATTCCTTACATGCGCCACCCTCTGTGAAAAAGTTGCGCCTTCAGGTCCATGAGTATCTTTCCTTCTCATTTTAAACGTAAACAAAGCTGTGACTGCAATTTTTGTTTTATTCATTCACAGGATGAGCGTATCATTGGCAAGGGCAGCAGTCATTGTCCATCCCTAGCTGCCCAGAGGGCAACCTCAGAGTCAACCACATTGCGGTGGGTCTGGAGTCACATGTAGGCCAGACCAGGTAAAGATGGCAGTTTCCTTCCTGAAAAGACACGAGTGAACCAGATAGGTTTTTTCCCCCCAACAGTCGACAATGGAATCACAGTCATCATTAGATTCTTAATTCCAGATATTTGTTGAATTCAAATTCCATGGCAGAATTAGAACCTGGGTCCCCAGAACATTATCTGGGTCTCTGGATTAACTGTACAACAATCGTAACACTAGGCCATTGCCTCCCTAATATTTCAAATCAAACAATAAATCAAATTAAATCTAATCTACACCCTCCAACTTTGGACTCCCTTACCTGGAGTATTCACCACTCAAGATTTTATGAACCTCTATAAAAGTCACCCCTTAGCTTCTGAGGTTTCAGGGAAAATATCCAAGCTATTTAAACCTCTCTCTATAACTCAAACCCTCCAACCCCAGCAATGTCCTTGTAAACTTTATACATGCTTTCAAGCTTGATGATATCTTTCCTATAGCAGGACGACCAGAATTGAATGCAGTATTCCAAAGTAGCCTAACCAAACATGTACAGTCGCAACATGACACACCAACTCGTATACACAATGAACTGACAAACACACTCCCCTGGACCCTACCATTAAGTGTTTAAGTCTTGTCCTGGTTTGCCTTACCAAAATGCAACACCTCATATTTACCAAAGTTAAAGTCTATCTGATCAAGGTCCAATAATAGCCTTCTTCACCATCCACTACACCACGAATGTTGCTGTCATCTGCAATCTTACTAACCATTCCTCTTATTTTCACATCCAATCATTTATATACAGGACAAAAAGCAGTGGACCCAGAAATGATCCTTGTGACACACCTCTGATCACACGCTTTCAGTCTGAAAAACAGCCCTCCACTGCTCCTCTCTACTAACTTCAGATCAGTTCTGTAACCAAACGGCTAACTCTCCCTCAATTCCATATGATCTAAACTTGCTAACCAGTCTGCCATGTGGAACCTTGTTGAACACCTTAAAGTCGATATACACAACGTCCACTGCTCTACTTTTAATCTTCTTTGTCACCTCCTCAGAAAAAAACGACTTTTTTTTTGCATAAGTTACCAAAAAGACTGATGATGGCAGAGCAGTAAGACATTGTTTATTTGGATTGTAAGAAAGCTTTTGGCAAGGTTCCACATGGTAGACTAATTAGTAAAGTTAGGTCACATGGGATTCAGGGCAAGCTTGACAATTGTATACATAATTGGCTTAATGGCAGGAGACAGTGTGATGGTGGAGGGTTGCTTTCCAGACTGGAGGACTGTCACTAGCGGTGTTCCACAGGGATTGGTTGTGGGTCCTCTTTTGTTTGCCTTTTTATATAAATCATTTGGATAAGAATGTAGAAGGCATGGTTGGTAAGTTTGTGGGTGACATCAAAATTGGTGGCATTGTAGACAGCAAAGAAGGTTTTTTAAGATTACTATGGGATTTTGATCAAATGGGTCAATGGGCTGAAAAATGTCACGTGCAGTTCAATCTGGATAAATGCATTTTGGTTCAACAAAGAAGGGTATGGCTTGTACAATTAATGGTAGGTTGTGTAGTGTTGCAGAACAGAGGGACCTAGGGGTGCAGGTGCATAATTCTTTAAAGCTTGCGTCACATATAGACAGGATGGTTAAAAAGGCATTTGGCACACATGCCTTCATTGCTCAGTCCTTGGAGTATAGGAGTTCGGACATAATGGGTGTGAGTTTGCTCGCTGAGCTGGAAGGTTAGTTTTCAGATGTTTCATCACCATTCTAGGTAATATCATCAGTGAGCCTCCGATGAAGCACTGGTGTTATGTCCCGCTTTCTATTTATCTGTTCAGTTTTCCTTGGGTTGGTGATGCCATTTCCTGCGTTGACATCACCAACCCAAGGAAACCTAAACAGATAAATAGAAAGCAGGACATAACACCAGCACTTCATCGGAGGCTCACTGATGATGTCACCTAGAGTGGTGACGAAACGTCTGAAAACTAACCTTCCAGCTCACCGAGCAAACTCACATCCAGAACCTCAACCTGAGCTACAAATCTTCTCAAAACTCGCTTCGGACATAATGTTGAGGTTATACAGACATTGGTGAGGCCTCTTCTGGAATACTGTGTCCGGTTCCGGTCACCCGGTTACAGGAAAGTTATTATCGAGCGAGAGGGGATTCAGAAGAGAGTTAATTGGATGTTGCTGGGTATGGAAGGTTTGAGTTACAAAAAGGTTGGACAGACTGGGGCTTTTTCCAGTGGAGTGGAGGAGGTTGAGAGGTGAACTGATAGAGATTTATAATATAATGAGATGTATAGAACTAGTTGTCTTTTCAGTAAGATGGGGAATATCAAGACTAGGGGGCACATCTTTAAGGAGAGAGGAGGGCGTTTCGCGTGTGGAATAAACTTACTGAGAAAGTGGTGGATGCAGGTACAATTACAACATTTAAAGGATTTTTGGATGCATACATGAATAGGAGAGATTCTGAGATTTATAGGCCAGGAGCAGGTGAGTGGGACTAGGTTAGTTTGGGATTTTGTTTGGCATGAACTGGTCAGACTGAAGGGTCTGTTTCCATGCTGTATGACTTTATAAAACTCAATCAAGTTAATGAGATATGATTTCCCACACACATAGCCATGTTGACCATCCCTAATCAGTCCTTGCCTTTCCAAACGCATGTAAATCCTGTCCCTCAGAATCCCCAGCTTATTCACCACTGAGATTAGGGTCACTGGTCTCTAATTGCCTGGCTTTTCCCAATCACCTTTCTGAAATATTGGCACCATGTTAGCAACCATCCATTCTCCAGCACGTCACCCGTGGCTATTGATGATACAAATGCCCCAGCAAGGGGCCCAGCAATCACTTCCTTAGCTTCCCATAAATGTCTGGGATATCCCTGAACAGGTCCTGAGGAAGGTAATCACCATTATGCGTTTTAAGATGTCCAGTACCACCTCCTCTGTAATATGGAGGCTTTTCAGGATGCCACTGTTTATTTCAACAAGTTCTCTAGTTTTCATCGTCCTGACATTTCTCATTCCTCTGGCCCTGAGAATACCCATGGTGCTCCAAGTTAACAGGTACTAGAAATGTCATTTATATTTTGAGAATCTTTCCAATAAAAACACCACATTACATTACAGCTCATATGTATAAGTCCAATCAGAGATTGCGAGCGGGGGAAAACACATCACAGTTGGGAGTTCGGGTGGGAAGGAAGAACATTTGTTTATCTGCATATTATAGGTACAGCAAACTAGTTCTCTTCATTAAACAGGTCCTAGTGTGACTACCACTTGTGAAAACAGGCAATCGCTCTGCAGTTGTTAACTAAAATTACATTGAGAATGTGTGCACACAATTAGAAACTATTCTGCACTCAAGAGTTAGACAAAATCAGAGCAAAACCATTAAACATTACTTCTGCTAAATACCCAACTCTTTGGAGATTTACATTTGAAACGAAATATAAAGAACCACTTCATAATGTTAGAAATTGCCTCCCTGCAAATTTCCAATGATCATTATATCTGTATAACTTAGCAAAATGCACATCACTCATCAACACAAAACCAAACTATTATAAAAGGCAGGACTGATGCTTAAAAAGAAATTAAAATCCATTTCTTCAGGATAAACTCAATGGTGGGTCTATAGTCCACAGTGTAAAAGGAGGAGGTTCATTCACTGCCTGTAGAAGTGGATGTTACAAAAGGTTGAAACAGAATCTATAGAGGTCTTGAGGGGCTTTATGGCTTTCACGGCGGTGACTTCTTTTTAATTCGGGGCAATACCGACTGCTGATTGCGGAAGATACTTTGTTATAGAAAAACATGTTGCTGTGCTGTAAGCTGCAAGTGAATTTCGCACAGCAAAATAAAAGCTAATAAAATTTTCCAGTTATTTCTACTCGTCGAGCTGTAGTCTGTGTGACCATGCATGCTGATTAGTAGCCCACACAGGCACTAAGAACAGGCACTGCTCATTTCAACCAAGGTCCTTTTCTCTCTCGTTCGACTCCCCGTTGTGACCGCCTTTTCACTCTCACTCCCAGCCCTTCTACTGTGTACAAAATAGTCACAAACACAGAGCACGGTGATTGTCTCCCCACATACACCCAACTGAGTGTGCTGTTTTTAAAAAATGAATCCATCCCATTAAATCACAATGATCTATAGTCGCAATCGACACAATTGCTGTTATTTTACATATATAAGACATCTTGTGCTAAACATTTCCATCCTGGACTGCTGGGACGGATTATACTCTGCCCACTATATACAATTAACCTCTTTGAGTTCAACACTGAATCAACCAAGACCAAAAAAATACAGATTATAACAGGACTTTAGTTTATTCCAAGAATGCAGTGGATAAAGAGATGCTCTATGTCTCTAAGTTTCACTAATTCTGCTTTTATGATACTCAGCACAGAGAAGAATAACTGACTATAGCTGGATGAGCTGGATGAATGGTAATGATCCTGTGCAATTGCTCAGGAAACTGAAGTGTGTGAAAATAAGCCACATTTTAACTATTAGTTGCTGTTCTGTATTTAATTTCGATAGACAAGTCTAACTGAAGTCAATAATAAAATATTAGAATGCTGATTAATGGAAGGCTGAATGAAGGATCCGAAGAAAGCAAGAATGAAGTTGCTAATTGCTCATTCAACCAAATGAAATTCAATACATTTAGCAGTTAGAAAATAGATCATTTGTAACTAGTTTTATGCAACTTCACTTTGGACCGGTAGAATCAATTTCAATATCTAGGCACCACCAAACAAGACTCAATTTCACTTAGTAACAGTAAAGAATACTAAATTTCATTAATCCTCTCGACCCCCTTCCCAGGCTCAATAAATTCTAAAACAAAAAGACTTGCTTGCCCATTTTCCATAGCAAGGAGAAGATCAAACAGCAGAGAGTGTTGCATATGAGGAAACGAAAGATTAAAACTTGACTTGATGCCATTGCGCACATTAGCCCGACTGGAGACAAAACAACTCTTAATGCATTTGCAGTCCTGGCACAATATGTCCAGATCAGAAATGGAGTACTTGGTCTGATTCAACTAACATCCCATCATCTCCAAGCCATTAACTCCTCGTTTTGAAAGTTCATTATGGCTCCTCTCCACATCTTTGGTGGCCTAGCCATCATTTTACTTTATCCATTGCTCAATATTCAAAAAAATCATGGAAGTTAGAAACTCATTTTAAACTGATTAATTTTACTTAATGTTCTTTTTTACGAAGTGAATTTAGTGACAGAGTAAATTTCTGGCAGGAGGGTATTTCAAGTAACTTTGGCACAAGATCCAATAGGGTACATTACACAATGAAGGTACTGGAGTAAAAGACGAGATCAGTAAATGCAGCTTGAGGAACCGAACTGTCAGTATTTTCCTTGCTATATGATTGGATAAATTTCTTTTTAGATGGGTGAATATTAGATGCAGAGTTAAAACTGCCTTTTTGCAACAATAGAAAAAAATCGGAAAGGAGAGAAACACAACGAACAAGTGAAAAAAGAAAAGCTCAATAATCAGACACATGAAAAATGAATTACCAAAACCAAGAAGTGGAAGGGTTTCCTGCATAAGTATTGCACTACTTAGCTTAGATACATTTGTAAACTGGCTAACCTTCTCATCTCCTCTGCTGTTTACAGTTACTCAATCTTTGTATGTTGAATACATAAGTCCCTACCATCAGCTATATTTTAACAAATCATTTTTCAGTTCATGTTGCTTTTGTGAAGCACAATTCCATCACAGCAGGCAGAAACCCATCTAAATCAATTGTCCCAATTATAGCTGCTTCAACCACAATCATTTTCCCCCACTGCGGCCTATTCACTTAAATCCAATGTACCTTTAAATATCTTTTGTAGGCTGTGTGACATTTTAAAGTGGACAACAAATTGCAACCTAAATGGCATCTCAGTTTGTCGCATGGCAGCAAAGTACATGAAATCTGCATGCTGCTATTGTACATTTTATAACATTGACATGCAACATTGACCTAATCTTAAGTCATCGTCATTCCTTACGCAATGAATTCAGCCTGCTTTTCTCCATACATTCCATCAGAACAGAATGCATGCAAGACACAGGTTCTTTTCTAATGTTTGAAGAGGGGCTGAGAGTTAAAGATCTAATATAATATTGCTTAATTGCTGCCAAATTCGAACCATTTCTATTGCAATACAAATTACACAGGAAAACCACTTATCCACCAAATCTGTTATAGTGAACATGGTCATGAGGTGAGTTTCATGGAGTGAGTTCCATATATCACCTTTTCTTGCCACAATCTTCTGGCAAAAGCAAAAAAAAAGGTGAAAAATGCCAATTCTTTTTTGACCTGTCAAGACAAAGACTGTCCATTAAAACTGACTGACTGGAAGACACTCCTCACCACAGCAGAAACAAAAAACTGTCGACATCAGAAATCAGAGGTAAAAATTAGAAATAGCTGGAAATACTTAGTAGGCTCTGCAGTTTCTGTGAAGACACAAAGTGAGTTACTGTTTCAGGTTGATGTCCTTTCACCAGAAAAGTTTTCTTTTTATCATGGTATCACAGTAAGAACAGTCTCTTCAGAATGTCGAAAGAGAAAGGAGAGATGATGATTTTGGTGATGGCATCAAGCTAGGGGTGATGTAAGTGGCAGAGCTTGGTCTCTGGAATAAATAGTCTAGCAGGATGCAAGATGAAGACAAGGAAAACTTCATCGTGATTGTTGGAGGGAAAGAAAGGAAGCAACAAGAGCAGAGATACGAGGAATGGGGCAGACAATGCAGAATACATCATCAACTACAATGGAAAGAGAGCAATCTTAAGATAAGGAATAAGCAAAACAAATTAGAAGCACTGGTATAGAAATTGCTCTTCTAAATGCAGTTAGGTTAACTAGATTCAGGAATACATTCAGCTCCCTCACACTTGTGATTCTGGTAGTTCTATTCTCTCCACTCAGGTCAGAAGCTGGGTTCAAGGACCATAAAAAGCACCAGAAATCAAGGCTCACACTCATGTGCAGTACAGACAGAATGTTGCAGAATCTGATGAGCTCTCTTTCACTGAGGAGTTAAAGTAAGATCCCATATATCCTAAGCAAAAAATGCCATGACATGGTTTTAAAGGCACTTGGGGTGTATCACCACTGTCCTAACAAAATTTATCTCTCACTTCTAAAACACATTTGGACATTACCCTCCTCCACATCAGGGAAACCAAGCGGAGGCTTAGGGACCACCTTGCAGAACGCCTACGTTCGGTCCGCAATAAACAACTGCACTTCCCAGTTGTGAACCATTTCAACTCCCCCTCCCATTCCTCAGAAGACATGTCCATCCTGGGCGTGCTGCAGTGCCACAATGATGCCACCCGAAAGTTGCAGGAACAGCAACTCACATTCCACTTGGGAGCCCTGCAGCCCAATGGTATCAATATGGATTTCACAAGCTTCAAAATCTCCCCTCCCCTAACCACATCCCAAAACCAGCCCAGCTCGTTCCCATCTATCCCCTCCTCTCACCTCAAGCCGCACCCCAATTTCCTACCTACTAACCTCATCCCACCCTCTTGACCTGTCTGCCCTCCCTGACCTATCTCCTCCTTATCTCCCCATCCACATTCACCTTCACTGGCTCCATCCCCACCTCTTTGACCTGTCTGTCTCCTCTCCACCTATCTTCACCTCTATCCATCTTCTATCTGCCTCCCCCTCTCTCCCTATTTATTTCAGAACCCCTTTCCCTTTCCCCATTTCTGATGAAGGGACTAGGCCCGAAACATCAGACTTCGTGATCCTATGATGCTGTTTGGCCTGCTGTGTCCATCCAGCTCTACACCTTGTTATTTTGGACATTACCGCATTGCTGCTTGGACAACTTTGCTATGTCAGAATTGGCAACCATGTTTCTTACATTAGTTCAGGTGACTACACTGCCAAACTGCATTTTTTCATAGGCTGTAAAGCAGTTTGGGACATTGTGAGGTTATGAAACAAGCTACATAAAATGTAATTTCTTTCATTTCTCTTGGCAATTTTTTTACAATGAAGGTTCACTTCCAACATTGTTTACTGCCTGCGAAAACAACTATCTTCCAGTGTGTCTGCCAATATAACTTAAATTCATGATTCTTGACTCTCCAAAGCCATTCCTTACTACGGACCAAATCTAATGACATTATTGTGAAGACTTCAATGTCTACATTGTTCGACTGTAAAACATCCAGCTCTCAGCCGATGCTGGCAATTAGGGTTTTAAGCTATTCAAGATTTGAGTGGCCTTCCTTTGCATCATTGCCAGGCCTTTACAATTCATCCAAAATGAAACAGACCAAAGATGGACACAGTCATTGTGGAAGCCTTTCCAATGTTTTGTACAAAGACAAAATGAAGTTTGCTTTATTTTTAATGGACAATTACAAAACAATCCTCAATTTACTTTTATAGCAAAACAACAGCACGTTGACCACTATTCAGACAAATCCCTTGTAACCAGTCTGTTTAGGATTTTTCCTGGAACAGAAAAATATATAATTCTCAAGATCCATGCCAGACATGTTACAGTAAACAGCAATTTTCCTTTATTCCTGAAAAGCAATGAATGAAGCCTAGAAGTGGTGCCACCATTAGCACTGGTGTCAGGTCATTTACGTTATAGTTAGCTGATTTGTGGTCTTGTCCGCAAAACAGTGAAAGAGAGTGCTTCATGCTTGCTTACTCACCATTTCTTCAACATTTTAACAGCAACCACTCTTCAAAATTATTTAATTGCCTTTGAATCACTTTGGGAGGTCCTAAGGTTGTGAAAGGTTCTGGATAATTCTAAGTCTGTCTCTCTTTCCTAATTCACAGGTCAGGTCCAGAGACTAATAAATTGTATTCTTAAATAAAAGCATTTCCTTAGGGCAAAGCAATAGCTTTCCAAGTGTCACCCAGCAAACTTTAATTGAAGATTTTGATGATACTAAAGTTCTGAATAGATCTTGGAACTTAAGTGGCTATTTTTGAATTGTAAAGTAGTTCAGGTCATGCCATCTTATGATCACTGCAATTATTGAAATATAAGGGTGGACTCTCACAAACTGAATAAGATGAAGTTTCAAAACTCTGAAACTCAACTCCAACTCACTTTTGGCTTAATGAAGGTTGAGCAAAGATTGGTCAGCCAAATTGCTCCCAGGAGGCTTGTTGGCAACCTAGTTATTTTAAAAAGGTACACAGCCTCTGATTGGCCCAATGTGGCTTAACAAAGGCCTACAAAGTTTTCCAGGCCTTAGCAAAAACTGCAGTTAAAGGCAGCTGAGGCAGCTTCAGAAAGAAGCAAGTGCCTGTACAGTACTGGTGTTAGAGCAGATGGATGAGGCACATCTCCCTACTTTCTCATTAGATTCACCAGGGTCAAAATAATTGGGCCTCCCTACACCATGAGGTCGGAAAGCAGTTCTGCACCCGAAGCAGAGTTCTCAAGTCAATTAAGCTGACTTCTAGGCAGGAAACCTGACAGGTCCAAAAGATAAGAGTAGTGGAATTAAAACTCCAAAATATCTGCTGCCCCTGCGAAAAAAAACACTGGCCCTATATAATTTATCCCTGTAAAATTCAGGCCATTAATTCAATCACCACCACCATACATTTTTGTTTTATTTTCCCCTGTATTTCATGTAAGCCCCACTGTTTTATCCAAAATAATTTGTATAGCCTTCTCCTCACTCAAAAAATGTCATCATCCTGAAGTACTTATCTAGCTTCCTGTAAGAGTATTGTGCAATTCCCCTCAACTACTACCTGTAGTAGACCTCCACATTTTTGCCCATCTCAGGCAGAAACATTTCTCCTGAACTCCCTAGATTCATTGACAATTATCTTATGTGCCTGGGTGCAAATTTCAGACTGATTCTTTTACACCTTCTCAGTATCTAGCTGATTAAACCATTTTTTTTCCAATGATCTCCAGTAGATAGGTACAATGTGAATTTTCCTTTTTTCTGGAAAATAACTGCTCCAATCTGTCCTGAAAATTGTAACATAGCTTTGGTATTATCCCTATAAATCAATTTTACACCTTCTCCAGTATCACTGTATCATTTTTGAAATACAAAGATGAGAATTGCTCACAGCACTTGAATGTAGTGTAATCAAGCTGAATTTTGGACATGTCTGAGGAAAATCACTAATCTCGAGTAGCAACTGAACCGAGTGACCAGCAAATGTGTTTTGCAATTGGGTTATTAGATGAACATTGGTTATGACTCTAGACCTTCTAGATCTTATTTAAAGATGGCAGAGAATTATTTATACCCACAGGAGTACTTGGTGAGAAGTATTATTATTCAAGTTAATGTTCCATGCCCTCAATCTAGACTATGTGCTCACTCCAAAGTGGGGCTAAAGCTCAGAATCTTTGGTTATAAAGAAGTTTCAAATGTGAATTTTATGTTTATGTCAATTGAGAATAAAGAATGCCAGAAAGCAACTATTTTCCTTATTTTTTTGGTAGAATTGTAGCTACTTCAATCTCGTCGTTTTCTTCATTCCTAGCCTGGAAGCACTTCTCGCCACACAGAAGCAACTACTTATATCTACACAACCTAAATTAAATCTTGTCACACCATCTCCTCCAATTCATGCTTTGATAGCACCATGAAAAATTGTGAATGAAAGACAGGAAAATACATAAATCTTTAGCGTACGTCAAGATCTCATTATGCCCCAAAATACTTTACAGACAATGATGTATATTTGAAGTGTAATCACTGCTGTATAATAGGAAAGGCAGCAGCCAATTTGCACCAAACAGTGTTCAACAGGCAGGAATGCAATATGAACAATTTGACTTAGGCATTGATCAAGAGATATTGGCCAGAGGAAAGGACATGCCTTCCTCTTCTTCAAAATAGTGCCATTGTTCTTCTATGTTCACCTGAGTGTAGACATGACCTCTGTTCAACATCTCTGTCAAAAGACAGTGCTTCCAAAAATGCAGTAGTTGATTTCTTTGCCAACAATCTAGAGAGTTTGAACCAAAAAACTAAGCTGGTAATTACTGAACAGCAACTTCAATTTACTACATCTGTTCAAGTCTGACAAAATAACAGCTTGCATCTTTAAATAAAAAATTGCCTAATTGAGGCAGGATTAAAAAATACACAATGTACATTGCTCCTTCCTCATTTCTTGGGATAGAAATCACTGGAACTTGAACAAATTTGCACAACTAACTTTCAGTAATTAACAAGTGAAAACGCAAAGTTAACGGACAGAACTCTGACACACAGGGTTTGAATATAACTAGTCATTGGGCAAAAGGATTATTGGTGTCAATAACTCTCATTACTGAGCACCTATACTTTTTTGCAGCTGCCTCTTAGTTTTGCATCGATAAAAACCTTTGACTATGATCCCATCGGCTGATCTATAATTAACTGCACTTTGCCAGACGCCTGAACTTACTTGTAAGATTAAACCACTCATTAAATTCTAAAAAAGAGACTTTAAAGCTTTAGTACTTCACAGAAGCCGATCTTTTTCTTTATTTAAAATAAAACTTGAGCTGTGCAATTTGTTTTGATATTGTCATTAACAGAATCACTAAAATATATATATTTAAAAAAAGGACCAAAAATTTAAGTTCACAAGCCTCCATATATCAGCAAACAGCCAGTGACATTATTCTTTTAAACAAAAACAGAAATTGTTGGATAAGCTCAGCAGCTCTGGTAGCATCCACAAAAAGAAATCAGAGTTTATGTTTCGGGTTCGGTGTCCTTTCCTCAGAACTAAGAAAGGGTCACCAGGCCCGAAACATTAAGTCTGGCGTCTCTTCTCAGATGCTGCCAGACCAGCTGAGCATTTCCAGCAATTTCTGTTTTTGTTTCTGATTTACAGCTCTTTCAGTTTTTATTATTCTTATAAACCTTTTTATCTTGGGGAATGACCTTGCAATTGCACTACTAAAATCTCTGTGTCATGGCACTATGTTGTTGGAATGTGCAGCTTCTATATCTGACCTGTTATTTTGTTGCTTTTAAGTTACATTTCAGGATGCCAATACTATCCTTGAATCTGTTAAATTGAAGAAAACTAAGTTAACAGTTTCCATTCTATATCCCAAGATCCACATGAGAGCACAGGTGCAGATGTCAAGGGAAACGAGTCAGTAACCCAACTACTGCAGTCATCATTGTGGTGGTGGCTGGCTCAGCAAAGTTTAGCACTTTGAGAAAAGCAAATGGATTGAGAAGCAAAAGCAGAAAATGTGCTTTACTGTAAAGTATAAACAGCTGCAAGAGTTTCACAATGTAAAGAATGGTCTAAAAGGAAAAAATCTTTACCAACTCTCAGTAAAATTGACGTATGTCACCTCCATTTGGAGAAAATCACCTGTAAAACAGGCTATAAAAAGGAAAATGATACAAAGTTTTACAATTTAAAACTAACCTAAGGCTAAAGGAAACAAATAATGAACAGTTCATTTATGCATTTCACAAGAAATTAAAACAAGTCTCGACCCGAAACGTCGACTTTCCTTCTCCTCTGATGCTGCCTGACCCACTGCGTTCCTCCAGCTCCACACGGTGACTCTCACCTGTGACATCACTGTCTTTGCCCTTCTAAAAACCTTTTAATAACCCCTGGTCTCCAATATTCCAATGCCTTCAGGTTGACCTCTCTTCAGCAACCCCTACCCACAAAACCCCATACCCCCACTTCACCACCCTAATAAACTTCATCAAAACAAGTCCTGAACACTCATCAGCCCTGTGCTCGTTAACCTACATTAAGCATGAGTCTTTCAGCTTCTAAAATTTTCATTCTCCCATTTAAATCCCTTCCATGGTCTTGCATTGCTTTCCTTGATACAATGATCCAATTCTGGGGTTTTACACATGTCTCACTCTTTCATTATTATACTAGTTGCTGCACATCAAGTCTTCTAAGACCCAAACTATAGAATTTGTCCCAAATCTTTTAGAGCCCTCTGGTTCCCTCTGCTCTATGAAATGCATCCTTAAAACCCAATTCTTCACGAAAAAACTTTTATCTCTTCTTTGACTCCACAACCACTTGTTCACCTTATCATACATCTAAACTGTCATGGAATGGTTTGCTATATTATATGTGCCGCATGAAGATGAGTTATTCTTATAATAAATTGACATAAATCAATTAACATTCGCAAGGTTGACAATGGAAGCCATTCTAACCGGAGGTGTCGCTGGAGAGAGAGGCAGGAGTTCCAGAATCCATATTCCACGGCAACACAGCAGGGTTATAAGAAGGGCATAGGGAAGGACGGATGTATTCGAAGCACCATGATACCAAGAGTTGAACAAAGTAAAATGCCATGTGAAAAAAAAAACAAGCCAAGAACTGCTTGGTTCATTGCACAAAATGTGCAGAAGCATGAAACCACAAAGACTTATCAAACACAAAATGTTTTCACTAACCAACTGTCTTACAACAAGGCAAGTTGAGAAACCAAAATTTTATTTCACTACAATTCAAAATCTTCCTCATATCTTTGAAAAGTACTAGGAATCCTCAGTTAAATCATGCCAAAGGAAATGTTGCATTAATCAGTGGTGCCTAAAACATGTTCCAAACAGTCACTACTAAAAGAGAGTGTGCTGAAGGTGCTCTCAACTGGTAAAGCAAGCTTTATGTGGCATAGATATATAGACAAGATGGTTCCAGGTTACACCCCTGAAGTGAACTAAATTTGCCAATATCAGCCCCAACACCATAATTAGGCTTCCCCTCCACCATTTCTGAAGAAAAGTTCCGACCCGAAACGGCAAGCTTTCCTACTCCTCAGATGCTGCTTGGCCCGCTCTGTTCATCCAGCTTCACACCGTGTTATACCATAATTAGTCTTGCTGGATAACAAAAGGAAACAAAATACATCACAAGAGGGCTAAGCTATGTAGAATCTAGTCTGGCCTATGGCTGTATGAGTACAACGTTACCTTCGAGTTTTAAAAATCTTAAGGAGGGCTTAATTCTACAAGAGACACTCAGGCACGTTATTTTAGGTGTCAATTCCATACAGAATGACAGGAGCATAATACTGTCAAGATGTGCCATCTTTCAGATTCTACTCCATTTGGGGAATATAAAGAACTTACTGATATTGTTGGCAAATACCTATCACACAACCAAAATCTGGTTATCCAGTAATAATCACATCAATCTGGCAGAACTAGTTATTCACAAATTTAGTTGCTGTGTTTCATATTGCATACTGCACATTAAAATCAAGGATTTAATACGAATTTAACAGCTGGTTTGCATTAAAAACTGCCTTGGAGACAAACAGTTTCTGAAAAAAGCTTGAGACCAAGTCAAAATGAGCATTCACCTTTGGTTCAAACCATAGCCCACAAGGAAATTTTCTTCAGTTTTCGAGACTGATGTATCCTCAATAAATAAACAACACTTAATTCCACTACATGCCTTGAAGAAACTGCTCAAACGTTCTGAGAAGCATTAATTCAATACATACATGGAAATTCGAGGAAAAATTAAAAGTCCTTGGTATATTGAAAACATTATTAAATAAATTAATCGGGTCATGTTTATTTTAAGCTATTTTTCACTTACATGAGGAGATGACTTCTTCAACAAGACCAACAGAGCTTGAAGTACCAGGTTTGAAAAGCGTGGGCCAATTGGAACATAATCTGAAATCAAACAGGTTAACAGATTTTTTAAAAATGTTAATTTCTACTCTGTGCTCCTCAAATCCTTGGTGAGGGTGGAATTTCATTCCATGAACATTTTGTATATCAGACAAGCTCCTATTGTTTACAGGGAACACATATAAAATGCACACAATCTCCTACATTGGCAGTTAGCTTAGTGAATAACTCTCCAATTTTCTTGCACCTTTGTTCTACATGCAACTTTAAATAAGTGACAGGCGAGTTAAGGTACACAGAACACTCAGGTCACTGCTGCTTGATAATGTCAACTCTGGGGAGTGTTTTCAAACAAACAGTAACTCCCCCTTAAGCCTTTTTTTTAAAGCCAAGCAAATTTTATGCTGAGTCTACTATTTTAGTTCTGTAATGAAGAAATGATGAACAGTACTACAGAGGAGCAGGCCCTTCAGCCACCAAGACAGCGCCAACAAATGATGCCTTTCTACGTAAAAAACCTTTTACCTCTACACAGTCCCACATCCCTCTAATCCCTGCATATTCACATAGCTGTCAAGACACCTCTTAAATGTTGTTATTGTATCTGCCTCCGCCACCTTCTCTGACAACACATTTCAGGCAGTTACCACCCCATATAAACAACTTACCTTACATATCTCCTTTAAACTTTCCCCCTTTTAATTTAAATCTCTGTCCCCTAGTAATTGACATTTCTTCCTTGGAAAAAACCTATCCATTTTATCCTTGCCTCTCATGATTTTGTAGACTGTCAGATCATTTGTCATCTTGTGACTTTTAAGTGGAAAAACAAACCAAGTTTGTCAATCTCTCTTCACAGCTAATACCCTTCAAACCAGGTAACATCCTGTAACTGTTTTTGTAACCCCTCTAAAGCTTCCATCCTTTTGACAGCATGGCAACCAAAACTGTACACAATATTCCAAATGTGGCCTAATTAAAGTTCCTTACTATTGCAACATGACCTGCCAATTTTTACACACTGTACAGCAATCAAAGACAAGCATTTCTTTTGCCTTCTTGGCCACCTTATCCACTAGTATTGCAACTTTTCTGAGAACTGTGGATTTTTACACCTAGATCCCTCTGTAAATGTGATGTCAATACAACTAAGGGTTCTGTCCTTTACTGCATATTTCCTTCCTGCATATTTCCTTCCTGCATTAGATCCCCCCAAAATACATCAACTCACATTTGACTGCATTAAACTCCATCTGCCATATCACCGCTCAAGCCTCCAGCCCATCTATATCTTGCTGTATCCGCTGGCAATCCTCCTCACTAGCAACAGCTCCCCAAATCCTTATGTCACCTGCAAACTTATTAACTACCTAAATTCTCCTCAGAATTATTTTTGTATGTTACAAACAATAGGGGTCCCAGCACTGATCTTTGCAGAACACCATTCGTCACAGATCTCCAGTCTGAAAGAAACCCTTCCAGTGTTACTCACTGTTCCACTCAAAAGGTTTGAGTGTAAAATTCAAATTGAGCCTCACTCATAGCATTATTGAGGGACTGCGGCACTGATCAGTGAATGATAAACTCATAGGACAGCTTACCACATCTCAGTTATCCTCCAAAAGGAGCAATTCATCGAGGCCCACTCCCCTACTCTACCCATAGTTCTGCAACATTTTCCTTTTGGGATATTTGAATTCTGATTTAAAAGCCTCAAATGACTTTGTCTCTATTACATTCTCAAGCAATGCATTCAGATCCTAACCACTCATTGTGTGAAAAAAGTTCTTCTCATGTTGCTATTGCTTCTTTTGCCAATCCCCTTAAATCTATGTCCTTTGCTTCTCAATCCCTCTGCCGAAGGCAACCGTTGCTCGCTATCTGCCTTCTGCAGGCATCTCATGACTTTGAAAATATCTTATCAAATTTCTTCACAATTTTAGCTTCTCAAAAGGAGAATAGTCCTGTACACTAAAGTTCAGGTCATCAATATACACATTGGAAAGAAATTCCTGACACTGATCCTGAGGGAACTCCACTATTAACCTTCCTCCAGTTTCCAAAGTAGCTGCTTACCTGTACTCAGCTTCTTGTCACTCAGTCAATTTTGCAGCCACATTGTTACTGATGCTTCAATTCCATGAACTTCAACTTTATGTTTGGTTGGGTGGTATTTAAAAAAGCGTCTTTTAGAAGTCAACGTATACCATGTCAACAGCACTACGTTCATCAGCTTTCTCTGCAGCTCATCAAAATACTTCAAGTTAGTTCAGAAAAATTTGCCCTTAACATGTCCTTGCTATTTCTATTCAATGAATCTAATTTTGCAAGTGTCGCTTGAAATATTTCTAAAAGCTACCACTGAAGTTGTACTCCATTGTTCAGTTACAGAGTTGCCTGCTAATCTTTGAGCCCAATTTATCTGGGTCGGATCCATTCATACTCCTCTTTTCACAACTGATATAAACTTTATGTCTGTCACAGCAATCATAGTCCCCTTAATGTTCCTCCACTGCCATTTGATCCATATTCCCCAGAACCAGGTTTTGCAGTGTTTCTTTCCTTATTGGACTGGAAAATTGGCAGCTGTTTCCTACTTCATACACTAACGTTATTTCAAGAGTAGTTCACTGACAGTGTAATAAAAGTAAAATACTGCAGATGCTGGAAACCTGAAACAAACACAAAATGATTGCATGGGATGGGACCATGGCCAAATGAAGAAATTTTAAGTGTGACAGATCAGTATTTGATGATGGCACAGAGAACAGTCCCTGCCGAATGCAAGCTGGGGAGGGGAAGATGCATTTGCCAGTGGCATCCTGCTCGAGGTGGCAGAAATGACAGAGGATGATCTTTGAATGTGGAGAGAGGCGAAGTAGAAAGTGAGAATAAGGGGAATCCTTTCATTGCTCCGGGAAGCACAGGCAAGCTGAAGGCAGGGCAGAAGTGCAGGAAATAGATCAGACAATGGGTCTGCAATCGCCGAAGATCTAACACTTGTCCATTCATTCATTCCATGTTCTCACTTTCAAAACCATACCCCAGGTGAAGCAGCATTTTACTTTTACTTCAGTCAATCTAATCTACTGTACTCATTGCTTACAATGCGGTCACCTTTCCACTGGTGAGACCAAACGCAGACTGGGTGACCACTGTGAAGAATACCTCTGGCTAGCAGTAGAAATGATCCTGACCTTCCAGTCATTTGGCATTTCAACAAACCCCATTAACATTTCTGTCCTGGGCCTGCTGTAATGTTCCAATGAAGCACAGTGCAAGTTTAAGGAACAATACTATAGGCGCCTCATTGACTCAATAGTGAATTCCACAACTTCAGACCTGATGTTTTCCTTGCACTTTTCTTACATTTTTATTTGCCTCTCCCCACCCCACCTCCTCATTTTCATTCTTCCACACTATTTTATATTTCCATTTGTCTTTCACCTCAGTTAGCAACCTTTGTCTTTTGCACTGGGCCTCTACACCATCTGTTCCCCTTACTCCTCCTCTGCCATGTTCAAAAGCATAAAAACCAGCAATTTCCAACTCCTTTCAGTTCTGATGATGATTCATATAAGGTTTGAAGTATGAGAAATGAAATACAAGCTGCAATCCAGGGACTTGAGACTGCAGCCAATGATGGTTATGCAATTTGTATCATTGTACTCTCCACATACCAACACCATGAAAAGGCATTTAACTGTCTATGACAATCCATCAAAGACCATAATTTATACTGAATATGTATGAATCATATCCCTTAACCTTTAGCACAGTGTTCAGACGCTTATCCAAGTATTCAACTTGTTGGAAACCAACCATTAGGACCACTATCTCGACAATGCGTCCTTGTTGAGGGGGTTTCCCAAACATGATCTAATTGAGTTACAATTGGAATACACTGCTAGGATCTTATTTTCATTCCCGGGTAGATCCTCAGGTCAGAGAAATACACAAAGTAGGAGCAGGGGTAGTCTTGACTAGTGGGCACAGTCTCAGAATAAAGGGTCACCAATTTAAGACTGAGATGAGGAGGAATTTCTTCTCAGAATATTGAGTTTCTTTGGAAGTTTTCGCCACAGACAGCTATGAAGACAGAGTCCACGTGCATATTTAAGGCTAAGACTGATAAATTCCGTAGGGCAATCAAGGGCTAGGATGAAAGGGCAGGAAAGTGGATGCAAGGAATGTCGAAATAGCCACAATTCTATGGAATGGTGGAGCAGAGCTCAAGGTGCCAAACAACTTACTCCTGCTCCTATTTCATACGGTCTTATGCTTCAACTAAATCACAGCTAATCTTTTCCACATTATGCACCTATTAATTGATGCCTTCAATATCCAGAAATCTACCAATATGGTCTGAAATATATTCACTCACTGAGCCTCCAATGTCCTCTGGTGTACAGAATTCCAAAGATTTGCCAATCTTTTAAATGAGGAAATTAGTCCTTATCACAGTCCTAAATGAATAACTTCTTAATCTTAAACTGTGCTCTTTGGCTTTAAACCACACCTCGAGTGCCAGGAGAAATATCCTTCCTGCATTTACTTGTTTGAATCCTGTGACAAGTTTGCTTCAGGGCACCGGTTGACCAGTTGGGTTAGCAGCTATCCTACATGTCAGTGCGCTCACTGCAGCCTCAGATTCCCTGACCTATGGCTTCAATGTTTGAACATAAAACAAATGCATTCATCTGACATAACTAATACTAGTAATTTGACAGTAGCTACCACCAGTCAATTGTGAGAAGTGGTTTCTTGGGTTAATTGCAGAACAAAGCCATGTGCAAAGTTTGGAACATTCAAGTGCCTTGGTAGGCAAGATGTCTCCCTGCTTACCTAGCAGTCGCTCAATGTCATCAACCACAACACAGCTCAGTTGAGACTTGTATGCATCCTCAAAGATCTGTCAACAGAAATTAATAGATAAGATTATTAAATAATACATCAGTTAGGCTTGTGGTAACATATCTGTCTTTGTAAGTGGAGAGGTTCCATACTGAAATGTTCGCTATGCTTCAATCTAATGTTTCAATATCCTCAATAAATTTCCATAATATTGTTATACAATCTGTCCTTGCCAATAACCACATTATACAATACCAAGCAAACATTCCTCAGATTGACGATGAAGGAACTTGTTAAGATCCTACATCTAATTTGAGCATTTTGTACCCATATTTATCAAAGTGCCAAAATGTGCAAGAACCAGAGTGCTAAAAGTCAACAAGTAGCCAATTCACTATAAGGGGCATGATAGCCCCATCTATCTACAGACATCCTCACTGTCCTTTCTCCCCCCAGCCCCTGGAAAAATTTCTCCAATTTTGTTTGCTTTCATATTTGGCAAAATCCATCCAGCTCACCAAAGTCCTTCAGGGAAAGATATCTGCCAACCTCACCTGGTCTGGCCGACACGTGACTCCAGATTCACAGTAAAATGATTGACCCTCGACACCCTCTTAAATTGCCTAGCAGGCCACTCAGTTGTCTCAATCACTATGAAGTGTCAATAAAGAAATGAAACCAGACAGACCACCTGGTATCGACCCAGGGACTGGAAAAAACAATGGCAAAAACAGCCCCATCAATCCTGACATCTGGGAGCTTTGGCCAAAATTGGAACAGCTATCTCACACAGTAGTAAAGCAATAGCCTGACTCAGTCATACTTATGGAATCATACCTTACAGACAATGTCTGTACTGAATTTACAAAGAAATTGGTCGATATATGCCAGTGTTTACACTTTATACAAGCCTCCTCCCAACTAGATAACATTATCTCTCTAGATCCTTGTGCTTTTTATTTCTCCCATTCTAGCCTTTGCTTTTAGTGCATCCATTCAACTACACCATATTGAAGCAACTTCCAAATTCTCATCATGGATTGAAGATGTTCCTCCAGAGATCCTGAGTGAATTTACTAACATCAAACTTAAAATTTAAGATCACCAATTTTTGTCACTACTTCCAGTGGAAACATCTTTTCTACATTTGCCCTATCAAACATTTCTTAAGTTTGATGGGTTTTCACAGGTTATCCCTCAGCATTCTCATGAGATGATAGCCTCAGTATTTCCTGACAGATGTATCCTCGAAGTTCTATTAGTTGTGTAAATTTATTTTGCTCACTTGTGAAATTCCACAGATATAAATAGCTGTCTGACAGTTTCATTTGCAATCACACAAAATTTTGGAGGTCACTCTCTGCCTATAAGCTGTGTCTATGTGCTCTCCTTTTTCACAACACCTGATAAGGGGGCTGTATTCCAAAATCTTGTGTCATTTCAAATAAACTTCTTGGACTACAACCTGGTGTCATGCGACTTCTGACTTTGTCCAGCAGTCTAAGCCAGCACCTCCACATCATATCTGACAGTTTATCCAAACGGCCAATCCACAGTTAAAACTGAACATGATACCACATTCAAATTCTGTGTTTGGCTACTCAGAACACGTGTAGCTCCCAACAGCTGTCACCTAGCAGTAATCAGGAGTGGATTGTTAATTTTTTTATTCCATCCTTTGCCTGGAGCATTTAAATCAACTTGGCACTGTCAAAACCAGAGGCCTGATTCATTATTTTAACTAGTTGCTGAACCTAGATCTTCCATCAGCAATAAATAAAAATTCTACAGAAGACCTCAAAGTCAATCTTCTGAGTGCACATATTTTATTCTACAACAAGATGACAACATCAAGATAATTTGTTTTTGTGGTATTGGTTGAGGGTCAGATATTGGCCAGAACAAAAAGGAGAACTCACTTATTCTTCAAACAGTGCCAAAGAAGTTTTTACATCTGAGGCCAGTTTAATAGCTTATCTGAAAGAGAACACCTTTGACACTGCAGCATTTTCTCAGTACTGTTCTGCAATAAAAACTTAGAGTTTGTGCTCAGGCCTTGGAGTGGATTCGACGCCTTGTAAATACAATTAACATTCTGCTTCCTTAGTGCATCATATTAAGGATAATTGATCTTGCTCTTGGTTTGACCACAAGCAGTTACAAAAAGGTTAATATTTCACTACAGAAGCATAAGTTTAGGTCAATACAGTGCTCTTCTTGTCAAGAAATTGAGCAGGTTGCAAAATGTTAATTAGCTTCAGGTTTCAGCTCAAAAAACGCACCCTTCCATTTATAACTACTGTGAAGTCTTGAGAGCCCAATATCTTTTCAATAAATTAAATATTGTCAAATAAAAACTACAATCAAAAAGACTTTGCACTCTAATACAAGCAGGGCAAGTCAAAAACATTTAAGCAACTTTACTAAGCTGATCAGTGAAGTTTTAAAAATGAAAAGTAAGGAAGGAGATTGAAACGTGTCAAGTCCCAAATGCTGTCAATCAACTGAGGTCAATCTATCCATTTGTGGAACTGTCAATGTAATGGCATTCGACATAAACATTAAGATTTCTAACGGTTATCATTGCAATGGATTGTGCATTCAGACTCGATTAGATTCCCTACGGTGTGCAAACAGGCCCTTCAGCCCAACAAGTCCACACTGCCCCTTGAAGCATCCCACCCAGACCCATACCCCTATAGCTCACACACCTCTGAACACTACGGGCAATTTAGCATGGCCAATCCACCTAGCCTGCACATCTTTGGACTGTGGGAGGAAACCAGAGCACCCGGAGGAAACTCGTGCAGACACACCGAGAACATGCGAACTCCACACAGACAGTCGCCCGAGGTTAGAATTGAACCTGGGTCCCTGGTGCTGTGAAGCTGCAGTGCTAACCACTGAGCCACCGTGCCGCCCTAGCACATACAACCAGTATAGAGTTCAAACAGAAATATAAGACTGGAAACAACATGAAAAAAATTTTCACATGGGTTCTAAATAGATCAGTGTAAGGAATCAGTAATGCAAAAGAGCTTCCAGTTATGAAAACAAAGGTTAAGCTATGCTTCTCTACAGCACCTGAACACAGCATTCATGTTTCATTTGGAAAGCATCACAATGCTGTTTTTACCTATTCTCTTAAACACATATTACTCTTGCACTTAAGTGCAAAATCCATAGCATTTCAAGATATTTCTACATGTTACTTCTTTTAAATCAAAGGGAATATGAAACACAAAGGTACTTAAGAGAACCAAAATCGCTCAGTGTAGCATTTTAAATTAATACTACTGTGTTTATAAACATGTCCAATGTTCAAAATGCACATGGATTCATCATTGATATAATATACACATTGCAGGAACTGATGCAGTAAATTTGGTAGATTTTGCTTGCAAGTGGGGGTGATTGTTGTTTCACGTTTAATATTACCAGATTCTGATCCCTTACAAAAGTTCTTACTATCATTGACGCAAGCAACAAGGTTTATGTTCAATTCCTAATGGAAGGATTGAAGTTGAGAACACATCATACATACGAATCCTTCTGAGCTTTTAGATTCTATATCATTGATATTAGACTATGAGTAGACAGCTCATTGCAGAACATTTTATAGTGTGTTAAAGACTCTATACAAATGGAAGTTGCTCGAGGACTGTGTCAGTACCACTTTTAATTTATATAGTTTACTTTCTTGTCATTGACGGTAGAGCAATGTAAAAATGAATGATTGTTTCTCCTAAGTCGTGTGTCTTTTTCCCATTGTGGATAAAGAGAAAGCAAACGATGGAAAGACCCCAGTTGATGCCAATCCTATCCTCCTTAGTGTACATATAAATGAATTTCCAGCATAAGTTGGATGTAATGTTGTCGTTTATCTCAAGAGGGTTGGAATATAAAAGCAGTGATGTGCTTCTGAGGCTTTATAAAGCTCTAGTTAGGCCCCATTTAGAATACTGTGTCCAATTTTGGGCCCCACTCCTCAGGAAGGACATACTAGCCCTGGAGCGTGTCCAGCGGACATTTACACGGATGATCCCTGGAAAGATAGGTTTAACGTATGATGAACGGCTAAGGATCCTGGGATTGTATTCATTAGAGTTTAGAAGGTTGAGGGGAGGTCTAATAGAAACTTACAAGATAATGTATGGTTTAGAAAGGGTGGACGCTAGGAAGTTGTTTCCATTAGGTGGAGAGACTAGGACCCGTGGGCACAGCCTTAAAATTAGAGGGGGTAAATTTAAAACTGAAATGAGACGACATTTCTTCAGCCAGAGAGTGGTGGGCTTGTGGAATTCATTGCCACAGAGTGCAATGGAGGCCGGGATGTTGGATGCCTTCAAGGCAGAGATCGACAAATTCTTGATCTCACAAGGAATCAAGGGCTACGGGGAGTAGCAGGGAAGTGGAGTTGAAATGCCCATCAGCCATGATTTAAATGGCAGTGTGGACTTGATGGGCCAAATGGCCTTACTTCCACTCCTATGTCTTATGGTCTTATAAGTCAATTGAAAGAAAAAGACGCACTAACTTTTATTCACCCCACAGTGAAAGTCGTATGCAGTGGACATCCGATAAGCTGGGAATCAAAACCAGAAATGCAATATAACAGTGCATCACATTTCGATAGTCCAAAACCATATTACTGCTGCGACTTCCGTTAATACCATTCATCTTAAATAGCATCTTCAGAGTTATATTGTTGTGGATTCAATCACAGCTAGAAAGATAAGTATGGATCTTGATGCTGTTTCTTTTACGGGTTCCCTATCACCTGTCCCCTCCCATGCTGTATGTGGTCACTTCCTTTCACATCCTTTGGGTGCTCAGAATTGAGAACCATAGTCACAGCAGAGTAAACTGTTCAATATGATTTAATAAAACCTCTTGGTTTTAGTACTCTCAGGTCTCTAGTTATAAAGCCCATTGAAAGCTCAGATTTCAGTACGATACATTTCACAACCATGTGTTATGTTACATTAGACAATTACACACACTGCCATTATGCAACCAGCTCTGCTCCTTTCAAACTGGCCCTCTGCATTTTCAGCAGAGTGACACATCCAAACAACTAAAACCTCAGAAGAAACACATGTAATCCCATAAACAAACAATTCTGTAAACTAACTAACATATTCTATTGTTGTATCACCTCTGGTTTCACTTCCACATTTTAAAAAACACTCCTTGCTCTTCAAGGCTCCAGTGAAAACTACCCCAGTATAGCTAATATCTCTAATCTTTCTTCATGAGACAAAGCATGCATTCCCCGTATCAATCTAGCAAGCCTCTGAACTACCATTAATGTATTTACGTCCTTCTTCCCTAAATAAGATTCAGGATGTGTACTCATCAATTCCCTGAATACCTGAAGCCTCTTTACTTTTATGATAAAATTATAAATAAACAGAAAATAATAGCATTCCATTAGCTTCTTTAATCACTTGCTCTACCCGAATACTAATCTCTTCTGTGAATGATGCACCTCAGAATTCTGCAGCTGTTTTCATTAAGTAGCATTCCGCTTTATTTATTCTTCCAGCCAAAGTGAAGAACTCCTTTAGCTGTCTCAGGTCAAAAACTAACCTTATCTTTGTTTTAATAAAATGTGAGGCTGGATGAACACAGCAGGCCAAGCAGCATCTCAGGAGCACAAAAGCTGGGGACCGCTTTGCAGAACACCTCCGCTCAGTTCGCAACAAACAACTGCACCTCCCAGTTGCAAACCATTTCCACTCCCCCTCCCATTCTCTTGATGACATGTCCATCATGGGCCTCCTGCACTGCCACAATGATGCCACCCGAAGGTTGCAGGAACAGCAACTCATATTCCGCCTGGGAACCCTGCAGCCATATGGTATCAATGTGGACTTCACCAGTTTCAAAATCTCCCCTTCCCCCACTGCATCCCCAACCAGCCCAGTTCATCCCCTCCCCCCACTGCACCACACAACCAGCCCAGCTCTTCCCCCCCCACCCACTGCATCCCAAAACCAGTCCAACCTGTCTCTGCCTCCCTAACCGGTTCTTCCTCTCACCCATCCCTTCCTCCCACCCCAAGCCGCACCCCCAGCTACCTACTAACCTCATCCCACCTCCTTGACCTGTCCGTCTTCCCTGGACTGACCTATCCCCTCCCTACCTCCCCACCTACACCCTCTCCACCTATCTTCTTTACTCTCCATCTTCGGTCCGCCTCCCCCTCTCTCCCTATTTATTCCAGTTCCCTCCCCCCATCCCCCTCTCTGATGAAGGGTCTAGGCCCGAAACGTAAAAAGCTTTTGTGCTCCTGAGATGCTGCTTGGCCTGCTGTGTTCATCCAGCCTCACATTTTATTATCTTGGAATCTCCAGCATCTGCAGTTCCCATTATCTCTTATCTTTGTTTTACTTGTTTGAGATACCCTTTAGAATCTGGTATTTTAGCTAAGCTTTTGGCCACTTCCCCAATATCTCACTTGACTTGATGCCAAAATTTGTAACACTACTGCAAAGCATCTTAAGATGTTTTACTTTAAGCTGCTATTAATCATACACTTTTTAACAAGATGGATCCTTTAACTAGTTGACATTTCCAGCCACCAGGTGGCAGTGCCTCATGTAAATGAAGCAATTAAACTGAAATAGCACCTGCGAACAGTGGAGCTGGCATCTTTTAGTAAATTCTTTTGGGGAGAAATAGAAAAATAATCTTGCATTTTGCAACCTCAGGATTCCCCAACAACCTCAAAGCTATTTCCAAAGTGTGATACAGGAGATTAGGAGGCAATTTAGGCACAAAGTCCCAGAAATAGCAACAAAAATAATCAGATAATGTTTTTGTTTGGTGGCATTTGATAAAGGATAACTGTTCCTTTGGTTAGAAGACCTCCCTTTCATTTCATAGAATATTGGAGTGGAATCTTTTACATCAAACTGAGGCAAAACATAGTGTCTTGGTTTGGAATCTGATCCAAAAGGTAGAATCTCATCTGTGCGACACTGAAATCATTGAAAGGGGTTTGAATGCTTGACCTAACAAGGTAGACACGCAGATACTGGCAGAGACTCAAAAAGCAATACAAGTAAGAAAAAAGTGAAAGAGAAAACAAGGCGGCAAAGGTTAAAAAAGGTAGGTGGAGGTAACTTCAATGTACTTTTCAGTCTCACCAGAAATCCTGCTATAGCTCTTCAGGGTAGCGCTGTCCTCAAATTCCTGAATTATAATCTAATCCCACAACCAAAAGAACGATTCTTTGTCTCAGCAACAGTTGTCCTAATTTAGAAGTTGAGCTGTGACTCATTTCAGTGGAGATAAATTTCAAAGATGATTTGATGATTCTATCAAAATCTTTTAGTTGAGAGCCGATTTAATCAGTTTATGAAATGGAACAAACACTTGTGCAATAGGGAAGTCTATGGATGGAGATGTGGCGATATGGCCTAAAAATGTGAATTACCATGGAAGGAATTAATATTCTCTTTTAAAAAAGTCACAAAACTTAACAACTGTTAACAGGTTAAGTAAAGAATCAGATCACCTTTTTAATGGCTTGGCATTTCGCTGTTTCAGAGAATCCAATCATCTTATCAGGCGAGCAGATCTTAATGAATGGGAATCCAGACTTCTCTGCAATTTTTGCAGCCAATGCAGTCTTGCCACTGTTTGGAGGTCCTGTTCAGAATAAAAATCAGTACTAAATGAACAAATGTGGTGTTTTTCTGTATCAGCAGTAAAAGGAATACAAGCACACAAGGTTACAATCATACTATAATCTCAAACAGGAAAAGACACATTGGTCCAACACAAATGCATTACAGAATATTCTGCACCACAATACACACACTTCCCATATCACCTGGAATCCATCCAAAATCCAGGCAGGGGCAAAAACATGTTTAAAAGGCTAATTAGTATGAACATTTCTGAAAAACTACAGTTGAAGTAGCATTTTTATTTCTGAAAGGATGGTCTTGCATGCCACATATTTCTCACAAAACCCCAGCTGCCAGGTTACAATAGTAAAATAACTGACGTAACAGCAGCTAATTATGTACTTTGAGCTGAGCTGAATACTCAAGTTTTGGCCAGAACATGCTCCAGCTCAGGCAAGAAAAGACAAGTATGCTAATTTTAGTTAACCCCAAGTCAACAGCTACCTTTAAAATGCCTGTCAAAATAGTCTGAGGATTCACATGGGGCAAGGATGAGCATAGGGATTTCTGGTGATCATGAGTGTCAACAGCTAATTGACCTTTCATGCTCTTCTATTCCCTAATCTGTGCCTAATCCATGTTATTTCTCAAGTAACAGAATACTGAGGTACACAAGATTACATTTTCATCCAACTGTACAACTGGATGGATTTGAAGCGCTTCCAGACTTTGTCACTTTTAAAAGTCAGTGACACAAACCATCAGTAGCAAAGCATCAATGAAAAGCATTTTAAGAAACAAATACAAAGTTACAAGAGAAATGGTTATCATTCTGGTGCTTAGTCTTCAAGTGGTCATTGATAATCATTTCATTAAACTCAGTCGACAATGGATAGGACAGATCAGCACACAACATCTGAACCCATACTCTAGGTTGTATTCCGATATCTTTTACTAATTCAAGTCAGTCTGTGCTCAAGTGCCAAACATAGTTTCTGTGAGGCCCAACTCTCTTCCCAATACAATCAAGCTGCAAGGAAAGAAAATGAGCTACATGTCCACGAAGGGATTCAATAATCAACCAATAGCTTGCATTTAACAAAAACAGAAGTTTCTGGAAAGCTCAACAGGTCTGGCAGCACCTGCTAAGAAAAAGTTAGAGTTAACATTTTGGGTCCAATGACCCTTCCCCAGTTCTGAGGAAGGATGACCAGACATGAAACATTAACTCTGATTTTTGCTTTAGACCTGCTGAGCTTTTCTAGAAACTTCTGTTTTGTTCCCGATTTACAGCATCCGCAGTTCTTTCGTTTTTTTATTTAACTTGCACTTAACACAGAGAGAAACGTGTTGTCACATTTAGCAACACGGGGTTACATCTATGACCAACCTGAATTGTAATTATTTGTGGAATTTCCAATCAACATGACAGTCTGTCTGATTACCTAGTCAAACTGCTTTCCTATCTCATCAAATATTTTTGAAACAAACAGACATGTGTTGAAAGAAAATGAAAAGGAAACACATTTTTTAAATGCTCCCATGATTTTTCTACCTAGTTGCTTGCAGTCGTGTCAAGGAGATTATTCTTTATTTCCTGGAGATTTCCAGCCAATTCTTCAAGTTGGCAACATGCTGTTGTCTAAAGTCTATTTCAATGGAGTAGATCCATAAGAGAAGATGGTCACTGATCAAGCATTTCTTTTAAGCAATTGATTTTGTATCCTCAATCACATGGGTTTCAGTAAATAGGCTAAAGTGCCCAATTAATTTAGAAAAGGTTTCAACCACAACAACAGTCAGAATTTGAAATCAGATTGAGCAACCATCCTTAATTACCCACCACGTGTTGTACTATTCTTTACATTCCTAGATAAAACCCAAGTAACAGGAAACATGAAGGATCTAATGTTTGAAATATCCTTTCTTAGGTCTGGAATTTTGTCCAACCCTAATTACTCTTGAGAAAGTGGTGGTAGCTTCCTTCTTTAACAGCTGCAGCGTGCTTTAAGTCGACCCAGAATGCCATTACAGACAGATGTCCAGGATTTTGATCCAGTAACAATGAAGGATGGGTGATATGCTTCCAATCCTGAACAGTGAATGGTTTGGAGGGGAATTTGCAGGCAGCGCTCCGACGTCCTTCTGTCCTAATCCTTTTAAATGGTAGTGGTCATGAGTTTGGTCACAAAGTGCTGTCTAATTAGTCTTGGTGAATCCTGCATATATTGCATATGGCACACAATGTCGTTGTGAGTGTCAGTGATGGAGGAAATGAATGTTTGTGGACATGGTGCCAAACAAGTGGGTTGCTTTGGCCTGGATGTTGGCAATGCTTTCATCAGTGTTCTTCAAGGTGCATTCATCTAGACAAATAGGGAGCATTCCATACACTGCTGCTTTATATCTTGTAGACAGAGGACACACTTTGGGGATTTAGGAATTCAGTCACTTGCTTCAGGTTTCCTAGCATCTGAACCTCTCTTGCAGCCACAGTACTTATATGACCAATCCAATTTGGTTTCCAAAGGTAACACCTAGGGCGTTGTTAGCGGGGGATTAACCAATGATAATGTCACTGAGTGTCACGGGGATGGTTAGATTCTCTTTTGTTGGAGGCTGTCATTATCTGGCACTTGCGCGATGTGAAAGTTGGACTTGTCACTTATCCATCCAAGTGTGGGTACTTTGCAGATCTTTCTGCATTTGGACATGGACTGTTTCATCATTTTAGATGTTGTGATTAGTAACATTATGCAGCCATTAGTGAGCATTCGTACTCCTGACCATTTGATGGAAGGAAGGTCATTGTGATGCAGCTAAAGACGGTTGGGCCTGAGACACTACCCTGAGGAACTCCTACAGAGATGTCCTCAGTTGAGGTAACTAATGCCCAACAATCACAATCATCTTCCTGTGTGATAGTATGAAGCAAGCCAGCAGAGAATTTTCTCAATTTCACATAACGCTAGTTTTGCTAGGGGTCCTTGATGTCACACATGGTCGAACACGGCCTTGATGTAAAGGGCAGTCATGCTCACCTCACTTCTGGAGCTCCTTTGACAATATTTGAACTAAGGCTATAATGAGGCCAGAAGCCACATGGCTCTAGCAGGAGGGAATCCTGGCTTAGAGGCAGTGACACGACCGTAGCACCACAAGAACCGCAAGTGAGCCTGACATTTTTTTTAAAAATACTTTGCAGTCAACCTGTTCATATACATTATTATACAGTTCTGGAGCAGGTGAGACCTGAATCCAAGCCTCCTCGCCCAGGGGGTAGAGACACTATCACTCTGCTACAGGAACCCTTCAGCCTGATATCTTTTTAAAATTCACAAGCTTTTATTTACACAGTACATATTGTGCTCTCCAACCCAGTTAAGGTATTTTCGTATCAACTTGTCTAGAGATGTTACGACACACCCCTAGAGCAGGTGGGACTTAAACCCGGGTTTCCTAGCTCATAGGTAGGTATACCTCCATTGCACCACAAGAAGTCCTTGAACCTGACCTCTTTTTGTAGATATGTATTTTCTAAGTAATCTGCTCAGTGATATTATAACACACTTCTGAAACAGGTGGGACATGAACTTGTGCTTACTTGGCTCAATGGTAAGGATATCCCCACTGCAACACAGGAGCCTTTGAGCCTGACTTTTTCTTAAAATAATCTAATTTTCTATTCAACTGTTCCGAGATGTTACTACACACCTGTGGAGCAGATGTGACTTAAATTTGGGCCTCCCAGTCCAGGGGTAGAGACACTACCTGCTTTCAGAATTGTGAAATAGGGCCAAGAAGGGCTAATGTGCTCATTACCTGTACAAAAGTCCTGACATTTGTATATAAAACTGAAAACACGGGAGAACGGAAAGTCTCACATCTGGTCTTAATCACAGAATACAATTAGTTCTGGCCTCAACCTGGACAATTAATTAACTTTTACCAGATACCAAAAATCAATCCAAAGAGTGAATCTAAGGTTAGATCAAATTCTTGTGTGCATTTGGATACTTAAGTCTCAAATCTTGCAGCCTTGGAGTTCAAATTGCTGCCTTGTGTAACAATGCTAGTAGCTATCCCACTTTATTCTTGTAATAGTTATCTAGGGTGAAACCATTAACCTAAATAATGAAGGTAATGTTGGTCTTGGTTTTTGCAACTTGTATTTCCAACTCCATGAGGCAATCCATTTCATCCAAGATTTTATTTTCAGGAGCAGCCATGCTGTGCATTGTTCACACCAACAGCCTTTATACTAATGACTAGGTAATATAAGAATATCCTTTACTGTCACGTAACCTGACTCAGAACCCCCTAATCAGGAGGGACGATGGAACACAATGGATGGTGCGGGGAATCCAACTCTTAATAGATGAAAATACGCTGAAGTTAAACTGGCACTCAGAGACAAGATCTTTAGTCATCTGTTCGTCAGACAGTGCAATTAATTCTTCCATGGGATGTGGGCATCACTTGCGAGACAACATTTAGCTTATCCTTAAGGGTCCTTAACAAGGTGGCACTGGGCTGCCTTCTTGAGTCACTTGGACGGCGAGGGCGAGGTATCAAGTTCCAGCATTTTAACTCATTAACAGTAATGGAGTGGCAACGTAATATTCACCAATTTGACTCGGAACTGAGTATTCAGAGACCAGATACACAGTTTCCACTTATCAGGTCAACCTAAAATGACTAAAATGCCCTTGACATGGATGTCCCTTTGATTTCCTTCCAAATTTCACTGATAAAAAGAAAATCAACCTACCTTCCAATAAAACACTGACCAGTGGGGTACGATCACTATTCTTGGTCTGCTGGACAAGCAATTCTCCATCATCGAGGGCCCGTGTGACCGGATCGCCCCACACAATGATTCCATTCATGATGTAGCTGTCATAATCTTCCTGGTTTATGCCAAAAGCCTACGAAAGAGTTGTGAAACTACATTATACACTCATAATTCTGAAAAATCAACACATGCCTGAATGTCAACTTGTTAAATTATTTCGGGGAAGGTAGCCAACATCATCCAAAAGAAGCTAACTTCATGGATAAACACAGAACATCATTGGACTTTTTAGCATTTTTCTTGGGTACCAACAGTCTATCACCCACCTAAGGTGTTCCCAGCACTCTGGTTTCTGCAAGTTACAGCATCTCTATATGGGGGGCTAGGTAGGTAGCCAATTTTGCTGTAAACCTGCTGTAAAGAATTGCATCATAGCATGTAATGAACCCTCTTATCCTTGGCAATGCACATCACCTCTGCTCAATCCTCAAATCAAAAGGTGAACCAGAATGAGAGGAAGAGCAGGGGAATTCTATTTCCACCCCTTGTTTCATAGTTCAACATATTTGAATCACCTACAATGTCATAAAGAATCAATGGAAAATTTATTGTTTTACTGATCTGTTGTTGCACTATGGAACTTGATTGGAGTAATTAATAGTAAAAATAATTGTAGTTCACATGTCCATTTAGATCTCGTCAAAAAATGCTTGCAATAACTTTTGTTGAAATTTTCATATTTAAAATCATGTTGCGAAGCAGAGAGCTGAAAGGAAACTTTCATTAGCAGCACAATGTGCTAGATTGTTCTAAGTTTGTATGGTACCAAGTAACGTCACACCATTCTCGCTTTGCGGTCCAATCCCCAAGGATTCTGATCATGTTTAAAAGTAAGTTTGAATTTCCATTTATAGCTAAAACTAATGACACACAAAATATCACGTTGTAGAATTTTTACAGTTTGAAATGACCAAAAGCACTGTTGACTAAGCACTACTATTTTTAAGGCAACTTGAACTTTAAATTAGAGAGGAGAATGTTCCCTTTCTTTGTACTTAGCAGAGCACATTTTCCATGGAATTATAGTCTTTATAATAAAACATCCACAGTTGGAATCCCATTGGAAGCTGGGAGTATTTCCCTATTTCACAGACAAAAACTTCACACAACTGCCCGAGGCACTTCCCTTAGCTTGTGGAGAGTTTCTAAACCCACTTCCAGTAAAGCCTGTCCCAATGATTCTTCACCTCTAGCCATGCCAGGAACAATCTCCTGGATTCCTTAGATGGCCTAAAATGCATCTCTTTGACTAGAGACCCACAGCTGGCTATGTTAGTTCACAAAGTCAAGCAACCTCATCTCTCCAGTGACCCCAGAAGGTTCATTGATTCTCGAGAAAATCTGTAACCTGATCTCAAAAAATGTCTTCCATTGCACTCTTCACCATGGCAATGTGAAACAGTCTTGCATTCAGGGAGAAATGCTAACCCCAAATAGCTTATCTCAGAGTAAACAGACAATTTACAGCATTACTGTTAATAGCCCAATACGTTTAATAGATTTCTGAACTTCTGATGATTCAAAGAGACAACTCATTGTGAACTTGAAAACAATGGCTGTAATTTTCATCAGTGAACACCAAAAACCACCATCTCAGTAAAACCATGTGGGTCTCCTTGATCTTTAACATGCCCAAGTTTGACGTCATACAAACTTCGGAATGGGTCACATGACCCCCTCAAGTTTGTCTTAAAGACAGTTCCAAAACATTAGAGTATTATAAACTTCACAATTGCAACATATTCTATATCAAGTACTTGTTACAATAAAAAAAGACAACGTGACAACAATAAAAGTTACGGAACTATCATAAGTTGTTTAAATCATATATTCATCACAGAAACCCTACAATGTGGAAACAGGCCATTCAGCCCAGGAAGTCCACACTGATCCTCCAAACAGCACCCCACCCACTATAAACCTTGTAACCTCACATTTACCAAGACTAATCCATCTTGGGCACTATCGACAATTTAGCATGGCCTAACAACCTAACTTGCACATCTTTCGAAAGTGGGAGGAAACCACCGCACCTGCAGTAAATCCACGCTGAATTTGTACATTCGCAAATTCCACACAGATAATCACTGGAGAGTGGAATCAAACACACCATCATGGTGCTGAGGCAGCAGTGCTAACCACTGAGCCACTTTGCCACCCCTGTGGGATATTATGCGCCCTATTATAATCTGTTCCAAAAAACAGATTGTGAGGCACTGCCATTAAACATGACTATTGTGATTTATCAGCACATGTGCAACTGCACCCAGAACATTACATCAATTCGTGTTGGTGACTGAACCATCCAAAGTTTTTTCAAGTAAAATATACCTGATTTAAAGATAAGCACTGTGATAATCTTAACTGCATTCCAAATGGTTTTATTTGAAACACAGTAACTGAAGTGGTTTTCTGTATCAACTGAAACTAAAATATATTGTAACTCTCAAATGAGATTAAACTGATACATATTTTAAAAACAGTTTGTACAAATATTGACAGTCCTAAATGGGGTTAAACAGTGTACTACCTATCAGTAACACTGGCCACAAATGCAACCATAAAAATACCTCAAAATTCAACACCATGTCAAATCAGACCTTCTAGTAAATTCAGAGCTGAGTAAATCAACATTATCAAATCCCACCAGCTCTAAATGGACATCGAACAGTCTGCAGTGACTGCTGTAGAATCAGAGTATTGTGATTTCATTGTACAGTGAACTGGTACTTACAGGTTTTATATCATTCTCCAGAGATGTTAAGAAGTCCCCCCTCATGACTTGCAGTTTCTCAGCTTTTTCCATGTCAACTTCCACTTTGGTCGCTGCCTAATCATGGGAGAAATGGCAAACAGTAAATTTTTTTTTTTACTTTCAACATTTTACTTTTACAAAGAAAGAAAAGTCTGCGCTCCCAATATCCAACTGGACATTTATATAATAAAACTCCACAGAAAGAAAATTAATCCTTCATACTATCCAACACCAATTATGCTTAGTCAGTCAGTCAGTCATTTGTAACTTTGGAAAGGAGGTAGTATTACAGACAAGTTCATTTTCTGACAAAGCTCAACTGAAAGATCATTTTCTATCTATACGTAGAAAATTCAATTAATAATTTTCAAAAACAGTACCCATTTCAATCACAATTTGATTCCACTGACATTACTAGTTCAATCTATACTGTCAACGCCTTTATTCTTCACCCAAGTCATCATTGCTTATCCGTAATTTTATACAATGCGTTTCTCCACTTAAGGCCATCCTAAAGCATTCTCTAGTCAAGTACTCTTCAAGTGTGGTCACTATTCCATTGCACACAGCAAGAACCTACATACAGCAATGACCAATGCCTTTGTGGCATTATTTGTGGATTAAATACCATCTCTGTGGAGAACCTGTGTCACGGGAATCAGAAGGACAGAAGGATTCTTTGTTAATGCAGTATCCAAAACACAATACGTCTGATTCTGCGACATTGTCTTGAAAATGCATTGAACTGTCGGTTTGAATTAAATACTCATCTCACTAGAATGGGCTTGAATTGATTATCTTCTGATTGTGAGGTAGAATAATATCTTGAAGTCAAGACCCGTCTTGTAGCACAGAGGTAGTGTCCCTACCCCTGGACCAGGAGGCCCAGGTTTAAGTCCCACCTGCATCAGAAGTGAACAAATAACATCTCTGAATGGGGACAACAGAGTGTGGAGCTGGAGGAACACAGCAGGCCCGGCAGCATCAGAGGAGCAGGAAAGGTGACATTTTGGGTCAGGACACTTCTTCAGAAATGGGGGGAGGGGGAAGGGAGCTCAGAAATAAATAGAGGGAGGAGGGGTGGGGCTGGGGAAGCTAGGTGGGATGTTGATAAGTGACTGCAGGTAGGGAATGGTGGAGATTGGTTCGTGAGGTGGGAGCACTGGATAGGTGGGAGAAAAGATGGACAGGTTGTGTTAGGTCAAGGAGGTAACGATGAGAGAGAGGGTTGGTCATGGGATGAGACTGGGGGTGGGAAGATTGTGAAACTGGTAAAGTCCACATTGAGGCCATTGGGCTGTCGGCTCCAAAGGCGGAATACGAGGTGCTGCTCCTCTGGTTTGTGGGTGGTGTCATTGTGACACTAGAGGAGGCCCAGGATGGACGTCACCCAGAGAGTGGGAGGAGAAGTTAAAATATTTTGCCACTGGAAGGTGGTTTTTGTTGAATTCAGAGCACAGATGCTCTACAAAATGGTCTCAGAGTCTCAACAATGTAGAGGATGCCGCAGTGGATGCAGTCGACCAAGCTGATGGATGTGCAGGTGAATCCATGTCTGATGTGGAAGGTTTGCTTTGTGCATTGATTGAAGGTGAGGGTGGGGGGAGGTGTAGGGGCAGGCATAGCATTTACTGTGGTTACGTCGGTGAGAACAAATGGAGAGTCGGACCCGATGTGGCCTCCTCTACATCAGTGAGATCAAGCGAAGACTCGGATCGTTCTGTACAGCATCTACACTCGCTACACAACAAACACCACCTTCCAGTGGCAAAACATTTTGAATCCCCCTCACTCTCCTTGGGTGGCATGTCCATCCTGGACCTCTACCAGTGTCACAATGCCGCCACCTGCAAACTGGAAGAGCAGCACCTCATATTCCACCTCAGGAGCCTACAGTTCAATGGCTTAAACGTGGATTTTACCAGTTTCAAAATCTCCCATCCCTAGCCTCATCCCACCTTCTTGACCTGACACAACTTGTCCATCTTCTCTCCCATCTATCCACCACTTGCCACCTCACTAACCAATCCTGACCACTGCCTACATACACTCACCTATCACTGTCCAAGCTGCCTTCCCCAGCCCCTCTTCTCCTCACTCTATTTACTTCTGAGCTCCCCTCCCCTTTCCCATTTATGAAGAAGGGTCCCCGCCGAAACGTCAACTTTTCTGTTCTTCTGATGCTGCGTGGACTGCTATGTTCCTCTAGCTCCACAGTTTGTTATCTCTGACTTCAGCATCTACAGTTCTTGCTATCTCATCTCTGAACAGGTTGTGCAGAAAGATAAGTTAAATTTAAAAAGCCAAGACGAGCGGAGTGAAAGTGCCAGGTAAAGCTACAAAATCTTGACAGGCGTCATAGACAAGGCCTGTTCAATCTTGAAAGCGAACACTGAGAATAATCATCAGGGAGAGAACTTTTTCGGAACTCTAAGAGACTACGATGATTCGGCATCCCTGCTAACTTGGTACTGATCAGTGGTAAAAGCCAAAGAATATAACTGCACATCAGGTAAACATACCTATACAATCATCATGGCAACTAATAGGTTAAGTGACTTCAAAACAGTTCATTTACTGAATCAAAACACTGGTGATGCTCACAGCCCAACAGGCCAATGGAAAGAGGGCAGAATTTAAACCTTAAGCCCTTGGGTACTGCAGTCTTAATAGCCCCATCTATAACGAGCTGTCATTAATATAGTTTTATATTTGGGTAGCACTCAATTCACCCGCAGATGATCAAAATAGCTCCCAAAACAGATTCGCCCTGAGTCCATACCTTATACATGCTGCTATATTTACTCAAATAGGAGCCCCAAAACGTTAAACTGTCACCCACACTGAATTAATGCGACCTTTAAGTTCCATTTGATGATCAGTAGTACATGTACTGAACTGCCTGAAGCACAACTTCTCTCTGATCCTATGGAAACCAAGCTTCTCACCTTGGTTCAAACAGCTGTCCATGTACACAATGCCAAATCCCTGGGGAGCCACAGAACACAAAAGACACTTAACGTACTGTTGTGCAACAGATACTTGGAGATGTAAGTAACACTACTTTTACAGCATCAAGACTAGCTGTGCCTCTGGCACAAGACCCAGTGTTTCAAACCCTGTTGTACCTGCACTACCAAGCATAAGCTGCTTCATAGCTAATCCATAGTTAAATCACCTATCTTTGTTTAATGCCATTGAAATCTTCGTAATGCAAAGTTGCTACTCAGCTCTATGTGAGCAAGAGGAACTCTGGTCTTTAAAAAAAATCAAAATGGGAGGGAGTGTTGAAAAGTGTATTTTCTTACAATAGCCATATCACAAAATAAAGAGATCAGCTCCATTCCTAAACAGCCAGTCTCACACTCACTAGTAATGATTTTAATTCAATCTGGAAAATACAGGCATGGATACTACCATCATTAGTGGGAACACCACCCACCATGTGCCTGACAGATACTCACGTGCCTTGGCCGACATTGTCAATCTCATACACTACAGGCAAGGATGCTCCTGGGCATGATATATTGGCAAACCTCCCCCCCCCCACACACACACACACACACACACAGGTGAGTGGGGTGAATTTGCATTTGCAGATTTGTACTTGCAGATACATTCTATTCTGTTCTGTTCCAAAGGCATACAATTTGTCAACGGGGCATTTTATAAATTCTTGCTTTGGAAATAAATCGAGTCTGAATCTAGGTTAAAAAACAGCAGATTCTAACCAAGGCCTCGCACCTAAAATCTATTGTCTAACCTGAGATGTCACCTCTTACATACACAGATTAAACCTTTAGTTACCTCGAGGCAGTGACTTCGAAGAAATTCTGGGATTTACACTTTAAGTGCATCAAAACCTGCATCTCCTTTCTAAAAGATTCAAGATTTAGCAGGAAGAGGTCAGCCAGCCATTTTAGGTTTATTTGATACATCTGCATCAGCTGTACGATCCTTTGATCTTACACTTCCTAAAGTGTGTCTTGATACCTCCTCACTCACTATACTCCATAAAGGAAAAATGCTCCAAAACCTAGTGTTTTCAAATAAACCTGTCGGACCATAACATTGTATCCTGTGATTTTTGACATTAGAAAATATAGAGCTCGTCTTTAGGTTATGCTCACATTAGATAAGAGGATGTAAGATAAAAAGACAAGTGCTCCAATAACTTGTTTTACATTACAAAGCCATGTCTCAGTGCTGGAAAGAAACCAACACCTATGGACTTTTGGATCACATGCAGCTATTTGGGAACACAACTAATGACAGCCACTCAATCTACCATTGACTGCTTGAGAACGTTAGTATACACATGCAAATCAGGGCTGGTTAAAACTGCTGGCTTTCCTATAATAAAAGTATTAGATTTTTTTTTAAATTTAGCAACAATTCTTCCACAATAATTGGTGATATTTTGTATGTTAAAATGCCAACATGCATACAAGTTAGGATAGCAAGGGGGAGGGGCTTGGGTTGCTAGTAATATCACTGGACTAGTCATCCAGAGGGCTTAAGTATTCTGGTGACATGGGTTTGAATCCAACCATAGCAGATGGTGTATACATGCTTCCTTAGCCAGAACCAGTGATCAGGTTAATAGTGTCAGTGAGAAAGCTGACAAAACTTTAGTGCTACCTTTGTGTGTTTGAGAGTGGAATTCTGAGTTAAAATCACTAATTTGTTGATGTCGACAGCACATATCTAGGTCATAGAACAATTTAAATATTAATTACTAGATGCATGCAAAGCGAGCAGAACATCAGAGATGAAGCACTGAAAAAGACCTCCCTGAACGTTTAGATTTTGTCCTGGAGAACATGGCATTTTGTATAGCTTCACCCTTCACACTTGCCCAGACTGGTTGAAGGAATAATGCAGCAGAAATGTCAGGGGGTGGTACTGTCTAAAGGTTGAGATGCATTGTGAAATGTCTGTATAATTTTCAAAAGGCGGCAGCAGCACATGAAAATGGACTTTTGGGCCTAGGGTGAATAGCTGTTCAACTTATCTGCATCACAGAATGGGAAGGGGAATGGAGAACACGTCTCTGAAACTGAATTTGGGAGGAGTAGCGGAAGATACTGGAGACCGAAAATCTAGTGGCCAAACAAGTTTATCCAGAGATGCAGAAGTTCAGACTGGATTCAAACCAGCAGGCCTGGAGTGATTGATTTACGTCATGAACACAGTTGGAGTACAATCAACCTCAGCACATGTTGTCCAACAACTACTCACTTTTATTTAGCACATTGATCACAGTAAATGCAGACAAAACCTGCTACCAAGTCACACTGGGGGATATTACGGCAGATGACCAAAAGCTTAGTTAAAGAGGTAGCCTTCAAGGAGTACATTAAAGAGTCAAGAACAGTCAGAGGTTAAGGGAGAAGTAATGGGAACTGCAGACGCTGGAGAATCCAAGATAACAAAGTGTGAAGCTGGATGAACACAACAGGCCAAGCAGCATCTCAGGAGCACAAAAGCTGATGTTTCGGGCCTAGACCCTTCATCAGAGGTTAAGGGAGGTAACTTAAAAGTTGGATATGGCCTTGCTGGATGTGCATGTCTGTTTTGCATGCATCAGTAAAACATTTTAGATACTGTTTTTAAACAGGAAAAGGTCACAAGAATTCTTTGGGGTAGACGCTCCACATTGATGAATAGCCATTCACCATTTGCCATTGAGGTCAATATGAATAATGAAATGAACAAGACAAGCAATAGATGAGGGATTTGCTACACGAAGGAACCATAGTTTCAAGAGAAAAACTGAGCAAATCAATAGAAGAATAGAAAAATGAAGGTCTACAGGACACATTATAACTCATCTTGTCTCATTTAGGGGACTGCCCAATCTCCACCATCTTCTCAAGTACTATCAGCATAACTACACAGGTTTAAAAAAAGCATTCCATAAGGCTAGAGAAAGACTACAGCAAGTGTGCTCAAAATATTGAAAAAGGAAAATTTGTGAAAAGCAAGATATACTTCATTTTATGTACTCTTCCACTAAACCCAAACACAAGAGCTACAAGAGGTCAGGAATTTAATGCAAGAACCAAGATGCACATAGGATATTTACATTGTACCATTTGAGATACAGCTTGACTGACTGAGCGGGTTGATTGCTGATTGCCCAAATGTTTTTCTCAACCACAGTGCAAATTATTTCCAATACCCCCAAACATCGATAGGAAATTAAAGCAAATGGAGCAAAAGTTGGAGAACTCATGAACATATTCTCACTAACTCAGCATTGTGCCAAATTCCATTGCTATGGAGTAAACTCCTAGTCTACAAACAAGTAATTGCAGGATCTCATTCAAATGAAACACGCTGACTCACCAGATGAAAAATGGCTGTTAAATGTAACTTATACTAAATCGAAACCCTATTAAAGCTTTATCAGGCATCACACCTTACAGGCAGGTTCTAGTGCCAAGAAACAAAGCTAATCTCAATGCAATGTGTTTCACATCTAAATACTAGATGCAGCCACTACCTGAAACAATCCATAATTCTTTGCTCTAAGAAGAACTGCTCTTGCAGGCAGTTCATTAAGGAAACAGAGCCACAAATCTCAATTTTTCTGGTGGACTCTTGACTGCCCTAAAGTAAATCAGACTTTGTTCAGCATTGTATCCTGGATGAGCCACAGTTTTCAGCAACTCAGTTTAAGAGTTCAGTCACTGATGACAGACGTTAGCAACCATTCTGCTCACCTGTTACACCCCTGACATGTTCTCAGGATAAACGAGAACACTTGCCTCCTCTTTAGCAAGAAGCTAGGTTTTAATCACGCATGACTAATTCTGTTTCCTTCTTCATTCACAACTCAGTCTTAACTTTAAGTGTATCTGTCTTCAGAATTCTCCTTATTGCCTTTCTCTCCTCCAGACACTATTACTCTTTAAGATCGCTATACCATCATTCATTTGAAATGGCACCTTGCCCAAAACAGTCACACAAACTTATTATGATTTCCTTGTCCATTATAACCATCCTGATGAACATACATTGTACTGGGCACATAACCATTTGATTAAAAGGCGCTGTTGGCTCATAGTGAGCTTAAGAATGTCAAAAGTGGAAAAGAGTCAGCCTCTGGTCAGAGGTGCAGCTTGGAAGGTAACTGGCTGTGGTGAGAAAGTTGTTGGGATTGCCGCAGACAGTTCCTTACCTCAGAAGCTGCTATCAGCTGTGACTGGGAAATGCTGCCTAATACAGCGTGGGTTTGGTTGCAGGTGGTGGGAGAGAGCAAAAGGTTGCAAAAGTTGTGGGGGGGGGGGGTGTTTAAAGGAGGTAGCTTCAAAATAAGTGGGGCAAAAGAAGAGGCTGCACAGTTGATGAAAACAAGATGGCTGCAAGGTAAATGTGAAGGAGTCTGCGAAATGGTGGATTGAGAATGAGGCTACAAGGAGACAAAACAGTTTTAAACTTGTCAACAACAGAATACTTAACTGTCTAGAAGCCAAGAAATGCTGAAATGAATATGGTCATTGAACAACTGAACACAGATGTGGAATCTCTAGCTTGATTCTCCATATGAACAGCTATTGTTTAGGAAAATTTAAGCGAACCCTTCTACAATGAAACTGTTAAAACTTTAATCTTCAATTGGAATCAGAGATGCAGTTAACTGGGTATAAAGAACCTGGTTAAACTGTGGCAGCTTTGTGTATATGTGATGTGAACACATTAGCTGTCACCTCACCAGTCTGCAGGTGGGTGTGTTTAGCTTTTACTGTATAGAAGTTATGCCGAAAAAACATTTCTGATTTTAACTTGTGCCTGTTGTCTTCTAGTTATTTAAGTATTGCTGTGTCGAGGAAATTAATCCTTGTGTGCTGTTGCTTTAGGTTTGATGCAAGGCTGGTAATCAGGGTTACTGAAATAATTCTTCTGATTCCAAGGGTCTAAATACTCCATTTGTTAACTTTAATACGAAGATATTGTCACGGCGCAATGCATGACCAAATAAATTAGTGAAAATGAAAAACGAGCATGTGAAAACCAAAAACACTGAAAAATTTGAGGTGGGCTTGACAAAATCTGAAGAGCAGCCATCAAGAAAATTTTACTTTGACACGCCACTGGGCCCAAAAAAGCAGAATTGTTTCCAAAATGTGAACAAACAGGTTGTGTAAAATCGTCTGACAAAGCTGTGGTTGTAAAGTGCATCATACAGAAATCCGAACTTTTGACAAGCTTTAAAATTAGTGGCGCAGAGTACAAAAATGTGGGTTTCCTCCAGGTGTTCCGGGTTTTTCCCACAGTCCAAGGATTTGAAAGGTTTTGTGGATTGTCCACAGCATCCAAGGTAGTGTAGGCTAGGTGGATTAGCCTTGGGAAAATGTGGTATTTCAGATGGTAGGGGAGTAAACCTGGGTGGGATGTTCTTCAGAGAGTTGGTGTCGGCTTGTTGGACCAAATGGCCTGATTCCACACTGTAGGGATTCTGAAAAAGAAGATTTTGATGAATCTGTATGAAACAGTTCAATCCCACTGTGACTACGGTTTCCAATTCTAGGCACCAGAAGGATGGGAAGGCTTTGTGGAAGGTTAGAAGAAATTTACAAGAACAGCTCCAAGAATAAGGGATTACAGCGAACCGGAGGATGCTCTACTGGACACACAAAACATTGCAAATACAGTCAACACAAACTCTTACGGGTTAGTAAGGGATGGAATGAGGGGAGGTAAGTGCCCTGGAAACGTGAGAAAATTCATGTCATGATCTGGACACACAAGTGTCATTCAAAAGGAGTGCTGTCATATCAGAGCTCCCATTAATCATGGCAATATTTGAAACCTGAATCTCAAAGAGTTAGGGTGGTCAGGTGTTCTCCCTGGTCACTTGATCAATACTTTTAAACTGTCCTTCGATGTTGGTTGAGCAGTATGTTCACTATCTCAACCACCATTTCTGTGTATAAATTGAATGTCATGTTTCCTGCAATACATCTGACACAGTTAAATGGTGCTAAATTGATCGGAAAGTAGTTTAGGATGTCCTGCGAAAGGTGCCATATGTACTTGTTACATAAGCATAAATTTCCCCAGAATGAGTCAAGGTTCGTTCTTCAAAGTTATGGAAAATGAATTATATTTTTACGGTAAAGTGCAGCAAGGAAATAATCAGAATCAAGGTCCTCTGATGAAGGGTCTAGGCCCGAAACGTCAGCTTTTGTGCTCCTGAGATGCTGCTTGGCCTGCTGTGTTCATCCAGCCTCACATTTTATTATCTTGGAATTCTCCAGCATCTGCAGTTCCCATTATCTATGTTCCTTCACGATGTCATTCATAATCAGAATTCCTGTATGGCACCAAAACTGCATATGGATTAACCTTTTCAAAATTCTCAAATTATAAATACCACTTGCAGTCCTAAATCTTGTCCAAATTCTGAGTCATCCAGAACAAGTTGTTCAGTGCCAACATTCCAGATTAATTTCAAGTGTACAAACAGCTTACAGAGAGATGCCTGAAGTGCCAACAGATCATGTGTCTAAATGAATCCTAACTAACTTGGATACAATCCTCTATGAGAGATCAATATCTCTATCTTGAGAGTGAGCTTAATGCATTGATAGAAAGGGTTGGGAAAATCATATGAACATCCATAAGGCACTGTAAACAACCAGCAGCAGAACTGTGTTCTACCATGTTGTTACCCGGCACAGCTGTCAATTTACCATTACCTCAAAGCCAGGGGATCAACTATGGTTTAATGAAAAGTGCAGAAAGGCATGAAAAGAGCAGCATCAAGGAGACCCAAAAACAAGGACAACATACATATCAAACAATAGCAGCAACAGAAAAGTAAGCAATCTCACACTAACTGATTCAATCAAATCTCTGAAGTCTTGAAACATCCAGATGCAAATGATGAAGATCAGTTAAAAACTAACTGGAGGGGGAAACCCCATAAATATTTCTATCTTCTAAGGAGGGGAGCCCAGTACATCAGTGCAAAAATCAAGGATGTAACATTTACATCTCAGTTCAGACTGCTGAGTGCATAATCCATTGTCCGTTATGTTCATAGATAACAATGCAAAATTCAGTGTCACTTGCAACTCTCCAGTTACTGACGCAATCCATGCCTGTTTGCAACATGACCTGGACAACATCCTGGCTTGGGCTAAGTGGCAAGTAACATTTGCACCATCCTAGTGCCAGGGAATGGTCATCCGCAGTAAGAGAATCTAAGCTTCTTCCCTTGACATTCAATATCATTACTTTGCCTAGATTGCATACTATTAACATCCTGGAGACGGCAGTGACCAAAAACGGAACTGATTAAGCCATATAAATACTGTCGCTACAAGGGCAGAGGCAGAAAATTCTGTAGTGAGTAACTCATCGCCTGGCTTTCATGTAAAAGGCACAAGTCGAAAATGTGATGGATAAGTGTAGATCCAACATCAATGTAAAAATCTCGAAACATTCAGGACAAAACAATCTATTTGATTGGCATTCCATTCAAACCATAAAAATTGATTCCCTCCACTTAGACAGTGGCAACAGTGTGTATCATACACATAATGAATGACAGCAACCTGCCAAGCTTCTTCAGACACCACCTTGAAAATACTCAACTTCTACCACCTACACAGATAAGGATATCACCACCACAATTTCTCATTCCGGTACTGGCTCACAGGGAACCCACATGAGATGAACTGCAACAGTTCAAAGTAGCAGCTTACTACCACCTTCCCGAGGACAATCAGGAAGGCCAACAAATGTCGGCCTAGCCAGAGATACTCAATTCCCATCCAAGAATAGTAAGTGCGGATCACACCTACATATTTCTTACAACACCACACAGCCGAGATACACATTTCAGAATCATCAGTGTGGGATAAGATTCTGATACAAGTAAGATTGAGGATATAGGGAGGTGAGAAAAAATAATGATAGGTTAAGTAAGTGAGCAAAGATGAGGATAATGGAATACAATGTGGGAAACTGTGAATTCAAAAGAAGCATATTATGAAAATGATGAGTGCCCAACTTCACTAATCTTTCCTCAAAACTGGTATTATTCTTGCAGATGTATTCTGCACTCCATCCAATGTGTTCAATTCTGTCCTAAAGCGTTATAGCCAGAACTGTACACAACATTCAGATGAGCTCCAATTAGTGTCTTCTACAAGTTCAGCCTAACCACCTAGTTCTTATATTCTATCCTTCTATTAATGCAGCACAGAAAACTGCATTTTATTAAGAGCTCTTGCTACCTGACTTGCCACATTAATGACATTTGCAGGTGTACACGCAGTTTCTTTTGCTGTTGCACACCCTTTAGAATACTATTCTTTATTTTATATCATGTCTCTATGTTTGTTGTAACAAAATAAATTTCTCACACTTCTCTGCATTGAACTGCATCTCCCAGCTCTCCGTCCATTGCACCAATGTGTCTATACCTATTTGGAATTCTACATTGCTCTCAACTCATTTCACAATGCTCCCAAGTTTTGCATCATCTGTAAATTTTGAAACTGACTCTGACACTCAAGATCCAGTTAACTTGTGTGCCAGAAAAGGCAACTCAATTCAAGGTTCTCAACTCAAACACTGCATGACAACGTTAAAACACAACAAGATGATCAAGAAAAAATTAACCATCATGTGCATTTCCTTTGAATCTTACCTGAAAATTAGTGGTAATGTAAACTGAAAAAATCATAGGCAGCACATCTACCTAGAAATTGATAGTGATACAAAACACATTTGGGACATAAAGAGGTACTGAGGGCTTTGTTGCTAAGTTTCCAGATGATGCAAAGACAGGTGGAAAGGCAGGTAGTGTTGAGGAAGCAGGGGAGCTGTAGAAGGACATAGTCAAGCTCAGAGAATGGGCAAAAAAGTGGCAGAGAGAATACAATGTGGAAAAGTGTGAAGTTACGCACTTTGGTAGGAAGAATAGAGGCACTGGCTATTTTCTAAATGGGGAAAAGCTCCACAAATCTGAAGACAAAGTGAGTCCAAGTTCAAGATTTTATTAAGATTAACATGCAGGTTCAGATGGCAGGTAGGAAGGAAAATACAATGTTGGCATTCATTTCAAGAGTACTGAAATGTAAGAGCAGGAATGTACTGCTGAGGTCGTATAAGGCTCTGATCAGACTGCATTTGGAATATTATGAGCAGTTTTGAGTCCCGTATCTAAGGAAAGATGTGCTGGCCTTGGAATTGGTCCAGAGAAGGTTCACAAGAATGATTCTGGGAATGAATGCCTTGTTAAATGAGGGGCAGTTGTGTATACTGGGTCTGTACTCCAAGTTCAGAAAGATGAGGGGAATCTCACTGAAACTTGGAATACTGAGGGGCCTGGAGAGAGTGGACGAGGAGGAGAAATTTCCACTTGTAAGAGAGACTAGAACCTGAGGGCACAGCCTCTGAGTGAAGGGATGATTCTTTAGAACTGAAATGAGAAGTCAGAGGGTGGTGAATCTGTGGAACTCACTGCCGTAGGTGGTTATGGAGGCCAGGTCATTATGACTCTTTCTTCAAGGCACCCAGTTCATAGAGTTATACACCATGGAGACAGACTCTTTGGCGAGTTTAGTCACATTTGCCTGCACTTGGCTCATATCCCTCTAAACCTTTCCGATTTACATACTTATCAAATTGTCTTTTAAATGTTCTAACTATACCTACATCCGCCACTTCCTCTGACGGCTCAAGCCACACATGAACCACAATTTGCGAAAAATATGCCCCCTAGTTTTGAACTTCCCCATCACAGGGAAAGATCCTGGCTAGTCACCTTACCTATGCCCCTCACAGAGGTTTATACAATCTAAGGTCACCCTTCAAACTCCTACACTCCAGCTAAAAGTCCCAGCTGATCTTTGTGACTCAAACCTTCCACTCCCAGCAACATCCTTCGAAATTTTTCTGAACCCTACTCCAATTTAATAATACCCTTCCTGTAGCAGGACAACCAGAACTCCAGCATTCCAGAAGAAGCCTTACCGATGTCCTGTACAACCACAACATAATGTCCCAAGTACTATACTCAAAGGTCTGAGCAATGAAGGTAAGAGTCCCGTCCCCATGTCATGCAAATTTGTACCTGAACCCCTAGTGTTCCAGAATACAACCCAGGGCCCTGCCATTAATTGTTTAAGTCCTGCCTTTGTTTGTTTTACCAAAACTCAATACCTCGCATGTATCCAAATTAAACTCCACTGCCACTCCTCAGCTCATTGACGTAATTAATCAAGATCACAGAAACTCACTTGTTTCCTTCCACCCTTTCGCACTTTCATGTATTTAAAGTTGATTACATTTCTTACTGTCCCCTGCTCCTACTGACCAAGCCTCCAGAACATATTGGAAAACACATTTTAAGGACCCGCCCCTCTCACGACAACCTGTTCATGGCTCAAACCATCCAGTTACCTGCACGCTCCATTTTGTATTCAATGGTTTAATTTTAAACTCTAGCTGCAGCAGGTCCTGCAAGCACCAGGACGTCAGCAGATATCGCTCACACGTGTACTGTTTTTAGACAATTAACAGTTCATGCACTACCTCTGCAACTACTTCCTTTAGTAACCTGGGGTTCAACCCATCAGGTCCAGTGATTTTGTCAGCATTTAAGAGGCCAATTAAGGATGCAAAAATTAGTGTTTGAAGACACAGCATTCGCAAATACTTTGCGGTTGTCTTCACAAAAGAGGAGTGGACAGGTGACGTCATAGAGGAGCAGATATGTTTTAGATTAATTAGGGGAAATCAAGGGTTACAGGGAGAAGGCAGGAGAATGGGATTGGAAAACTGCCAACCCGAATTGAATCATGGAGCAGACTCGATTGTCCAAAAAGCCTAATTCTGTTTATGGCCTCAGAACTTGGTTATAGTCAAAACAGAACCCCATAAGAAATTATACATGCAGCCTCAAAAAATACTAAATACTGTATTGAGTGTACTTTAGAAGTTTAGATTACTTAATTTGTTCCACTCTCTCTCTCTCTAAAGAGTTTTGATAACAAATTCCATCATCCGTACTTTCAGTATGGTTCAGAAGATTACTTTCAGCTGGAGATTTTTTTTTAAATCTACAGAAGATGCTGGAAGACACAATGGTATTGCACAAATTGTATGGTAATGGACTAGTAACCCAGAAATTCAGATAATATTCTGGGAAATTGAGAACAAATTATATACAGCAGATCCTGGAATCTGAATTCAATGAAAATCCTGAATTAAAATTGCCAATCATGTGATCCATTTAGCCTACTCTAGAGATCTCCAGCAGGATAAATGCCAGGCTCCAGTTGATTCAATTCAGTAGACATGATATCATGCAACAGGCAGAAGGACTAAATGTTCAACAGTTACAGGCTGACAACATTCCAGAAACAGCAGTGAAGACAAGTTCTCCAGAACTTGCTTCACCTATTGACAAGCTGCTCCAGTATATCTACCGAACTGACATCTACCCGTAAGTGTGGAAAGTTCCATGTACACGGTACAGAAAAAAAAAGGACAATTCCAACTCAGCCAACAACTGCCCCGTCAGTCTACTCTCAATCATCAGTAAAGTGATACAAGGAGGCATCAACAGTGCTATTAAGCAGCACCTACTGAGAAATAACCTAATCACTGATACACTCATACCAATGCCACACTGCTGCTAGCATCATTGCAGCCTTCACTGAACCATGAAAGAATTCCAGTGAGATGGGGTTATACTGTGAGCCACCCAAAACGCAGCAGGTGGTGGAGAAACAGATATGGAGAAGCAGATCATGGAAATTTGTAACGATTTTAGGGTTGTTGCAGTGGGTGACTTTCAGTTCCACAATATTGACTGGGTGCTAAGGGTTTTGATGGGGCAGAATTTATTTAGTACATCCAACAGGGTTTCTTAAAACGATATGTAGATAGTCCAGCTAGGGAAGGAACTGTACTATATCTTTTATTGGGGAATTCACCTGATCAAAGTTTCAATGGGAGAGCATTTTCAAATAGTGATCATAATGCCACAAATTTCAATATAGTTGTTGATAAGGATCAGACTGGCCCTCAGGTGAAAATGCTAAATTAGGGAAGGCGAATTACAACAGTATCATGAGGAACAGGAGAAATTGGAAGGGGTGGTTGGGGCTGATGTTGAGTGTAAAAATCCACAGCTAACAGTATTTTAGGGTTGTTTAAAGACCAGTTGAGCAGAGTTCAGGGCTAGCATGTTCCTGCAAGGATGAAACATAAGGATGGTAAGATTCAAGAACTTCTGATGACAAAAACTTATTAAAAGGCATGTAAAAAAGAAAATGAAGCATATATAAGGCTTAGGAAATTGATTTCAAACAAGGCCCTTAAGGGATATGAAAACAGATAAAACTTTACACAAGAAGTTAGGAGGGCTAGAGGAGGCCATGAAATGTCCTTGGCAAGTAAGATTAAGAATCCTAAGGCATTTTATATGTATATTAAGAGCAAGAGGATAGCAAGGGTCTTTGGTATGCATTATCAGCAAGAAAGACATAGATGATAGTATGATCAGCAAGGGTGTACCATGATATTCTGAAGCAAGTCAATATTAAGAAGATGGTGATGTTCAGTGCCTTTGAAGGCATTAATGTAGGTAAGTCCCTGGAACATAATGGGACCTATCCCAGCAGAATGCTGGGAGGAGAATGCTGGGGCCTTGACAGAGCTCTGTACCCTCTTTGGCCACAGGCAAATCTCAGAAGACTGGAGAATAGCCAATGGTTTTTCCTTTCTTTAAGAAGGACAATAAGAATACTCCAGGAAGTTATGGGCCAGTGAGCCTTACCTCAGTGACACAATCAGAGACATTATTGGAGAAGATTCTGAGGGGCAGGATTCACTCACATTTGGAGAAGAATGGGTTTATTAGGAATAGTGAATATGGCTTTACGCAGGGGAGGTCTTATCTCAAACTTGTTCCAGTTTTTTGAGGAAGTAATGAAATCATTGATAAACGTAGGGCAATGGATGTTGTCTACATGGCTTGTATGAAAGCTTTGATAAGATCCTCATGATAAGCTGGTCCAGAAGATTAAGTCACGTGGTGAGTTGGCAAGTTGTTTACAAAATTGGTTTGGTGATAGAAGACAGACAGTAGTTGTGGAGGGAAATTTTTCTGACTGGAGTTGTGTGATTACTGGTGGTCCACAAGGATCAGTGCTGGAACCCTCTGTTGCTTGTTATACATATAATTGATTTGGATAAAATGTAGGTGGTCTGTTTAGTAAGTTTGTAGATGACACAAAAATTGGTGGAGCTATGATAGTGAGGAAGGTTGTCAAAGGATATTACAGGTGGAGAAATGGCAGGTAGAATTTTATCCAAACAAGTGTGTGGTGATACATTTTGGGAGGTCAAATGCCAGTGAAAAATATAAAGTAAATGGCAGGACCCTTAGGAGCACTGATATACAGAGGGGTCTCAGAGTGCAAGTCCATATCTTCCTCAAAGTGGCAACACAATTGGATAGGGTGGCACAGAAGGCACACTTGACTTCAGTCAGGTCACTGAGTAGAAAAGTCAGCAAGTCATGCTGTAGCTAAGTAAGACTTTACTTAGGCCACATTTTGACTACTGCGTGCAGTTCTGATCAGCAGACTACCACTGAATATAGAGACTTAAGAGCTGGCACTAGAGGTTTACCAGGTCATTTTTCCAGGATTTGAGAGCATTAGTTCTAAGGAGAGGAGTTGGATAAACTTGGATTGTTTTTGCTAGAGCGTTGGGCTATTAGGGGTGGCCTGATAGAAATAAATAAAATTAGAAGAGGGTGAACAATCAGTCTTTTTCCCAGGGTGGGGGAAATGTCAAATACTAAGCGGCACATGTTTAAAGCGAGACAGGAAATGTTAAAATGCAATGTGCAAGGCAAGTCTTTTTATACCCCAGGGGGTGGTAGGTGCCTGGATCACGCTGCCAGAGGAAGCGGTAGGAACAAAGATAGCAATTTTTAGGAAGCCTTTAGGCAATCTCACAAACTGATTGGGAAAAGAGGGATATGGACGTTGTGTGGGCATATTGGATTAGTTTAGAATGAGATCAATGTTGGCACAGAGATGGTGTGCTGAAGGGCCTGTTCCTGTGCTATGCTGCTTTATCTTCTGTGAACACAGAACTGAATATCAGAGAAGAGATGACATGAGAGTGACTGCCTTCAACATTTAATCCATATTTGACAAAACAAGAGTCAATAAGAATCAGAGAGTAAACTCTCCACTGGTTGGATTCATACCTGGCACAAAGGAAGATGGTTGTCTTGTTGGGAGTCGGTCATTTCAATTCCTGGACAACAACGTAGGAGTTCCTTATGGTAGTGTCCTAAGCCAAAACACTTTCAGCTGCTTCATCAATGACCTTCCCTCCATCATAAGATCAAATGTGGGGATGTTTGTTAGTGATTGCATAATGTTCAGCACCATTCACAAATCTGCAGATACTAAAGCAGTCCAGATCCAAACACAGCAAAATCTGTACAATAACCAGGTTTAGACTGACAAGTGGTAAATTGCACTCACACCAAGGAGTTCTGGATAATATGGAAAGAGGGTGGTCTAGCGGTATTACCGCAAGACTGCTAATCCAGAGACCCGGGTTCGGTTCCAGTCGTGGCAGGTGGTGAAATTTGAATTCAGTGGAATACCTGGAATTAAGAATCTAATGACAACCATGAATCCATTGTTGATTGTCAGAAAAACCCACCTTGTTCACTAAAGTCTTTTAAGGAAACTGCCAACCTCACTCAGGGTGGCCTACATGTGACTCCAGACTCTCAGCAATGTGGGTGAATCTGAAATGCCCTCTGGGTAATTAGGGATGGACAATTAATCCTGCCTAACAAGAGATGTCCTCATCCCATTAATGAATAAAGAAAAAAAATTCAAAAAGAGAAAAGTATGACCATCACCCCTTGATATTCAAAGCACACCAATTGTTGATCCACTACTATCAGCATCTTGGGACATTATTATTGACCAGAAATTGAGCTGTACTAAACACAAAAATACAGCTTCCCAAAACCTGGCCACCATTCACAAAGCACAAGTCAGGACTATGATGGAATAATAATTGTATAAGTCAGGGTTAAAATCAGATCAGGCATGATCTTATTGAATTCTGAAGCAGGCTCAAAGGGGCAAAATAGCCTAGTCTTGTTCCTTGTTTGCAATCTCCACTCATCTGGATGGATGCAGTTTCAACAACACCTAAAAAGATTGACACCATCCAGGACAAAGAAGACTGCTTGATTGTTTATAGATGTGGTGGCATTCATTCCACAAACACTGGACTGTCAATAACAACAGCGCTTTCCATCTACAAAGTACACTACAGAAATTCACAAGGTCCTCAGACAACATCTTCCAAGCCTACAACCATTACCATCTGGAATGAAAAGGGTAGCAGATGCATGGGAACATGACTACCTGCAAGTTCCTCAAGGCACTCACCATCTTGACTTGAAATAGATCACTAGTGTGACTGGGTCAAAATCGTCAAACTCCCTGCCAAATGGTTTTGAGAGTCTACTTGCCCCAAATGAACTACAGTAGTTCAAGGCGGCAGATCACCATCTCCGACTCAAGGTCAACTATGGATTGGCAATAAAAGCTGGCCAAGCCAGTGATGCCCACATCCCAAGAATTAATTTAAACTTTTTTTTAAAAAAACCTACATGAAATCAGTAAATAAATCCTCACTACAATGTATTGCCACAGCAATGGTGCACATTAGGGATAATCCAGACAGAGATTTAGATCCATTGCATCTAATTCTCAACTTTCCATTTGTTCCAGTGAACCACTTGTACAATTTAAATGCATTGTTGAGACAGCTGTCAAAATATCCCTGTTCATGAAAAAACTCAGGATTGGGGCCAGCTCAAGACTTTTTCACTTCCCAATCTGACTGATTAAATCAAGTTAGGTCACTCTGAGCTTTGAGTACTTTAACTTTGGAAAGGGGTGGAAGAAGGCAGCAGAGGTAGATGAGAGGGGGGAGAAAGCAAGGAGGGAAGGTGGGTTTCTTTGTCCGCTTTTTCAGAGGTGTTCATCGAAGCCTGGAAACACCAGTGCAAAGAATAGAGAGAATCTGCAAGGTCTTATAGGCCAATAGCAATGTGCTTGCAGATTTAGAATTACCAAACAAGCAAGCATATGAGCTGAGGCATCTATGATAATGCAGCATTGAAGTAGAGTTAGAGGATCACCTGACTGAGTGAGTGGGAGAAGGCCTCAAAAATCTCATCCTCAGAACAGCTGGATCCCAGAGGAAAATCAAATGAATTCCTGAGGGCTATGACAAGTTTCAACTTTGTCCCAGGAGAAACAAAGTCGTCCTTCAGGAATAATTAGGAAGAGAAGTACTTGGTAGTAATTTTCAGGTCTACAAACTAAGTGTTCATGAAATCTAATGTCACGTTACTAGTACATGCTTTAACTCTTACTCTCAAATCATTTTTGAGCAAAATTCTATCATGTAGAATAATTTTTTCCATTAATAACTGGGAGTTTCAATTTCTTTTTAAATGTTACTGATCCCCACTGAAATCATTAACTCTACAAGTAGTGGACATCAGCGACAATGATTCTTCTGCTAACTGAGGCAAATCTAACTCTCCAACTTCAAGTCTTCATTCATGAATTAAGGTTACTTCAATATCTGATAGAGATCCCACTTACAATACTTCACTGTAACAAATGAATTTACACATTGGAGTCTCTACTGGAATTAAGACTGCTACTCTTTTCCTAGATCTTTTTAATGTTGTGACTGACTGTTCACCTCACAGTGAATTGCATGCTTAGTTCTTTCGCAAACATCTGTACAGTCTCAAATCTTTACTGTCTCACAGTCATCTGTTATTTATAACTTGTGAACCTGACTCTATCCCTCACTTTGGTGTGGGAGGGATACAAGATATGAAGCTTTATTCCTGGACCATTATATTCTCTGGGATGTTGTAACCTACCTAAAACTTGTTAAAAAGACTAAGGGGACAGTCGAAGGCTCAGCAGAAGCCTTTACTTTGGGAAAAATAATCAAACCTACAGATTCATTTCCCATTTTTAGGACCTGTTTTTCTCAACATAAAGCCGAAGAGAATCAATTGAGGTATACCTAAAACAAATGCTTCAAGTCTGGTATGGCTGTTCTACAGAAATGAAGAATCAACCTACCGGAATGGAAATGTTAACTTTGTTTCTCTCCCCACATATGCTGCCAGACCTAGCTTTCTCCAGTATTCTCCGAATGTGTTTCAGATTTCCAGCAGCCACATATTTTGCCTTTATTCAGAAGTATACCTGATCTGGGATTGTTCCAATAGAGGGGCTGGATTTTAACCACCATATATGATCCTCCCACACTTCATCTACCACTGACCAGCTCAGTTCTGAACAGAACCTGGGAATCGACAACAATGGCTTTCCTTCTTGCCTCCACACAATTTTGGCTGGAGTCACCAAAGTACCTGTCCAGTGTCCCAATTCCTTCTCATTGTCTTTAGATGAAGGGCCTTTCCCAAGTCTGTACTTCCATCACCTCTCTCCACTATCTCAGCATCACCCAACTGTTCAAACATCCATCCCTGCCTGAATGCCAAGTTCCTCCAGTTAAATATAGAAACAGGAAACCCATCATGTTTGAACCACCTTCAGAACTCTACCACTGCACCAAATTTTACCTTCCCATCAACTTCTTCAGACTGCATGAGATTGTTTGCAACTATGCTATTAAATCTCATATCCTCTTTATCAGAAGCATGGTATATTTCTACCTCAATAACATGGGTTATGTTGTTGATCTGTTTCCATGTCAGTCTACTGACTGACAAAAGCCTCATCAACCTCTGTGCATTAACAAAAACACTTTCCTGGCAAGCTCTGCATTCTCATTTTGCACAAACTTCAGTTTATTTCCACTGACTGCAGCCTATCCAACATACCTCTGTAACCGCCTCCAGCCTGACAACCGTCTCCCCAGCTTCTTTCTGCTGATTTTAGGATTGCGCATTCTCCATTTCAAGCTATCACTGACAGCTGACCGCCTTCAGGCACCTAGGCCTCATGGCAGGCAATTTCCTCCATCAATCTTCTAACACTACCATTCACATCTTTGATTGGCAGCTACTGGCAAAGCCTTTGGTGACCCCGCGTATTATCTCCTTTCTGTTTTGAGTCCAAGTTTTCCCCAATTACGGCTTTGTGAAATACATCAGCCTTGGTTAAAATCTCTCCTATGAATGCAAGTTGGTATTGTGGCCATGCAGTTTTATTACATAATCTATAGACACTCCAACAGCTGCAAAAATAATTTTGACTGTACAGAGGGGCAAATTCCAATTGGAGACAGAAACTCTAATACTAGCAACACTCATAACACCAATGATGAAATACAAAGAATACTCTTAAATTACGACAATAATCATAGTGCGAAGTTTGCAATTAGTGAAGGTGCTCAGCAGGTAAGCCCCAAAGAATTGATTGCTTTCAGGATATATTTTTTATTCATCCTTCTACTGCTTACAGCACAACAAGGAACTCGAGCCTTAACATGTCACTTTAAATACTACTGTAATGGACAAGCACCAACATCTTATGCTGGTTTTGAGAGTATGTTACACAAAGGAACTGCTAATAATTTCACTATATGCAAACAACTTTTCTGTGAAAAACACAAGATAATGAGCATAACTAAAGAATATTGATCATTTGTCAAGTTATCTAATTAATTCAGAGTACAATGGGATCTTGATCAGATGGGCCAATGAGCTGTGGTGTGGATGATGGAGCTTAATTTCAGATAAATGTGAGGTACTGTATTTTGGAAAGGCAAATCAGGGCAGGACTTGTATGCTTAATAGACCTGTCTGAGGGAGTGTTACTGAACAAAGAGATCTTGGAGTGCAGGTTCACAGTTCCTTGAAAGTGGATTCACATGTCAATAGGATAGTGAAGAAAGACATTTGCTATGCTTGCCTTTATTGGTCAGTACATTGAGTATTGGAGTTGGGAGGTCATGTTGCAACTATACAGGGCATTGGTTAGGCTACTGTTGGAATAGTGCATGCAATTCTGATCTCTTTGCTGTGGGAGAATGCAATGAAATGTGAAAGGTTCAGAAAAGATTGACAAGGATGTTGCCAGGGTTGGAGGGTTTGAGCTCTCGGAAACAGCTGAAAAGGCAGAGATTATTTTCCCTGGAAGATCAGAAACTGAGGGGTGACCTTACAGAAGTTTATATGGTCACAAGGGGCATGGATAGGATAAACAGACAAGGTCTTTTCCCCACAGTAGGGGAGTCCAAAACTCGAGGGGTGAAGGGGAGAGGGGAATGATTTAGAAGGAACCTAAGGGGCAACTTTTTCACGCGGAGGGTGGTGCATGCATGAAATGAGCTGCCAGAGGAAGTGGCTGAGGCTGGTACAATTACAACATTTAAAAGGCATCTAGCTGGATATATGACTAGGAAGGGCTTAGAGGGATCTTGGTAAATGTTGGCAAATGGGACAAGATTTATTTAGGATATCTGGTCCGCATGGACGAGTTGGACTAAAGAGTCTGTTTCTGTGCTGTATATCTCTACGGCTCTATAAATTCCAGGTATTCAGCCCTCCCCTTTCAATCTCCTCACTAAACCTTGACACTTAATTAAACAGTTCTGAAACAAGTCTGAGATTTCTGTCACTTCCCTTAATTCTGCCACTCAGCCTCTGTTTGCTGCCTTCTCCATCTACTGGGCTGAAGCTCAAATTTTTAACCAATGACACTGTTAAACTGGCCAGATACATCCTAAAAGACAATATTGCATCTGAAGTATTTAGGATTTACAGTGCTTAATATACTGCCTACTCGTAAACAAACTGCAGCATCGCTTTTCATTACTCTTTCAGGATCAAAACAGCTAATCTGATATTTAGGTATTTTTTAAACCAACTTGGTCAGATACGTTATGACAAACTTCTGGGGCAGGTGTGACTTAAATCTGTACCTTTTGCCCCAGACAGAGTATGACGACTACAATTCAACAGCCCTTCAAACATGAAATATACGCTCAAGTCTCCAGGAGTAAAAACAAACCATGCAGTCTTCTCATTCAGGCCACACTGCTACTGCAGAGCCAAAGTTAACTCCCTTAAAATCATGGTATGATCGAAATTGTCAGTCAAAATTATAACTGTAGCAACTAGTCCATCAGTTAAAGTAAAGTGACAGTGGTCACAGAGGACCAAAGGCTGCTGCCTCTTTAGAGAGAGACAATTGATGATAGGTTAACCTGAGGGTCACAATGAATCAAGTGACAAGACATTGAGAAGACAGGACCTTCATGGTTACCTCAGCTGATGCAAAACTTAAGCCAGTGCTGTCGGTTTAACATTGCATCGCACACCAGACATCCAGCCAGCTGATCTGTCTAACGCATTATCACTGCATCAGTTAAAAGCAGGTCTCTGGTGCTAATTAGTACCTTGATTAGTAAACAATCAAGGAATTAAATTAAATTGGACTCATCTCTGACACTTATTTCCTGCAAGAGTCACGACATTACTGCTGTTTAGTCTTGTACAATTCCACGATTTTTGCCAATCCCAGTTTAGATAAATGCAGGGCTCAATAAAATGGGAAAGAATATTTTGGATATATGTAAATCCAACATACACAAGGACAGTCGTGTAAAACAGTTTTGTTTGGTGACAGTCATTTTTGTATACAACATAAAAAATTTAAGGTCATTGTGTAAGGGCCTCACCAGGAAAGCAGGACACTTGATCCAATCAGAAGGGGAAAGTGGGGAAGAAGATGGAAGGAGATGGAGGGCATGCAGAGAGAAAAATAAACCTGAAACAAGCACAATGGAACTGCTGTAATCTAAAGCATCTACATTGTGAGAAAAAATAACTTTTAGACATGGAAAATGCTGCTAAGACAAGAAACTAATTGCCAGAACCTGAGTTCAGCCTCCAGTTATTAATTTGGAAAATAAAAGGAAGTCCCAATGAAGGTCAGAAAGTCCTTTGCATAAAAAAAAGTTCCAATTCTGCTAACTTTACATTCATGTCAACGTTGAGTATTACTGAACAATTTAACCTGGCAGTCAGGAATCATGAAACTGTCAGTTTGGTAGAATGCCAAAGACCCAAAACAGATGGGCAAACAACATGCTGCCAAAATCTACATAAATGAGGTCTGATCATCCACTACTGCTTGGGGTAATCACTGTTCCCATGCGCCTTCAGGCTCATATCAAGTGCAGGTGTCAGCTGCTTTTTATAAGCAGGACGTTTCTGGATGTTTGCTAGAAGAGCCAGGGCCTAGCAGTGTGGCGATGGTTGGAAACCACAAGGTAGTATTAGTTTGGCTTGTCCCTGGAAGCCACCAACTGGTGTAATGAGGGGACCTTCTTTACAGCAACACAGGGAGCTATTCACCTCATACCACTGTCTAAATGGGGCCATCTCCGGTCTCAGGTGGTATGGGATGTTTTCTGGCCTGATATTCCAGCACTGAGTGACAGGCTAATTGGGTAAATATAATGTCATAATGAGGATCCCCTACTTAATCATGAGAAATTTTGTTGTGGCAAGGTATTAGGGCCGATCAGGGATAGCATAGGGAACTTGTGTGTGGAGTCTGAGGTGGTAGGGGAAGCCCTAAATGAGTTTTTTGCTTCTGTCTTTACGAAAGAAACGAACTTTGTAGTGAATGAAACCTTTGAAGAGCAGGTGTGCACGCTGGAAAGGATAGAGATAGAGGAAGCTGATGTGCTGAAAATTTTGTCAAACATTAAGATTGACAAGTCGCCAGGCCCAGACCAGATTTGTCCTCGGCTGCTTTGGGAAGCGAGAAATGCAATTGCTTTGCCACTTGCGAGGATCTTTGCATCCTCGCTCTCCATTGGAGTCGTACCTGAGGACTGGAGAGAGGCAAATGTAATTCCTCTCTTCAAGAAAGGAAATAGAGAAATCCCCGGCAATTACAGACCAGTAAGTCTCACGTCTGTCGTCTGCAAGGTGTTAGAAAGGATTCTGAGGGATAGGATTTATGACCATCTGGAAGAGCATGGCTTGATCAAATGCAGTCAACACGGCTTTGTGAGGGGCAGGTCATGCCTCACAAACCTTATCGAGTTCTTTGAGGATGTGACTAGAAAAGTTGATGAGGGTCGAGCTGTGGATGTGGTGTATATGGACTTCAGCAAGGCATTTGATAAGGTTCCCCATGGTAGGCTCATTCAGAAGGTCAGGAGGAATGGGACACAAGGGAACTTGGCTGTCTGGATACAGAATTGGCTGGCCAACAGAAGACAGCGAGTGGTAGTAGAAGGAAAATATTCTGCCTGGAAGTCAGTGGTGAGCGGAGTTCCACAGGGCTCTGTCCTTGGGCCTCTACTGTTTGTAATTTTTATTAATGACTTGGATGAGGGGATTGAAGGATGGGTCAGCAAGTTTGCAGACGACACAAAGGTTGGAGGTGTCGTTGACAGTATAGAGGACTGTTGTGGGCTGCAGCGGGACATTGACAGGATGCAGAGATAGGCTGAGAGGTGGCAGATGGAGTTCAACCTGGATAAATGAAAGGTGATGCATTTTGGAAGGTCGAATTTGAAAGCTGAGTACAGGATTAAGGATAGGATTCTTGGCAGTGTGGAGGAACAGAGGGATCTTGGTGTGCAGATACATAGATTCCTTAAAATGGCCACCCAAGTGGACAGGGTTGTTAAGAAAGCATATGGTGTTTTGGCTTTCATTAACAGGGGGATTGAGTTTAAGAGTCGTGAGATCTTGTTGCAGCTCTATAAAACTTTGGTTAGACCGCACTTGGAATACTGCGTCCAGTTCTGGGCGCCCTATTATAGGAAAGATGTGGATGCTTTGGAGAGGGTTCAGAGAAGGTTTACCAGGATGCTGCCTGGACTGGAGGGCTTATCTTATGAAGAGAGGTTGACTGAGCTCGGTCTCTTTTCATTGGAGAAAAGGAGGAGGAGAGGGGACCTAATTGAGGTATACAAGATAATGAGAGGCATAGATAGAGTCGATAGCCAGAGACTATTTCCCAGGGCAGAAATGGCTAGCACGAGGGGTCATAGTTTTAAGCTGGTTGGAGGAATGTATAGAGGGGATGTCAGAGGCGGGTTCTTTACACAGAGAGTTGTGAGAGCATGGAATGCGTTGCCAGCAGCAGTTGTGGAAGCAAGGTCATTGGGGTCATTTAAGAGACTGCTGGACATGCATATCTTCACAGAAATTTGAGGGTGCATACATGAGGATCAATGGTCGGCGTAACATTGTCGGCTGAAGGGCCTGTTCTGTGCTGTACTGTTCTATGTTCTATGTTCTGTGTGTTATATTTGGGAGATTTAGACCTTTTGAGAAAAATTCTTTGTGGGGGTATTGCTTGTTCTACTGTGGTGGGCCATTTTGTGAAGATTTAGAGCTGTAGTGAAAGATTTGTTGGGAGACTGAGTGATTTAATATTTCAGAGGGGAAACTGTGGGAGGATTTGTGCAAAAATAAGGTGCTATTGAGAAAGGGTTTTAGCAGGGGGTCTTAACTGGGCTTACTAAGGTAGTTTAATATTGAAGTCTGGATTTTCCTTCAAGAGTGAATTGCTGAGGGGATTTAACTTAAATTTAGCTTGTTGAGGCAAGGCTCAATCAAGCGGGCTTGGTGGGTAGGCCGAGTTTCACAGCTAAGTACTGGAGGTGGTGTGTTTGTTGCCACACTTGGTTTGAGAACAAAGAAAATTACAGCACAGGAACAGGCCCTTTGGCCTCCAAGCCTGCGCCGATCGAGATCCGCTGTATAAATCTGTCATCTATTTTCTAAAGGTCTGTATCCTTTTGCTCCCTGCCCATCCATGTACCTGTCCAGATACGTCTTAAAAGACAATATTGTGCCTGCATCTACCACCTCCCCTGGCAACGCGTTCCAGGCACCCATCACCCTCTATGTAAAGAACTTTCCATGCATATCTCCCACAAAGTTTCCTCCTCTCACTTTAAACTCATGACCCCTTGTAATTGAGTCCCCCGCTCTGGGAAAAAGCTTCTTGCTATCCACCTTGTCGATACCCCTCATGATTTTGTAGACCTCAATCAGGTGCCCCCTCAATCTCTGTCTTTCTAATGAAAATAGCTAGTGCCCTCCATACCAGGCAGCATCCTGGTCAACCTCCTCTGCACCCTCTCCAAAGCATCCACATCCTTTTGTTAATCTGGTGATCAGAACTGTACGCAGTACTCTAAATGTGGCTGAACCAAAGTCTTACACAACTGTAACATGACCTGCCAACTCTTGTACTCAATACCCGGTCCAATGAAGGAAAGCAAGCTGTATGCTTTCTTGGCCACTCTATTGATCTCTAGTTGTCACCTTCAGGGAACAATGGACCTGAACACCCAGATCTCTCTGAACATCAATTTTCCCCAGGACTTTTCCATTTCCTGTATAGTTTGCTCTTGAATTAGATCTTCCAAAATGCATCACCTTGCATTTGCCCGGATTGAACTTCAGGGACCCTGGAGGAGAACAACACATCCTGCTTAGTCAGTGCCTTTCAACGTCAACAGCAAGAGTTGATGGCTCAGTGAGTAAAGCTGTTAGAAGTACAGAGTAGAATCCTGATGGTCGCTTTCTCCCTCAAGTTAATATCTTCAGGCAACTCCTGTATCAGACTAGATGTCATCTTTCTTCCGGATACCAGCCCACAAGGACATGAGGGGTATACGGATGCTAGGCAAGTCTGTACCTCTTATACTATGCCTATGCTTTGTAGCAAACAAAGAAAGCAACCCTTTAAATATCAGAACCTTGGCATGAGCAATATCACACTCCACAACAAGTATATGCAGAACAACCCTGATTGATTCTGAGGTACAGAAGGTTAATGTCAATATTGCCGCTCTACAACAAACCATATCAGCCATAACAAGCTCAGTTTGTGAGGTTAATTATACTTACTGGCACGAAAAGGGCAATGTAGACGAACGTGAGTATTATGAAGACTTCATAACAAAAGCCAACAGAAACAACAATTGTGTCACTGGTAGCAACTCGTTTCACAATGACTGTCATTTGATGGAAGCACGGTCAACATATGTGCATGTGCACCAACATTAGTTAGCAGATGGTGAAAGAATTACTGAATGGATTAAAAAGACACCCCACTAGGCCTAATACTATGTGAGCTGTATTCCTATGAGACTGGCAATTTCCATTCTACACTTGACTCTCAGCAACAACTTCCTGTATAAATTAATTAACTGAAGAACACTCATCACTTGAGCTCAAGATGATCATGGACTGCTTTGCAAACAAAGAGACCTGGCAATGGTGAAATCCCAGCTGAACAACTCAAACAGGGAATTTCAATGGCACTGCCACACCTTTAGACATTTACCTTCTCTACTGAAAAATATGTTAAAATAGAGATGCAAAATTTGGCACACTATATTAATAAAAATGAAAAGGCAACACAAGGGATTACAAAAACTACAGGGGCATCTCACTCCATGTCATGGGGTAGGTTTTTGGTAGAGACATGCTTAAAAGATTCCATCTCCTTGCAGACTGAGGGGTACAGCGTGATTTCTGTGCTGCTAAATCTACCACAGCCAGAATCCTTTCCAAAACCAGCTACACGAGAAATGCGGGAAACAGGTATATCTCTAATTTATTTTTGTCTAGCTCACTAAACCACCTAGCACAATCAGCAGGGAAAGGCTCTGCAAGAGTGTGGTAAAAATTGGCACTCCATCAAAACTCCTCAATTGCATCTGCTCCGTCCATGATAAGCATTCATTGTACTGTACAATTGGAAGGAACCACTTTCGACAGTTTTAGAGTGAAGAAAATAGTGAAACAGGGCTGTGTCCAAGCGCTCACTCCGGTGTATCCTCCTCCATGATGACCTTTGCTTTCCCTCGAGATATTGTTATGACACTGTTGCCTCAGCATTTGCAGTATAAAAGGAGGAAAGGAGGGTGGAAGTCCCAAGGAAATTAATAGTGGAGCAGGAACAAGGATAGAGTAAAATTAATGTAAGTAGGACATCAGTAATAAAGAAATAAATGGAATTAAAGACGGACAAATCCCTGGAACCTTTATTTGTCCTCAATGTTATTTCTTCAAACGACTCTGAAATCAAATAAAACACCATTCCTCTTTCACAAAATCATGTTGAATCTAACGTTAACAAAGTCTAAGTGGAAGAAAGTGATGTAAAGAGGTCAGAGATGGGATGGAATTCTACAGTTCAGAATCAAGGCAGCTGAAGGCACAGTCACCAAAAAGTGGAGCAACAAAAATCAGGGATGGTCAAGAAGCAAGACTAAATCAATACAGATAGCTAGGGAGGGGTGAGGTTAAAGAACTCAGTGGTCAACCATTCTGGATTTTCAGGAAACATTCCATACTTTGGTGTTTTATCCTGTCTGTCAGGTCAGGCACTCCTCAAACAGGCTTTGTTCTAGGTTTCTGTATTTTCCTTCATGTGTATCTCCTTTTCCCAAGTTTTCAGAATAAACAGCACAGAAGTTGGTCTCAACTGAGAGACAGAAGCCAAGGATATATCTGTAAAGTCAAGTCTAGAGATAACAAAGGCATAAATAAGGCCTTCAGCAACAGATGAGCTGAGACAGAATTGAGCTGGATGATGTCATGAAATTTGAAAGTGGTGACAGGGGTACGTAGCATCAAGGTTGTAAGCTATCTGATTCAACCTCAGACAGCGAGACAGGGTGCAGTACATGTGGCAGGAAACAAAGACAATGGCTTCCCAATAGGCAATCGGCAGAAATTTCTGCTCATCCAGAGCGGATGTTTGGATAAGGAGTTTAACAACTTAAGAGACAACAGAGGAATTGAAAGATGTGGTGAAGTTGAGTTGGTTTCTCTTGGCATATACTTGAAAACTGATGGGTTTTTGAATGTTATCGTCACACAGCAATATTTTGATGAGAATTAGGGAGGGGTCAAGGATAGACCTGCAGGGATATCAAAATAACTGTGCAGGAGTGAGGAAATCCATCCATTGCAAATTGTTCTCTGGCTACAATTTTAAAGACTGAAATCAGGCACATGAAATCCCATCCAGCTGAATATGGAATGGAGGCACTGGAGGAAAATGGTTTAGTGACTCATCTCAAAAGCTGCTGACAAGTCATGGAGGCAGAAGTATGGTTTACCTTGGTTAAATTTACACATAATGTGATTTGTGAAGTTCGTAAAGGCCATTTCAACAGAGTAGCATGAGGAAAAACTTGATTTAGAGATATTCAGGTGTAGAGTTCCAGACAAGATGGGCACAGATTTGGGACGAAATAACCTGTTCAAAGATTAAGAGGAAGCTGGGTCACAAGGTGATCTGCAGAGATGGGGTGTTCAAGCTTTGATTTGAGGACTGCAGACGGTGGCAGATGTTTTATTTCTGGTTCAGCTAGCCATGCAACAGTAATACAACTTAACTAATTGGCACTGAGCCCAGAAATGTCCTTGCTTACCTTTATATGTCGGTTCATTGCTGTTGACTGAGCAGCTCTCACTAGCCCCTCCAGCTCAGCACCACTGAAATTCTTTGTCTCTTGGGCGAGTTCAAGAACGTCGACATCATCACTCAGCAGATTGTGCTCTCGCATTCTTGCTGTATGAATATTCAGAATTTGCACCCTCCCCTTCTCATCTGGCAAGCCTGACAGAGAGCAAAAAGAATAGCAGAAACAAATAGGCACATCTACAAAACCAGCAAAATTTATTCCAGCATGAAAATCCACAAGCCTACTAATAATTTGTCAAACTTCCTTTCCTCAAAACATGATCTTTATTGTTTCTTATTTATCTCAAAACATTATCTAAAAGATAGCCACTGATTTCATAGCTTTATCAGAAGTGGTTGTGAATGATGGCATCAAGATGTCATCTGTTGTGACTATGTCCTTCTCCTATAACTAAGCAACTTTGTGGATTCCTTTGTAAGGTAGCTATTTGGATAATAATGATTCCATCTCATACAGATATACTTACAATTGGAAAATTAGCAGGTAATGACCACCGAGGAATCTCTTAGTTTTCCAATATACAACTTCCCTACAGGTGGGATACATCTACATGCGTTCAACAACCCTGCCATCAATGAAGATTATCAAACAAAGCATGCAGGGCGAGAAAATAAGTTGTTCCCTTCCTATAGCTGAAAAACCTTTTTGCAGCTGGCCATTAAACAACATGGTGACTATTATAGGATTCAACCAGCTCTCAGATTAAACAAAATAAGACACGCATGGGTTTGCGCCGGACGTGCAATTTACTCAACCAAAACCACCCCATTTTTCATGCAAAACTGCAGTTTGTCTTCAAGTAACTAACATTAGGGACCCTGGTTGGCAGACACAAAACCAAGAGCAGGAATAAATAAATCTTTTACCTTATGGCAGTGGGGTACATCAGGTTTAGTGCTTGGATACTGACTACTTCCAAAATATATCAAATATATTTAGATGAGGAAATTAAATGTTACATCTCAAAGTTTGTAGATGACATAAAGCTGGGTGGGAAGGTGAGGTGTGAGAAAGATACGTTTTGGTTAAATTAAATGAGCAGGCAAACACATGGTGCAACGAGACCTGGGTGTCCTTGTGCACTCAAAGTAAGCAAGCAGATGCAGGTGGTCGAAGCAGCAAATAGTCTGTTGGCCTTTACAGTAAAGGCATTTGAGTACTTAGGATCACAGAACCCAGGGTGTAGAGGCAGCCATTCGGCCCGTTGAGTCTACATCAAGTTTCCAAAGAGCATCCCACCCAACCCCATCCCCTGCCCTCTCCTTGTACTACTGTACCACCGTGCTACCCTGACATGAGGTGTGATGTTTTGCAGCAATTGTATATGACTTTAGTAAAACCGCACCTAGAATATTGTATGCTGTTTGGTCTCCTTATCTAACTAAGGGTATTCTAGCTTTGGAGGGCCTGCAAAAAAGGCTTAACAGGTTGATTCCTGAGATAACAAGACTGACAGATTAAAAGGAGACTGAACAATACATTCACTCGCATTTAGAAGAATGAGAAACCTACTGAAGTTGAACGGGGACGAGACAGGATAAACACAAAAACAATGTTCCAGGTAATCACAGGGCTCAATCTTAAGTTATGCATTAGGCCATTTAGGACTGGAATGTGGGAAAATTTCATTGGTCAGAGAGTTGTGAGCCTGCGAAGAATTCTCTGATGGAGAATGATTTCAAAACAATGTTTTTGACAAAGAGGGGTTAAAGGGATTAAAAGGTATAGACAGAAAGAGGAAATATTGTACCGAGTTGGATGATGCACAATGATCATGTTGGATGGTGGAGCGGGCTTAAATATTGAATGGCCAACTCCTGCTACTATTTTCAATGTTTCTATGTGCTCCCAATGCTTCCCTCACTAGAGGGTAGGTAGCTCTCTTTGATTTATACGTGTCCATGTCGAAGCTCTCTGCCACAAATACATATCAGAGGGTATGCTGTCTTGGACGTCCTGAGCATATAAATATTGAATGAGATTCAACATATAAGTTTCAGAACTTCACAATACACTGAAGTGAGAGCAAAAAGTCTCATGATGTGCCCTGAAGTCTTGCTTCAATGACACTTTAAACCTACTGTGTCATCTTAACTGCTGGGCTGATAGCAACTTACGCATCGATTATTCCACATTTCTTACATTACTTACAAGTGAAAATACACTCAGTCAGGCAAGGAACTTCAGGGTTTTAACTTGTATGAGCAGGCATCCTGAAGAACTATTGAATACATTAGCTACTTAGACACTGAATCAGCTAGCAGCTTTTCAAATATACTGATATCTACTATGCCTGGAAAAATATTTGGTGTTTTTCCAATGTTAAATATGGAGCATAAATACTCAACAAAGGGCATTAAATGAGAAAAAGTTAGTTATGTATGAAAATTTCTGCATCAGGTCGTTTTTCACCATTTTCAGCAGAACAAGGTGCCAAGTACAGGCACAGAACCCGAAAAAAAAATTTGGTAATCACTATGGCTTTTAAGTCAGGAACTGCCACCACCTCATATCTTGGATAAGGGGTATAGAATTAGGTGATGCATAGAATGAGGTAAGTTTAAATCAGTGACATGCAAATACATGAACATAAGACAGTCACCATTCATTAGTGAGATTCAGAACTCTCTGCTGAAACCCCAAAGGGATTTGTCTATTTGCCTAATATTTTCCAAACTTTCTTGCCATTACCTACAACACTCAAGGCAGCAGAAAATTACACTGACTTCCATATTCCACAGGCTTGTTCAACGACAACTAATTGTTGTTTGAGCTAGGAAGAGAAAGCAATTGGTTATGAAGATGTGTTTTCTAAAATATGAATTTAGAACATCATTGACTGGATATACCTATACCCGGGGCTTTAGGAATGAGTGCTTCGCAAAAAAGTGGACCAGGGAGAAATGGTGCATTTGCAAAGAACATAAGTTGCTCATCTGGGGTTACACAGTTCTACAATACTTTCATAGTGAGCTCTCACGACCCAGTTTGTTGTCGCAACCCATCAATGGCTATGAAAGCAAGCGTAGAGAAATAACTTGATTGGAGCAACAACGTTTGTCCTAGTCTTTCTTTCATCCAAAATGTTTCTCAATGTGTAAATTAAAAATCCTCTAGAAGGTTTTATCACCACAACAGGAGTGTCGCTAACGCGGAGGACTTAAAATCTACATCACTGTCTCCAGTAAAGTCAAACCAGCCCCATAACCAGAAAGATGCGAGTGCCAAAGTGACTACAGCTACAGAACAAGATTTTGGACAATCTGTGAATGATTCTTCCAATTTTAACTTTCATGTGCTTCTAAGAAAATACTCTGAAGCGTTTTTATATTTTTTTTCTGAAACTTGGAAGTGTGTGCACCTGTGCTAATTTTCAAGCAGGGTTAGGGTCGCACACAGGAGGTAAAGAGACCACAGTCCTACTGGGACTGCTCTCTCATTAGAGAGGTGACTGGTGGTGGTTACACTTGCGAATCATCACATGTCAAGTGAGAAGAGAGGTTGACAAGGAGAATCATTCATAGTAACCTCACCCAGTGCAGGAATTGAACCCACACCGTCGGTATTACTTTGCATTGCAAACCGGCTGTCCAGTTGTCCCTATCGCACCTAGTTCCACGTACTCACATAACGTTTAAGCTACGTTAATAGTCTTTGCTTGAGTAAATTTGTTTGCAATAAGCAGGTTCTTTATTGGACACTAAAGAAACCTGGTTCCCTTGTTTCTAAAACTGAGCTATGTTCCAACTTTATAGTGACCATTGGAGGACTGGAACAAGGGAAGGAATCATTTTACTCCTCCTAAGTCAGTCATAACAATTATTATCTTGAACTGTCTACCAAGTGATGCATATTTTGTGTGAGGAGATAGAAGTGTGGTACTTAATATAATGTAATTCTTCCACAAACTATGTCCTTTGCAAACCACAAAAGATCAACCAGCATAAACACTGAATTCTTTGAATTTATACATTACAGTGTCTTTCCAAATGTTTTAGTTTTACAAAGTGCAGTAACTGCAGATAAACAGATCAGCTGTGCTTCATTAAAGCCACAAAACAGTTGATCAGAGATAGGAAATGCCGATGCTGGAGAATCTGAGATAACACGGTGTGAAGCTGGATGAACACAGCAGGCCAAGCAGCATCAGAGGAGCAGGAAAGTGGACGTTTCGGGTTGAGATACTTCAGAAAAAGGGTCTCAACCCGAAAAGTCAACTTTGGCCTGCTGTGTTCATCCAGCCTCACACAGTGTTAAAATAGTTGATCATTTCTGATTTAATAGAACGATATTAGTTGAAGGAAATATGTTGCTATGATTTGAAGAATTGAGTTTATAACATCTACTGCTGACCAAGCAAACTTAACTCAACACCATATTGAGCAGCAATGGCTCCAGCCATGTAGTACTTCTCTGCTACTACATCTGCCAGACTGGATTATGTGCTCAGTGATAAGGCACTCAAAACCAGAGCCTAATTCATGCTATCAGTTGAACTTGTGCAGCTTTGTTGCAATTTGCAAGTTTAGATTCACCGAGGAGAGATTTCTGTACAGACTATATTCAATTTTAAAATGACTAAATTGGCAGTTTGCTTGTTAAGTTTAATTCAAGATTTTCAAATGCTTTGCTCGGATCTGCTGTAATTAGCTTTTACAATTAGTGTCTTCAGTATGTATCCCTACAATAAAGTAACATAGACGTCAAAGCCAACTGTGCAACACATTTCAGATTTTGCTATTTCAGCCATCTTGCTTATTGAAATGTTTGTGAAGGGTATAAAGACTCATCGGGAACATCAGAGAAAGAATTGAACATTCTAAAACTTGCTTATAAATTTACACACAGCACCTGATAAGAAACCTTTGTAGCATAGCTGTACAACTTTAGCCAACAAAAACTTTGTGGGAAAATTAAATTTTCCCAATAAGTGAACTTCCTTGGTTAACCATGCCAGGAAGAGCTTGGTGCCAAAGATAAGTTAAAATCAAACAGCAGTTACAATAACTCATTAAAAACGAACAGTATCCTTTTTGTTACTTGTTACATATTGCATACAACATTTTGTCAGCTTATTGACAATTTTAATCAGAAACAACGATGAGCCGAAAGGTCATCCACTCATTGACTCTGTGCCCAAAGAAAAGCCAGAGCAGGGAAAGCTGCAAATAGCTCAACTCCAAGTGATACATGTAAACCTATAAACATTTCTTCGAAGATTTTCTCTGTCCTCCACTACTCCACCTCAATGTCTTCAGACAAAGAAGGGTAATTTGTCTTTCATAACAGTCAGGAGCATCAAATTTCTCTGGCCCATTTGAGTTGAACACAATTATCACTTTGCAAATCAACGATGGGAGGTATCAACATTTTTGTTAACAAAAAAGTTGGAAAATAAACATAGGGTATTTTTGACAGGTTCTGCTGAGGTTGGCAAGTACAAGGTACATTATGCGGCTCTCACACGTTGTGGGGTTCCGTAATGGCAACAGAATATGGTGAAACTGGTTCCATGTGCTTAGAGCTGGGAACAATGGTTCTCCATCAACACATCAATTGGATAATGCAAGGTATTGCACTTGGGCAGGAAAAACATGACAAGAAATTACATGATGAACGGTACGATCATGGGAAGCACTGAGGATCAGTGTGCATGTGCACTGGTCCCTTAAGTAATCAGGACAGGTGAATAAGAAAGCATACGATGCATTTGCCTTTATTAGTCAAGACACAGAGTTTAAGAGCAGGAGAGTTATGCTGAAACTGTATACCATGTTGGTTAGACCACAACTAGAGTTTGCTCACATTATAAGACAGATATGAGAACACTGGAGACAGCATAGAGGAGACTTACCAAGATTTGACTAACCTGGAAAGTTTTGGTTACGACGGGAGATTGGCAAACTGGGGTTATTTTCCTTACAGCAAAGGGGATTGAGGGGGAGCATTACTGAGATGTATAAAATTGTCGCGGGCATAGATAGGGTGAATAGGAAGAAACATTTCCCTCGATTGAGGGATCAGACCAGGGGGCATAAAATTTAAGCTAAGGGGATGAGAGGATAAACGTTTTCACCCAGAAGGTGGTTAGAATCTGGAATTCACTGTCTAAAAGGATGGTAGAAGCAAAAACCCTCATAACATTTTAGTGGCATTAAAGATGTGCACTTGCAACGCCAGGGCTATGGGTGAAATGAAAATTGGGATTAAAATAGTTAGGTGGTTGTTTTAACTGGCACAGATGCAATGGACCTTCTTCTGTACTGTGGATTGCTGTGACTCTTTTAGGTTTACTTACTTAAACATGTTACCAAAGTCTTCATAGGGCAGCACAGTGGTTCAGCGGTCAGCATTGCTGCCTCATAGCACCAGGGGCCCAGGTTTGATTCCAGCCTCAGGTGGCTGACTGTGTGGTGTTTGCACATTATCCTCATGTGTTTCCTTGGGGTGCACCAGTTTCCTCCCACAGTCCAGACGTGTGAAGGTTAGGTCGATTGGCCACGCTAAATTGCCCCACTGTGACCTGCGATGTGCAGGCTAGGTGGATTAACCATGGAAGCTAGGAACCAAATTAAAGAACAGGCCCTACTGCCCGAGCCACACGCTATTTGGCATAGGGACATGAGAATAAGGGAAGTAGACACATGGCTAAAAGAGTGGTGCAGGAAAGAGGGGTTCTTTTTCACAGGGCACTGGCATCAGTATTGGAACAGGAAGGATCTGTACTGTTGGGACGGTCTCCACCTGAATGGAGTTGGGATCAATGTTCAAGCAAATAGGGTAGATAGGCTGGTCAACAGAACATTAAACTAGAAAGTAGGGGAATAAGGGAATGCTGAAACTTGCCCCAGTGGGAAACAAAGCAGCAAGTTAACATGTGTAGCGGTGGATTCAACCACGTGGAAAAATATGAAGAAGTGACGGGGAAGGAGAACTCAGGAGAGATTATTAAAGTCTCCAAGACAGACATAAATAGGATTGAGTGTTTGTAAAGGGCTAGCAATCAAACACTGGAAAAACGAATGAATAAGAGGAGGCAGGGTTAATACAGGACTGAAGGTGCTATATCTGAATGCATGCAGTATAAAGAATAAGGTAAATGAGCTTGTGGCGCAGATCGAAATTGGCAGGCATCATGGAGACATGGCTGCAAGGGAATCAAGATTGGGAACTGAATATCCAAGCATATACCATCCTATCAAAAAAGATAAGCTGGTGGGCCAAGGGGGTGGGTTGCCTTATTAGTGACAAATGAAATTAAATAAAAAGGAAGAAACAAAGTAGGGTCAGATGGTGTAGAATCTGTGTGGGTAGAAGTGAGGAACTGCAAAAGGTTAAAAAAAATAGTTGGAGTTGTGTACAGGCCTCCAAACAGTAGTCAAGAGCTGGGGTGCAAGGTACACCAGGAAACAGTAAAAGTGTGTAAGAAAGGCAAAGTCACAGAGATTACGGGGGATTTCAATAAGCACTAGACTCGGAAAATCATGTTGGTAGTGGATTGCAAGAAAAGGAGTCTGTGAAATGTCTACGAGATGGCTTTTTGGAGCAGCTCGCAGTAGACCCCACAAGGGAACAGGCAAGATAATGAAATGTGAGGCTGAATGAACACAGCAGGCCCAGCAGCATCTCAGGAGCACAAAAGCTGACGTTTCGGGCCTAGACCCTTCATCAGAGAGGGGGATGGGGTAAGGGTTCTGGAATAAATAGGGAGAGAGGGGGAGGCGGACCGAAGATGGAGAGAAAAGAAGATAGGTGGAGAGGAGAGTACAGGTGGGGAGGTAGGGAGGGGATAGGTCAGTCCAGGGAAGACTGACAGGTCAAGGAGGTGGGATGAGGTTAGTAGGTAGGAGATGGAGGTGCGGCTTGGGGTGGGAGGAAGGGATGGGTGAGAGGAAGAACAGGTTAGGGAAGCAGAGACAGGTTGGGCTGATTTTGGGTGGGTGGAGGGGAAGAGCTGGGCTGGTTGTGTGGTGCAGTGGGGGGAGGGGACGAACTGGGCTGGTTTTGGGATGCGGTTTTTTGGTTTCCCCAAGCGGAGGCTTGGGAATCGCTTTGCAGAACACCTCCGCTCGGTTAGCAATAAACAACTGCACCTCCCAGTCGCGAACCATTTCCACTTCCGCTCCCATTCTTCAGATGACATGTCCATCATGGGCCTCCTGCAGTGCCACAATGATGCCACCCGAAGGTTGCAGGAACAGCAACTCATATTCCGCTTGGGAACCCTGCAGCCTAATGTTATCAATGTGGACTTCACCAGCTTCAAAATCTCCCCTTCTCCCACTGCATCCCAAAACCAGCCCCAGTTCGTCCCCTCCCCCCACTGCACCACACAACCAGCCCAGCTCTTCTCCTCCACCCACTGCATCCCAAAACCAGTCCAGCCTGTCTCTGCCTCCCTAACCTGTTCTTCCTCTCACCCAAACCTTCCTCCCACCCCAAGCCGCAGCTCCATCTCCTACCTACTAACCTCATCCCACCTCCTTGACCTGTCCGTCTTCCCTGGACTGACCTATCCCCTCCCTACCTCCCCACCTATACTCTCCTCTCCACCTATCTTCTTTTCTCTCCATCTTCGGTCCGCCTCCCCCTCTCTCCCTATTTATTCCAGAACCCTCACCCCATCCCCCTCTCTGATGAAGGGTCTAGGCCCGAAACGTCAGCTTTTATGCTCCTGAGATGCTGCTGGGCCTGCTGTGTTCATCCAGCCTCACATTTCATTATCTTGGATTCTCCAGCATCTGCAGTTCTCATTATCACTGATACAAGGGAACAGGCAATACTGGATTTAGCATTGTGCAACAAGACAGAATGGTTCAGGGAGCTTAAGGTAAAAGGTATCCTTGGGAGGCAGAATCACAGGATGACAGAATTTATTCTACAATTTGAGAGGGAGAAGTTAGAATCAGAGGTAACAGTATTACAGCTGAATAAAGGCGACTACAGAGGTATGAGGGAGGAGCTGGGCAGAATTGGAAGAAGAGCCAAGCAGGAAAGACACTGGAATAGCGACAGAAGTCTGAGAGAGTAATTCAGGAGAAGCAGCTAAAATTCATGCTGAGGAAAAAGCAGCATGGCACAGAGAGGACGAGGTAACCATATGCGACTGAGGAAGTCAGGGATAGCATAAAAGGAAAAGAGAAAGCAAATAATGTGGCAAAGGGCAGTGGGAAACCAGAGGATTGGGAAGCATACAAAGACCAGCAGAAAGCAACCAAAAAAAAATAAGGACGGAGAAGATTAAAATGAGGTTAAGTTAGCCAGGAGTATAAATGAAAACTGTAAGAGTTTCTCTAAATACGTCAAGGGAAAAAGACAGCCAAATGTGGACATTAGACCACTGGAAAATGACAGTGGAGAGATATTAGAGGAGGACAAGGAAATGGCTGAGAAACTGAATAATTACTTTGCGTCAGTCTTCACAGTGGAAGACATCAGTAATCTGCCAAAAATTCAAGAGAGTCAGGGGGCTGAGCTGAGTATTGTGACCATCACCAAGGAAAAGGTGCTAGTAAAACTGACTGGCCTGAAGGTGGATAAATCACCTGGACTAGATGAACTACACCCCAGAGTTCTAAAGGAGATAGCTGACGAGATAATGCAAGCATTAGTGATCTTTCAGGAGTCGCTAGAATCAGGGAGGGTCCCAGGGGAGTGGAATATCATTAACGTGACACCCCATTTTAAAAAGGGAGTAAGACAAAAGATGGAAAATTACAGGCCAATTAGACTAACCTCAGTCATGAGTAAGATTTTAGAGTCCGTCATAAAGGATGAGATTTCTGAATGTTTGCAAGTGTATAGTAAAGTAGGGCAAAGTCAGCATGGTTTCCTCAAGGGAAGGTCATGCCGGACAAATTTGTTAGAACTCTTTGAGGAAGTAGCAAGTAGGGTCGACTAAGGAGAGCCAATGGATATTATCTACCTAGACTTCCGAAAGGCCTTTGACAAGGTGCCCCACAGGAGGTTGCTGAGAAAGATAAGGGCCCATGGTGTTAGAGGCAAGGTGCTGGCATGGATAGAAGAATGGCTATCTGGCAGAAAGCAGAGCGTAAGGATAAAAGAGTCTTTCTCAGGATTGCAGCTGGTGGCAAGTGGTGTTCGACAAGGGTCAGTTTTGGGACCACAACTTTTCACTTTATACATTAACGATCTAGATGAAGGAGCTGTGGGCATTCTGGCTAAGTTTGCTGACCATACAAAGATAGGTGGAGGGACGGGTAGTACTGAGGAGGTAGGGAGGCTGCAGAACAGTTTGGATAGGTCAGGAGAATGGGCAAAGATGTGGTAGATGGAAAGTGAGAGGTCATGCATTTTGTTAAGAGGAGTAAAAGCATGGACTGTTTTCTAAATGGGAAGAAAATTCAAAAGTTTGAAGTGCAAAGAGACATTGGAGTTCTAGTCCAGGCTTCTCTCAAGGTAAATTTGCAGGTTGAGTCAGTTGTCAGGAAGGCAAATGCAACGTTAGCATTTACTTTGAGAGGGCTTGAATATAAAAGCAGGGATGTACTACTGAGGCCTGAGAAGGCTCTGGTCAGGCTACATTTGGAGTACTGTGTGCAGTTTTGGGCCCCATATCTCAGGAAATATGTACTGGCCCTGGAGTGGGTTCAGAGGAGGTTCACGAGAATGGTCCCAGGAATGAAAAGCTTAACATATGAGGAACGTTTGAGGACTCTGGGACTATACTCAATGGAATTTAGAAGGACACTGAAACTTAGAATACTAAATGGCCTGGATAGAATGAATGTTGGGAAGATGTTTCCATTGGTAGGAGATGCTAGGACCCGTGGGCACAGCCTTGGAGTAAAGGGAAGACTTTTAGAACGGAGGTAAGAAGAAACTCCTTCAGCCAGACAGTGGTGAATCTATGGAATTCACTGCCAAAGGTGGCTGGGGAGGCCAGGTCATTGAGTACGTTTAAGACCGAGATAGATAAGTTCTTGATTATCAAGAGGAACTAGGGTTCAGGAGGAAAGCAGGAAAATAGGGTTGAGGAACTTATCAGCCACGATTGAATGGCAGAGCAGATTCAATGGGGTGAATGGCCTAATTTCGGCTCTTATGTCTAATGGGAAATGTAGGGTTACAGGAATAGGGGAGGTGGCGGTCTGGGTGGGATGCTCTTCCGATGGTCAGTGTGGACCCGATGGGCCAAATGGCCTGCTTCCATACTGTTGCGATTCAATTATTCTAAATCCAAATATATTTTAAATGTTATTCAGATGTTTGCTCTAAAACAACTGTTGGACGCTGAGCAAACGATCAAGACACATTCACAACAAGGAGATTAAAAAGCATCTGCTAGTGGGGCAAAGCTTACCAATTTCCATTTTGACTTCCAATCGGCCAGGTCGAAGGAGAGCTTCATCAATCAAGTCTGGTCGGTTTGTCATGCCTAGAAATTGTTGTAACACTTATATTAAAACCACTTTCAACAGAGTTTGGATTAAAAAGATGAAAACAAAAATCAAAAAAAAATCTTAATAGTAACCACTGAGCAAGTGCAAACTAGCTTGTTGGCACATGTGTACCGTACTGACCGTTGTTGTTTGGCTAATAAATTTAATAAAAATTGGATATTAAAGCCAATACAGCTAGTTTTACTTTTTTGTTTGCTCTTGGGAAGGTGAACATCACCGCCAATTCATTCCCCATTACTAACTGTTCTTGAATTGGGGCTAGTTCACTTTTCTTTTCAATTCTTTTTACTTTTGCTTTCTTTTATTTTACTTACTTCCTGAAGAGCTCATCAGTCTAACAGCATTGGTGGCAGCTAGTGGACCCCAGTACAGACTTACAGCGGAGCCAGAGGGATTTCAGGTTCCAGGCAGCCACTGCGTCCAGCACAGATACATGGAACAGGCAGCTGAGGAGAGTTTGGGCCTGATGGGAGAACCTGTGCCATCAGCAGTGGGTGCATTGGCGAGGTGAGCCTGAAGCAAATTCATGGCAGCAGCGGAGTAGAGTTTGGGAAAAAGCAGTGTCTGGCAGCATCAGTGGCATCTACATTGGGGAGGCCCAGCATGGACTCATGGTAGCAAGGGTGTCAGCAGAGGTGAGATGGCACCAAACAGTGGCAACTTTCATTCCAGCGGCAGCAGCGGAGCAAAGGGACTCATGCCTGGGGGCCACCAAGCCCATGGAGGAGCACTTAACACTTGTATCAAGTTGAACATTTCTTTCTTTCTTTATTCTTCTGCCTTTATATTTCATGTTTTGGAATATTTTTCTGTCTTAAGATGGCGCAAGAGAGTGGTGACGCCATATAACACTTCTCACTGTATTTTATGACAAGATACATGTGACAATAAATCAAGTCAACTCAATATGATGCTAGTAAATTAGAATTACAAAGGGTCAGGGAAGGTTATATGATTTAATTAGTAAATTCGAGTTACATCCTGTGTGGACAAATGCAGTTGATGCTGTACGTAACATTTTCAAAAGGCGCTGGATAAAATTCTACATTGGTATTCAAACATTGAAATGCAAAGCAGATTCGGGCCAAAGGCTGTGGCAACAAAAAAAAAATTAACAGGGCAATCAATTAATCCTCACCAATAAAATCAGAAGTGATGGTGTACCTAAATATTCTAAAAACCTATACTGAAGATGACAAAACTGATAATTCACTGCTAATAAATAATATATATTTAGCAATTCAGTACTGTGTGGATTCCATTAGATCCTGAGTAGATGGAGTAAGGAAGCAACAGGAGAATTTCTGCTTCACAGCTCCATTCCCATCATGGAAAATACTCACACTGCTATAAGGTACATGGATCAGTTCGCAGCACTTACCTATAACAAGGATGTTATTCAGTTGTTCCACTCCATCTATTTTGGAAAGCAGCTGATTGACAACTGTGTCATGCACACCCGTGCTACCTGCCATGGTCCCTCTTTGCTTGCAAATGGCATCTATTTCATCAAATATGATGATGTGTAGGCCGCTGTTTGCCCCAAGCTGTGAAAAGACAAACCACATAAACCTTTGGAATGAAAAAGGTGACTGGTATGAAGTTAAAACCCACAGTGTGGATATTGTTCTGGAAATCTGTCCTCACCCTGGCGATCTGCCTCGACACTGGTTCAGACAAGGACTGACCTTTTCAAAAAAAGTAGCTCTCATCCAACACAGATGCATCAACCTGAAACTCCATTGTCCAAAACAGCAACCAACATACAACTAAATCAGATCTAATTAAAAAAAAAAGAGAATGGTCTTCAAAATCCATTTTGACTGAAGTTGACATGACAGACTTGAATGGCAGGGCACTTACCACAGACTCAATGATCTATTGTGCATCTACAAATGCTGCACATGGGATGCACAAATTCTTAGGAGTTTGTAAAATCCACCCCTGAAAATCCCTCATGCACCTGGAAATCACCCAATGTCACATCATCCCCCTCACGGGTAGCAGTGGCTTAAATGTAAATGACTTCAAGTTTCAAACACTACAAGACCAAGGCCTAGTATTGTGAATGTTACTAAATAACAATGCAAATAAAACTGAACACTTGAAAGTTGCATTGACAAGTTTATTGGGAAGTCTATTTTTGTTCTAATCCAGCTTAAGTCCGGATTGTTACACTTAGTAGGCCTTTATTTATGACTATTTTAAAATGTATAATAATTCTGGCCTCTCTATGCTTTTGTATTTCAATAGAAATTTTAATTATCCATTGTTACATGATGTAGAGAGAATTTTTTCATAGTATTATTTACTTTTGATACGAAACAGTACATAATTAAGAAATGCTGAGGATCTCTGCTGACAAATACTCACTTCAATCTACATCATCTGAAAATACTATTGCAATGTTCTCCTTTTTTTAAAAACACTCAATCATGACTTCTACACAAAATGAAGAGTTACAATTCACCAAGACTCAATACTCACCCTCCTCTGCTCTTCCTCTGCATCCGCAAAGAGTTTACGGATGTTTGCTTCAGATTCACCCACATATTTGTTGAGGATTTCAGGGCCATTCACAACTTTTGGTTCTCGAGCATTCAACATTTTCCCAATTTGCCGGGCCATTAAGGTTTTCCCACATCCTGGTGGGCCGTAGAGCAGAATACCTTTCACGTGTTTACAACCTATGAGAAAGATAAAGTTCCATTAGAGCACAGTGAATTAGGTATGATAACTAATGCCACTCACTGCAAATTGCTATTGAACAATTCCTATTAAACTGCAAAAGGCTAGAGAAAGCAAAGTTTGTATGAGTACACAATTTCTTTACGTACCAAGTGAAATAACTCAAAAACAGCTGGATCTCGTAATGAAATCTAGTGTAAACAAGAGAATGTTATCTAGTCAGTGATCACAAAACAATAGGGCTTCATGCAAAGATTGATAGGAAGAAAACAATTAAAGTAATGAATTGGAAGCAAGCTCATTTCAGTGACTTGAAACCAAAACAGCAGAAAATAAACTGGAGAAAAAAAATTGCCACGAGAAGACACTTGCAATGAGCAAATTTGCAAATGAACTTCAATACTGCGTTACGATCCCAGCACTTGGTAACATAGGTCAAGTCAGATTCCAGAGTGAAATTGGTTTGATAGATCACAGGTTTAATTTTTGCCAATGTTATTGGAGTGATGATCACTGAACAAATTGACATTAAGCTGCCTATGTTCTTTAACATAGGAACATATTTGTTACACAAAACATGATAGTTCAGAAAGATCTTTACAAACAAACTCAAAGTCACAAACATTTTGCTAGCAATACGCTTTACAGGCTCTCAAAGCCAGAGAGTTGTCACTTATCTCAAATCTTTCCAGTTCTCCTTCATGGACCACTGACAGTTTTATAACTTCTTTCCAGTTGTGGCAACCTGAATCTCCTTTCTATCCTGACGGGCTAAATCTCAACTCAGTTCTGGCAACTTTAAAACACTTATATGAAATCTTACAACTTGGAAGCCTTTTAGACTAAAACCCTTCTGCTAGGGTTACTATTATCCTGAACTGAAAATTTGGCTCTTCTGCTAAGTGGAAAATATTCTCCTGAACTAGACTCCTGATTCTTCTAAACTGAAACCAAAATAAACTAGTGGCCTGGCCTGTTTTCTCTATTGTAAACTCAAAAGTACAAACAATTCATCAACTAATAACACAGGCTACATGTGCCTTCAAAAAAATTATATATATTGTTTGAAGGAACAGAGATCTGTGGATGTAGACATACTTGAAAACTGTTTGCTAAGCCAGAAGAAAGAGGCATTTCCTTTACAGTGGGAACCAGACACAATGGTCACAAGAAAAGTCAAATGGTGAACTCAAGAAAACTTACTTTATCGAGAGTATGTTTGGAATGTGGAACTGCTGATGACAAGATAAGCCAAGTCAAGATCGTATACGCATTTGGGGGAAACTAAGTCAATGCATGAAGAAGAAAGGAATCGAGGGTTATATTAAACAAACTAGATGAAGGAAGGTGTGAGAAGGCACCTTCTGGTTTTATTCAACTCATGCTACCAGGCCTACTGAGCTTCTCCAACACTTTTGGTTTTTATTTCACACTGAACGTCAAGCTTTTGTTTTCAAGATTGTCACTGACCTAATCAGCTCTGGAGAACTTCCTCCACAGCTATCCACCTTATGATTCTGCAATCCTCTACTGCCCAATTCTAACTCCTTCTAAAAATTCACAAGGATCTTCACTTCTTCCTTGAAAGGAGACCAGAGCAGTGTTCATCCCTCCTTGGCCTGGCTAAACTTGTTCTCACCTTGAGCAACTTTTCCTTTAACTCATTTCACTTGCTCCAAGTAAAAGAAATCAGTATAGGTATGGACATGGGTATTTGGATGAGTCCAGGTCAGATGGAACGTTCCTTATTCCAGTCCAATTTGGCCCCTTGCCACAACTCTTTCTAAAATGCACTGATGACATAATCTATGCAGCTTCCCCCCCTCAATCAGAACTGGAAAACAAAAATCATGACATTAGATCCCAAATTCCAAATTCTTTCACTTTCAGCTGTTCTATCTCTGACTCTTCCCTTCTCCTCCTCCACTCTGTTTCCATTTCAGTGGACAGGCTGTCCTTCAATAGCCATCACAAACGCACTGATTCATATAGTTACCTTAACCACATTTCCTCACACACTGCCTCCTGCAAGGACTCCATTCTCCTAGCCACACCTATTCCGATGATGCCACCTTCCTCCCTGTCCAATGTCCTAAACAAACCTTCCAGGCAAAGCAATGAAACTTCTTTCAATCTCGTCTACTTCATTCAGTGCCTTCTACATTGGTGAAACCAACTCAAATTGGGTGATCAGAGGTAGTAGGATAGATAATCTTTCCTGCTCCTATGATGCTGCTTGGCCTGCTGTGTTCATTCAGCCCTACACCTTGTTATCTCAAATTGGGTGATCTACATAATCCTCTGTTATGACCTTACCGTAATGCACCTAAATGGCAAATGAGGTCTTGTTCCTGCAATTTGCATTGGGCTTGACACGAATGCTGAAGCAGGTCTGAGACATGTGTTAGCAAAAGCACAAAATGTTGTATTGAACTGGCAAGTGACTTAGGAACATTACAGCAATCAGGACTCAACTACTCAACTCAAGTTCAACAACTTCAAATCACAAACATTTGCAAACAACCACCATCCCAGAGTTTTGGTTGTATGGCTTTCCTCACAGAACTGACCTATTTTCTGCTATTAGTACATAATCTGTGTCTCACACCTTTGTCATTGGCACTCCTTTTGCCCTTTGTTCTGAGCATCTTCACCACCTGTACAACTTGCTATTCTCTCACTTCATCATTATCCACCCCCTCCAGTTCCTAAAAGGTCATATTGAACTTGAAACATCAACTCTGCTTCTCTCTTCAGAAATGCTGTCAGGCCTGTTGACTATTTAAGATCTTGGATTTATTTCAAAAATGTACTACCCATTGCCTCAGACTCACAATACTTGAACGAAATTCATTAAAAATCCTCTCAAAATCCAGTGTTAAAAATACAAACCCAAAAGTAAGTTTCAAAGATATTATATACAAATTGCCAACCCCGCTACAGAACTTGGTGTACCGCAGTGTGAAGATGCTTTCAACGACTTGGGTACAAAGTTACAATTTATTAACTCACTGACTTTGACACAGCCTACACTATGGAAAGGAGCTATCTCTGCAGTGTAGTTTAAATTGAAATGCAAAAACACCAAACATTTCAGCATTGATTTTTCTCCCAAGTTAATGCAGTGGATCAACTAGCACAAACAGCTCAAAAATTCTGATAAGTTATGGACAGAGTTGGAAACGTGACTCAATGGAGGTTAATAAAATCTGTAGATTATCTCACAGCAATCCAATCAGATTCACCCAATTCTCTCTACCGCTCCTTCCCTAATCTTGTGGAGGTGAGGAACTTTTATGATGTCCCGATCAATTCATCATTCCCCATTGCATAGCTGCATGCACTATCCTTCTAACATCCCAACATGGGTTAGTACACCCTTACATATGGGGAAATCTGAGACAAGAACTTTGTGTTTCAACGTATATATTAGCCAAAAGCAGCAACTGGTCAACTGGAAATAAATCTATGAACAAATGCATTGGTAAATCTCAGGTGTTGGACTAGCGTGGACAAGGTCAGAAATGACACGACACCAGGTTATAGTCCAACAGGTTTATTTGAAAACACAAGTTTTCGGAGCCTCAGTCATTTTTCACGTGTTAGAGAGGCAAATAGTATCAGACACAGAATTTAAGTAAAAGATCAAAGGTTCACGCCATTTTGATGAGATGTACCAGACAAACCTAAGACACTCTTAAATCTTTAATCAGTTAGAATGTTTTAATTGATCAATACGTATATTTAAATCCACAAAGTCCTTCCATGTCATGGTCCTGAGAGAACTAAAGGTTTTATCACTGTAAAGAGGTGGTGACATTTTGGGTCAGACAATGCATGCTAGGTGCAAGACCTTGTTTAGAATGTGTGTTTTAGTTTGGGGGCAGACTGGTTTTATTTCTAAAGTAGGAATTTTATAAAAGACTGCTGATAAATTGTGTGCTTTATGAACAAAATAAAATACATCTTCAAACATAAATTCACCCCACAGATGCACATGCAAGGGATGGGAGGAGAGTCAGACCTGGTTTTTTTTTGGGGGGGGGGGGGGTCCAGAGGCACAGACTTTGGCTACAGTGAGAACAGCACAGCAGCTGTTTTATTCTACCCAGTCAGCAATATCTTAGTCCCCTCAAATAACTGCAGTTAAAATTCAGAAACTCTTGACAATGGATAAAACCTGAATGACCATCAGCCACAACAACAGTCACAGCTGCAGTCATATTAGCTAATTTTACACAGAGATGAACAAGAAACAAAATCAGACCAGTCCTGCCAAATTAGTGTCAGGCACAAGCCATTACTAAGCACTAAGTGGCAATCTGATCCCTTTTGTATACAGAGAAAGTGTGTGTGAAGGAGGATTGGGTGATGAGTGAAGTTCAAACAAGTAATAATGCTTAACTCCCAGCTAAGGCATGTTGACAGACTGCAGCTAAACAAGCCACCGTGAAACAGTCAATCCAATAGTGGCAACTACAGCACCACAATGTGAAGTTTGAAATTGATCATGGTGCTTCAACAATAAATACAAGCGATGGAGGAGCTAAACAGCAATGTGGTTTTGCCTGTAGGAAAGTTTTGATGAATTAAGATCCATGAATTGATGGCTTTGAGAATAACGTGGACAACGTATTCATTTAAAATTCAATTAAAATATTTGAAGCAGAATTGGTTCTTAATTTAGAACCAAATCTCACATGAAACTCAGGAGCTCACAGCTGCCTAACCATATGCTGATTCCCCATCCTCCCGTCCCCAGAAACATTTCAGTGCATTTCCCACAGTTAGATTTAGTTTCTAACTTTGATTCATATCAATAACAGAAGTTTGATTAAACATTCAATTCTAGAAGGCTGCTTCATGGGCTCGCTGTATCGCCAATTCATTTCTAAAACAAAAGACCCAGCAATGAAAACCACTCTCGAAAACCACTCCAGAATTGCATTGTACATTTGTGTAGTACTCAAATTGGTCATTAAGATACTATAAGATCAAAAGACACAGGAGTGGAAGGAAGGCCATTCGGCCCATCGAGTCCACTCTGCCATTTAATCATGGCTGATGGGCATTTCAACTCCACTTCCCTGCACTCTCCCCCGTAGCCCTTGATTCCTTGTGAGATCAAGAATTTATCAATCTCTGCCTTGAAGACATTTAACGTCCTGGCCTCCACTGCACTCTGTGGCAATGAATTCCACAGGTCCACCACTCTCTGGCTGAAGAAATGTCTCCTCATTTCCGTTTTAAATTTACCCCCTCTAATTCTAAGGCTGTGCCCATGGGTCCTATACCTCTTGAGTTTAAAAGTTACTACCTGGCATCCATAACCACTGTACTAAAATCAAAAATTCCCTCAAACAGAATAGACAGTTTGCTTTCTGAAAACACAGAGGTGATACAGTAGCTAACACTGCTCCCTCACAGCACCAGGGACCCAGGTTCGATTCCACCCTGGGATGACTCTGTGTGGAGTTTGCACATTCTCCCCATGTCTGCGTGGGTTTCCTCCGGTTTCCTCCCACAGTCCAAAGATGTGCAGGCTAGATGGATTGGATATGCTAAATTACCTGTAATGTTCAGGGATGTGTAGATTTTGTGGGTTATGGGGGAATAGCTCTGGATGGGATGCTCTGAGGGTCGGTGTGGACTTGTTGTGCCAAAGGGCCTGTTTCCACACTGAAGGGATTCTATGATACATTCGGTTCTTGGAGATATTCACCTGGTTAGTCTACTTTTCACCATTAGCACCGGCCATCACCTATTATCTTATACTCATCAATGTACTGCTTAACTGGGAGACAGTATGTCTTGATTTTCAAGTTCATTTTAGTTTTCAAATCCCACTAATCTAAGATCTTGCTGCTTCTACAATTGCTGCACATCCACATTTTCCTCGAGCGCACTACAGACGGCTGCAGCTTACTTGCACCTCACTCGTCTTTGTAACATAGCTTAAAATTTTACTCTTACCAACCAATATATCACCTATTCTCGAGTTTATTTAATAGAGATATAAACTCACTAAGTATAGCACCTTTGCACATGTTAAAGATTGGTGTGTGAACTAAAGAAAAGCAGCATAGGAGAGTTGTGTTGCAACTGTGTGTGGATACAGTCATGTATGTGCCACTGCGTGGGGTTGGTGGTTTTCATTTTCTCCTGTCAACTGTAAACACGTTACATTAAGGTGCTGGCAATAACTATTTTCCAAATCGAAAAAGTCATCCAGATCTTAGAAGAGCACAGCATTAATCCAATGGTATTTTTATATCACACTTCTTGCCTGGATTATAAAGAGGCTACGCAACCATTTGTAGAGAAATACAATCCTGCTTTCAAAGGACAAACGAGGGAAGGTGAAATGGACAGGCACACTATCATGGCTGGGGGCAGTCTACGTGAAGTAAGTGAAATACATGCACGGAACTGCAATGACTTGGGAAAAAGACAATTAAACTTACTAAATCGATACTGAATCATGAGTTAGATCATAGATCACGAGGACACCAAGGGAGATCTCCAGTTTCCTGGTTACAATTAGTCAAATCAAAATCACCAGAAGCAGATCCTCTAGATTACAGAGTTGCATATCCAAATTTGCTTACAATACAAAAATAGGTAGGAGGATATGTTGTAATAAGGACATTAGGAATCTACAAGAGGAAACCGATAGCTTGGGGGACTGAAAAAAAACTTGGCAGATAGAGTTTAATGTGAGGTATTGTTCTTGGGTGGGAAGAATCAAAAGGCAAACCAATGTTTAGACTCTGTCCATTGAAATAAAAAGTGAAACACAGAGCGATCCGGGTATTCTTTTGCACAAACCAAAAAGTTAGCATACAGGCGCAGCAAGTAATTAAAAAGGTGAAATGGAACTTTGGTCTTTATTGCTAAGAGGTTGGAGTTTAAAAGTAAGCAGGACTTGTTACAATTATTCAGGGTGTCAGTGAGGCTGCGCCTGGAGTGCAGTTTACAGTTCTGGACCCCGTTTAAAAAAGGATATATTGGCACTGGAGACAGCTCAAAAGTGACTCACTGGGCTGATTCCTGGGATGAAAGTGTTGATTTATAAGAACTGTTAAAAAGGCTTTGACTTTATTCATTTGAGTTCAGAATAATGAAGAGTGATCTTATTGAAATATATGTGACTTAACGTGTATGTTAAGGTGATGAAGATACTTCCACTAGTGTGAGAATTTCCAATTAGGAGACAGTTATAGACTAAGGAGACAACCATTTTACATGTGAAGCAATTTCATTTTCCAGAGGATAGTGAACGTCTAGGATTCTCTATCCTGGAGCACAGTGGAAGTTAAGTTAAAGAAAGGGCTAGTGGATAAATTTTTGAAATATTGGAGAGCTGAGGGTTGTTTTGTGCTACCTCATAAGTGTTTAACACAGAGGTAAGTAAACCATGATATTGAAGGGCGGAGCAGGCTTGAGGAGCTGAAAAGCTTATTCCTGCTCCCAGCTCTTACTTCTTATGTACATGGGAACTTTTCTGCACACGAACTGACTGCCACGTAACAATTGTATCTGCAACTCAAAGATGTTTAATAGACTGAAACATTTTTGGGCATCGTTCAGGGGAAGCAAAAGCTTCTTACGGATGCAAGTTCTTCTTTCTGCTTTGCTAATAAATTAAAGCTGTCCCACAAGCAAGCTGAATGTTGCAGCTTTGAGATAACAGTAGCCTACTTGATCCATAATACTGACCATTTCACAACATCTCAATTCCAAATCACAGGTTGTCAGCGAAATTAGAATAGTACCAAAGGGTGAAGCAGTTTCCACTGGTTTCTTCCCAAATTCCTCGCATTCTGCAATACTGTAGCAAGGTTTAATGTGGCAGAGACTCAGAAATGTGGGCTAAAGTGGAGCTGCACAGTTCATTTTAATTCCAGTAGATGCTTTAGGGCAATTACTTTGGATTATTAAAGTAAGATAAGTATTACTCAAACACTATCACTGCCACTGCATTTAGGTTAACTGATGCATCAAGACAGTAATCTGGTAACCACAGCAATGCAACAGAATTTCTTCTCACTGTTGTGCATGGAAGGAGAACTGTGTTAAGCGTTGTTGGTTAGTTTGCTGAGCTGACTGGTTTTTGCGCAAACATTTTGTCTCCCTTCTAGGTGATATTGTCAGTGCTACATAGCATCCATTGAAGCGCTGTTGTTCTGTCCCGCTCTGGATTTATATAGGTCCGGTCTGTCACGGTGGGCAGTCTTATTTCTGGTTTTGTCCTGTAATGGCATGTAGATGGGGTCTAATTCAACATGTTTGTAAATTGCATCGGTGGCTCTTGCATCCAAGAATTCTCGTAATGGTCTTTGTCTTGCTTGCCCTAGTACTGTAAAACTGCTGTTTTTGTTGCTAGTACCTACAATATCTACAATGAACAGGACAAATGTGACATATAAAATACCATGCATCAACAGCGAGAAACCTGTGGGGCAGGTGGTCAGGAAACACGTCACCCGGATACGTGAACATTAATTTGCAGCAAAACTGACATTGAACAACATCAACTTAACTGGGACAAAGTTACAGTACTCGAACAAGACGGGACCTATATAAATCCAGAGCAGGACAAAACAACAGCACTTCAATGGAGACTACACAGCACTGACAATGTCACCTAGATGAGACACAAAACATTTGCATGGAAACCAGTCATCTCGTGAACCAACCGCAACCTGAGCTTCAGATCAGTGGTTACCTGGAGAATGCAGAGTGCTGCAGTTCATCAGTTTTCAAGATTATTGAGAAAATCTACACTAAAAACAACGACCATTTCAACACTTTGAATGCCATTGCTGACTGAAATTGCCAAGGTACTGAAAATGTATGAGATAAGAAGGAATATTCCAGATGGTTTGGTAATTAATGTTAATTTGACAGCAAGCACGTTCTATATAAGATGCTGACAAAGTTTCTCTTAATACAGCATGACCAAAAATCTTGAAAGAATTACAATGCATTTGTTTTTGGCTAACTGGTGCTAAGAAGTTTGAAGAATCAGCGTAATCAGTTTCATTGGGAACTTCTCTCATCCAGTCACCCAACAACTAAGATCCCATTGTCATGTGTATGTTTAGCACCTCAAGTTTAAATTTCTCCCTCCCAATTGACTTCCTATGTCCTATTGTGCAACATGCTTTCTCACACAACAGTGGGTAGTTTAGCGGAGCACACACACATCCACACCCCAATGATGAAATCTGACAGACCACTCAACCAAAGTGCTTTACAGTCAAAACAACATTGAACCAGGATCTCTGGTCACATTGGCAATGTGTCCAATGTTAAAATGAATGAGATTTCTAAATTCCTGGAAGTGCAGGGTCAGATTAGAACAAGTCAGCATGGATTAAGTAAGGGGAGGTCGTGCCTGACAAACCTGTTAGAATTCTATGAAGAGGTAACAAGTATGTTAGACCAGGGAAACCCAGTAGATGTTATCTATCTAGACTTCCAAAAGGCCTTTGATACAGTGCCTCACAGGAGGCTGCTGAGCAAGGTAAGGGCCCATGGTGTTCGAGGTGAGCTACTGGCTTGGATTGAGGATTGGCTGTCTGACAGAAGGCAGAGAGTTGGGATAAAAGGCACTTTTTTGGAATGGCAACCGATGACAAGTGGTGTCCCGCAGGGTTCAGTGTTGGGGCCGCAGCTGTTCACCTTATACGTTAATGATTTGGATGAAGGGACTGGGGGCATTCTGACGAAGTTTGCCAATGATACAAAGATAGGTGGACAGGCAGGTAGTACTGAAGAGGTGGGGAAGCTGCAGAAATATTTAGACAGTTTAAGAGAGTGGTCCAGGAAATGGCTGATGAAATTCAATGTGAGTAAATGTGAGGTTTTGCACTTTGGAAAAAAGTATACAGGCATGGACTATTTTCTAAATGGTGAGAAAATTCGCAAAGCAGAAGTACAAAGGGATCTGGGAGTGTTGGTCCAGGATTCTCTAAAGGTTAACTTGCAGGTAGAGTCTGTAATTAAGAAAGCGAACGTAATGTTGTCATTTATCTCAAGTGGGTTGGAATATAAAAGCCGCGATGAGCTTCTGAGGCTTTATAAAGCTCTAGATAGGCCCCATTTGGAATACTGTGTCCAATTTTGGGACCCACACCTCCGGAAGGACATACTAGCCCTGGGGCGTGTCCAGCAGAGATTCACACAGATGATCCCTGGAACGGTAGGTTTAACGTATGATGAACGGCTAAAGATCCTGGGATTGTACTCATTAGAGTTTAGAAGGTTGAGGGGAGATCTAATAGAAACTTACAAGATAATGTATGGTTTAGAAGGGGTGGACACTAGGAAGTTGTTTCCGTTAGGCGGGGAGACTAGGACCCGTGGGCACAGCCTTAAAATTAGAGGGGGTAAATTTAAAACGGAAATGAGGCGACATTTCTTCAGCCAGAGAGTGGTGGGTGTGTGGAATTCATTGCCAAGGAGTGCAGTGGAGGTCGGGACGCTGGATGCCTTCAAGGCAGAGATCGACAAATTCTTGATCTCAGAAGGAATCAAGGGCTACGGGAAGAGTGCAGGGAAGTGGAGTTGAAATGCCCATCAGCCATGATTTGAATGGCGGAGTAGACTTGATGGGCCGAATGGCCTTACTTACACTCCTATGTCTTATTGTCTTATCATGAACAGAAACCTTAGCTGATTGTTACTTCTAGCTTTACATATATAAAATTTGAAGAATCCAGAAAAACTCTAGAGAACATACATGAAGCTCAGGAACTGAGAAACAAACATCTGCACAATAAAATATAGACAGAAGGAAAGAAAAAATACAGGCTTGCACTTGCCTTTCAAAACATCATGATGCTTACAAGTGCTGTACAGCTACTGTAGCAGTTTCAAAGTATGAATTTTGCAACTGGGTCGTCAACTTGCACACAGCATGATTCTACAAATAACAATCTGATAATGATTGGGCAGTCAGTTTCAGTGACACTGGTCGAGTGTCACTGATAAGCCCCGCCGATAAGCCCTGCCCAAAAAAACTGGTTTTTCTAAATATCAACATGGGACTTTTGACATTGATCTGAGGAGGAATATGGGACCTTGGTTTAATATATCAACAAAAAAATGGCCCTTGACAATCCCCATCTATTTGGTCTTCATCCCATTACAAAATGTGAGGAGGTCTACTAAAGGTGCTACAACCTCCAGAACAAAAGTACCAGGCAGCAATCCAGACAACAGATGAATCTGACAGCAATGACAAACCATGGCCCTTTTTTGCTAAAACTGACAACATTTGCAAGCTGGAATCAAAACAAGGTGTTGGAAAAATGCAGTAGGTCTGGCAACACCTGTGGCAAGAGATACGGGGTCAAAGTTTCAAGTCTAATACAGCTTCTTCTGAACTGAAGCTACGTCTTTTCAACGAAGAAAAGCTATATTCAAAGCACTTGTTAATTCTGTTTCTCACTCCACAATGCTACCAAATTTGCTATTTCAGATTCCAACTTTGCAGTTTTTAAGCAAGCTGAAAGCCCATTTATTGAATCTCTATGAAATTTCAATCTCCGCTGTGCCCTGATACATGGTATGTGAATCTGCTGCTGCCATCAATAAATCTTTTAGGGCTATTTCATGTTTACTCATCTTGGATAAATAATTCTTCAATCACCCTTTCATCTAAATTGTACTCAATAAACAAGTTTCTGTTGAACTGCAGATTACTATAGGCAAAATTAAAGAACATCTAATCACAGAAGCCCATACGTCTTTATCTCATGATAAAATTGTTCAGAGGAACACTCCCACAGCTAGCAAAGGTTTAAGTAAGCTCCTCGATACCACAATATTAAAATACACCACCCACTGTGACACAAAACAACGCAGGCCAGGGGTCACAGCCTCGGATCTACAGTCGGCACTATGAAACTTAGCCAGTCTATGGGTTTGTATTAAAACCCTTGCTATTACAGGGCAACTTTGTTGGAGTTTTCTTGGGATGGGTAGGGTTGCTGATAGATGAAAATAGCAATGGGTTCTGTGCCTGATATCCGATGAGATCTGCCAGGAATAGTCATCTGCAGGGACAGCACCAGACCTTGGCACAGTCATCTCACCTGGACAACTTGCAGACAACACTCACGTATGTCCAATGGCCATTAATGGATTAAAAACTGTACCCCTACAAGAGTTAGCACATTCACAGAGTAAGAAGGGAGAAGTGAAGGAGATCTTGTTTCTAAAAAGAAATAAAAAATAAAAATGCACTTCAAATATTTAGGTGTGTTTTTTATTCCTAAGAAAAAGGATTTTCCCCAGATAGCCAAACAAATGTCAATCCTGTTGCATTATGTGATGTGGTGCAGAGGTTCTAGAGCACAATTTAAAGGATTACAATAAATCCCTGAACTTTACTCTTCTATTGGTATACAGTATATTAAACAAACATATTTGCACGTGAACTACTTCAAAGGGTCTTAGTATTTAAATTATACTAAGCGCAAGGATGAGGTTTTGGAAATATACTAAGTCAGTGGCAGTGAGCAGATTCGGACAAAGGGAGGGTCTAGAAAAAGACTATAAGACATTTTTGGAAACACTCATACACACACACGCTCCTTTTACTGCTAATGAAATGAGTACACAGCTGCACAGACAGCTACGAACTTGGAGCCATGCCAGAAAATGCTGACAGCGCATTTGGGATATGTCAAACTAGTCCTAGTAATGAAATAACCTGAATGTTTGACAGCCAATTCAAGAAATGACCCCACACTGCAGGTAAGTTAAGCTTTGTGCCAAATTAAATTTTATCAGAATTTAGATGGCCTTTCAAAGCTGGTACATTAAAGGTTACCATTTCATCTCTTACTTCTGTACAACAAGCTGTTGGGAACTTCGAAATTCAGGCGATAAGCCAGGTGCACTGGTGATCGCAGCTTGGACCTGGGAGGTTTTCTGTCAGAGGCTACTAATCCTCACTGAGCAGAACCTCACCCACTAAAGCAGGTGTGTGACCTGTACAATCAGACCACAATGCAGCACAGAAATCAGACCCTTCACGAAGGATAGAAAATTTTAAAAAAAGAGTGGAGAAAAAGTAGCAATGTCATTCAATCGCCAACAATGCCAGCATCCTCTCTCCACCTCTCCCCTATCCTCGACACAAGAAACTACCCCTAATGGGCGGCAGATTTAAATCAACAACTTTAAGCTTAAAATTTGACTGTCCTTTTCCCCTGTGTGAACTTGCTGAACTTGTAAATAATAAAGTCTCAATCGGATTCAGAAGTTACAGTGGGTTCAGAGCTTTCTATTAACTCATTGATGCCTTGGCTATTTACTATCCTATATTTCTTCCTCATGAAAGGACAACATAGAACTTAGAAACAGGCCATTTGGTCCAATAAGGCTCCCAGTTCTAAAGCTCCCCCGCCAGACAGAATTATTATTCCCTACTTACCCCATGAAATGTCATAACCATCATAAAATGATTTGTTTATCCAGCCTGCATCCAAGTGGCATTGGCTGTGCACCCTGGTGCACTAATCAGAGGGTGATTACCCTTTGTCTTAAACTGGCTCAGAATGCTGATCAGGACAAATTAAGATCAATGAACACTTCACAGAAGAAATCTGGCAATGAGTTGACTTAAAAGGTTTCCTTTTACAAGGCTATATCTCATATTTGACTTTCATTTAAAAGGAGAAAAATCATGTAAGGAATGTAGTATTCAATAACAGTTACTTCAGAGGTGGTGCATCACATTCCTGGGCACTGCACACAAATAAAGATTGAGGTTCTATCAAATTTCATCTGAAAACAGGAGCTCAAAAGTGGCCAGCTTCAGAAAATATTACATAAACAAGGAAAGGAGGAGGATAACAAGAGAGAGCCCTCAGTTCATTTCACTGTAACGGCACCACCCACTAATCTATTATAGATGCAGTGAAAGGGGCTAGAGAAGATAGCAGCTCAATCATTGCGTTCCACCTGATGAGAGACGTCACAGCAACAAGTTGTATGATCAAGAAGGGAATTAACAAGCAAAACTGATGTTGTGGGTGGGCGTGTCAGGCGTTAGGGGTTTGATATAATCAATGAAAATCCTGGATCAAGAAACATGAACTTATGAATAAAAATATGTTAAATCTAGCAAATATTTACATCAATATTTTCATGTTACTGGAGCATGCAGCCACTCACCCATCTGTTCCACAAGATCTACCGGGAACACTCTTGAAGCAAACGCTCGGCGGAAAATATCAGAAAATTCTTTGTCAAGGCCACCAATTCCCATTTTCTCAAAGTTCCAGTCTGGGTTAATGATGGATTGTCTTCCTTGTTTGGTTTTAGATTTACCTTAACAAGAATGAATAGAAAAAGCCATGACATTTTAAACATAAATCTATCGCCATCCAGTGGTTATGCACAGGACTGAAGCAAAATTAACAAGTACCATCACGGTATCCAAACAGTCCACCCATTTCATTTTGTGACTGTTTTTGAGATTTCAAACTTCATGAAACTATTTCAAAATGATCTATTAATTAAAAGATTGCTGAAAAAAGCATCAGTCAACTTTAATTGCATTTACGTACACAATATGATTTATTAAAATTTGATTCCATGTTGGATGAATTTTCAGATTAGCACTCCATGCACCTGGATCAAAAATTCACAGGCAGCAAATACAAAGTCCACAATAGCATCTTACGGAATCAAATTCAGTTTTTAAAAAAAACCTTTGAAAAGTGAAAAGCTGATACATGGCTATTCTATGGTCATAAAAAGCAATGGATTCATTAATGCCATTCAGAGAATTGAAACGAGCCATTCAAAATTAAATGGTCTAGTAAGCCACTCAGTATCACACATTCCTATGGCAACAAGGAATGGGCATAACATGACATCATCCACATTCCTTAGACCTACAATTTGGAAAAAAGCATTCCACCATTACACAAATTTCAACGTGTTGTATTGTGACAGTAAACATTCATTGCTTTCATACATTTTACAGCAACAGCAATCATGTAAGAACAAATTAAGTTCAAGTTAACAACTTCATACTATCCAAAGATAATACTGCATTGGAGGCCATCATGTCAGTGCCAGCTCTTTGAAATATATCCAATTAATCCCTCATCCTGGCTCTTCACTCATTCATTTTTCTTTGAAGTTTATATCCAATTTCCTATGAAAATTACTATCAAACCTGCTTCCACAATCCTTTCAGGCAATTCAAACCACATAATGACTTACTATGTAAAAACTCTTTAACATTTGCTTAGGTCCTTTACCTTTACCATTTCTCTTAAACCTTTAGCTCTCTGGTTTCTGACCCTCTGGCCACTGAATACAGTCCACGTTTTTTTTTAAGTCAAAGCCCATCAATAGTCCAGTTGGAAATGTCAACTTGTAACTGAGCCATTCAGATTAGTATGCCCCAAGTTTCTACCCTGGGCCAGTGCGACATTAGCTCATCTCAAGCAAAGGGTCACATACTGCAACAGACCTCAGTGTCCCAGGGCTAAGGAGGGGACAAAAATCAGCTACATTTCCATTTTTGATCATTATTTAGTAGCTCCAATGGAAAATGAATTCATTTAGATGCACCATGAGGACAGGATCAGACTTGGGTGCAAGGTTTTCCACGAGCAAAAAGACCACCAACATTCTGAGGTCTAGACATGCTTGAACAATCATGCAGACACTCATAGGACCATAGCCATATCGGAATCTACATCTTCAGAATGAAACAAAATAAAGTCTGGGTGAATGGGTAAATTGCTTAAAGTCCAGTCATAAGCTTGGTCTATCCAAGGTCAAAAACACAACGACTTACAAACTACATACACTCTTTGCATAAGGGTTGACACAGGCGACTGTCAAGCTTATAATTTGAAGGGATAATCTATACTAAAAATTACTTCTGATTGAACTTCAGCCACAAACTGCACAAGGCAATGATTTTGACATACGACCATCAGGTTTTACTTGAACAGGAGCAGACGTCATGTGTACAACTGCCCAGATCTCCACAGAGCAGTTACTGTATATTTAATAAATAAAACTCCCCAAATCCAGCAGTAGCCTCTTCAATTGTTAAATTTAAGGTCTTTAAAATTAAAAGGTTCAAAGTTTGCCACATTATCTGTGGAATTGTACAGCATTTTTGTATCTCTGCATGAGGGATTTTAAATGTGGGCCAAGTGGTGAAGTTTAATTGCACAGGCACCCTTGGCTTGTCTTGAACCTATTTAACAAGGATCATTCTCACCATCTTAGTTCAAAGTATGCTATTCAGCAACAGAGCCTGTCACAGGGAACATGTTAGTGACTTGACAGAGCGATTATAATTATCAAATCTAAGTCACCCATTACCTGCTCCACAGATCTGCCATACCATACAAGGCAAATTCTGTGGAAACAGCTACAAATCTGATAGTAGCAGCATGATATGAGTGAATTAACAGCAGCTGCAGCAACACACCTGGAATTTACAGTGAGAGGGGTCACTCCCATCACATAGTTATTAAACCCATGAAAAATTACATTTCACACTACACCGCAGAAACAATCCAGTTACCAACAGCTGTTGTATAAATAGGCTTACTCAAGAAAAATAAAAAGTGACAGAAAGTTCAACCTGCCCCAACAAGTCACTGTTGGTCTCTGTCATACATCCCAACCACTGGCCTTTCATATGCAATCATAATCAGGAATCAACAGGCTTGCCATGAATGCTGCTTAATATAAAAATTTCAAGCAACCTAAAGGCACTGTTTTGTTCTAATATTCTTAGATTCATTCACCTGGATTTGGCTCTGGTTCTAATGCTGGACCACTGCACTGAACAGAAGATTTTCACAAATGGGCAGGAATGATCTACAAAACACATGAACACGAGCCATTCAGCAACTTGAGCCTATTCCATCAAGCAATTAGATCATAACTGATCTGTTTCCTAACTCCACTTACCCACATTGGTTTCATATTCCTTATACACTTTTCCAATAACAATTTATTAACCTTAGCTTTGAAATTTTCAACTGACTTAGCCTTAGTTTTCTGGGGAATGATAAGGTAACGTTTGTGAAGAAAAATGCACCAAGGCCACTGATCTTTGGGGAGATGATGGGTGAGGAGGCAGTGCAATTTACAGAAGTCCAGATCCTCAGATGTATGCAAAAACAACACCATGCGCAAGGTTAGGGACACAGAAGGTAATAGATTCGCTGAATATGTATCCCTTCAAGTGAACCCAAACTACAAAGGTGGAGCTCATTATGATAACTCTTTGCAATTGATTATGGGAGTAATACATCAGCTATTTGAGAAATCTCATCATCAACTAAATTGTGCAAGATATTGTTGCACAATACATTTGAGATCTGAAGACAGTGGGAATACTTTTAATGTTGAAATACACCATGTATTTGTGCAAGGACTAACCAGAGGAGGGCAGGTGGTGGTTAAGGTTATCTAATCCTTGAAGTGCTGGCAAAAACATGCAATTTTTCTTGTTCAGTTATGACATATCCAGCAGATATGTTTCGCACAGCACCTACCCAACACCTCACATCTTCATATACAGGTGAACTGCCTTTTTGCAAATCAACTTTTTCCAGAATGCTAATTTCTTCTTCCTCAATTGATTTTGCTTCTGGATTCTATCATTCCATGGGACGCGGATTTCTCAGGGATTACGTTTTTGGGAAAGTCATAAATAAGCAATAGCACTGCATGACTAAACGCAAATATTTAACTGTTAGATGGACACAAGGAATTGAAGTTCTTTGTCTTCCACTAATCGAGACAAGGATACAAGAAACAATAGAATAAAGGGTCAGAATTTAATACAGAAATTAAGACCTTCTTCGAATGCTCTATTTTGGGGGAGGAAGTGGAGTGCTGCTAATGACATTGGACAAGTAATGCAGAATCCCAGGCCAACATTCTGGTGACATGGGTTTGAACCTCTACCTATTGTATGGTAAACATTTGGTAAATTGGTAAATTTGGTAAAATTTGAATTGAATTTTTTAAAATCTGGAATTAAAAGTTAGTTAACAGACCACATATACACTGTTGATTGTCATAAAAATGTCAGGTTCAGTAATGCCCTTTAGTGAAGTAAATCTATCATCCTTGCCCAGTCTTAGCTCCTCAGGACTCTCAGCAGTGTGGTCTGGTGGAGATGGGCAATGAATGCTGGGTTAGACAACAATGCCCCAGATCCAACGACCATAAGGTCATAAGATATATGGAGCAGTATTAGGCCATTTGGCCCATTATGTCTGTTCACTATTTGAGCCTGGCTTATATGCTTCTTAACCCCATTCTCCTGCCTTCTCCCTGCTAACCGTGATCCCATTACTAATCAAGAATCTACCCATCTATCTCTGTCCTAAAATATGCTCCACGACATGGCCTCCACTGCCTTCTGCAGCAAATGACATCCAGAGATTCACCACCACCTAGCTGAAGAAATCGTCATCTTATTTCTAAAGGGTTGTACCTTCACTCTGATGCTATGCCCTCAGGTTCTAATCTCTGATAATAATGGAAGTGTTGTCTCCACATCCACTCCATCCAAGTCTCTCATTGTTCTCCAAGTTTCAATGAGACAGCCCTAAATCATCTGGACTCCGTCTAGTTCAGACTTAGATTGCTCTCGTAAACCTCCACTGAATCCCTTCCAGCACCAGCACAGACTTCCATAGGCACAAGGCCCAAAACTGCTCACAATATTTCAAATGCAGTCTGACCAGAGCCTTGTATATCCTCTGTAGTACATCTCTGCTCTTGTATTCTAACCCAAAGAAATAAATGCTAACACTGTATTTGCATTTCTAACTGCCAAATGAACCTGCAATATTAACCTTAAGAGAACCTTCAACTAGTCCCTTTGTATTTCAGTTTACATGAATGAAAAAATAAATAAATACGTATCTTTTTTCCTAGTCTGTTTCTTGTGTTCTAGTCCTGCTGACTGCAATTCAAAAATCTTTGGTTTATCGTCCTTTTTAACAATGCACAAGTTGCAAATCTACCAAAGATCAAATCACCACCCTAGCCATGAGGACAATGAAGTTCAGTCTGGATAAACTGTTGCAGCAAGAGTTTAAAAACTGGCACAAGTTGGTAACAATAGCCTAGTTTGGAACAGCATACAGTTTCAGCTGATGATGCAAGAAATAAGGAACAAAATGTCAACCAGGAGAAACAAACCCAGTAGAGTCCTCTCCATTATAATGGTGCTACATGGTAGAAATAACAAAATTTAATCTTTCAAGTTAACTTGGTTGCACGCCATTTTATAAACACACACAGAGAAAGGAGGTTTCAATTGTGTAAATGTATAGTTCACTTGGTAGCAAAATGGGTACAGTCAAAGCTGACTGAAATGCTCTGGGTAATGCATCGCTCTGTCTTACATATTAACGTGCTTTAGTTGTTCTAGTGACCCATTCATTATTGGATAGCTGTTGGTTGAAAACTTCAAACTACACCAACTAAAGCCAATTTGATTCCATGGAGCATACTTTGGATTGCTGACAAAGTCGGCTACACCAGGGATAGTTCCCTTATTGAGAAGAAAACTGGAAGTACAGGCTGCACAGACAAGGAAAGAATGCATGCAAGCGAATCTACAAAAGATGCGAGTGAGGAGAGAAAGTGAAAAGGAAGTATAAACGAATAAGTTTACCTTCAGTCTAATGTATTCTTACTAAGAATATCATACAAGTCAGACAGGAACAAACAGTGGTTTAAAATTAAATAAGCAATATATATCAAAGCTGAATCACAAGGTTCACATATACTCACCGATAAGAGTTAGAGACGAACTATCAGACTTTTCAAATATAACCTGGGAATTGGCTATGGCCAGTCCAAGTTCAATCTGGGTTAATAAAATAAAATAAAATATACATTAGTATCTCAGAGTAACCTTGTAACAGCAATGCAGCCTCAGCATATCACCGTAAGTGCTAGCTGTCCTTCTGTTTTCCAACTGATTTAAATCCATTTTACCTAGGCCATCAGCCCAATACTTGCAGTACAGCGAATGAGAAAAGTGTGCCCCCCTCGCATTTCCTTTCAGCTGCTACCAAAGCACACCTGCACATTCTTCAGAAAAAATAAAATCAAACAGAAAGCACAGATCTACCCAGGTATTACTCTTCCCTCTGATGCTTCCTACTACTGCCAATAAAGGCTCCATTCAAACTGGCAAAAGTACAGTGAGATCAACCCTGTCTATGTGCACTTTGCAGTGTTTTAGTTCAGCATTTTACAGTATAGTAAGTGGAATTCATGGAATTAAGCATCCAATAAAACAAGGATGTTCCATGCACACCTCCATCCTCTGGATACTGGGGCTCAACAATGAGTGCAATTCTGCAGAACAAACTTCAGCCAATTCTTCAGAACAAACTTCAGCCAAAAGCAGACAGAAGCATATTTTTCTCTGCATGCCTCTTCCACAGGTCTCCATTATTACTGATATTGTTCTTCAGTCAGTTCAATTCATTCTGCCCAATATCAAGAAACAGCTGACCAAACCAGACATAGCACAGGCTTGGAATACCAAGATTATCCTAGCTATAGTGAAGGGCTGGGCTCCAGAAATGGCAGTGGCTCTTGCCAAGCAGTTACAACAATGGCATCCAGTCAGCAATGTAGCCAATTGCCTATTTATGCCCTGTCTACAAAAACAGGACAATTCAAATTACTTTCCCATCAGCACATTCTCTTTCATTAACAAAATGATGGGGACACTTTTGTTGGATTGTTCCAAGCAGTTCTTCAATACAGTGACTATGTTTGACATCAATGCCATGTTCGACAATCACTGCTTCCTGACTGGCCTTGCAGCAGGTACTTAAGGAATCAAGAAAGAAATAATCTATTTCGGAACAGAGGTACGGAATTAGGTCATTCCGCCTCTCGAACCTGTTCCTCCATTCAATGAAATCATGGCATAACTCCATGTACCCATCTTTGATCCATATCCCTTAATACCTTTGCCTAAAATAATTTCAGATTGAACAACTGAATTTTTTTTTAAAATCACCGATTTAGAGTGAACTGAATGAGCACCACTGCCATTTGTGGAAGAGAGTTCCAAACATCCACCAGGTTTTATGCCTAGAAGTGTTTCCTAGCAATTCTCCTGAAAGGATTGACCCTCGTTCTCAGACTATGACCCTAAATCTAGAGTCCCCAACAGGTGGAAATAGTTTATCTTTATCTGTACTAACCCTTCCTGTTCATATCTTGAAGACTTCAATCAGATCACTCCTTAAATTTCTAAATTCTAGAGAAAATGAGCCGATATTGTAACATCGCTCCTTATAACTTAACCCTGACAATCCAGGCAGGCATCACACTGATAAACCTTGACAGCAAATGCTCCAATTTATCTGTCTTAGATGGAACTCATCCAGGCAGTACTGGTAGGCAAGACCAAACAACCACCGTAACAACCCACATCCTGACTTTCACCAATCTTCAAAAGTAATGCAAGGAGTTGCCAAAAGTGCAATCCATAGCCTATAATTTACTCACTCATGCTCGCGATTATGCTGCAGTCTTACTACAGTTCTGGTGTAAACATGGGCAGAATAGCTGAACTCTGGAGCAGAGAATGTCAACCTCTGACAAACAGAGCATGGCAGCAAGAAGCATTGCTAACTGAATTCAATGGGGCATACAGAATTCTTTGTCACTGGAATCACACTGGACACAAAAGTGTTGTTTTCAGGAACCAAAACATCTCAGGCCCAAACCACCACTGCAAACGCTTCTCAGGACTGTGGCACAGGCCTACATATCTTTATTGCTTTCATCTCCTTAAATGTTCCATTTCATTTGCAATTTCTCTCAGATAACAATGTAGTTTGTGCCAACATCCAACAAGACCCAGAAAATATTTATAACTAGGCTAATAAGTATTTACATGACATTTATGTCCAGCAGGATCCATCTTCAATGGGATGCCACTAATGGGGAATTTTAGTGGTTGAGGCATTGAATGCCATGACGAAATGGTGTGATGGTAAAATTACAGTATACTATGCCAGCTGTACAGAAAGGCTTTACACTATTTCTGGGATGCAGTGGTTCAGAAAGCTGTTCACCATTAACAGCACCTCAAGAGCAATTAGAAATGAGCAACAGATGACCATCCAGAATTACCCCCTGCCACTGATTTTGTAATATTCCCTTTGAGGAGACACCACTGAAACATTGTGCATAAGGCAGAGAGACATGAAAGGCCAGTCAGTTTAATCTCATCCAGGGAAGCCTCCAGAAAACAAAATTCAAGCAAAAATTAACAGAAGATTTCCCATGTTGGAGAGCTGAAAACAAAGCAGAAAATGCTGGAAACATCCTGGTCAAGCTACATTCATGAACAGAAAATTCGAGTTATTGCAGAGTCACAAGTCAAAAATCAGACAAAATTTTGTTCCAGGGTGCATGTCCAGAATCAATAACAGATGTGGTTTTACCTATTGAGTATTTCTAGTCTCTACTATTGAGTTTTACATTTTATGAACATGCTTTTTGTAACATACATAGTTGAAAATTAATGTTAAACGCTTACCTTCTGCCTTTTGCCAGAGGCTTGCTCTCCCTTCAGAATGCTGGGGTCCATAGCTTCAATATCCTTCACCAGTAATCCAAAAAGCTTGTCATTAAAACTGAACACAAGCTAAGGAGCAAAGGAAAAAAAATGGGAGAATCATTCACCTTCAAGTGTAGAGTACAATCTGAAAATCTAGATTACATGTGCTGCTTTATTTTGTGATCTTGCAAAAATGGGCTGCTCAGTTTGATTTCCTCAGACCTAGAACATGAACAGCTGATTGTAGATAGCAAGTTAATGAATTGATGGCCTTACAACACAACAAACATATGAAGTTAATAATCTCAAAGAATCTTCAGAACTCCATGCATTCAAAATATTGTCAAAATCATTACTACATTTCTGGAATAATGGACAGCTATTAGCTGGTTGCTTTCTCCTCGACTTGCATCAAATTAACACCATTCTACAGGACGTTCACCTGCTATTACGGTTACAAAATTCTGTTTACAGTTTGCAAAGAACCTTGATCTTCCATAATATTAAGGATTCACTTTAAGAAGAAGAAAAATGGGAGACCAAAGAAGAAAAAGAAACTTCATGTGCTATGAACCAAACTTGGGTTATCTTGGTACAACTGCAAATCAATGATTGAGCAGAGGAGGACGAGATCCAACATGAACATGTGAAGCCCTCCCCAAGGTAGATGAGGGATCTATTAGAAACTCATCAGGATAAGTTCACTGTTTTAACATTTAAAATCGAGAATGCAGCAACCAGAGCGAGAAACAAGCAAATATAAAAGTGACTCTCTTACATATGTAATCTATCACAGATTTACCATATTAAATTTCGGTTTCCAAGCAGTTTCAGCCAAATATAAAAGGAAACTAATAATAAAGACAAAATATCGTGATGCTGGAAATCTGAAACAGAGAATCCTGGAGAAACTGACCAGGTGTAGTGCTATCTCTGGAGAGAGAAACAGATTTAATGTTGAGTCTGGTATGATTCTTCTTCAGAGCTAAAGTATGTTGCAACATTTTTTTAAGTACTTTTGGCAGAGGCAGAGACAGAAACAGAGATTCAGTGCAAAAGACAAAGGAGTTGTTCACCACCTCCTCCTCAATGTTGAGCGCCCTGACTGTAGCTTCCAGGTGAAGTTGCATTTCAACTGTGTTTTTTTTCCTGCTCACAACGCTCACTGCTCAGCTCACAACAGTCTCCTCTGTATCGGTCAAAAGTATTTATATAAAAAAAAATTTCCAACACCTTTCAGTTCTGAGGAAGTCTTACTGGATTTGAAAAGCTAAGTGTTTCTCCATACATAGATGCCATCAGACCTGCTGAATTTCTCTAGTGTTTTATGTTTGTTTCACAAAACACATTCCTTCACCTAAGCAATGGAACTTTTACCTGCTGGCCTGTGGAAAACGCCTGGCTGTTGAACTGCTGAATGAACTCCGCTGCCATCTTATCAGTGTCATATGGGTTTGAATCCACGCTCTTTTTCTGTAGGAAATCAATCTCAATTGTCATGGTTCCAATACACTGTTTTGTTTTGTCAAAGGCATAGGATGATACTGCAGAAAAAAAAGCAAGAAACACTGAATGAATTGTCATATTTCATCAATCTTTCCTCAAAACAAATGTCCTGCCACAAGTTCTCCCAATTTCAGAAACTCAGGCTTGATTTAAGGCCATTAGCTACATATTGAGAGTGGATGGTATGGTCTGGCCATCTTACCCCTCCATCATATCATTCAAAACAGAAGGTGCATGAAACATCCTAGATAGAACTGAAAACTTTTTTTTCCAAAATTAAAAAACAGCATCAGAGATTATGTGAATCCAAATATCAGCACATCCAAACAGACTGAACTTGCTGGGTTGAACCATCAAATTTTGGAGATACAATTATCTAACATCACTTGGTTAAGTTGAGGCAAGTCACCTTTGATCCATGACAAGTGAAGGCATCAATAGGTTTCAGAAGTAAGGATAGATTTTTGCATGGGGATTTATTTTAAAGATATTAAAAACCATCTTCACATTTGTTTGATTTGGAACAAAATGGTTGATTCTGTACCAAAAAATGTTCAGCACCATCTGTTCAAATTCAGTGGACAGTCCACGCAACTGACAACATGGTGAGAACCAAGGAGGACAATTTTGATTCTGTTTACAATGAACCAATTGATATTTCATGGCATTTCAGAATTAGACTGCAGAAGAATATAGAAAGGCTAATCAAGTGGACAAAATCTTGGCAGGTGGAATATAATGTTGGAACTGCCAGGTTATGCATTTTGGCAAGAACAATAGTGGGGCTAATTATTTAAATGGAGAAAGACTGCAGAAAGTTATTGCACAGAGGGACTTGGGAGTCCTTGTTTAGAATTCACAAAAAGCTAGCATCCAAGTTTGGCATTTAACAGGGAAGGCAAATAGAACGTTGCCATTTATTTCAAAGGGAATTGAATATGAAAACAGATTTGACTAAAATTGTACATACAGCTGGAATTTTGCGAATAGTTTTGGGCCTAGTTATACTGGCATTGGAGGCATTTCAGAGAAGGTTCACTAGACTGCTACAGAGTATGGAAAGACTGACTATGAGGGGAGATTGAAGAGGGTCGGTCCGTACCTATTGGGCTCAGAAGAATTAGACAACCTTGTTGAAACCCTGTTAATTGGGAGAACCAAGAAGTAGTGTTGATGACATCATCATAACAAGTTAATTGATCATACATCGTGATGGCACAAAGGAATAATAGTTAGAACAAGTGACAGAAGTGGAACAGTTACAGGATTTAAAAGAAATTTGGCTAGGTACATGAATAGGAACAGTTAAAAAGGATTTGGGCCAAATGCAAAAAAACGGGATTGGTTTATGTTGGGAAACTTGGCTGGTACGCACAAATTAGTGGCCTAATTAGTGACACTTGAATTCTGTGGAAGAATTAAAATAAATCTGAGAGCCCTTGGTCTTTACAGCTGAATCACAATTTACTGTTCAAGTGTGGGACAAGTGTTTGCTCGTTTGAGGGGATGGTTGTAATTTTGATTCTGGTTTCATCTGACATCCACATGTGTAATCCCTGTGGGAGTCAATGTGCAATGGATTGGAAAGATGCAAGAATACGTGACAAATTTGCATTTCCTTTCACACCATTCAAAAATTCTGGAACAACCTCAAGTTCCGGCTGAGGTCAATTGTGGATTGGTAAAATGCTAATCTATCAAATGAATCTGATCATTGGATTATTAGGAGTTTAGAAGTGCAGAGTAATACATTTAAGTCACCACTTAATTTTGTGTGGAATGGCAGGCACTATCATAACAGGTAGAATTGGTATTTTGCAAAGGAAGACTTTTGTTAAAATCTCTTCCAGCTTTCTTGTGTTGACCTTGATTAAGTTTGACTTGAACTCCACTGCAGTACTGAGGAAGTACCCTGTTGTCAAGGGTACTATCTTTTAGATAAAGCATTAAAGCAAGCCGAAGTTGCTGCCTCGGATGGCCATTAAACATTCTGTGACACTACTTAACAAAAGCTATGAGCATTTTTTTTTATGCTGACCTGGCAAATGTTTATCCCTCAATCAACGTCACTGAAGAGATTATTTCTTCTTTTCGTTCTGCTTGTGGGAACATGATACTTGCAAATTGTCTGCTGCATTTTCTGACAAGCAAAATAGTGCACCGCTCCAGAACTAATTGCTTGGCTCCGAACTATTTTGAAGCATACTGAGAATTTGAAATGCTGTGTTTAAATATGTTTTTGTTTTCTTGTTTAACCAAAGTTTCATATTGAACATAACAGCAGCCATCTTCTGTTTGTGAATCACAAAAGTACTCAGCCAGACTCTAAGCTCTTTGAGTGTGCAAGAACCTTAAAGACTGAATATTTTGTTGCAATAATGTGCTCAGTTATAGACTTAGGTGTGATATTAGCTATGACAACACATGCATTCTAACTGCTTCAGTTGGAGGTTTGCCTCAAAGGACAATTTCCTTGCTTCTGCTTGAGCAACTGGTGGAATTTCAGCTGAGGCTAAATTAGTAGCTACTTTGACAATATGCAGTTCAGGCTATTTGGTTTACGACATGTAGTTTTACTGCAGTCATTCAGCATGTGTTCAAAACCTCTCCTTTTTAATTCCCTTTGAGTTGTGAGTATTGCCATTCAATTTAAAAGTGGTACTTTAGGACATGATGCCTTTGTTACTTCCTAGGTACTTTTAGGCTTGTTTCTGATGACTCTTAACACACTGATGATCTTGGTATTTATGAAGATGTTTGCTTGACATCAGGTTGATAATGCAAGTAATTGAATTCATTAGGAATGACGACAATGATGGAGCAACAAAAATGCTGCATGCTGATTGCAGGCTCATCTCAGTGCTATCTGAACCTGACTTAGTAACTTGAGGGAGGAAAAATGGAAGTGTTTCCTACAGTGGTCTTTAGTATGTGTTACTGGATGAATTATTTATTAATGCCATAACTGCAGTGGATTATAAAACTGTTAGGATAATGTTCCTAACCTTTCATTATGGTAATTTTGCTTTGAAATGGTACCATGTTTCATTGTGTTAAAGGTGCATTCTGAAGACAAGTAGTTCCTAATAAGTTCTGTGAAGTTCTATGTTGTTAGTTCCTGACATTGCTTGTTCACCCACTGTAAATTTGCTTATCCATGCCAAACATACCTTACACCTTTCTGCCCAGTGCAATCTCAGTATTCACGTTCTATGCACAAGCAATCCTCTCAGTTTGGTAAAATCACTATTTTGAGGTTTTTGAGGAATATAACCTGTGTGAACAGTTGGACTCTGCTGTATTATGACGATTATTGATAATAAAGCTAAAGTAGCAAAGACTTAACATAATTGATTAATTTGTTATTCAATATAAGTTACATTTCAAAATTAACTAAATGCAATTATTTTGAGCAAATAAAACCATGTCAGTAACCAGATTTTTAGTTTGACTTTCTTCAGAGTTTTGATTCCTTAATGGGAAACATATTCTTTCATGGGGTGACAGTATTGTTGACAAGACCAACATTTATTGCTTGTTCCCTAATTGCTCCTTTACCACAGATACTGGTGCTTATGTAATATTTTTAAGGCTATAATAATCAATCTCTCTTGCTACTTCTGTTGAAGCTTTGGAATCTTTTCCATTGTTCAGTTAAAAACTTAGTAGGTGCAAAAACAGTAAATAACGTATATTTCCCCAATGATTCAAAACTGAAAATAAGCTTTTATTTTAACATGTTTACCAAGAACAGTGTGTCTTGTTTACAAATATTTGAAGCAATGAGAAATGCAGATTTTGTAGGTGAAAGGGGACAATGGGGTTGAAACAGAAGTGCCTTAAAAGGGACTGAGTTAGACTTTTTTTTAAAAAGCCAATAGATCCAAAGGCATGATCAGAAAAGGGCATCTGACCATCATTCCTCCGAAGGCACTGACCAGAGCTAACAAAAGGTTGACCTAGTCAATGAGTTGCCGCTCACATCACTAGCACCATCTAATAATTGATACAGCTTTAAGGTACAGTAGGAAAATGTAATTTCACTCAACACAAACCAATATAGTGCTGGTGGATGACAGCTGTGAAAGGACATGCAAAGTAGTAAGACCACAACTAAGCCAGTCACTGAAACTTCATTGTTGGGATGAAGGGCACAGAATTCATTGTTGCTGCTCGCACAGACCAGTGCTGTCTGCCAGTCTTCAGTGCGTCCAGCAGGTTTCACTACGCTAAATCACAGCAGATAATGAAGCAGCAGAAAACACCTGCAGCTGTCATATGTTGAATTTATCACTGCTCATCGAGATAGCTCGCAAAGTCATTTTTAATTACAGTTTACCGTGACATGACAGATCAAATTCTCAGCTATAAAAATAGACAGTAGCACCCTATTGTAAAGCACATGCTTTCAACACTGCATTGAATCTGCAATGCGTTACACTGCACACTTGAAACAGAACGCCGGATACCCCAACTGCAGTGGATTCAAAGCACTAGCTGCACAATGAAATTTGCCACTTGATGGCCTGCACACACCGACTATTGAATACTGGATCACTGTTTCATTTTTTCATTCCTCAACCTAAGAGCGTTTCCCATAGGAAGATTTTTAAGGCCATTTAAACCACATGAATGCAGCACATGAACCCAGAATTAAGAGTTTCACCAAGGATGTCACATAAAGACAAAACAATAAGGAAAAATGACCAAAGTGTTATCAGAGAGGTGTATCTAATAGTGGTAGTGAATATGTCTTAAGGAATTCTAGTGAGAGATCTGAAAGAATCAAAGATTATTCAACTCACTTTGCTTTTAGAATATATAGTAAAGGCAGTGTAAGGATAACCCAAAATTCAACATATTTTAGACAGATGAAGACCAAAATCACCAACTGTCAGGCAAAGAATGCAATGTACAAGAGGCCAGAATCTCAAAGACAGCAGTGGCTAAAGACGAAACCATCACTGGAGGGGGTAGACAAAGAGGAAGATCGGTAGGTCAGAGGTTTAAACACAAGAATGAGGGCTTCAAATTTGAGGTATGGGGAACTTAAGACAATGTAGGTCAGCAGAATTAGATGATGGATAAAGAGAATTTAGTAAAACACTTAGCAGCACAGCTTCGAATGAGCTTAAGTTTAGACAGTCGAGGATGTGACACTGGTTCAAACAGCAGAAGAATAGTCAAGAAACGGAGTAACCAAGAACATGACTGAGTTTCTGTAGATGGGAATGGAAAAAAGACGTGTTGCTCATGGACAGGATAGGACATAAGATGACACAGTCTGTGCTCACAGGAAGCTTAACTCGTCAACATTTTGGTTCACCGACAGCGACAAGGTCATAGAATTTGTAGCAGAAATAAAGGGAATAGCTTTCATTTTATGTTTTCTCTTGATTATAGCTTGGAAAAATGGATCCTTGGAGATTTCCTGAAGTGATTATGTGAAGAGATACAAATACAAGACAAGGATGTGGAATACATTATACAAGCTCTGTGAGCCTGCTGCCACACCAAAGACCATGGGTGATCAGACTAACTTCAAATCAGCATTTCCATCTTCCCACCTTGCACCCCTTTGCTTAATGAGAATTTAACCAAACATGAAAAAGACATACTGCTATTCTCTCCTTTCTGTTAGATAACCCATCTTCCATCCACATCAATAAGCCACCGACATGCCATGAACTTTTATTTTCTACTCTAACTTTTGACGTGTTATCATATAAAATACCTTTTGGAAATCTAAGTACAGTACATCCACCAGTTACCCTTTATCCACAGCACATTTTGCCTCCCCAAAGTACTAACAGATTAGTCTAATATGATTTCCATTTCATAAAACTTTGTTGACTGTCTCATTACCCTAAACTTATCCAAACACACTGCTATAACATTTTTAACAGTAGATTTTAAATTTTTTTTCTTACAAATGTTATGCTTACAAATGTGGTTTCCATATCCCTCTTTTTCAGTAAAAGTATTAGCGTCACTTTCTTCCAATATAATGGGGCCATCCCCAAATAAGGGGAGTTTTTGAAAATTAGAATCAGTTCATCAACTACACTAAAGTATTGATACCAATGTTTTAGTGACAACAGGATAGCGAAGAATGGAACTTAAGTTAAACAGATGAGTATTAGAGGAGTGGAATCATAAGTGAACAAAGTTGAAGAAAGTAGTAGTCGTAACATCATGATCATGCTGTGTGCTGCCTGTCAAAACCTTTTTGTTTAAATAGAAAAGGAGCAAAAGGCTGAATGAATAGATGCAAACAAACTGCCATAGAAACTTTAACCTGGGGGTTAAAAGTTGTAAAGGGAACCATTTTAGCTATGACAGTTGAAGTGGTAGCTTGATCACGTCAAGAGGACCAGCTGATACCCAGGTGAACAGCCTTTCCAGCATAGCTTGTTAATTCAGAGCATGAAATCTGGTCAATTTCCTCTGTCCTTAATCCAAGACAACTGGATCAATTGTAGCAAATGTCAATGTCTTGGCTAAGGGTAACTAACCAGTTAGATTTGATACCTCCTTGTCCACATGCTTATGTATTGCAACAAGCCAACATGGACAATACTTTGGTTTTAAGAGTTCTTCCTTGTTAATATCTGGCAACATTAGGTATTTAACCAAATCAATAACATTGATATGCTCTCAAGATAACAATTCCACACTAGAAGCACTGCAATCACTTATAAGACTACAAACATTAACACAGCTTTCTGGGGCCTGTAAGAGTGTTAATATTGTACAAGCTGATTGATATCATTGTTATTTCTCGTTACAGTGCATTACTGACGTCAGATGGCCAAGCCATTCAGAAGCATCTCAATACTGCCATGGATAGCATTTACTAAGATGAGGAACCTCCCTAACACTTTCACACATACTTTAAGGGAACGACATGAGGACAGGAATATTTGTAAATAACGTTCAGTGGAATGGCTTAAAGGCTGATAATAAACAAGAAGTGTAAGGTATCCAGCAAGATTACTGAAAACCTTGAAAGCATAAAAGCACTGAAATAAATTACTGGCATTTAGAAAATAATGCCACATTATTACTTAAATCTTACAGAATAGCTCATATACACATGCATCTACCACCTTCAATATACAAGCCCAAAATTTGCAACAGCAGATTGAAGGGCACAGCTAACACTGGATAAACAATCATCCATCCACTTTTCCACAGATGTAACCATTCACCATGTTAAATCACCGCAACATCAAAACTACTCACGTAATACATTAAGTTTAAAAAGTGAGAAAAGTTCCAGTGAGAATTAATAGAATTATGCTGTAGCAGAACAAATTCCATCACCTATTGAACATATTGTCCAGTAACAGACTATTGCAGGAATCAAGGCTGAATATGAATACCTGCATTAACTGACCTTATGGTCAGTACAGCTACATTAATTAATCTAATACGCAAGCAATACAACCTGGCCATCTTTACATTGGCCTTTCTGTTGAAACAAAATTATATGGAATGTGTGTTAAGGCTCTCATTGGTAAAATAATACTAATCCATATTTGGACGCTAATACGTTTTCCCATAATCTAACAGTTTTCCCTCACTAATTTAAGTAAAAAATATACTGACACAAAATATTTAAACAGTTTGAAATCTGGAAACAAAAACTGATAGCACTAGGTCAACCAATCAGTAAGCATTTAAAAAGACATCAATTTACAAATGGATGAAATGGCTTTGAGAATCCTCAATACCAACTCCAGACACATGGGATCTCATGTTATCAGATCAACAGGGGCAAGGAAATCTATTTTCCACCTACTGATAAATCAGCTGCCATCCAAAAATCAGCAAGGACAAAACAGGTAATCTGGATGGAAAATTTCAATGCCCAACAGCAACAGTGACGCAGCAGAATGATATTTCACAATAAAAAAACCTAAGTACAACTGAAAACAGGAATATTTTGTCAAAACTCTTCACCTTACACAAGAGTCATAGAGTCCATAGCACAAAAACAGACCCTCTGGTCTAGGTCATGCACAGTGACCAGATGGTCACCCCTCAGCCTTCGACACTCCAGGGGAAAAGCCCCAGTGTATTCAGCCTATCCCTAAAGTTCAAACCCTTCAATCCTGGCAATATCCATGTAAATCGGGGGGGTGGGGGAGGTGGGTTGGACAGGGAAGAGAGACAGAAAGAGAGAGACAGAGAGAAGCAGGAGGAGAGGTAAAGGGGAGTGGGACAGAGAGAGAAACAGAAAGAGAGAGAGGGAGGAGGAGGGAGGAGAGATGGGGGGGCAGGTGGCAGGAGGGAGGGGGACAGAGATATCAGGTGAGGTTATCAAAATTTCCAGAGAAAAGTTAAAAGGACAGAGAATACAGAAATGGTCAGGAATCTAACTTCAGGCACAGAGATAAGGGAACAACTATAAGAGCGGCCAGTGGTCAATGCAGGAAGAAGATTTGTACTTAAATGCACGCAATATAAGAACGAATGAATTTGTAGCACAGATTGAAATTGGCAGCTATGGTGTTGTGGGCCTCACAGATATGTGGCTGCAAGGGCATTGGGGTGGGAAAATATCTAAAGGACAGACAGATGGGCGGGGGGCAGGGTTGCCTTATTAGCAAGAATTGAAATTGCATCAAAGGCAAAATGTGATATAGGGCTAGAAGGCATAAAATCTGTGTGGGTAGAGTTTAGGAACCAAAAAGGCAAAAAAAAACTGTTGGGAGCTACATGCTGGCCCACTAGCAACAGTCAGGATGCAGGGCAAAAAATAAGACAGGGGACAGAAAAGCAATGCAAGAAAGGTACTATTACAATAATCATAGGGTCTTCAATATACAGCTGGACTGGGAAAATCAGGTTGATATCAGATCCCAAGAAAAGAAATTCGTGGAAAGTCTACAAGATGGTCTTTATTTGTGAAGTAGCTTGTGGTAAAGCCCACAGGGAACAAACAATTCTGGATTTAGCGATACATAATGAGGCAGATTGGATGAGGAAGCTTAAAGTGAAGGAACACCTCAAGAGTAGTGACCGTAATATGATAGAATTCACCCTGCAGAGGGAGAAGATGGTTTCAAATGTTACAGTATTACAGTTGGTAAGTGTAAGTACAAAGTCATGTGGGAGCAACTGGTTACAGTTAATTGGAAGGGAAGCCTAGCAACGAAGACAGCAGAGCAGCAAAGGCAGGAATTTCTGCTGCTAATTCAAGTAGCAGAGCAGAAATTCATCCCAAAGAAGAAGCATTAAAGGGGAGGATCAGGCCACCATGGCTGGCAAGAAAGTGAGGGACAACATAATAACAAAATAAAAAACATACAGAAGTGTGGAAGACTTGTGGAAAGCCAAGGGACAGATTCTCATTGAAACTTACATAATATTAAGAGATCTGGACAGATTGGACATGAAGAAGAGGTTTCCACCAGGGACTACAGCCTGAGGGCGCTACCTCAGAACAAAGGGACAACCGTTTAGAATTGAGATAAGAATGAATTTCTTCAGCCAGAGGATAGTGAATCTGTGGAACTCATCGCCGCAGAAGGTTGTTGAGATCAGGTCATTGAATTGCTCTGAGACAGAGATACATTGGTTCTTGATCAATAAGAGGTCCAAAGCTACAGGGAGAAGGCAGCAGAATGGGGCTGAGAAACATGATTGAATGGCAAAGCTGATTTGATGGGCCAAATGGCCTCATTCTGCTCCTGCATCTTATGGCCTTTATGGCTCACAATATCCTCAAAAAGATTAAATTAGGTTGGCCAAGCAAGACTTCTGCTTTAGAAATCCACATTGGATATTCATCATTATATTTCTGGATGCATTTTCTGTTCTATCCTTTCACATGTATTTCATTATTTTTGGATTACACTAGTGTTCAGATAACTGGCTGTAGACTTATAGACAAGTTTTGTTATTCTTTTGTGACATGGGTGTTACTTGCTGGCCAGTATTTATTGTCCATCCCTTGAGAAAGTGGTATGCACTGCCTGTCTGATACACCTGAGTGGCTTGCTCGGTCATTTCAGATGACAGTGAGAGTTAACCACCTTGCTCTGGTTCTGGAGTCTCATTTGGCCAGATCAGGTGAGGATGGCAGTTTCCTTCCCTGAAAGACATTCACCAGTGAATAAGATGAGTTTCTCCGACAATCGAAAATGCTTTCATAGTAATCACTACATTCATAATAATCAGACATTGTACTGAATTCATATTTTTCCATCTGCTGTGGCAGGATTTGAAACCGGGCCACCAGAGCCTTACTTGAGTTTCAGAGTTTAAATTCTAGCGATAACAACTTTCGGCCATTGGCACCCCTTCTTAAATATAGATAATTCCATTATCAATTCACCATCTTTCTGGCACAGGCACCTTTTTCTAGTGCGTTAAGTACATCATCAAATCTCTGTAGTGCGGAAACAAACCCTTCAACCCAACAAGTCCACACCGACTCGGAGCTTCCCACCCAGACCCATCCCGCCTAGCCCACCTAATCTACATATCCCTGAACATTACAGCCAATCCACCTAGCCTGCGCATCTTTAGACTTTTGGGGGGGGGGGGGGGGGGGAGGAGGAGGAGGAACCAGAGCACCCAGAAAAGTGCAAACGCCACACAGACAGTCACCTGAGGGTGGAATCGAGCCCGGGTCCCTGGCACTGTGAGGCAGCATTGCTAACCACCGAACTACTATGCCTACCCTTAATCATCTTGACATTATCAAGTGAGTGGTAAATTCACATCCAACCGAGAACACTTTTGTGCTATAGAACTGAATTCTCTCGAAATTGAATAGAACTTGTAAAGACTCTCTTCCATTAGTTTATTTTTAGTCTGGAGGATTGAGTCCAACATTAGCCCCCTTCTGGGGTGGGGTGAGGGTGGGGAAGATTTGGCATTCAAATTCAAAACAGCCTTTCCAATCTGTACAATTCTTTGCTACATTTGCCAAATTATCATCAAAACAGATATTGGGGAATCCGTTTTAGCTACATGGAAACTTTCTAACTGGAAAACAACTGAATGTATTGAGATGCTTTTTGTGATTTGTTCTCTTACATTTCAGAACTGCCATGTTATTTTCTTCACATGGTCTAACCTGATCGCAATCAATTTTCTCAATGTCCACTAAAATCCTCATTAACTCAAGAATTGCTAAAGCAGGATGAGTGTCATTCAGTTGAATTGCCACCTTGTCGGAAAAGGAATTAAAACAACTCCTAGCATCTTTGCAACTAAATTTAGAAAACTTAAAGTGACAGATAATGTCTTGATGTGAGGCAGCAACAACAACGTATTCCTGCTTTAGTGTCAATTCTTTGCCTTCAAAAAAAATTATTAGGGTAAGTGTGGTAAAGCATTTGCAAGCTCTTTCCTGGATTATTTTATTCACTAGATGTTCCCTTTAAATTTACATTTTTAAATGCAGTTGTCTTATAGCTAATCTCTATGTTTAATGCCATGCCTATCTATTCCATTTCCGTAGCAAATTTGAAGCCCTTTTATTATTTGCAGGATGTGGGTGTCACTAACTGGACCAGCATTTATTGCGAATCCTCAATTACCCTCAGAAAGGTGGGAAAAGGTGACCTTAGTGAACTGCTATGATGCACGATAAGCAGGTACATCCATTGTGCTGTTCGGAGAGGCATTCCCAGATTTTTACTCAATGGCAACAAAGGAACAGTGATATAGTTGCATGTCAGTATGGTATGCAACTTGGAGGGGAACTTAAGGCAGATGATGTTCCCATCAATCTTGTTGTAAATGGTAGAGGTTGTGTCTTTAGAAGTTGTTGCCAAAGTAGCCTCGGCAGGTTACTACCTTAGCAAAAGTATGTACAATTGACATGATGCACTGTGAAGAGGGAGTGGGCATAGGAGCTGGTAAATGGATTACCAATCAAGTGAGCTAGTATTTCCTGGATGGTATCAAGTTTGAGTGCTGTTCAGCTGCACTCATCCAGGCTAGTTGAGAGTATTCCATTACATTACTGACTTGTACCTTGTAGAAGGTGGACAAACTTTCAGAAGTCAAAGGACAGTTATATGACACAGCATTTTTAACCTCTGACCTGTTGCAGCCACTGCCTGAGACTATGATGGAGGCAGATTCAATTATAGCTTTCAAAAGAGATAAGATCATTATCTGAGGAAACATTTGCAGAGCTATGGAGAAAATTTGTGGCACAGGATGAACTGCTCTTATAGAAAGTCTGCACAGACATGATGGGCCAAATGGCCACATTCTATGATTGTAACAGCTGCTCATTTAGACCATAAGTCATAGGAGTGGAAGTAAGGCCATTCGGCCCATCAAGTCTACTCCGCCATTCAAATCATGGCTGAGGGGAATTTCAACTCCACTTCCCTGCACTCTCCCCGTAGCCCTTGATTCCTTCTGAGATCAAGAATTTGTCAATCTCTGCCTTGAAGGCATCCAACGTCCCAGCCTCCACTGCAATCCGTAGCAATGAATTCCGCAAACCCACCACTCTCTGGCTGAAGAAATGTCATCTCAATTCTGATTTAAATTTACCCCCTCTAATTTTAAGGTTGTGCCCACGGGTCCTAGTCTCCCCGCCTCACGGAAGCAACTTCCTAGCATCCACCCCTTCTAAAGCATACATCATCTTGTCAGTTTCTATTAGATCTCCCCTCAACCTTCTAAACTCTAATGAGTACAATCCCAGGATCCTTAGCCGTTCATCATACGTTAAACCTACCATTCCAGGGATCATCCATGTGAATCTCCGCTGGACATGCTCCAGGGCTAGTATGTCCTTCCGGAGGTGTGGGTCCCAAAACTGGACACAGTATTCCAAATGGGGCCTAACTAGAGCTTTATAAAGCCTCAGAAGCACATCGCTGCTTTTATATTCCAACCCTCTTGAGATAAAGTGCCATAACAGGCAAAAAACAAAGGTCCTCAACAGAATTAGGTTGGAGAGAAAAAAAAACACTCCCTGGTAATATTTACACTAACTATATACATGTATAATTATAAATGTAGAACAAAGAACATAGAACAGTACAGCACAGTACAAGCCCTTGGCCCACAATGTTGTGATGCCCCATTATCCTGCTCTAAGGTCAAACTACCCTGCAAACTCTACATTTTGCTTTCATGTATGTGCCTATCCAAGGATTGCCTAATGTCCCTAATGTATTTGACTCCACTACCACTACCGGCAGCACATTCCACCACTCTCTGTGTAAACAGCCTACCTCTGGCATCTCCCCTAATCCTTCCTCCAATCATCTTAAAATTATGCCCTTTCATTATAGTCATTTCTGCCAGGGGAACAAGTCTCTGGCTATCCACTATGCCTCTCATCATCTTGTACACCTCTATCAAGTCACCTCTCATCCTTCTTTGCTCCAGTTAAAAAAGACCTGGCTCCCTCAACCTTTCCTCTAAGACCTGCCCTGCAGGCCAGGTAGCATCCTGGTAAAACTCCTCAGCACCCTCTCAAAAGCTTCCACATTTTTCTAATGATGAGGTGACCATAACTGAACACAATATTCCAAGTGTGGTCTAACCAGGGTTTTATGGAGTTGCAATGTAACCTTGCGGCTCTTAAACTCAATCCCCCTGCTAATGAAAGCCAACACACCATTTGCCTTCTTAACAACCCTATCAACTTGGGTGGACTCTGAGGGATCTATGGGCAAGGACCCCAAGATCCCTCTGTTCCTCCACACTGCCAAGAATCCTGCCATTAACCCTGTATTCTGCATTCAAACTCAGCCTTCCAAAAGAAATCACTTCACACTTTTCCAGATTGAATTCCATCTGCCCACCTTCTGCATCCTGCCAATGTCCTCTAGGCAAAGAGGGATGGGCAATAAATAACGATTTTGAGGTGCTTATCCACATATCCTTGCAGGTGGCAAGGTGGATTAATGGGTTATTTAAGCAGCATACAGGTTATATTTGCCTTTATCGTTAAAGGTACAGATTGTAAGAGCAGGGAGATCATGTTGAAGCTGTACAGAATTTTGGTGAGATCACAGCTGGAATACTGAGTAAAGCTCTGATCACCACACTAAGAAATATGTGACTGCACAGAGCGGGGCAGAGGAGATTTACCAAGATATTGTCTGGGTTGGAGCACTTCGGTTACAATGAGAAGCTGGATAAGCTCAGATTCTTTTCCTCACACCAATGAAGGTCTGGGGACTTGACTGAGATGTACAACATGAGGTACATAGTCAAGTTGAATAGAAAGCAGCTATTCCCCTTAGCCAAAAGATCATAGCTGATAGGTCAATACAGAGGTGGCAAGCTTTTAAAACAAAATGTTTAGAGAGGATTTGAGGAAAACCTTCACCCAGAAAGTGGTGGTGTCTTGATCAAAAAATACTTGGTTGAGCGCATGAAATATGGGCCTTGTGTGGCAAAGTGGGATTAATGTGGGTAGAAATATATTTTTGACAGAAAACTGATGGGCTGAAGACCTCTGCTATTCTGAACAATTCTATGCTTCTTGATGTTATAGAGTGCTGGCCAGTGATGCCCACATCCTGTGAATTAAAAAAATCCTGAAAACTGAGCTGGCACTCTGGAGGTGATAAAGAATTTCCTTCATTAAGAGGACAGTCTCGAGATTCAGAAAATGGTCCATATTTTCTAGGATTTCATTGTTCCTTAAAAACGATTCAAAAGATAACCTTAAGTTTCCAGGTGTTTAGTCAAAGATCCATTTCCTCACAGATTTCAAAGAGTTGCCAATGACTCTGGAGCTCAGTTTTGAGCGAGACTGCACACACATCAACTGCAATGGAACCTTTGTGATTGGAGGTTGGGGTGGTCTTAGTCTCCCATTTACACTCTAGATTATCTTCATGCTTGTGGATAATTTGATGCAGGTGAAGTATAGCACATCAGCAAGAAAGATGTGTTAGTTGGCACAATAACATAGCATTATTTGACTGCAGTCCTCATTGAGATAGGGTTTGTGGTGGTTTATCTGAGGATCATAGCCAATGTGTCATCATGAAGTGCGCAGAAAATGGCGACAAATTTCTGAGTGCAACCAAACATAAGGACAACGTTCAATAAACGTTAGCAGTTGAAAGCTTTCTTGATGTCAAGAATAGCAATGTACAGGAGTTGATGCTGCTCCTTGCAGTTCTCTTGAATTCAAAATGCAAGTGAAGATCATGTCAGTGATGCCTTTCAACAAGTGAAGACCACAATGCCATCTGGAAAGAGTTCCTCAGCCATTGAGGAGAGATGATTGAGAGGATCTTTGCAATGATTTCTCTGCAGGAATATGCAGCAAGGCCCCTTTGTAGTTTCTGCAATCGCAACCCACCTATCTTGAAAATAGGCATAAATATAGTGTCCTTGATTTTCCCCAGCAGGTGTTCTTCTTCCCAGATGAGGGATGTAATATCGTGTAACTGTGCTTGGAGTATATCCCTACCATGTTTCAGAATTTCAACAAGAACCCCATCTGTTCAGGGGGTTTGGATTTCAACTATTGACGGCTTATCAACCCTCCTCTAGATCAGCATAGCAGAGGATTGAAACAAATGGGGTACTGAGGAATCAAATTGAGGAAATTAATGTTGATAAAAAGTTGAGTAATTCATGAAAAAGTTTTCTCCAACAAGCAACAATTTCCTCCCTGTCTTTGATTAGCTTCTCTACCAGCTAGGCTCTCAGCGGATTGGGGCCTTGGAATGCTTGAACCATAGGTCATATTCTCATTGTTATCTGTGTGAGTTGTTGAATTTCCTGTGCTCTTAACACCATCAGTTGCTCTTTATGTTGCCTGTTTTATGCTCTACTGCTCCCCTCGATGTACTTCTGCTCTTATTCTAATGTTGGTAAAAGGTACTGCATTTCTCTTGAGCCATGAAATTTTCAGTCAATGCATTTGCACTACATTATTTCCTGTATCTCTTAGACTGAATGAGGAAGAGGAGATAGGCTTCTAGCAAGTCCAAAAGGAGCAATTCAGCTGTGGACCTGGAGGAATGTAGGAAGTACAAGAGAGAACTGAAAACAGCAATTAGAACTGCAAAAAGCTGGTATGAGAAGGGACTCGCGAAAGAATTAGGGAGAATCGAAGATATTTTAGAAAAACACTAAAGGGAGGAACTTAACTGGGGAAAGCAGTGGGGCCCATGAGGGGCTAAGGACACAACCTGTGTGTGAAGCCGCAGGATATTGGAAGTGTGTTCAACAGATATTTTTCAGTTGTCACTCTGGAAAAGGAGAACTTAGGTACAAATTCAGCGAAAGGGACTGTGAGGGATTTGCACAGTTTGACATAGGAAATAGGGAGGTATGGAGGCTGTTGCGCTTAAGAGACAAATACCCTTGCCCAGATGAGGTGCGGTCCAGGCTGCAATGGGAGGTGAAGCAGGAATTTGCAGGGACTCAAACACAAATTTTTAATTCCTTCTCTGGCTACGGAGTACAGCTAATGTGCTTTGACATTTCAGGAAGGGTGGTAAAGATGAACCAGGAAATTACAGACCAGTCAGTCTTATATCTGGTAGGGAAACTATTGAAGAGAATTTTAAACGAGAATTAATATCCACTTGGAAAGGCATTGGTTAATTAGGAATAGTCACGTGGTTTTGTGAGATGGCGATCACGTCTAGCAATTTTGCGACAATTTTTTGAAAATGTGATCATGTGTGTGGATGAGGAAAGTTCAGTTGACATAGTTTATATGAATTTTAGTAAAGCTTTTGACAAGGTCCAAAATGAAAGACTGAGAAAATTAAAGCATATGAAATTCAAGAGAAACTTGGCAAGATGGATCAGAAGCTGGCTTACTAAAAGGACACAAAAGCTAGTGGTAGAAGGCTGAGCAAGCGACGGGAGGCTGGTGTCCAGCAGTGTACCACAAGGATCAGTACTAGGACGTAATTGTTTGTTTTCTATATAAATGATATAGGCAAATGTGTGGGGGCAATGTTAGTCAAGTTTGCAGATAACATCAAGATTGTTGGGTGGTTAATAGTGAAGATGATGGCTGTAGGCTGCAGAAGATATAGATTTTTGGTCAGAGGAGCAGATCAGTAGTAGATGGTATTTGAACATGATAAGTGTGAGGTGATGCACTTTTGGAAGAAACAAGATGAGGAAGCATTTAATGAAGGGCAGGACACTGGGTAGCTCGGAGGAACGGAAGATCTTAGCGTGATTATTCAGAGATCCCTTAAGCCAAAACAGCATGTGAACTGGACAGTTAAGGCGGCATTTGAGACACTTGCTCCCATCAATCATGCCAGACCATAGCTGCAATACTGTGTGCAGTTCTTGTCACCTCACGACAGTAAGGATGTGATAGCACTAGAGGGGGTACTTAGGAGATTCATCAGGATGTTGCCTGGGATGGAGAAATTGAACTATAAGGGGAGACTAGGCAGAATTGGATTGTGTTCTTTAGAGCTGCGAAGACTGAGATGGTACATTGAGGTGAATGTGATTATGAAGGTGTGGAGCAGGATGAACACAGCAGGCCAAACAGCATCTCAGGAGCAGGAAAGCTGATGTTTCGGGCCTAGGCCCTTCATCAGAAATGGGAGAGGGGAAAAGGGCTCTGAAATAAATAGGGAGAAAGGGGGATGTGAATCGAAGATGGATAGTGGAGAAGATAGGTGGAGAGGAGACAGACAAGTTAAAGAGGCGGGGATGGACCGAGTAAAGGTGAGTGTAGGTGGGGAGGTAGGGGGGAGATAGGTCAATCCAGGGAGGATGGACGGGTCAAGGGGGCGGGATGAAATTAGTAGGTAGGAAATGAGAGTGGGGCTTGAGGTGGGAGGAGGGGATAAGTGAGAAGAAGAATACGTTAGGGAGGCAGGGATGAGCTGGGCTGGCTTTGGGGTGTGGTGGGGGGGGGGGCAGATTTTGAAGCTTGTGAAATCCATATTGATACCATTGGGCTGCAGGGTTCCCAAGCAGAATATGAGTTGCTGATCCTGCAACCTTCAGGTGGCATCGCTGTGGCACTGCTGGAGGCCCAGGATGGACATATATTCTGAGGAATGGGAAGGGGAGTTGAAATGGTTCATGACTGGGAGGTGCAGTTGTTTGTTGCAAACTGAGTGTAGGTGTTCTGCAAAGCGGTCCCCAAGCCTCCTCTTGGTTTCCGCGATGTAGAGGAGGCCACAACGGGTACAGCGGATGCAGTATACCACATTGGCAGATGTCCAGGTGAACCTCTGCTTGATGTGGAAAGTTTTCTTGGGGACTGGGATGGGGGTGAGGGAGGTGGTGTGGTGGCAGGTGTAACACTTCCTGCGGTTGCAGGGGCAAGTGCCAGGTGTGGTGGGCTGTAGGGCAGTGTGGAGCGGACAAGGGAGTCACGGAGACAGAGGTCCCTCAGAAAGCAGACAAGGGTGGGGATGGAAAAATGTCTTTGGAGGTGGGATCAGATTGCAGGAAGCGGAAGTATCGGAGGATGATGTGTTGGATCTGGAGGTTGGTGGGGTGGTATGTGAGGACAAGGGGGATTCTTTATTGGTGGTTATTGCAGGGACAGGGTGAATACAGAGCAATTGTTCAGTTTGATTGTGGGGTCAATCACAAGGGGACACCAATGGATTCGAAGACAGCTTCTTTCCTAATGTTATCAGGCTTATGAATGGACCTGTATATATTAGACATAATCTTTCGGTGCACCTTCTCTGTAGCTGTAATGCTATACTCTACATTCAATTCTATTACCCTGATGTACTTATGCAAGGTATAATTTGACTAGCTAGTGCGCAAAACAATACTTTTTAAACTGTATCTTGGTACATGTGACAATAATAAATCAAATCAAAAAATTCAGAGTAAAGAGGAGTTTCAGAAGGGATTTGAAAAAAAAGAATTTCACTCAGCGGGCAGTGGAAATCTGCCTGGGAAGGTAGTTGGGATTGGAAGCCTTACAACCTTTAAAACACAATCTGAATGAGCACCTGGAGTACCACAGGAACAGTAAGGACTGCAGATGTTGGAAGCCAGAATTAATAGATGTGAAGCTGAAAAAGTACAGCAGGTCAAACAGCATCCAAACAGCACAAAAGTTAACATTTCAGGTCGAAACCCAAAGGATTTTTTCTGCACTGTGTGGCTATGACTATATGGTCATTTTGATCAATTGTGATGTTTCATGCGATCCAGGAGGGGGGACAGGCCATTCAGTCCCGCTAGCCTGCTTCACTATTCAATAAGATGGCTAAGTTGACTGCAACCCCAAATCTGCATTCCCACCTTTTTGCCCCCTTGCTCAAAAATCAACCAAACTCCACCATTAAAATATTCAAGCACTTTGCTTTCACCGTCTTCCAAAGGTACATCAAGGACTCAGGAGCACCAGAGAAATAAATTTTGGCACATCCTAGCTTCATTGGGTGAGACGTGACTTTTAATTCTGGATTCTGCCACAAGATGTAACATCACACACAAATCTATCCTGACAGCACATCTCAGGATTTAATGTGTTTTAATCAAGTTATGCCTTACTGTTCAAACCTCCAGCAGATACAAACCTAGTCTAATTTTCCCTCGAAAGACAACTTTCTCATTCCAGGTATGAATTTTGCTTAACATTCTCTGAAATACACTTAACACATTTACACACATCCTGATCAAGGGAGGCCAAACAGCACTTCACAAATTTGTTAAACTGGCATGAAGGACACATTGTAGTTCGTGTTGGCTGAAGGTTGGGAGATTAGTAATGATGTATTTAATGAAATAAGTCAACATTGCAGGAATATTAATGTCTTTGTTCATTTTCTTGCTGCGTTAGTTTCACTGTCTCTGCTATTTAGCAGCCAGGCTGATGTAAATGGTGATCAGAGATAATGGGGAAGTGTGGATTGGGTAAGGTGATTGGTCAAGCAGTTGGCAGTAGCAGTGTACAACAGTCAAAAGTCAGAATCATTAAAGCAAATACCAGTTTTAAAATCACAACCAAAACTGGTATTTATTCCATTTTCTACCATAACAAGTTGTGATCAATGAAGTTTTAACATCATTTTTTGCACCCTATTAAAATTACTGTTATTTATCACAATTAATTCTGTGTAAACAATAAATAGATAGCCCTGGGCTTTTCCTGCCTAGAAGCAAGCTATTCTTAAACAAGTTTGGATGGCGGCAGAATAACATCAGAAATAACAATTCCTGCATTCAGCTTCAAGATAAAGGATATATCAAAACAAGATCTATAGTCTAAATAAAATTCAGACAGGACTACTTTTTCCAGCATTCAGGGCTGGAAGATTGTCTTTTTTGAGAAGTCCAGTTATCTCCGACCATCCTTTTGACAAAGATCAACTAGTGGCTACTTTTGGTTAGTACCAAGCAATGTTGTCTTCTGATTTGTCTTTAATTCCTAAGGTGTGATTAGTCCATTAGCACAACCTTCAGTTTCAGAATTCTTTGCCTCATCTGCTTTGTTCAAAAAGCCTCACACCTGCTAAAAATTGTAGACTTCTCAATGACGTCAACACCAAAACATTTTATCCAATTTATTTCAAACTTCTCAAATTGCTTTTTTGAATTGAATGATGCCTCTTAATTGGATACATTTGTGAATTTCACTAAATGCATGGGGCTTCATAAGTCAAAACATGAATGAAAATTATGAAGAGATCTAAATATCCCTGGTGCACGGAACTTCATACATCTCCGTCCCAACCACACCTCATGAAAATCTGCTTCCCATCAATTTTTAAAATTCCATTCCCAACTTTTGTCTTCAGTCTCTGCCAACAACAGTCATGTAATAATAATAAAACTTCAAGTGATTTCAGAGCGATGTGGAAGGGTTTTCCATAGTGTAGATGTGGTGATGGTTCTTAAAGTTAGCAGTTGATCAATACAAAATTGTAGACAGCTGTGTTCAAACCTTTTCATTCTGAATCAAGAATGGTGGCTTATTCACCGAACCACAATACATTACAACAGGCTCCCTAAGTGGAAAGGGAGGAACTAGAAAGGGTTCAGAAACCTTTGCCACATTTTCAGGAACGTTTTTCAATGAAGGAAACAGATCTGTAACAACAAGTTGGCATTCCAATCTCAGTGGCACATCTTTAAAAACAAGTTACTTGGAAAAAAGCATCTTAGGCAAAACAAATAATGCATTCCTTTAATGACAGGTTTATCCAGATGTGCCTTATTTCATTCAAATATTATTGCCAGTCACTCAACTCCTTAAATCTCTTGAAAAAGATGCCTCTTGGAGGCGCTCATTATTAGTAATGCATAGATTTTCTTCATTCCTTTTAAACCAGACTTGTTTTTTCTACAGAAGGTATGATCTTACAGTAATTAGTGTCAACTTCAGCATTGTGTAGCACTGAATTATGACATATCAAATCTCTGCACATGTATTTAATAGCTAGACTGGAAGGTTTGAGTTAGAAGGAGAGGTTGGATAGGGTGGGACATTTTCCCACTGCAGCATGGGACGTTAAGGGTAAACCTCTTAGAGGTGCATAAAATCATGAAATAGATAAGGTGATTAACAAATGTCTTTTCCTTAGGTGGAGGTGTTCAAAATTAGGGTGCGTGTTTTTAAGGTGTGAGGAAAAAGACTTAAAAGGGACCTGAGGGGCGACTTTTTCACACGGAAGGTGGTTCGTATGAGGAGTCAACTGGCAGAGCAACATTAGATGCAGGTACAGTTACAATATTTGGACAGACACATAAGTGGGAGAGATTTAAAAGGATGCGGGCCAAAAATAGACGAGTGGGACTAGTTTAGATTGGGAAACTTGAATGGCATGGACGAGTTTGACCAAAGGGTCTATTTTGGTGCTGTCTGATTCTATGACTCCATTTGTACGCACATCAGGCTTTGGACACAGTGTTCATAATTACATGTGCAAACTGTTCATTTCCAGCTCATTATTGAAAAACATGTTAATTAAGCAATAAAATGAAACATACCTTCCACCTCCTGGCCAATGGACAGACCCACCCATTTTCTCTGTAAGAAAAATATAACTAGTTAATGGATATCATTGTTTCAACCAGTACATTCTTATAAAGAACAAAGGATTTTTAAAAAAATAACAATTTAAGAAAAAGAAACCAGAGGATCCAAGGACTCAGAACCGCGCAAGATGCATTTCATATTTTTGATTAAAATTAGGCTTGTTGCTTCAAGAACAGCTTATAAAAAAATACAAAAATAAGCATTTTTGCTCTCATGACAAACATACCTCCTTTCAAAAGTACACCTAGGCTCATACTTCCAATAATCACAATAATCCCTTCCTTGGCTGCATGAATTTCATGCTTTGTTAGAAGTGCATACAATGCCAATTCTAACAGCAGTAAAGCATTAGCACGACTCTTAACATTGCAATGGTCTACTCTTTACATAATAAGTTGAGCAAGAATGGTTCCTATAAAACAGCACATCAATCACCCCGATTCAACTCCAAAACATTGAATTTTCCCTATTTGTCAAGTACAGCAGCGAAAATGGTTTACATGTTTAAACAATTCTAGATGTGCTAGATCACATTCTTTTCCAAGTTTACATTCACAACTGAATCCTACCCCTGCTAAGTCATGCAACAAGTCAAAGCTGGGCAGTGATACAGTATTCTACAATTAAGCCAAATGAGAAACTTAGTTTAAAATACAATGCATTTGTACCTTTGTGTGAGATAACATCCCTTGGATGGCCAAATAAATATCACAAATAGGGGCCAGCTATGATACTACATGTAGAATAAGCTCTGTAAGATATCCCCAATAAACTCTCCCCACAAAAAACTGGCATGCAACTTGGTTTCTATCTAACTAGGTGGCTTGAACTTTTTGTTCAGCTTCCATGGAGGATAGCACCGTAGAAAACAGGCCTGAAGGGTTGAATGAGAAACTTCAGTTTATGAGAATAGATTGAAGAGGTGAAACTGTTCTCCTTGGAGAAAAGAAAGCAGAGAGGAGATCTGACAGAGGTTGACAAAATTATGAGCTGGCTGGATACAGTAGATAGGGGTAAGTTGTTCCCATTCATAAAAGAAACCAGATGAAGAGGATACAAATGTTAAGTGATGCAAAAGAAACAAGGGTGATGTCAGTAGTTAGGATATGGAATGTATTGCCTAGAAATGTGGTGTAGATAGCTTCAACTGAAGCATTCAAGAAGGCATTGCATGATTATTAGGGTAGAACTAGTGTGTAAGGGTATGGGGAAACAACAGGAAATTGTCAGTAAGTAATGATGTTCATTTGAAGAGCAGGTGCAGACACTATGAGCCAAGCAGCCTTCAGCATTTTTGACTTGAAATCATAAAATTTCTAAGAAATCACTATCAACAGGCTGGAATATAAAAACATACAAGCATTTATCAGTACAAACGGGGAAAAAAAAGGGCAGGGGGACACTGGGCTGAGTGCGAGATTAATTAAAGATGTCATGCAACTTATGCACAAAAGCCAATACAATTGCACTGTCAACCTTGAATCTCACTGGATTTCAGTGAGCTGTTGGAGTAAACCATTAGGATGATTCCTATTTTCCTCTTAATACACGAAAAGTTTTTATTTCTTAGGAGGATCATGAAGTAACCAAGAGGGTGCACTGAAGATGTAAAAATTAAGGCTGCAATCTAAACATCAATTAATGCTCTACAGTGAAAACTTAAGAGTTCATGCCAAGGAAATATTCAGGTCACTCCCACCTTTAAACACAAATTACATGCAGGTTTTGAAAACCTCTTTTGCCTTTATTAGTATCAGATATAACAAAAATAGTTCCTCATCTAGTAGAATACTAATTAATATTCAGATAATGCAAATGCTTGGCAATACTGAAACAAAGCTTTGAAAAGCAATTTGCCATTAGATCAAAACAATCTAGCCTTCAAACCACAGACTGAAATTTTTGAGCTCAAGGTAGAGAAGGTTAAGAAAAATGTAAGAATGCTGAAAATTAAACTTACTTCTAATTAGAGTCCGATACAGATTAGGGAAGAGTACACTTTAATTGACTCCTGCAGGAGTGCATTGGCCACTACCTTAAACTGATACCACTCTTGGAATGGGTGTACATATATAACAAAAATGACTGACACCTTCATACATCCATTACTGTGCGTCATTAACACCAACTGGATCAGGTTTAATCGTGAGTCTATGTCTCATGTCAAGCTCTATTAACATTCTTTTAACAAAACCAACAGAACTGTGGATGCTGTAAATCAGGAATGAAAACAGAACTTGCTGCAAAGCCCAACAGGTCTGGCAGCATCTGTGAAGAATAAGTCAGGGTTAACATTTTGGGTCACTTGTCCAGCAGCTTCTGTTTTTGTTCCTATTAACATTCTTTGAATGTCGCATACAAGACAAAGTAAAGTATGGCAAGGTAAAATCTGAAATCAAATCACACAGATGGATAGTGGGGTGTGTTTCCAAACAAAGAGACCTAGGGGTACAGGCGTATAGTTCCTTGAAAATAGAATCCACATGTGGACAGAATGGTGAAGAAAGCATGCAGCCTGCTTGCCTTCACTGACCAAACACTGAGGAGAGGAGTTGGGATTCATATTGGTTGTACAAGACATTGTGAGGCCACTTTTAGTGCACTGTGTACAATTCTGGTCGCCCTTCTACAGGAAAGGCATTGTTAAACTTGACAGTGTGGAAAACATTTACAAGGATGGTGCTGGGACTGGAGGCTTGAGTTATACGAAGAGGCTGAATAGGCTGGGCTGTTTTCCCTAGAGCATCAGAGGCTGAGGTGTGACCTTAGAGATTTATAAAATCATGATAGGCTAAAAAAGCCAAGGTCTTTTTCCAAGTTAGAAGTCACACAACACCAGACTATAATCCAATGGCTTTATTTGAAACCATAAGCTTTCAGAGTCCTGCTCCTTCATCAGCTCAAGGGTGGGACAGTCCAAAACTAGAGGGAATTGGTTTAAGGTGAGACGGGAAAAGTTTAGAAAGGATCTGAGGGATAACTTTATCACATAGAGGGTGGTGTGTGTATGGAACTAGCTGCCACAGATGGAGGAGGAGGTGGGTACAATTACAACATTTAAAAGGCATCCGGAAGTGTATGTGAATAGGAAGGGTTTAGAGGGAAATGGGCCAACTGCTGGCAAATGGAACAAGGTTGATTGGGATGTCTGGTCGGTGCAGTGTGATTGTGACTCAGAAGAATAAGCTAAGAGAAAGAGCAAAAACAAAGTAATATTCTGCTTCCATGATGTGAATACTTACACTGGAGAAACTCTGAATATATCAGAAGACAGCAATTGCAGCGAGATTCACTTGTACTTGTGTGAATGTGTACAGAAACAAAACAAAATGGGAAACACTTCAAAAGGATCTGTTTACAAGATTGTAAAAATGGTCTAAAGCCCTTCAGTGCCAAGTTAAAAATAAAGGTCACCAAGAAGACACCCGAAGGCTTGACCAAGCAATTAATTATAAGCAAGGTCAAGGCAAGGGTGAGAATTTCAGAATGTGGTACAGAAGCCAACGTCAAGGGGTTTAGCTTAGTGGTAGGAAGCAAAAAGGTTGAAGGGTTTCTCACAAAGGGGGTAAATATACAAATGGAACTTTTGAGCCAATTGGGAATAACAATATCAAAATATTCTCAGCAATTAAAACCAGAACCAAGAAAGGAAAATCTCAATGAGACTGACAAAGAAAGAGGCACTACAAGTGCCTGGAACAGTCAATCATATTAAAGAGTGAAGAAATCACAGGTTACGAGAAAGGATAATCACGATGGCTGCAGGCACTGAATGTCATTAATGACATTAAGGGTCATTTCAGCAAATTAGGAGGGCAGAACTGGAGGGAAGAAATTCCAGCTTGAGCTGTATGTGAATTAGGTGTTCACCTGAGAGGCAACAGCATTTTCTACAAGACCTGGGAGAAGACAGGGAGGTTAGAGTTGAGTAGAACATTTCAAGGAAAGACACAGGCAACACCACTCATTTTCTCCCCCCAGTTGGAAGCTGATGAAAGCAGTTTGGAAAAGTGTCATGTCATACATGACCAGGCAGACAGAACCACTTCACAGTGGACGCATTTATCCCCCACAATCCACCCCGCTAAAAAGGAATCAAACTATCTCATTAGTTGCTAATTGCTTGTTACATGGGTGCACGCTACAGGGGCACCATAACTTATCTTTACCTGTGGCAGACTGAAGGCAATGCTCCCCGGAAGCACAGTGGCATGACTTCTCACCGTGAAGACGAATGTGTGGTTCGGACTAGTTTTCACAAGCACGTGACTAAGTGGAAGAAAAAGAGGGGGTGAATCATATTTGAGAAGCAATTGAAACATATGTTGTGGACTGAAATTCCAAGACCAAAAGTGTAATTACAACAAAGGCAATTACCAGATTCATACAGAATTAATTTACGCTAGCAGTGTTTTTGATAATACTGCCCAAAAAAGATATTTCTGCATTTGCATCAGGCTGCCTCTTCTAGCTTATGAATGAAGAGCCAGTCTCTGCAACCCTATTGGCATATTGCAGGGGCGTAGGTTGCTACAAGGTAAGGACTGGTCCCTCATTTTTACTTCAGACGCTTGCTTTTCTAATTCAATGCAAAGTAAAAGTCTGAAATAAAAAGATGATATTGATTAGAATTAAGACTATGGAGCTGTCAGATTGTCTTAATATCCAACTGACATCCCGAATGCAAAAACCTCTGTCCAGCCCATACAGGACCATCTCATGTCAACCTAGCTAACTTTGCCATTTCAGTAGTCTTAGCAAAGGCCTTGATCAGGACAAGAGATACATGACAAATGCTGTAGAGATAACAGGAACTGCCAATGCTGGAGAATCTGAGATAACACGGTGTAGAGCTGGATGAACACAGCAAGCCAACCAGCATCAGCGGAGCAAAAAAGCTGACTTTTCGGGTCGAGACCCTTCTTCAGAGAAGAAATTTTAAAAATCACTCATGTCATGTTATACGCCAACCCAGAAATTTCACGGATTACAACTAGCCAGGCAGATTTATGGAGGCTAGTGATTGGACGAGCCCTTTTCTATTTTTCTGTGTGTTTATAAAATCTGGCAAGACTGCTTGAGATTACATTGTCACAGGCTTCATAAATCAACACAACCTGATCCACGCTAACAGCTGCAGGAGATTGAAAATACTTAAGGGATATCTCTGGTTTTGAGCAGAAGAGAGCATGGATGGAGAGATTAGCAGTGGAAATTTGCTACTGGTTTAGAGGTATTTAATGGGCTAAAGCATTTACAGTAACATAGTCATTCAATAATCTGACTTCACAAATTTCAACAGAAGGTTTAAAAAGTACGATTTACAATAAATTATAGAAGGTAGTCAAATTATTCACGGGAACCAACTAAAGAAATCATACAAATAAAACATGCAATATTTTTTGCAACAATCAGAACTTGTCCGTCTGGTAGCATCCTTCCCAAACTTTTGTTTGCTTTTTACTGCATTAAGGGGAAGAAGAAGAGTTAACAACAAGCCCAGAGACAATCTACTCCATTCATCTTGTTGACGGGCTTATAGAAGTCGTTGCAGAGAATTTCCATCCTCCTTCTCACAATACCCATATAATCAATGGAAGGAGGTATCAACCAGGAGAGCAGATGCTTACAAAAGTTTCCAAATACAGTCAAATTATCTGAAACAACGTGGAGTTTAAAGGTTATTCAGTTAAATAAATGTTGCTGTAGTTTTGCACTTACTGAATCATGTTGGAAAACCAGTTTCTTTAGAGATTTATAAGACGACTTGCAGTTCAGATTATTGACGCGGTTGTCAACTTGCACATTGAGCTGGTAAGTTTGTTTGCAGACATTTCGTCATCATACTAAGTGACACTCGCACACCTCTCGTGAAGCTTCACCGGAGGCGCACTGATGATGATAGCAAGTATGGTGATGAAACATCTAAGAACTAACTTACCAGCTTGGCAAGCAAGTCAACCACCAAACCAGTGCCACAGCTGTGATGATTCTCAAATATTCCTCCTGTGTAGTCATTGGTCCTCATATGTAAGCCATAAGGCTGACTGCTGGCAGACTATTCAACTATAGTTGGAATGACAACAGAGCTCAACCCTTTAGCGAACATCACACCACCACTTTATTTTAAGGGATCACTCTGTAGTCTTGGGATGTAGCAATCCCTATTTAATTTTAAACCCAGCAACAAGATATTCATCATTGCATTCCAACTCCTCATCAGAAAGTAATGAGTTATTCTTGGAGGGAGCTATGCAATGCACAGTGATCTACAATTCAAAAATTGTTAATTTAAATGTTTAAGGAATTTAAAACATCGCAGCTAGGTGAACTAGAGTTGTGGTTGGTTGGCTCGCTGAGCTGGTTCGTTGTTTCACAGACATTTCATTACCCTGCTGGGTAACATCATCAGTGTTCCTCCGATGAGGCGCTGTTGTGTTTTCCCACCTGTCAAACTCTGGTGTCCCTTGAGCTGGATTACCTCACGTCCAGTTTTCCTTCACAGCAGGGTATATATAGGGTCTAGCTCTAAGTGTTTGTTGATGGCTTTCTTAGTGGAGAACCAGGCTTCTAGGAATTCCTGTGCTTGTCTCTGCTTCACCTGTCCCAGGGTCCTGGTGTTGACCCATTCAAATTGGTGGTATTCATTTTCCATGTTGATGGAGATGAGTGAGTATTGGTAGTGTCTTTTTGTTGCCAGTTGATGTTAGTATACCCTTATGGTTAATTTCCTTCCCGTCTGTCCAATGTAATGTTTGTCGCAGTCTTTGCAGGGAATCTTGAAAATGACTTTGGTCCTGTCCATCGTGGGTACTGGGTCTTGGGTCCAGGTGAGCAGTTAGCATAGGTTTAACGTGGGTTTGTGCGCTACTCTGATGCGCAGTGGTCATAGCAATCTTGTGGCCAGTTCAGATGTATGCTTGATGTAAGGTAGCGTAATGAGTATGTCAGGGCAAGTAGTATCTTTCCTGGTGTCGTTCATGTAACAGGCATCTTCTGACACAGTTTTTCAGGTATCCATTGTCTTTGAATGCTTGGGAAGACGGACTCTTCTTTTTGGCATAGTTCTGTGCTGCTGCAGTGTGCTGTTGCCTGTTTAAATAATGTTCTCATGCAGCTTCATTTGTGTGTGTTAGGGTGGTTGCTGTTGAAATTCAGTATTTGGTCAGTGTGTGGGGCTTCCCTGTTTACCTTTGTTAGGAATTCTCCTTTGGTCCTGCATTCCATCATGATATCAGGAATTGGAGCTGTTTGTTCTTCCCCTCTTCTCTGGTGAATCATACATAGTTTAATAACAAGTCTCACTTTTAATACTGTATTTAGTTTTTCTCCCCCTCACAGAGTCCTGTTAGTTACGGGAAATATTTTCCACAGAAAACAGTGGAGGCTGGATCATTTAATTTATTCAAGACTCAGATAGATAGATTTTTGATATAAAACAGAGTCAAGGATTAGGGATGAGCAGACAGAAAAGTGGAGTTAAACCATGTTCACATTCCACATAATCTGCACAGTAAAATCATTCACGTCTTTTAGTGGTGGTGAAAGTAAATATGTTATGAACAGCAACAATTCATTCACTATTTGCATGTAGTAGATTGCACCTGTTTCTACTTTGCTATTGGATTAGGCTTTGATTTACTTTCTGCTAAAATTCGCGCAAAGTCAAATTGCTGTACAATACAACAGTAACTAATGTAATTGCAGCCTACCTTTATTGAGAAACATGTTAGGATACATGAATTGTAGCCAATATCCACAATAAACACACTCCTAGACACATCTGGACAGAGCTCAATTTGCTCAAAAGGAGTTTTTTTTTAAAAAAGTTCGCATTTCACCACTGATTAGAATAACCTTATTACTCTGCAAGAATTATTTCCCATATTCTCTGGACACTTCTTGCAAATCATGGTTAATTATTAAGGAGCTTTAATTATAAATCACCAACTATATTGTAGTCAAATGTGTCAGATAATTTGAGACTACTAGGTGCATAAGTACTCTATTCTTGAAACCAGTAATGGGTCAGGGTGGCTACGGTCAAATTATTTTTACTTAGTCTCATGTGCAAAATGCTGGTGACTCAGCATGAAGAAAACAATGCTTCAGTGCTGCAGTGAAAAAAAAGACAAGAGGTGTCTTCAAGGTCGGTAGTTTCAAAAAGCTTCATGATTGTGCGCTCTGGCGTAGAAGCAACTGGAAGAAAAATCTAGCAGTCTTCCATCTCAATTGCTCCTGTGGAGCTACTACCAAACAAGCACTGTGAACTCAACCTGAAAATCTAGTTTAGCAATACCCAGGGAAACTGCAAATAATAAAAGTGAAAAGCACTGTTTGTTAGATTTAGCACCAGATTGGACGCAACTAGGATTAGTTAAGTATTAAAACCAGTGCCGATCACAGGGTGATTTTAAATATTAATTCCATCGTAATAAATGAGATTACAGAATTTATGCTGTTGAACAACAACGAAGAGTAAGTAGTCAGCAAAGGCAGCTGCAGGAGCTTCGTAATGCAAATTCGAAGTGCAAATTTATTTGACAAGTTAGCATGCAACTGGTCCCAAACGTTTATGATTTTTGGATATTTGAGTCTTAAAAGAAAATCTCTCGGGCCAAGAAAAGTAGATGATAAGTGAAGCAAAGCCCTTTCTGACACAACGAAATTCGTGAAATTTGCTTGTGTTCAAACTAAATATGATTACGCAGTGTTAAAAGAACAGCACTGGATAAAATGCCTAGTAAAACACTGAACCAAAAAGACTCGTATCTTTTAATACACCATTGTTCATTAGCAGTTAATCAAACAAATATTCACAGCAAAAACTTAACTGATGATCCAAGTCTGGTAATTACAAGTTGGAAGGGAGGAGGTACTGAGCCAAGAGATGGTATGTGGTACAAACGCTTGAGTTAAATAGAACTTTCGGCTCCTAAACCATTTGTCCACTACTGTGGTGAGCTTCTTTGTAAACTGCATTGCTGATGACATTAACATTGCGAACTTGATTGACAAATGGTAGTACTTTGTGCTCTTTTGGGAATACTACAAAAAGATTATGGCTTCTATAGAGAGTGAAGCTTCATGAAGTTTATAACAGAGACAAAGATTCTTGTTACAATGATAAACATGAAAAACTAGGACTGCATTCTCTGCAATGGTGGCATACAGGTCTAAGTATCAGCATTGGAGGGAAGTGAAAGCTTATATATTCCCATTGGTCTGTGAATGCACAAAGGAAAATTAATTTAGGTCCAAACCTCAGAGCATAAATCACAAAATTATACTACAAGAATTATAAAGACCTTAGATCACCAAACATGATTGCCACAGCTAAATAAATGTCAAGATGATTACAAAATTTCACAAAAAAAAATCACCAAGGGAAACAGCAAAGAAATGGAACGTGAACAAGAAATTCTGATGCTGAAATAGTACGGGCTTTGCATGACGGGCCAAATAGCCTTTTCCTGTGCTGGCATTTCTCGGATTTCCTAAACTGCATAAATGCAAAAGGAGGGGAAGAAAGAAAATGATCTGAAATAACTTTGTTGTAGCAATATCATCAGAACCGTGGAGAGCACACAGTGCTAACCAATGGCAGCTGCCAGCCAGGATTAAAGGATAAATACACCACTGAGAAACAGCTGTTGAGATTTGCTGACACCAAACCAGGCAAATATCACTATTCAAGCAGCATTTAAGACTGACCACAAAGCAAGGAAAAAAAATTAAAAATTCAACTGAATAATCACATGAATATTCATCAGGCGTTACTGAAAAGAAGAATACACAAGCTCATGGTTCCAAAGCAATACAAGTTACTGACCTTCCTTGTCTTAATGAAAATAAAAAGTTATAATCAACACATTGGTTGTACAACTCTGATTTGTTTGAATACCAAAATTATAACAAAGGTTATGTGGAATTGTAAAAAAAAATCAAGTATGAATTGTAGCACTTTTGTCATTTGAACCATTTCTATGCCAGCAGGGAAGGAAGTTGGACGGTTGTAAAGAAGATCTGCTTCATTTTATAAATCTCACAATTCTAGAAACTCAAAAATATATAACTTAGAAGGTTTCAAAATCACTTCAGCTTTAGCCTGTTACTGTTCATATGGCATGAAGGCCTGCACAAGATGGAAGGATAAGGGAAATACACATTTACAATTTCTTACTGCCACAGGTACTGGCTAAAAGCACTAAAACTATAAATAAATTTGTCGCAAAGAGTTAATTTTTTAAAAAGGCAGAAGCAATTTTTGATATAAGCATTGATAAACATCCAGCATAATCCATCAGGAAGATTAATAAAGACATAGCCTCCAGGATGCACATGGCAGAAGGCTGGGAACATTATGCTGCTGCAGATATCTGTGCCAATAGTCCAAAAGTCTTTCATGAATAGGGCTCATGATGTATTTTTTCTAGTATTATTTGGAAACTTGAGATGCAACATGTGCAGAACCATGTAGAGCTTTAAGTTTGTCATTCCCTTTCGAAGGGGAGAAACATCCCAGATGCCAGTGAACATGCAGATTTCTTTCAGACAGGCGCAGATCTTTCACAGAAGAGAAGCCTTTGAGAGCAACCGTGCAATTGAGCAGTCGCCTAAACATTCAGGGCAGCAGCAAAGTCACCTTCAGTGAGTTAATGCCACTGAGAGAAAGATCCAAAAACAGAAAGCTATGGAAGAGGAGTTAAAGGAATCCACATTAAGAAATACATGAGCACTTTGTCTGAGTGTCTCATGGGAACATTAAATACAGAAGTTGGCTGGAAAGAAACTAAGTCCAGTCAGGGCAAATGAAGAAAAATTAAATTTAAAACAGCATGAGCCTTCACAAGGTTTCAGATGTATAATGTTGTTGTTAAAGGGTGAATCTTTATTTCAGACACTTGTAACAAAACGGTTTCAACTAGCTCCTGTACAGCACACAACACTTTGCTTTACTTTTTCCTTTTAGGTGACAAGCTTTGGTTTTGTTTTGTCAAAAGTAGATTGAACACATTCACGAGAGGCTGCGAGACAATGCAGTAGCCAAATTGCAAAAACTAAAAATTATGGTCCATCAAACCAGCTTTCACTCAAACTTGATTTGCACAGTCTTACCATCAGCTGGGACCATAACGTTGCTTTGCACCTGGACTTTTTGTATAGTTCATACTTCTTTTGTGCTGTAGGTAGAATAATAAGGTAGGGTAAAAACAAAGAAAGATGGTTTGAGGGAACGTCAGCAGTTATTGGAGATATAACTAAGAAGTCCTGACATTTTCTTTTCAGTGAATCATTTTGCCTAGTCACACAATGACACCCTCCAGCAGGATACTGCAAGCAAGATAGCTAGTGTCAAATTTATTTATTGGCATCTTTGCAGAGCTTTTGTGATGAATCAAACTGTTAAAATACAACTGCAATTATTTGTACATTCCTATCTAGACCAAGCACTGCAGAGTCAGGATACTGCTGACCTTAGAAAACAAACAGTCCAGTTGCAAATTTCCACTCATGAATCAGAAGAATTCCAACAATGTATTCAGCTACTTTATCTTGAAATAATGGGAGAGATCAGGTTTGCAAATGCATAGCCAGTCTGCCATGTTGCAAAGCCTTGTCATGCTACGCAGAAAGCTGTAAGGCAGAAAGGAACAATTGACTTTAGCATGGAATAGTTGGATTGTTATGTGGAATTAAGAGGAACGCAATCAATCAAAAACTATGGCTAATACTGCGAGCCAACAACTCTGCCAGAATATCTGTAACACCACACAAAAAAAAATTTGCCACAGTCATGCAGGCCTGAATGAAGATTTGGCCGATCATAAGGAACACTTCGACTCAATCGCTTATGCCTATACTGTTCAGGAATATGGGAACAACAGTTAGCAGTATGTTGAGTGTGATGATATCATACCCTCAAATATAGCAGTAGCTTCAAACTGCAGTTTCAGATGAGCCAACTAAAAATTGGTAGTCCTGGGACAAGTGCTCCTCCAGTCAATGAAGGACCAGTTACAACATACCATCACCTAGTTTAGAAGATGCTAATTCTGGCTCAGCTGGCATGTGGGTGATAGCTATAATTCCAGTCAAATCAATATATAAGAAAAACAGAATAAAAACAGAACTGTAGTGGGTAGTGCAGCTGTGAAAGTGTCGCCAAAAATATGTACTCCATTGCATGTACAGCGGTTTGTTAAATTTCTTTCAACTATTAGCCAGTACAGAATTGGAGCCTTTTAAATTAGACTGTTAATTACTGAGACACAGCCAATAATAAACAGAACTATCCCTCACCCCGGCCCATGCCATTGCAAGCATCAAAACACAGGACCCTGGGGTTTGCAGGACTTGCATTACAAAGTTTGTACCAAAAATGCAATACCTCGCATTTATCCAGATTGAACTCCATCTGCCATTTTTCAGCCCATTGACCCTTTTGTAACCCTAGAAAACTTTCTTCACTGACTACTACGCAACTAATTTTGGTGTTGTCTGCAAACTTACTAACCATGCCTTCTATATTCTCGCCCAAATCACTTATATAAATGACAAATAAAGAGGACTCAGAACTAATCCCTGTGGAGCACCGCTGATGACAGGCCTCCTGTCCAAATAGCAACCTTCCACCATCACACTCTGTCATTCAGCCAATTATGGATCCAATTGGCAAGGTCACCCTGAAACAATGAAACCTAACATTACTAATTATCTACCATACATAACTTTGTGGAAGTTCTTTCACTTATCCAAAACTTCTTGATAACTTAAATAATCAGACATGTAACACATCCATGTGAATAAATGATGCTTTTATTCTAGGAAAAAGGGCTTTTTATACTTTTGACTGATATCCCTTCAGAGACCTCAGTCATTTTAACTTAAATCATCAAGTGGGTTTTATGTTCCACTCAATGGTACAATCATAGTCTATCCCATTAAAGAGGCAGCTCACGAGATTAGCAGCAAAGTTCATTTTACATTTCTCCCAATTTTACTGTTTGTTCACGTCAATGTGTGTAACATTGGGAAAGTGTGACATTAGCACCATCTGATTGTGTCGGCTTCCCATTTGGTGAGCATTGGACTGCTGGTATTATCATTAGACTATTGATCCAGACACCCAAGTAATGCTCAGGGGATCTGGGGTTGAATACCATCATAACAGATGGCAAAGTTTAAATTCAATTTCAAAAAGAGAAGAATTTGGAGTTAAGCATCTAATGATGGCCATGAAACTATTGTTGGTTGTTGGGAAAAAAATCTAGTTCACTAATGTCCTTTAGGGAAGGAAACTATCATTCTGACCAGTCTACCCTACATGGGATTCCAGATCCTCAGTAATGTGATTAACTCAACTGCCCTGTGGGCAATAAATGCTAGTCTGTCCAATGATACCCACATCCTGCGAATGAATAAAAAAAAGTTAGGTTAACCTGCCACCTCTCTATTCTAAAGTGAGCTGGACTCCCATATATGGATTGTTACAACCCCTGCTCGGGACAGGTAATAGTGATGAGAAGGCCCAGGATTTCTTGTAAATAAACAAACTAAAATAACCAAAGCTGCACTCCACTTATTCATTCTGAAATTTGTCAAAGAGGAACTTTCACATGGAGCAGTTGAAGCAAACAGTACAAGTGCACATAAAGGGAAGTTAGGTAAATAGGAGGGTTAGATAAATATACACAACAGATAGGGTTAGAGGAAAGAGGATAACAAAGAGACTAATGTGGAGCAGAGATTGGCATGCATTTCATGGATTCAATGGTCTGTTCTGCTGTAAATTCTGTGCAACACAGTTTTGCAACAAACATTTTCAAGCACATCCTTTCGGTGCAATGAACAACTACGTATTTAGATGGCAGAGGTGGTGAAGATTGAAACACCCACGCAGTTACATAAAATAAATACACACACCTGCTGTAATAGCAATTTACAGAAATCCAAACATACTCCGTCTACGCATTCCTGTTTATACCCCCTTCTTGTCACAAATTTCCTGTTAGATCTTTCAAGAACTTTTAATGCATTTGTAGACTTTTACACATCTGAGATGTGCTGTAAATTTACTGCACAATAGAAACATTGTAGAATGTTTCTGTAAGTTTGACGGAAAATTGCACTGCATTTGTTGGATTGGATTTGGAATGAGCAGGCATTCAATCAAGTGCCACGCATAAAGTAAGAGCTCATGGTTTACAAATTTAAAATGGTGGAGAAACTCAGTCATTCTTTGAGGAAACAGAGTTCGTGCTTCAAGTCCCATATTCTTCAAAACATCTGGATTCAGGGTTTGATTGGATCATTAGGCACATAGACAGGCATTTTATTTCTGGTGATGATGCATCAATTTGGACGATTTCCAAGGAATCGTTCTGAGATAGGTCTCCCTGGATAGGCCAATTCTTTGGTCCCTGGTCTCCTGATGTTTTGGTCTTGGGCATCTTCTTCAGGGAAACCCCTGCTTTTGCTATTCTTGCACCAATTCTCCCACCTGTAACAAATTCTCACACTGAGGTACAGTTATTCAATAAGTTTGTAAAATTACGACTTTTGGTCTGTAAACAACATTTTACTTTATTATTTTCACCACAGACTCATTTTGATTTGTCATGCAACACCAAGAGTTCTGTTTTGCATGGACATGTCTTAAACTTTGATGTAATCTCTTGATAACATGAGCCTATGTTGTCTGCTTCACCTCATGTGGCAACTTACAAGACAACGACAGCATGCTGATGTGAAAAATTGAGCCTGACTCAATTTGAGTCAGAAAAAGACACTGTTGGCAAAATGAAGCAATTTATATCTTTGTGACAGAATAATCTTGAATGTTCAGTACCACAAGCACCCTTATTTCAGGGGAAATGCAAATAAAAACCAACAACAAAACACACCAATCCGTTCTTTTATGGTATTGCCCAGCCATGCAACAGACATAAAACAAGCACATACCACACTGCAACCAAACGAGCATGAATGAAGTCAGTCACTATTTCTTTAATCTTCTGATGAACTTCTGTTGGGACTACAGGACTACTATTGGAATCCCCCACATGGGACTTGAAGCACAAACTCTGTTTCCTCAAAGAATGACTGAGTTTCTCGAACATTTTAAATTTGTAAACCATGACCTCTTATTTTATGCATGGCACTTGATTGAATGCCTTCTCATTCCAAGTAATCAGTCATTATTTACACAAGTAAAATATTGTGCACAGTTTTGGGCACTTTATTTAAGCATGGATGGAAGTGCAGAGACAGTTTACAGAACGTTTACCAAACGAATTCATGAAACAAAAGGTTTGTTTGTGAAGAAAGCTTGGACTGGCTGGACTTTTATCTGCTGAAGTTTAGAAGAATAAGAAATCACTTGATTAAAATAGACAAAATCTTGACAGGATGGATGTGGAAAGCATGCTTCCTGTAATGGGAGAATCTAGAACTAGGAGTCACCCATTTAAAACGGAGATTAGGAGATTCTATTTTCCTCTCAGAAGTGCAAGCGTATTTGGAACTCTTTTCCTGACAAGGCAGTGGAAGTGAATTCCTTCAATAGATTCTTTATAAGGATGGGGTTAAAAAGTTATCAGGAATAGGCAGGAATATGGATTTAAGGTAACAATCAGAACAGCCTTACCTAATTGAAAGGCAGAGCAGGGTCCAGGGGCTGAATGGCCTACTCCTGCTATAGATACATAGTTGATCTGTAAAAAGCTGTGTTTAACATAATAGATCTTTGCAGACCTTGTCTGTAAAGCAAAAGGGAAAAAAATCACAGCCAATAAATTAATGTCAGAAATTGGATTTGGAACTATCTGCTTATGAACTGGCTCGTGCACAATTATCTTAGTTGTAAAATAATTGTATCTATATGGCTGCTCATCCATGCAACTCCCAGTCTCCAACATTGGTTACTTCTGGTGTAGTTCAAAACAGAGTGCCAGAACACAAAAGGTAGTTAAACATTAATTTGGATTTATATAGCACCTTTCATGTAGCAACACATCCCAACGTCAATCAAAATTCGATTGACCTAGCCATGTAAGGAAGTATCAGAACAGATGACTAAAAGCTTGGTCAAATTTACTAAAATCATCAGATGCCATTTCAGCCACCTCCAGCAGGACACCACCACCAGACACACATTCTCCTCTCCTCCCTTGTCCAACTTCCGCAGGGACCGTTCACTCCTGGTCGCTTTCTTCACCCCCAACACATCCCAATAGCCCTATGGCATCTTCCCCTGTAACCAGCGAAGGTGCAATACCTGCCCATTTACCCCCTCCTTCCACAGGACCCAAGGGCCCAAACGTACCTTCCAGGTGAAGCAACACTTCACCTGCACTTCTACTGCATTCGCTGCTCACAATATGGTCTGCTCTACACTGGGGAAACGAAGCAGAGATTTGGCATTCTACATTCTGCTCACAAAAAAAGACTACGAGCTACCTGTTGCCTGCCACTTCAAAACACCACCCTGTTCCCTGTCTCTGGCTTGCTGCATTGGGCTTCACTGGAACACCGCAAGCTCGAGGAACAACACCTCATTATCTGCCTGGGGACCCTACAGTCCTCCAGACTCAATATTGAGTTCAATAATTTTATGGCCTAAACTCTCCCATGGCCCAGCCTCCTACCCGACACACCAGGCCTTATTACCACATAGCCTGACATTACACACCCCCTGCTGTTAGTCACTAACAGTCCCCATCATCAACTATTCACCCTTCCAGCTTGATTGTTGGCGACTCCTTTGTCTGTCCAATTGTCTCTCTCTCTCTCTTTGGGCTCTATCCTATCGTTTACTCCCTACCCCACCCACCTCCCTATTTTCTGCATGTAAAACAATGTTTACCCAGCCACCATCAGTTCTGAGGAAGGCTCACCGAACCCAAAACGTTAACTGTTTTTTTTCCCTTCACAGACTCTGTCAGACCTGCTGAGCTTTTCCAGCAACTTTGTTTTTGATACTAAAAGGCTACTTGATGGGATGGAAATTCCAGAACTAATGGTCAAAGAAGCTCAAAGCACAGCTGCCAACAATGTAATGATTAAAACCGGGGATAGGAAAATTGAATCAGCATTGACGTTTTGAAGGTTTTTGGAGTTGGAGGGGATGACTCAGATAGAAAGGGGCTAAGCCACGAAGAGATTTGGCAACAAGCTCAAGAATTTTTAAAATAAAATCATTCCCAAACCACTGTAGGTCAACAGGACAGTGGTGGGGAGGATCCCACCCTTTTACTATGTTCACTGCATATTTTCAGTGGGAGGTGTAAAATACAGACAGCTACATGAAATTCCACCAGAGACACTGAAGGTACAAAAATTGAGATACCACACTGCTCTTTCACAACACGGTTTCTCCAGGCAACTGCATATGCCTTGATTTTGAAGTGCTGACTCCAATAGTTTTATATCTAAAGCAAAGGTCAGGTAGGAGCAAACTTCTGCAGTTATCTAGACTCGAAATGTTAGTCTGTTTCTCTGCAAGAAAGCTGCTGGCCAGGTTTGAACTCTAGCATTCTTTGATGTCAGAAGTCACATACATACTTACAATAGATTACGCCCAAGTTTTTTTTCTTAAAAAAAACATGCTTACATCAGAGAAACAAACTATAAATAAAATTGTTTCAGAAATAGTAGGATCTGCATTTGCTGGAGAATCTGAGATAACAAGGTGCAGAGCTGGATGAACACAGCAGGCCAAGCAGGATAGCTTCAGAAAAGGGTCTATGCCCAATACATCAGCTATCCTGCTCCTCTGATGCTGCTTGGCCTGCTGTGTTCATCCAGCTCTGCACCATGTTATCTCTATAAATAAAGCTGTGATGTCATTTACACCAGGTGACTAATATAAATAGGCTCAGAATATCATTCTCAGTCCCAAGAAGAACTAGATTTATAACAGGTCTATTCTTGTACTTCCATTCTGCCTGGTGCAGATAACACAAGCAATGGCCTACGAGTATTTGAAAGTTTACACCAATTTACAACTCATTCAAAGCTATCACAAGTGAATACCCGACGACCAAAGTGTTGGGAATCACATTGAGGACTAAGGTATCTACACTAATTATGACCCATTTTTAATCGTATCCACCTCAGCAATTCTCAATGGGTAGAATATCGCCCATGTGCGCAACTACATTTACAGAAGGGTATGCGTAAACTACACAATAAGACAATTCAAACATAAAATAGTAATATACACTAAGGGAATATACAAGCACTTGACAAAGGAACAACGCTCTGAAAGCTTGTGATTTCAAATAAACCTGTGTACTATAACCTGGTGTTGTATGGCTTCTGACTTTGTCCAACACCAGCACCTCCACATCATGGTTTCCCAATAAGGCACCTTAAGTTTCTTTGGGAAAGTTCTCACTAGAAACAGCATAGCAGAATCAATTTCCACAGTAGTGTTTTTTCACCCTTATTGGAACTATACAAAATGTGGTCAAGAAAAATATTGTGACATTTATTGTTTTCAGTAAGAGAAATTGCCTAGTTTTGGAACATACTTGCAAAATGCAACACAGAATACACCCCATACAATACAACCACAAAAACATTCAAAGATTACACATACTGGCCTGTCTGGAAATCCTTTTCATTCACAACAGCACAATTGGTCAATGACAATTCGTCTGTTGGACATCGTGCTGCCTGCATAGTCTGCAAGAAATAAAGAGGTCACATTAGATACTTGCACATTATATTACTAAGTTATGTAGACTCTAGATTCACTAAGAAACCAGGAAGAATCTGAAATTACCTTATGACTTGGAAGCAGCCACATGATTACATCAGTCCTAATGAGCAATTTACAGCAAATACAACCTGTAACTTAACAAAAATCTTCAGTCTGTCTCAATTATAGCTGAAGTTTAATGTTTCTGTATACTTGGGGAGGGGGGGGGGGGAATATACTATCCCTTGTCATAGTGATATAGAAACTCGCTAAATAGGTATGGTGCTACAAGTATTGACAAAATTAGCAGTTGGATAGAACAGTCAAAAATTAAATTCCAACTCAAACTTAAGAAATCTTCAGAGACGAAGTTCTGTCATACTATGAAAGTTACCTTTTTCAGAATGGACAAGGTCAACAGATTGAGTGAAGAAACGGGCATAAGTTTCTACAAATTAAAAACAAAATGAAAACCCTAAGAAATTTCGCTTGACCTGGGCTTTGTGTTACATGAGGGCCATTGCAAAGGATCTAACCTCAAAGTGCAAGTTGCCAACAAAGCCAAAGATACATTCAATCAAACAGCAAATACAGCAGGCTGGGAAAGAGAAATGCTTAAAACACAAATTGATCAGAGAAGTATCCTCTAGAATCAAATGGATTCAGAATTTACACAGTGCACACTGTCAGATACTGCAGTGCTGAGGTACTGCGGAAGACTGGTCTTCATTCATAGCTAGAGGATATCGTTAGAGCACAATAATTTTACAATGAGGAAAAGAAAACAATGGTAAATGATCCCACGCTTTATTTGGCATTTTTTTTAAGTTTATCCCAAAGCATTTTATAATACAAACTTTTCCACATACAAGCTTACAACTTCAGTCTTAGTCAGCTATACATTATTAAACAGTACAGCACACAAACAGGCCCTATGGCTCACCAAGCCTGTGCGAAATCCCAACCTTATTTAGACCTACTGCCCCAAACGCAGTTTCAATCCCTCGCTAATGTGACTACTGCCACGATCTCCACTGGCAGTGCTTTCTCGGCACCCACCACCCTCAAATATTTTCCCCGTACTTCTCCCATAAACTTTCTCCCTCTCACCTTGAACCTATACCCTCTTCTAGATGATCCTTCCATCTTTGGAAAAAGCCCGAGAATCTGACACAACAACATTTCTCAACTTTGTAGACATGTAGCAGATCACGCCACAGCCTCCGTCATTCCAGGGAGGACAATCTGAGTTCACCCAACATCTCCTCATAACCAAAACCCTCCAGACCAGGCAACATTCTGGTAAACCTTCTCTGCATCCTCTCCAAAGTATTCAAGTCCTTCTGGTGACCAGAACTGCACACAATATTCCAAACGTGACCTAACTAAAGTTCTATACAGATGTAAACTAACTTACCAACTTCTGTATTTGATGCCCCAGCCAATGAAGGCAAGCATGCTATATGCTTTCTTGACCATCTTGTCCAACTGTGCTGCCACTTTCAGGGATCTGTGGACCTCTATGTCCAGATCCCTCTATATGTCAATGCTCCTAAGATAGCTACCATTTGTTGGGTAATTCACACCTGAATTTGATCTTCCAAAATGCATCACATCACATTTGTCCAGATTAAACTATCTGCCATTTCTCTGCCAATATCTGCAATCTATATCCCGCTACATCCTTTCACAATCCTCCTCACTTTCCACAACTCCACCAATTATTACATTTTATTTCACAAGATACATAACCAATTTTATCAGTAGTGAAAAATTCCAGCACACACACTTTAAAATAACAAACATTGTGTTTTATATCAAAATATCAAAAGGTAAAAATTTATTAATTAAAGCTTAACAGCAAGTGAACAAAGCAAAACTGAGGAATGTTTTTTATTAAATGGGAGATGCCACCAGGTCACAACTACACACACAGTTGATCAAGGCAGCCAGCTTTGTATTGGAAACTGGCTGAGAAAGAGGAGAGATTTTTTAAAATGCAAAATAATGCAAATGCCAAAAGTCTGAAACAAACAGCTGGTCTGGTAGCATCTGTGGTGGAGAAGGAGCAAAGGGGTGGATGGTGTTGAGTCCCAGCACAAAAGACAGAGGGGTTGTATTCCCACAGCCTTGACCTGCTTGAGTCTTGTTTGTTTTGTACGGAGTACAGGGGACTCATTCTCTCCATTTCATCCCTTAACTTACATCCATTTTCTATTTCTTTCACTCTTTCACTGCCATTAACAACCACTTTGTCTTTTGACATAGACCTCCACATCATCTGGCCCCTTTAACAGAGGCAAAGGAGGTTAAAAGTCTTTAAAAATACATTTTCAAACATCTTTCAGTTCCAGAAATATAGATTCTTGGAAAATAAGAGCAGGGCTAGTTCATTTGGCCCTTCAAGCTTGCTCTGCCATTTAACATAATCATGATTATCCAACTCAGTACCTTCTTCCAGCTTTCACCCATACCCTTGGATTCCTTCAGCTCCAAGAATTACTTTTAATTCCTCCTTAACAACATTCAATATTTTGGCCTCAACCTCTTTCTGTAACAGAGAATTCCACAGGCTCACCACACGCTGGGTAAAGAGATTTGTATTCATCTCTGACCTAAATGGTGTACCCCATGTCTTTAGACTATGACTTCTGGGTTTTGAAGAGTCATCATACTGGACTCATACGTGAACTGAGTTTCTATCCACAGATCCGCCAGACTTCCAGAGTTTCTCTAGCATTCTGTGTTTCCGTTAAAACAAAAGATCTGTCATTCTGAATACATGTCCTGCCACTGCACTCGAGCATAAACATGCTGCTGAGACAGATCAGCACCTAACAGAAACAGCAACGACTGATTCTGATAGTGAGAAACATCCACGGGCCAAGTGACAAGACTCAGAGCTAAAGTCAGCACTTGCTAAGAAAATTACCATGGTCAATGAGTAAAAGATGTCTTCCAATGTATAGACAAACCGGTTCAAAATAACTAAGCAAATCTTAGTGCAATATGAATTATGTAACAGCCATTTTAAAAACTCACCTTCCAAATCTGACTAGTTTTTGCACTTCTGTTAGGCACTTGGGAGAACACATCCTCCTGGGCTGACACGGAAGCTGAATTTGACAAACAACACTGTCTCAACAATATATTTTACATTTTGTGCCATAGAATGGATTTTTCTCTTATGTCATGTCATGTCTCCACAGCACCTACAGATCCTGAACATGCTCCTGTGGCATCTGACATAACAATGTTGGGTTACGTCACTGTTATGTATCAGCATCTTTACTTCAGCAAAAACTTTCCAAGACTTCAAGGCATTTCACAGGAATGTGACCAGATACAAAACTGATCTCAAATCCCAATAAAATTTCGTATTGGATCCATTCTCCTTTCAATGAAGGAGTGAGCAATTTTCCAACATTGAAGCATACAAATCCAAGTGTCCTGTTCCAATTTAGTTCAATTTGACTCCAAGATGACAGCCTGGCTATTAAAGACTGAAGACTGGCACAGAACATTGCTGCTCGACAGACTTTGGTGTTTTAAGACTTCTGCTGAGCTGACTTCTGCACCAACAGACTATTGGTTAACAGTCAGCTTTGTTCAATAACAGTATCTGCAACTAAAATTAACAACAAAGATTCTTCTCCAAGACAATGTTGCACAGACAGTACAGTTAGCTAAAAAGGCAATGGGAAACTACATGGTTTTGGGGAGTTCAAATCTAAGAGTTCACCTTCTGCACCCTTTTCCATCTTTGCATGCAAGATTCTTGCGGTGAAATGTAATGTACCGAAATAAGAAGAAAGTTTTATGCCGTATCAACTAAAGCGAAACTTCAGAACAGGATGTCGATCAGGTAGGTCAATGGGCCGAGGAGTGACAGATGGAATTTAATTGAAATAAATATGAGGTGTTGCATTTTGGAAAGGCAAATCAGGGCAGGACGTATACACTTAATGGTTAAGTCCCGGGGAGTGTGGCTAAACAAAGAGACCTTGGAGTGCAAGTTCATAGTTCCTTGAAGCAGGAGTCACTGGTAGGTAGGACAATGAAGGCGGCATTTGGTGCCCTTGCCTTTATTGTTCAATGCATTGAGAATAGGAGTTGGGGGTTCATGTTGCAGCTGGACAGGATGTGGGTTAGGCCACTTTTGGAATACTGCGTGCAATTCTGATCTCCCTGCTATAGAAAAGGCATTGTGAAACTTGAAAGGGTTCAGGAAATATTTGCAAGCCTGTTGCCAAGGTTGGACAGTTTGAGATACAGGGAGAGGCTGAATAGGCTGGGGCTATTTTCCTGGAGCATCAGAGGCTGAGGAGTGACCTTATAGGGGTTTACAAAATCATAAGAGGCATGGATAGGGTATAGTCAGGTGGGGTGGGGGAGTCCAAAACTAGATAGCAAAGGTTTAAGGTATAGGGAAAGGTATAAAGGAACCTAAGGGACAACAATTTTATGCTGAGAGTGGCAAGCATATGGAATGAGCTGCCAGAGGAAGTGAGGAGGCTGGTACAATACAACATGTAAAAGACATCTGAATGAGTATATGAACAGGAAGGGTTTCGGGAAAATGGGCCAAATGCTAGCATAATGAGACTAGATTTATGTAGGATAGCTGGTCAGCTTGGATGAGTTAGACCAAAGGGTCTGTTTCTGTGCTGCATATCTCTATGGCTTATGACTGTAAGTGGATTCTTTCATGTTTCAGGCTGCAGCAAGTTGGTTCAGCACAGATTCCAACACTAATTCAAAACAGAAATCTGCACTACTAGTTTATACAGGACAGCAATGTACAATGCCACAGGGACCTCATCATTTGAAAAGGTATGGACAGGGTGGGACAAACACATTTGGGATGTAACTTCAGACCAAAGTTCAGTAACAACCACTGGTTAGACTTGCAGCCAATGAAAAAGGACACTGCCCTACTATGTGTAATGGCCCTTGATCAAACAACTAATTTATTCATTCTCCAATCTCACAAGACATCCCATCTGAGCAAGATGTCAGTTGCTTATGCAGAACTTGATGGCAAAATATTTCACGCTGGGGTCAAGAGATGGAACAAGGGAGAACACCAGAAAATTAAAGAAAATAATTTGCACTAAGTAACCCATTTAGACATCAGGAACATTTCATAATACAGCTTGAACGTAACTGTACAGATCATTTTATCTGAGCTCACTCAAAAGCAAGTAACATAGAACTAGTTAGTCTAACATCTGCTATTGAGAAAATGCTAGAGTCCATTATAAAGGCTGTAATAGCAGAGCATTTAGAAATATATTGTATGATCAAGTAAAATCAGCTTGGCTTCATGAAGGAAAAATCACGTGACAAACGTATTAGAATTCTTTGAAGTGGTAAAAAGCAGGATAATGGGGAAGGAAGAAATGTAATATTTGGATTTTCAGAAGGTTTTTATTAAGGTGCCACACATTGGTCTACTTACTAAGACAAGAGCCGTCCGTGTTGGAGGCAGTATATTCACAGTAGTAGAGGCCTGGCTAATTAAAGGACTTGAGTTGGCATAAGGGAGGCATTTTCACGAGGCCAACCTGTAACTGTAGGAGTGCTACAGAACTCACTGCAGGGGTCATTTTAATGGCTTGGAAAAGTAAATATGCAATCACCAAGTTTGTGGAAGACACAAAAGTACTTGGAAAGGCAGGTAATGAGGATGACACAAAAAGTCTGCAGAGGGGCACATAGGAAAGATAGATTGACATTGGACGTAGTCCAAGGGATGTCCACTGGGCTGATCCCAGGTTAAGGAGGAACTATCTTATGTAGAGAGATTAAGCAGGTTGGGAACGTACTCATTGGAATTTAGAAGAATGAGAGACAACCTTATTGAAACCTATAAGATTCTTACAGAAACTTGACACTGAAGATGCAGAGAGATTGTTTCCCATTTTCAGAGAGTCTAGGACCAGATGGCACAATCTCAGACCAAGGGGTTGCACATTTAAGACGGAGAGGACCAAGAATTCCTTCTCTTAAGAGACAGCAGTGAATATGTGGAATTCTCTGCTGCAGAGGTTGGGTCATTTCAGATATTCAAGGCTGAGACGGACAGTTTTTTAATCAGTAAGGGAATCAAGGGTTGCGTAGAAAGTGGTTGAGGATTACCTGATTAGCCATGATCTTATTGAATAATGGAGTCGACTCAATGGTTGATTGAGGTACTTCTACTCTAACACATTATGGTCTTAAACATGCTAAACCAAATTAATACAATCAAACTTCCAGAGGAATTATTACAATAGGAGCGTGTTGAAATTTCATCAAATGTACTTACTCTATGCTGAGAAGTAATTACAGGAAAGCTAAAATGGTATTGCATATTTGTGTAATATTAAATCAAAAAACCTTCAGACAGAGGTGCCACCCTACTTCAAATGCTAAAATTTCAATTTTGCAGACTGCCATTACATGTTCCTGCCCACATCCTGACAAAATCCAGCAAAATCTTCAAAGTTCACTTAAAAAGCACACTAATTATTATTACGACAATTATTTCAGAATCTGATGCTTTTGTCCATTGAAGGTCAGCCTCAATTTAGTTGTAGCGAGTGTAATTAATGCAGGTATCAATAATTTGCTTTGCTGCAATTAATAATTAGTGTCAGTGTCATCTACAAATTAAACTGGGCATGTTAATCATTGAGCAACCTTACTGACATCATTTTGCACATGGCATGTCAAACAAAGTTGTTGGATCAATATAAAAACCCAACTTCTTTAGCAAGAACGTGGTTAGAATGTGGTATTTTCTGTCACAGAGATTAGATTAGATTCCCTACAGTGTGGAAACAGGCCCTTCGGCCCAACAAGTCCACACCGCCCCTTGCAGCATCCCAACCAGACCCATCCCCCTATAACACACACACACACCCCTGAACACTACAGGCAATTTAGCATGGCCAATCCACCTCGCCTGCACATCTTTGGACTATGGGAGGAAACCCACGCAGACACGGGGAGAATGTGCAAACTCCACACAGACAGTTACCCGAGGCAGTAATCAAACCCGGGTCCCTAGCGCTGTGAGGCTGCAGTGCTAACCACTGAGCCGCCCTGAGATATTGCACTAAAGTATGAGTGAGGACATTACAGTAGATACGCCAACAGCATGGCTAAATGGGGCAAGAGTACAAATGGAGAATAACCATCAGCAGATTGGTTCAGTGGAATAGACTGTTACTGGACAGTGAATTGTAATGCAACGATATCAATGTTGGCAAGGCCATTTTTCCCCATTTCTATTGCTGTGAGAAAATGGAGGCTGACATGCTTATTTCAGAGACCACCAAGTACGTATTAACTCAAATCATATGTAATAGAGACAGGTCCCTTCCAGAAAGTACAATTTCTCATCCCAATAGCATATGATCACATTTTCTTACTATTTCACAAGTGACAGATTTGCCAAAATCTGTTTGAAATTACCTCAGCAAAGAATTTACCTGTGAATTTAAGATTGCCACTTCATTAGCATGGCATCTACAGCATGGCTACCATCTGACATCATTTGAAAATGTGATCTGGGACTGAGCTTCGAGAGTAATGTTGACAATGTAGTAGTAGAGGCTTCAAAAGGAAATCCAGAGAACACCATACAGCAGTTACCTCAACTTCAAAGCAATCCATATTACTGAAATTCTAACCACCATGTTAAACATTCATTCCCTCCAACACCTCAGCACAACAGCAATAGTGTACAATGTTATAACATGCACCATAGCCACTCACCAGGGCTTTTGCAACAAAACCTTGCACACTCATTATTTCCACTACCTAGAAACACAAGGGCAGCAATTCTATGAGAATACTACCACCAGCAAGTTAACTAAGAAAAAGAGGCAATAATAATTAGGACAGAGGTTAGGAGAATTTTTTTCACTTCAACAGAATACAGCATCTTTGAAATTCTTTACCTCAGAGGGATAGAGAGGTTTTGTCAAAGATGCACAACACAGAAAGAGGCTCCCCGGTCCAACTTGTCCATGCTGACCAGATATTCTATGTTAATCTAGTCCGATTTTCCAACATTTGGTACATATCCCTCCTATTCATATACCCATCCAGCTGCCTTTTAAGTGTTGTAATCGTACCAGCCTCTGGCAGCTCATTCCATACACTCACCACCTTCTGCATGAAAAAATTACCCCTCAGGCCCATTTTAAGTCTTTCTTCTCTCACCTTAAACCTATGCCCTCTAGTTTTGGACTCCTCTACCCTGGAGAAAAAACTGCAGCTACTCAACCTATCAATGCCCCTCATGATTTTATAAGCCCCGAAAAGGTCACCCCTCAACCTCCGACACTCTAGAGAAATAGCCCCAGTCTACTCAAGAACAAAAACAGAAATTGCTGGAATTGGTCAGCAGGTCTGGCAGCATCTGTGAAGAAAAATAAAAATCAGAGTTAACGTTTTGGGTCGTGTGACCCTCCCCTTCAACCTCTTCCTATATCTCAAACACTCCAACCCTGGCAACATTCTTATAAATCTTCTCTGCACACTTTCAAGTTCCACAATCTCTTTCCTTTAGCAGCGAGACCTGAATTGAACTCATCAACCCTATGAGGCTAAGACATTAAATATATTCTATGCTGAGACAGACAAATGCTTAATAAGGAAAGGAATCAAGGACCATGTGAAAAAGGCGTTGAGGATTATCGGATCACTTATGATTCTCATTTAATGTTGGAGAAGACTCAGTGAACTGAGAGGCCTACTTCCGTTCCTACATTTTATCATCCTAAATCAAAATTACTTTCTTTTTCAAGGACAATGTCAGCTATTGCCAACATGCAATTAAGGCAAGTTATCAAAACGGTCAGATTTGCAGAAGAAAGTATGACTGTCATGTTTGTTAAACAAACAAAAAAAATTACATTATTAGATCACAACAAATTATGTGTACAGCATGCCTGATTTGTACAGAAGGTGCCACAATTTAACACATTTAAAACCAATTCTATCGTGTGGATGCTAAACACATAGTAAATTAGGTATAAAGTATAACAATACATTTTACTCAAAATTACCTATATAATGTTACAAATACGAGATGTTATGAAATTACAAATGTATTACAGGTTGCTCAGTAACTGAAAATTAGTAGGGGGTGAAATGGGCTATCACTAGCAAATTCAGCATTTATTACACTTTTAGGGCTGTTCTGAGAAGATGGCCAGGCCACTTCAGAGGACAGCTGAGAGCCAGTCATATCAAATCAGGCATGGAAGTCAGATTTGCTCTAACTTGACAAGATTTCCTTTTCCAGTGGACACAATTAAACCAGTTGGGTTTGCACAAAAATCCAATATCTTTATGGTCACTATCAATACAAGCATTTCCTTTTAATATTTGCAGATTTCTCAAACAACCATAAGGACATTTCCGCAAGAGTTCTTGCCTCAAACCACTCCTGTGATAGATGATGCAAACTTTTACCATTTTCTGCATCCGGCATTTCCCTTTATCATTTCTCTGAATTCCATATTTGTAATTCACTGATGTGAAAACATGGGCAATTTAATTACATTTTCATACCTGCAAGAATAGGTATGTTTTGAATGGCCATTTGAATGAAAAGACCAGAATAAAAGCGAAGGAAGAGGTATCCTGAGGGATATGGAATGGTTTATGTCAAAATGAACAAAAAGCAAGACAACTCTCCCCACTCAAAATTTCACATGTACATCATCACTAGATATCAAGATGCATCAAATTATTTGGCAAAAAATCCAAAGACAACTGCAGTCTATAAATCAGCCAAATTTATTAGCTAAATTTGATCCACAAGAAGCCACAATTGTCACATGGTTACCAGCATCATCAGTTCTTCAAATACAAAATACGTCACTCCAATACAAATTGCCACTCTCGACTGATCTTTGAAGGCATCTAAATATCATTTGGGATTTAACAGTTTCTAGATTATCAGAAATTAGTAAATTTCACTTTACTAAACTTAAATATGAACATAATTTGAATAATGCTTCACAATCTTAGGAAGCCTTCCAGTAATGCCAAATTGGTGCAGTGCAACAAAATGCCAAACATAATCAAGCAACTAAGGGGGTTTGTGCTGATCTCTCAACTTTCAGCAATGACAAGCATTCTGCAGCAATGTATGTGCAATTAAAAAAAGGAGCCAACAGGCAGTTCAACTTTAACACTGCACTTAACTCTCCTCCTTGCAAAAACTATCTCACTCTCATACGTTCTTCTTCCAGGGCAAGTGGCAGCAACAAAAAAGGGAAATGTGAAGGCATCAGAAGAGGCCAGGGAAGAGAAGCAGATCTAATGGGGCTTGGGAGGAGTTGGATGCAGAGAGGGCATGGGGGACACATCAGAGCAGGCAGAGGCACAACAAGGGAGCTTGGAGGAAATCACAGAGGGGTATGCGTGGGTTCTCATCAGAGGGGGCCGAGGCACGAGGGAGCATGGAGGAATCAGACGGGGGGCATGGGGGAACTCATCAGATGGGCACGGGGGCGCTCATCAGAGGGGGAAAGCCACACCACGGTGAAAAGAGAGCAGAGGAGCAACAAGGGTGCAGGTGGAATCAGAGGAGGCACAGGGGACATCAAGCTGCAGTTACCCAGCTAACCGCTGGTATCCGAATTCAGGAGCAACAGCAGCTTCCCCCTCCTCTCGTCATTGATCGGGACTTACCCGGGTCGCCATTATGGCTGTCGGTTGGGCTGACCGAGCAAGGTTGCCGGTTGCCGGTTGCCGGTTGCTTCAAACGTGTCTGCCGAACACAACCACTCGCGCCGCCTTTCCCCTCCCCCACACCCACAACGCTGCTTTATAACATCCGGGCCATGCGTCAGCACGCTGCGCCACGACCTCAGCACGCAGGACGTTGCTAAGTTGGAATAAATCGTGTGGAATCGTAAACATGTTCATCCATGAACATCCTTCTGTCCAAGTTCACCCATCAACATCCACTGTCCATGTTCACCCATCAAAATCCATCTATCAATGATCACCCATCAACATCCATTTTTCAATGCTCACCATCAACATCCGCTGTTCATGTTCCTCTATCAACATCCAGTGTCCACGTGCACCCCTCAACATCCGCTGGCAATGTACATCAATCAACAGCTACCTGCCCATGTTCACCCATCAATATCTGCCATCCATGTTCATCCATCGACATCCATTTGCCCATGTTCACCCATCAACATCTATCTGTCAATGTTCACACATCAACATCCATCTGTCCATCGCCCACCCATTGACATCCACTTTCCAATGTTCATCATCAACACCCACTGTTCAAGTTCCTCCATCAACATCTACTGTCCATATTCACCCACCAACATCCAAATGTCAATGTTCAGCATCCACATCCACTGTTCATGTTCACCCATCAACATCCATTTTTCAATCATCACCATCAACATCTACTGTCCATGTTCATCCATTAACATCCAAATGTCAATGTTCACCCATTGACATCTACTGTCCATGTACACGCATCGATATCCATGTGTCAGTGCTCAACCATCAACAGGGGCAGCACAGTGACTCAGTGGTCAGCACTGAGCACCAAGGACCTGCGTTCAATTCCAGCCTCAGCTCAGGTTAGCATAGGTTTTCTCCGGGTGCTCTGGTTTGCTCCCACAGTCCAGAGATGCACAGGTTAGGTGGATTGGCCATGCTAAGTTATCTATTGTATCCAGGGATGTGTAGATTTGGTAGATTAGCCATGGGAAAATGCAGGGATTAGTTAAGGATCTGGGTGAGATGGTCTTTAGATGGGCTATGTGGACTCAATGAGCTGAATGGCCTGCTTCCACTCCCAAGGGAATCTATGATCAACATCCACTGCTCATGTTCACCTATCAACATCTGCCCATCAATATTCCTCTATCAGCACTGATACAATAACTTTAGTATTCACCCATCAATATACAGCCACCACTAGTTAGAATAAGGTATTACAGAAAGCATCTGAGATGGCATGATATCTGCATTGGTCCATGTTGAATTTTCTTGTACCATAATCCATTCTTCAGCTATTTCATATACAAGCAAGTTCTATAGTAACTTAAATAGTATGTCATCTGTGGGTGGTGGACAGATGTTTTCACCCCATTAATACCTTCTGAAGTTGAAGATTTTGGTTCCATTTGTGTGTCTGTTCACTCATTGTAAGCCAAGAACATCACTGCAGTCTGTGGCATTATCCCACCTGTCCGCAGGGATGTGCAGATTTTAATGGTGCCTCATTGGAGTCTCTGCTCCAGGCTGTCTGGGGCAGAAAGGAGGTGCTGCACTTCTCGGGAGGCTTGGAGATCAGGTCACAGATAGAACTCATGGAGGTTATCAAGAGAAAGATCGTCAAACAAAGGAGGGGAGTAGATGAAAGTAGTGTTGAAAGGAGAAAATGCACTCCAACTTTTTTAATGCCCACTTCTCTTTGAAAGATTCAAGGATACAAGTAGATACTGGGTGCAGACTCTCTGTAATAATACTCGGGAAGGATGAGAACTGAACAATAGAGCACAGTTCTTTGTTATTTACATTTTCCAACATTATAGTCTATTATGATACATCTTTGGAGTAAGTGGGACTTGAATTCAGGCCTCTTGATCCAGTAGTGGGGACATTACCACTGCACCACAAGAACTTCAAGAACTCAGCTCTTTTTTTTTAAATAACCACCACCAAGTCCCCCAATTAGCAAATTGAATAAATAATAAATTACAAGCACTGCCCACCAGGGACAGTGCAAAAATAAGAAATAAACCAAAATTTTGGGGAAACAAGGGAGAGGGCTAAATAAAAATAGTACTGGATAGAAAGATCGTATGCTTCAGCCCCGGCCATGCCCACCTTTCTCTAAAAGCTTCGAGGGTGCTGGCGGACATCGCATGCTTCCTCTCCAAGGACACCGGGACATGGGTCTAGCCCCAGAAGAGAGGCAGAATATAGGACGCAGCTTTTTCTTTCACAGACCAACCACCAAGCCTCCCATGTCACTAAGCAAATTATTGAATTATAAGTACTGCTCACTGGGGAAGTGCCACAAAAACAGTAAGGAAAGAGGAAGATGATCAATTAAAATGAACCTGGATGAGCTCAACACTTTTACTCTTTGTTTCATCAACCTGTTCAGAGATGGTATGACACAACTCGAGAGTAGATGAGACTTCAACCAGGCTGAGGTGAACCCAAGTCTTCTTTTAAATGTTGATCAGAGATACTATTACACACCTCTGAACACTGTTTTCCACCATCAAACCACCATGAACCCAGGTCTTGGTATTTCAATCAGGCTGTTCAGACGTTCCACAACACACCGATGGAGCAAGTGGGAGTTGAACCCAGACTTTCTAACCTAGAAGTAGGGACAATACCATGTGTAACAAGAACACAGATCTCTTTCTTTTGATTGATCTACCACCAAATCATCCATATTACTACAAAACCAATACAACAAACAATGAGCATAACCTGCTGTCAGTTGACTCAAGAGCTGTTCTGGTTTACCCTTAACATGACCTGAATTTCTAACAATTACCACCTCATTCTTCAAAACTGAAGTTAGTCCAGGCCTAGCCTATCCATCTTTGACTCTTACATTAGTCCCTCATTCTATGGATGAGGAAGGAGAACTTTCTCTCAGCTGATTCTATTTCTGAAGAAGAGTCTAGGCCCAAAACATCAGCTTTCCTGCTCCTCTGATGGTGCTTGGCCTGCTGTGTTCATCCAGCTCTACACCCTGTTATCTCTTACTCACTTATATCTTTTTTTCAAATCATAAAACCAAAGATGGACACATTATTGGAGATGATGTCTCACCAAAACTTTATATGATGTTGAGAACTTCTTTTTTGTTTGTGAATTGTCTCTTGTTCAAAGAACACTCTGGAAGTTTCAGTTCTGGAGATGCCTAACATTCAATTAGATGACACATGTTGTACTTGGGTGTCATCCAGAGCCAGCCATCCTAACAGAGAATCCAAAGTTCGAACTGGTTTTGAACTGTGTTTAAGTTGGAAGGATTGTGGTTGTGGCAGTTGCAGGCTGAAGGTTTCATTCTTTTGTTCCCTCATTGTCCTTCCATTATCAGTTTATTGCAAGTTTAGAGAATAGAATCTCACTTATAAGTGTTTTGTGAATATTTTTGGACTCTACTGGAAGCTATATCTTCAGAAACCAAGCAAGGTACAAATCCACGTGCCTGTGAAACTACAGATTGTGGAGATTGCTTCAGTGAACTGATCAGTTGCATCTCATTGTTTTGTTCTTTCTATTTATCCTTAACTGCATCTGTTTGTCTGTCTAACTTTGTGTGAGTTGGGGCTAGAATCAAAGAGGATTAGGTTTAAATCATAGGCTTCAATCAGGTTATCTTGTTTAGTTTTGCTCTGTCAAAGCAACTGTATTATTAATAAATTATTAATTTTTTGTTTAAGCTCCAAACCTGTTGTATCATATTGGATATTTTTAAAAAATCTGATACTGGTTATTCAAAATGCCTCGTTAGGAATGATTGGGGTCAATTCTGAGGGTCATTAAATACTTTAATTTTACTGTGTTATGAATGAAGGGATTGAGAAGCTGATTTGATCTGGTGGTCTTTGGGCCATAACAACGTTGGTGGGAAAATATCTGTATTTCATATTTTTTTTGCCATGAATACTAACATTCTATTTGCCTTCTAAATAATTTGTTGTACCTGCATGCTAATGTTCAGTGATTCATGTACCAGCACAGCTAGACTTTCTGTACCTCACAATTCTGCAATCTTTCTCCTTTTAAATTGTACTATTGTTTCATCCTCCCTGTGAAAATGGACAAGTTCACATTTTCCAACATTATAATCTATGTGCCAATTACTTGTCCATTCACTTAACCTATTTAAATCTCTTTGTAGATTCTCTACCTCCACTTGACAGGTTAAGTTCCTATATATGGAGGCAAACCAGGAAATGTAGTTAATGCGCTTTTAGCTCCTGTATTTATTTCATTAAAATAGATTGCAAGTAGTTGATTCCCAATAGTGATCCCTGTGGCACCCTACTAGTTACAGTCTGAGAAGCTGAAGAAGTTTTCCTCTGCTTCCTGTTTATTAACCAGTCCCTTAACTTATGCTAATACAATACCCCTTACACCAGTGTTCCTGTTTGGTATCACAACATTTTGATGTGTAGTAATTTCCTTGAAATAAATATTGTGAAGAATGAAGCCATTGTTTTTGAACTTCACCAGAAGCTGAATTTCAACATTACCACTAAGCTATGAAGGTGCATGGGTCACACAGCAATACAGAGCATATTGCACAGGAAACAAACTGCCGACTCACAAGCAATATTCCCTTTAAGATGCATTGGCAGCAAAGTATTATGAAAGAAACTGAAGAATGCAGCAAGCATGCTGTGCATGACAAACAGGTACAAACCATCCAGTCCATTGTCACTACTTCCCTGTGTTAAGAGGTGCGGAAGGCTGTGGTCAAAAGTTCCAATGATTTCCCTCCATAGACTAGGATGTTTCCAATCAGGACTCAATCTTTTCTCATCCCTTAATGCTATCCAACCAATTTCTTGCCTACCTCGTCTTTCACTGTGATATTGGCAGCAAATTTTGGTATGTGAAGACTTAAGCAAAATAGTCATTCAGTGCTTGATCCATGCCCACTGCTTCCACAAGAGGATTTTTGGTTCCTACTTAACCCAGCCTTTCTTTGACTAACCCTCTTCTATCTTTACTTGTTGATGGACTATTGTTCACCCACACTTACCAATTCTCATTTTTATTGCCCCTGTTAATTCATTTTCCTATACTTCCCACTGCAGTTGCTGCTATCAACCGGGCTCTCCACCACTGCTCTTTCTGTCGGAGATTTACCATCCATTTCTATTGTTTGTTTCATTCTAATTTTGACAATTTTAGTCATCCAGGGAGTTATACCTTTTGATGTCCTGCCTTTCCCATCTGTGTGGTTAGATCATAACACACAAAATAGCTGATGTTTTCAGTAAGACTTAAATCTGAGAAGGATGTTGTAAAAAATAGAATTGGCAATTTGGAAGCATTTCAATCTGGAAAATTAGTTCAACTCTGTGACATTTTAATCAGGTAATTCACTCAGACTGCAATCTTGTTTAATTACTATGATAGTTATTGCCTTTTCCTAAAGAAAAGACAAATGTTTAATAAAGAATGGCATTTAAGTTGCTTATGATCAACGCAGAAATTAATGACCACATGCAATATAGAATATTTGGTTGTTCGAATGTAGCTGTAGGGTTGGATAATGTTAAACTATAATCTTGACCTGATATTCTGGAGTTTTCTCCAAATTATTAGAAGGATTCATATACATAAAATTTTGACATAGTTCCACTTCTTCGGAAGGTGTTGACAGGAGGTGATAATTTTTGCATGATTAGTTGGAACCCATTTCCTTAAAGAGTTAAATGTCTTCACTCCATTTCACTTTGTTAAAAGCTTAACAGTTATCAATCAACTTCTACTTATAAAACTTCTTGCATAAACTCATATTGCCCCACACACCCTGTAGTCAAGTTGGATCTTTTGGAGTGTGTTGAGATCTTCATTATTTTTATATTGATTTTTGATTTGGAGCTGTGAACTGTGAGCTGAAAGTTTTTTTTCCTTTTGATTTATCCCTCAATTGTATCTGTTTGCCTCTCTGCCTTTGTGTGAGTTGGTCAAAGAAGATTGAGTTTAAATCATAAAGATAAACTAAATTACATTGTCATTAGGTCTGCTCTGCTAAATTATTAATTCTTTCGTTTAAGCTATAAATTCATGTTTGGAACTGATTATTCATCAAGTATAAATATTGTTTATTAAAATGTTTGCCAAGAAACCACTGGGATAATTTTTGAGGGTCATTGAGTATTTTAATTTTACTGTGTTGTAAATACAGGGATGGGGAGGCTGATTTTTGATTTGACTATCAGCCTTCATGTCATAGCAAGTATATCAATGTTGTAAGGTAAGGGACCATGACAGTTAACCAGAGCCGCAGGATCTTTTATGTTCACCTGAGAGGAAAAATAGCACTTTGCTCTAGCACATTTCCAAAAAGCAACACCTTCAACAGAGAAACATTTCCTCACTTCCTAGATTGTGTGCTAATTGGGACTTGAACCCAACATCTTCTAATGCAGTGGCAAGAGTATTACACACTGACCTGAAGCCTACACTAAGCATGGTAAATGCTCAATCCTAGCCTCAGACACAAGCCCAATCCCTTTAACTGTATTCCAAACTTCTGAGAAAAACAACACAAATGCCAACCTGTGTTATAATGAGTATGCAGGTTTGTGAACAGGTAGATTCAGGGATAGATTAAGCATTTTGCTCAAAACTATTCATAACATTGTCAGTGAATATTTGTTGGGCTCTCTCAACAGCTTATTCCAAATCCATGTGATGAGAGTGTTGTCCTGTGATGAGAGGCTGACAAATTGGCCCTAAATTCTCTCGAGTTTAGAAAACTGAGGAGTGAAATACAATGAAGTTCTGAATGATCTTGATAGGGTATACACTGAGAGGTGTTTCCTCTGGCTAGGAAATCCAAATGGAAGCATGAACTCAGATTAAGCTGTTCATTGGAACTAAGAGATGGTAAATGTTTATTACGAGAAAGGTTGTATTTAGATTGATGAAGGAAAGCTGCCTAAATGACAGAAAGCAATGCTGCATGACTTTTTAGCTTAAACAAGATATTACAGAGTTCTCAACAGACCTTGTGTTTATATATATTAATTATGTGGATCCTAGTATACAGGGTACAATTTCAAAATTTACAGATTAGACAAATATAAAAATATCTTTAGATTGTGACAAGTTTCAAAAGGTTGTAGGTGCTGGGATCGGTAGACAAAGACAGATGGAATATAAGGAAACAACATTGGAAATTATTCTTTCTTTCAGAATGTTGATCAGCTGTGATCTAACTGAATGGAGGAGTAGCCACAAGGGCTTACTTCTACTCTGTAATCTCAGTCTTACAAATGAAGTGCTAGTTAATGTTTACCACCTACACATAATAAAACACATTTAATATACTATTAAATGGCAGTGATTATATCTGTTGACAGAATAATTGGAAAATCCTTGAATGTGGAAGGAATCACAGGGCTTGCTTTTTCACTTTTAGTGAATACTCAGTCTTTAGGAGATAATTACACTAGAGGAGTTAGTCATAAAGAAAGGAAGAAAGACTTGCATGTTGTACAATTCTTTTCATCGGCATCAGATGCAATGATGGACTCTTTGAAATGTTGCCATTAATTTAATTTAGAAAACATGGGAGCCAACATGTGCATAGCAACTCCTACAAACTACATTGTGATCACAAGCAGATAATCTTTCTGTTATGAGGTTTATGGAAAGATATATATTGGCCACAACAGAGGCCACAAAATCCGTTGTATCCAGATGAGAGGGATAGATGAGCCTGAAATTTTCAATACTTGATTGAGGGTAATAGGCACCATCTACTGTAATGATGACTTGGGGACTTGTTGGGAAAAAAAAGTCAGGTCTCATGGGAGATATACCAAAGGGTGAGTCCTCACAAAAGTTTTTGTAATAATGTAGAGCCTCTAAATAATTGCAGAGAAGTAATGGACTACACTTGTTTATTTTGCAAGACTCTTTTCGTGAGACAACAAGGTTGTTACCCTCACACACACACAACAGCAAGCAAACCCCTGAGGTAATCAAACACTTCGAAGATGTAGAAGGTCACGCATCATGGCGAAAAAGGATGAACCAGCTCCCCACTGTCTAACATCCACATTTGATCACCACAAGAATTCAAGTTCAGTTTTTATTGTATGAGGCTATAAAAATGTATTTAACTATTTTTGCTGCAAGCAACAAGGAGTCAATAAATTGGGTCTTCTTGAGTTACAGGAATAGCAAAGTTATTAACTGTAAAAGCTGGAATAATTGTTTTAAAAAGGCAGCATTGACATCTGGTCTTCATGCAGTCACATGGGTGAACATGTGCATGGGTACACACACACAAACATGCACACATACATGTACGCACCCGCATATGCATACACATGTGGATAAACACACATAGTTAAAGGGTAAAAGTCTCAAATATAAAGGAAAATGTAAGAATATGCAGTTTAGAATTCTTCCTAGTCCTTCAATCATAAGGTTAAAATCTTTAGGAAATGACTCTAGAAATAGTGGATGTATCAGTGGTCATCTTCCAAGATTCTATAGGCTTTGGCACAGTTCCCACAAATTGGAGAGTAGCTAATGTAACCCCTATATTTAAGAAGAGAGGCAGAGAAAAAGCTGGATGTTATAGACCACTCAGCCTGACATTGGTCATGGGGAGAATGTGAGAGTCCATTATAAAAGAATTAGTAGTTAAGTATTTGGAAAACAGTGGCAGAATTGAACAGAGCCAGCATGGATTTAAGAAAGGAAAATTATGCTTGTCAAATCTGCTGGAATTCTTTAAGAATGTAACCAGTAGAGGTGATGAAGGGGAGCTAGTGGGTGTGACTTACTTGGATTTTTAGAAGGCATTTGAAATATTCCACATAAGAGATTAGTGTACAAAAACAAAGCATGGAACGGGGGCTAGTGTATTGTGACAAATGGAAAACTGGTTGGCAGACAGGAAACCAAGAGGAGGAATAAACAGGCCTTTTCCAAAAGGCAGTTAGTGACTCATGTTCTACCATAGGGATCAGTATTAGAACTCCACCTATTCACAAGATATGATTTGCATGAGGGAACTAAATGTAATATCTTCAAATTAAGTCAGGCGGAAGGGTGAAATGTAAGCTGTATTTGTTAACATTTTGTTTGAACCATGATTGATTTTGTAACCATTCGCCCCCTCATATCTCTCCAAGGGTGGTTAATTTGTTTCTCATTTTCACCTTGAAACACGGCCTTGTATTTTCTTTAGCAGTTGCATCATCTCAGTCCAAAATGCAACAGTTCCCAACGCTATAAGTTTTTAAAAATTAACGTCTTCACAGGATAAAAGGGTAGCCTCATGACACACCGGAGATAACACCCCCACTGTTCTTCAAAATAGTGCCGTCAGATTTTTTGCATGCACCCAAGCAAGCAGATGGGCCTTGGTTTAAAATATCAGCTAAACGTTAGCACTACTGACAGTCCAGTGTTCCCTCAGTGCCATAATGAACTGTCATCTTTGAGTGTTATGCTATACCCCCTAGGCTGGAATGTGAACCAGGAAAATGCCTCTGATTTTATACAAAAAACTGAAAGGTATGATATTGGGGGCCTGGAAAAGAAGTGAAGATAGGCAGGTTAGTATTTGTAGATCAAAATGTTTAAGTTGAATAGTAACACAAAACACCAGGCATGTCAGCCCTCACTGGGAGGACTGGGTTCATCATTTATTATTGGTTTTTCTGTTCCTGAGGAGCAATGTGAGATTAACAAAAGTAAGTGGGATTCACTTTGTCTATTACTAACATACAATCATGTGAATTAGGAGTAGGCCATTCAGCCTCTTGAACCTGCCATTCAATAGAATCATGGTTGATCTGATGGTTTGCTCAAATCCAGATTATCAGCTACCATGATTATCTTTCACCATTTCGCTTAACAAGAATCTATTTACCTTCACCTTTCGCACTCTGCTTCCATTATCTAGTTAAGTGCTTGTTTTTGACTGGTGCAGATTTGTTGGGCCAAAGGGTCTTTCACTGTGTTATAGAGTCATTGACTCACAGAGTCATACAGTATGGAAACAGACCCTTCTGTCCAACAAGTCCATGCCAAACATAATCCCAAACTAAACTAGCCCCACCTGCTCCTGGCCCATATCACTCCAAATCGTTCCTATTCATGTACTTATTCAAATGCGTTTTAAATGCTGTAATTGTACCCACATCCACCACTTCCTCAGGAAGTTCATTCCACATATAACCAGTGTGTAAATATAATGTAATATGACTGTGTAAAAAAATTGTCCTTCATGTCTTTTTTAAATCTCCATCCTCTCACCTCAAAAATTTGTCCCCTTGTCTTGAAATCTCCCATCCTAGGGAAAAGACAACTACCATTAACTCTATATATTCTATAAGGTCTCCTCTGAACCCCCTAAACTCCAGTAAACAAAATCCTAGCCTACCCAGGCTTTGTTTATAACTCGAACCTTCCATACCTGCCAACATCCTGTTGTAGACCTCTATGATTCTATGACACATTTTCAGGAAGAAAGTCCCAAAGACTCATGCCCCTCTGAAATAAATAGTTTGTAGCATCTCTGTTTTAAATGGGTGACTCCTTACTTTTAAACAGTTAGACTTAGTTCCAGTTTGTCCCATAACAGGAAACATTCTTTGCACACACATCCTGTCAAACTGCTATGGAACTTATGTTTCAGTCCTAAGTTCTCACTCTTCTGAAATCTAGAAGATACTAGCCCAGCTAATGTAAACTTTCCTTCTTATACAACCATTCCCACTCCAGATCTAGTATTATTCATCTCATAAACTTTCTCTGCGCAATCTCCAATGTATTTACATCCTTGCCTGAATAAGGTGACCAATACTGCTATCTTGTAAATTCTCCTGCTATCGAGGTCAGTCTACTTTTGAAAGATCAGGTACATGGTAATGAGGGAACATGTAAAGGATACAATGTCCACGTCTTGTGAGCATTTTAGTGTTACATCCCTGTACGAGGCTGATTAGACATGAAATATCAGGGTCTACTTTGAACACCAGACATCAGGATATTTGCCAGGGGATCCAGCACCTTGTTACTCTGAAGAGATTTTGAGAAAGACCAGCCAGGAGATCTTGCTATTTACCTGTGCATGGTTGCCTTTCTTTTATCAATCCCACTTTATTGTCAAAATCAGCAATCGCATCACTGCATTGTTGTAATTGGCTGTTTCACCTTCATTATCAAAGATAATTATGAAAGAACTAGTGTACTTCAGTAGGTTTTTGCTTATTACATAAAATGACAGTCATATTACATTATATTGTATGCCCATTGCAATCATCTATATGATTTGTGAATAGTTCACATGAGTTAAGATCACTCTTTGCACATAATCTCTGCGCCTGAGAGACAGATTTTGGTTAATTGATTTGAGCTTCAAAGCTTTCAAAACCCAGATTAACCCAAATCCTACAGGTGCTGACATTTTTTTTAAAGCATTGCTGGCATGGAATGGAAACAGAATGTACAATTTAATAGAGATAGTAGAAACTGCCAATGCTGGAGAATCTGAGATAACGTGGTGTGAAGCTGGATGAACACAGCAGGCCAAGCAGCATCAGAGGGGCAGGAAAGTTTGATGTTTTGGGTCGGGAGAAGGGTCGTGACCCGGTACATCAAACTTTGCTGTTCCTCTGATGCTGCTTGGCCTGCTGTGTTCATCCAGCAGTACAATTTAATTATCACTTTGTGACAATAAAGAGATGAGGCAATTAAACCTCACAGTATTTACCATTAATTTCTCATTTACTTGTAAATAGAGACATGGGGAGCACACGGGACCTGGGTTAGAATCCTGTAAAAGCAGATATTGGTATTTGAATTTCACAAAATAGAGCCACTGAAATACGGTTGATTCCTAAACTGCCTTCTACAGCTAATTAGGGATTGGCAGTAAATGCTAGCCTAGCCAAACACGGCCTCATCCTGTGAATGAGAGATAATGGGAACTGCAGATGCTGGAGAATCCAAGATAATAAAGTGTGAAGCTGGATGAACACAGCAGGCCAAGCAGCATCTCAGGTGCATAAAAGCTGACGTTTCCGGCCTAGACCCTTCATCAGGGGGGATTTTTTAAAAAGTCAGACAGGAAAGGCAGGAAGCATACAGTGAAGGTGTAAACAAGTTGATTGGTGAATAAGTGGCTCAAAAGTCTCATTTAGTGCCGGGTACCAGAGTGTCAGTATCTTTAACACTCACCCTTTTTATCTGTCAGACACGGCTCCCTTATTAGACCAGATTAACAGTCCCAATCCTTAGAAGCACTATAGGCTACGATGGTCTTTGTGTCATGTCCATTTTAATGACTAAATCTCATAATATTGGATATTAATCCAATGCTACCAACCTCTCCAACATACAAACAAGCCAACTTGCTACCCTAAACTCAAAATTAGGACAAAATGTTAGGAAATATAAATTTTATAGACAAACTTAATAATAAAACTTGGAGCTGAATGGTATGTGTGGAAATGAAAATAATAAAATTGATGGAAAGTCATTAATGCAAGAAGATCATAGTGCCAGGAATTTTCAAAATCCTAGATAACAAAGTGTGGGACTGGATGAACACAGCAGGCCAAGCAGCATCTTAGGAGTACAAAAGCTGACATTTCGGGCCTAGACCCTTCATCAGAAAAGGGGGATGGGGAGAGGATTCTGAAATAAATAGGGAGAGATGGGGAGGCAGATCGAAGGTGGATAGAGGAGAAGATAGGTGGAGAGGAGACAGACAAGTTAAAGGGGCAGGGGAGGTGGGCTGAAGATAGATAGAGGAGAAGATAGGTGCAGAGGAGCATATGGGTGCGAAGGGGATAGATCAGTCCGGGGAGGATGGACAGGTCAAGGGGGCGGGGTGAGTTTAGCAGGTGGGAAACGGAGGTGCAGCTTGAGGTGGGAGGAGGGGATAGGTGAAAGCAAGAACAGGTTAGGGAGGCGGGAATGAGCTGGGCTGGTTTTGGGATGCAGTGGGGGGAGGGGAGATTTTGAAGCTTGAGAAATCTACATTGATAACATTGGGCTGCAGGGTTCCCAAGCGGAATGTGAGTTGCTGTTCCTGCAACCTACGGGTGGCATCATTATGGCACTGCAGGAGGCCCAGGATGGACATGTCATCTAAAGAATGGGAGGGGGAGTTGAAATGGTTCACGACTGGGAGGTGCAGTTGTTTACTGCGAACTGAGCATAGATGTTCTGCAAAGCGACCCCAAGCCTCCGCTTGGTTTCCCCAATATGGAGGAAACCATACCGTGTACAGCGGATGCAGTATACCACATTGGCGGATGTGCAGGTGATCATCTGCTTGATGTGGTAAGTCATCTTGGGGGCCCGAGATGAGGGTGAGGGAGGTGGTGTGGGAGCATGTGTAGCACTTCCGGCAGTTGTAGGGGAAAGTGCTGGGTGTGGGGTGGGGTTGGAGGGGAGTGTGGAGCGGACAAGAGAGTCATGGAGAGAGTGGTCTCTCCGAAAGGCAGACAAGGGTCGGGTGGGAAAAATGTCTTTGGTGGTGGGGTCAGATTGTAGATGGCGGAAGTGTCGGAGGATGATGCGTTGTATCCGGAGGTTGGTGGGTCGTATGTGAGGACTAGGGAGATTCTCTGTGGGCAGTTATTGTGAGGGCAGGGTGTGAGGGATGAGGTGCGGGAAATGCGGGAGACACGGTCGAGGGCGTTCTTGACCACTGCGGGGGGGAGGTTGCGGCCCTTGAAGAACAAGGACATCTGGAATGAGCAGGAGAGAAATGCCTCATCCTGGGAGCAGTTGCTGTGGAGGCGAAGGAATTGGGAATACGGGATGGAATTTTCGCAGGAAGTTAAGTGGGAGGAGGTGTATTCCAGGTAGCTGTGGGAGCCGGTGGGCTTGAAATGGACATCAGTTTGTAGGTGGTTGCCTGAGATAGAGACAGAAAGGCCCAGGAAGGTAAGGGATGTGTTGGAGATGGTCTAGGTGAACTTGAGGGTGAGGTGGAAGGAGTTGGTGAAATGGATGAACTGTTTGAGCTCCTCATGGGAGCATGAGGGCGCCAATATAGTCATCACTGTAACGGAGGAAGAGGCGGGGTTTTGAGCCAGTGTAGGTGCGAAAGAGGGACTGTTCCACATAACCTACAAAGAGATAGGCATAGCTTGGGTCCATGCGGGTACCCATGGCCACCCCCTTAGTCTGTAGGAAGTGGGAGGAATCGAAAGAGAAATTGTTGATGGTGAGGACGAGTTCAGCTAGGCGGATGAGGGTGTTGGTGGAAGGGGACTGGTCGGGTCTGCGGGACAGTAAGAAGTGTAGGGCCTTGAGCCCATCTGCATGGGGAATGCAGGTGTATAGGGACTGGACGTCCATGGTGAAAATGAGGTGCTGGGGACCGGGGAACTGGAAGTTCTGGAGGAGGTGGAGGGTGTGGGTGGTGTCACAGACATAGGTAGGGAGTTCCTGGACCAAGGGGGAGAAAATGGAGTCCAGATAGGTGGAGATGAGTTCGGTGGGACAGGAACAGGTGGAGACAATGGGTTGATCAGGGCAGGCGGGTTTGTGGACTTTGGGAAGGAGATAGAAGCGGGCTGTGTGGGGTTGGGGAACAATGAGGTTGGAGGCTGTGGGTGGGAGGTCACCTGAGTTGATGAGGTCATGGATGGTTTGGGAGATGATGGTTTCAAAATCCTCACCAAGATTAGGTGCCATCTGCTGGGCACTTATACAGTGACAACTTAATAACTGCAGATTGCTCTGTAGGTGGAGAGCACTGTTTTTTGCCATTTCAGCAGTGTGTATTAAAATGCACCATAAGTGAGATCATAGAAGAATTCTCTCTGCCATCTGTTTGCAGTCTTAAGGGAATTGAATTTAAAGAAGGATCTATCCTAGTAATGTGAGCCCACAACTTTAAATTGGCTATAATTTTGCACAAATTACATGTTACATTTTCAGGCATAACAAAGGCAAGAAGAGTTGGGAAATGAAAAATACAATTTGTGCAGTAGGTAATGCTTACTGGAGGTTGCAATTAAAGCATATTGTTGAAGCAGCAGAATTTGAACTTTAACCTTCACTTAATTAAGTATCTCCTTGACTTTGAAGTCCCTTAGATGATGAAAAGAGATTCGTCCAACCTGAGCTAGCAACTGTAATTTTAGTTACTGCCGTTCTGTTTTGAAGAGAGGGAATGAGAAGTAATTGGAGACATGCAAGTTTGTGTAACGTGCAAAATTACTGGGCTGTGCAAAAGAGGACAATGACAAGGGATGACAAAAAGGAAGAAAATTATCTCATCATCAAATGTAGACATGCAATACTAGAGAAAATGGTTGCCAATTTGTATTTTGTTCAAAAGAGCTTGTTTGCCATTAATAACTGTTTGATTTCTCCTGTTGCTTTTCAGCTCCAAAGAACGAAACAAAAAGAAAGAAAGATGACAGGTTCTCCTCAAAACAGAAAGGGTTCAAATGAAAGAAAAGTACTGCAGGCAGTGGAGATCTGAAATAAAAGAAAAGTAACATGCTGGAGAAACTCAGCAGGTCTGGCAGCATTTGTGGAGAGAGAGAGAGAGAGAGAGTTTGAAGTACAAGAGCCAGAGTGATGGTACAGCACAGAAAGAGGTCCTTCAGCCCTATGTGTCTGTGCTGGTCATCAAACATTTATCTATTCGAATTGCATGTTCAGCTCCTGACTTATAGCCTCATAGGTATTTTTTAATCAACCTGTTCAGAGACATTATGATACACCTCTGCAGCAGATGGGACTTGAACCTGGGCCTCCTGGCTCAGAAGTAGGACACCACTACTGTGCCACTGGTGCTCTAGAAAGAAGCTATGTGGCCCCATGTGTTTAGGTGAGTAAAACAAAATAAATTCGATGTAGAAATCCAGGATTGAACCAGGAACAATTAAATTTTCAATCTAACAGTCTCCCAAATGAGCTGTTTCAGCTATTATGCTATGTTATTGCAGGTGTTCATCTAAATTAGTTGTGAAATATCTTGAGGGTTCCTGCCTCCATCATCCTTTCAGGTAATGAAGTCCCGATACTCAGAAGCCCCTGAGTGAAGAGAGATAATGGGAACTGCAGATGCTGGAGAATCCAAGATAACAAAGTGTGAAGCTAGATGAACACAGCAGGCGAAGCAGCATCATAGGAGCAAAGATGCTGCTCAGCCTGCTGTGTTCATCCAGTTTCACACTTTGTTATCTAAGCCCCTGAGTGAAATTGTTTTTCTTCAAATCCCCTCTAAACCAACTGCACCTTACCTTCAAACTGTGTCCCTAGTTGTGAACCCCTCCACTAATAGGAAAAATTCCACAGTATCCACCTTATCCTTTCCCCTTTCAATTTTGTACATCTCAATTCAATCCACCACTCCCCTCCCCCAAATCCTTCTCTGCTCTAAGGAAAACAACCCAGCCTATCTGGTCTCTTCATAGCTGAATCAATCCAGTCTTTGCAATGTCATGGCAAATCGCATCTGCATCCTCTCTAATGTAGAAGCAAGATCCTTCCTGTAGCGTGAAACCAAAACTGCACATAGTATTCCAACTTTGGCATATTGATGTTATATGCAGTTCAACCATATACTCCTCGTAGTTGTATTCAATATTTTGACTCATAAAGGCCGTTTGCCTTCTTAGCCACACCTGCCAGTCCTGCTGCCTTCAAGGATCTATGAATGTGCTTATCAAGGTCCCTCTGATCCTCTGTACTTCCCAGGGTCCTAACATTCATTGTGTACTCCCTTGCTTGGTTGGCCCTCCCAAAATGCATTACCTCTCACTTTTCAGGATTAAATTTCATTTGCTACTCTTCAGCCCCTCTGATCAACCTATCTGTATCGTCTTGTTGTCTAAGGCATTCTTCCTACACATCAATTTTTGTGTCATAATTTTAAAAGAAATGGGGGCAGAATTAGGCCATTTGGCCCATTGAATCTGCTCTGCTATTTAATCATGGCTGATATGCTCTTTCCCCATTTTCCTGCCTTCTCCCCCAACCCTTCAATCCATCACCAATTAAAAATATGTCTAACTCCTCCTTAAATTTACTGTCCCAGCATTCACTGCACTTTAGGGTAGTGAATTCCACAGATTCACCACTCTTTGGGAGAATTAGTTTCTCCTCTAAGAATCGTCTTCTCTAAGAAACATTAAAGAAGTTACTGATCAAACCTCCTACATTCATGTCTAAGTCATTACATACATCACAAACAGCAAGGGACCCAGTACTAAACCTTGTGGTACACCACAGGTCTTGGGTTTTAAGTCACAAAGACAGCTTTCAACCATCACACTCTGCTTCCTGCTTCTAGTACAACTTTCGACTGAATTTGCCAAATTGCCTGAATCACATGAGTGCCTAGCTTCTTAACCAGTATGCAATGCGATACTTCGTCAAAGGCTTTTTGGAAGTCCATGTAGACTACATCAACTGCATTACGCTCATCTGCACACCTAGTGACTTCCTCGAAAAATTCAATTAAATTTGTTCGATATGATCGTCCCAAAAAGTCATGCTGACTACCCTTGATTAATTCTTGCCTCTCTAAGTGGAGATTAATTCTGTTCCTCAGGACTTTTTTGAATTGTTTCCTCACTACTGGTTTATCTACCACTATCCTTGAGAATTGGTACCACAATCCTCAGGCACACCTCCTGTGCTGGACACTGTAACAGTTATAATGAGATCAGCCAGCTAGACTTCACAGAATATGAGTTCATTGATTGGACCAATTTAAAAGCCCCATTCAGGGAGCTCTGGTGGACATAAAAAGGTTGAGTGCCAGATTTACTGATACTCTGTCACCTGATTCTGTATGAGGCAGTACTGTAGTCAAGGAATGTACATGTAATTGAGGATGACTTGGTGACAAGATACTAGTCTCTACAGTTACTTCATACAGGATTTGAAAATTAATGTCACAGCCTCTACAATCTCCTCTCTTGCCTTCCCCAGCAGCCTGGGATACATTTCATCTGGGCCTGGGAGTTTATCGATATTCAAGCCTCTAAAACCACTATTAGTACCTTTATCTGAATGCCAATTTGTTCAAGCATATCATTATCCATCTCCCTGATTTCTAGACCTGCATCATCCTTCTCCACTGTGAATACAGATACAAAATACTCATTTAAAACCCCAGCTATCTCTTCTGATTTCCACACACAAATTGTCACTTTGGTCCCTAATGGGTGTCTCTCTTTCCTGGTTATTATCTTGCGCTGACAAACTTATAAAACATCTTTGGATTCTCCTTAATGTTACCCAACACTTTTTTTCATGTCTCCTCCTTGCTCTTAACTTAAGCTTTAAGCAACCTCCTATATTTTCTATTCTCTAGGGAATATGTCCTTTAATCCTTCAATATCTACCATAAGCTTCATTTTCATTTCCATATCCAATCTGCACATCCCTTCACATCCAGAAAGGAGCCAGGGTTTTCTGAACTTCTTGTTCCCACCCTTCACCTTTACAAGAACATGTAGGCCCTGCACTCCTTTGAATGTCTCCTACTGCTCTGTTATGGATGTTCCTCCAATTACCTGCTTCTAGTCCACTTTGTTTAGACCCTGTCTTATCTTATTAAATTTGGCCCTTCTCCAATTCAGAACCTCTATTTCTGCTCCAACCTTGTCCTGATCCGTGATTATCTTACATCTTACTGAATCATGGTCACTATCACCAAGATTCTCCCCTCCTGTCAAATTTGATCAATTGCTCAATTCTGTTGTTTTAAAATCCCCACCCCGTCTCTGTAGGATTTTCTATGTGTTGTCTTTAAAAGCACTCCTGGATGATTCTTAAGAATTCCATCCCCTCTAAACTTTTCACACATTACCTATTCCAGGGATGGCATGGTGGCTCAGTGGTTAATGCCTTACAATGTCAGGGATCCAGCTTTGATTGTAGCTTTGGATGACTGTGTGGAGTTTGCACATTCTCCTTGCATCTGTGTGGAATATCACCCGGTGTTCCGGTTTCCTCTCACAATCCAAAGGTGTACAGGTTATGTGGATGGGCCATGGTAAAATTGTAGTGTCCAGGAATGAAGAGGTTAGGTGGGTTAGCCATAGTAAATGTGGGGTTATGGGAATAGGGTTGGGAGTCTGAGTCTGGATAGGATAATCTTCAAAGAGTTGGTGCAGACACAATGAGATAAATAGTTTCTTTCCACACCGCACGGATTCTATCACAGCTAATGATGGGCAAGTTGAAATCTCCTATTGCTATTACTGTATTAGTTTTGCCCTTTTCCTGGATTTGCCTACACAACCGGTCTTTCTATCCTTCCCTGACAGTTTGGCGGTCAATAGTACATCTCCAGCAAAGTGGCTGCCCCAGGTTTGTTTTAAATTCTAACTATCACGGCTTCAACAGAGGAACCACTGAAGATATCATCCCTCCTTATTGCAGTAATTGACTCCTTGATCAATATTGCAACACCACTTTGTCTTTTACCACATGTCCTGCATCTCAACAAAAGTTTGTATACCTCAAAATGTTGAGCAGCCAGTCCTATTCCTCTCTCAACCATGTGTCCGTAACAACAAAAAGGTCACATTCCCATCTTTAATCAACAACCTCAATTCACCTACATTCCTTGCAAGACTTCTTACATGAAAGTTAATGCCATTCTACTTTGCCATATTCACTTGTGACTATATTTGCACAACCTTCTTCAACTAGATTTCAAACATTAACTGCTTCTCTCTCCACAGATGCTACAGGATCTACTGATCTTCTCCAGCATTTCTCACTTCTGTTTTAAAATGAAAGGGGTTGGTGGTTTCTCTAAAATCCAAAAACAAACAAGGGCCAATTCCCTGATGCTGCCTGAACGCAGCTCACTGGCGGTGTATTGGGTCTGAAATTCCCAATTCCCTGAAAGCCAAGGTTTTGAAGCAGCATGGCCTACCCATAATGGCTTCAGTGAACTTGATCAAGACTGCAGATTGCTTCAATTGGATCTCTGCTCTTTTTTTATAAGGTAGCTCTGGATTTATGGACTGTCGATATAAAACAGAGACACTGGGTGCCCATACTGTCATAGAAGAATGGATTACAGGAGGCTATTCAGCCCATCTCTTTGAAAGATTTCTATTGTCCTATTCTTCAGATTTCAGCTTCAGCACTGCAAACTTTCCTATCATATTTAAATATTTCATTCTATTTCAAAAGCCATGAATGAATCTACTTTCAATCCCCTTGTAAGCAATGTAATCCTGATCAGAACAACGTACTGCTCAAAAAAAGTCTCTTCAATTCAATGCTGATTTTTTTACCATGATGTGGAGGTGGAGGTGCCGGTGTTGGACTGGGGCAGACAGGTGGCACCAGGTCATACGTAGTCCAACAGGCTTATTTGAAAACGCAAGCTTTAGGAACCTTACTCCTCCTTCAGGTGTTAGTGAGAGAGGTAGTATCAGACACAGAATTTATAAGTAAAAGATCAAAGGGCCACAACACCGATGAGGATGTACTAAACAAACCTAAGATGCTGTTAAATCTCTAATCAGTTAGAAAATTCTTTTGTCAACCACCTTTAACCTGTGCTCTGGTTCCAACGTTCCTGAAAATGGAAACCATTTTTTCCTTATTTACTTCCTGGTCAAATTAGAACAGTGTCTTAGAGTTAACCAGACATAATATCTTAGAAAATACTTACAGGTCACATTGAAATGATAGACATTGTTACAAACACTGAGGAGAATCAGCTGTTAGGTCTCATTCCTTCTGGCTTCAGAAGTGTTTTGCTCACCGGTCCATGTGACATCATCATCGTAGATGATACTTCAGGCACTCCTCGGTATTAATCTTTTGAAACCAACTAGAGATGGCCAATAAATATGCTTGCTCAAACAGCGACATATACATTCCATGAACAAATGCAAAAAAAACAAAAGTTTCCCCGTAAATGTCTCAAAACTGTTTGCTTCAAATGCACCCCATGATCATTACTTTAATAATCTCATCGCTTTTAGGGCAAAGTTTTTTTTCTGAATTCCCTGTACGATTTCATATTCTACAATGTCCAGCTGGCTGATCTCATTATTATCACTACAGTTACTAGCCCACCAGACTTATTCTTTTTCCATGAAGAAAAGACTCAGCCCATCAATCACTCACTAATGTGTCTACTGAGACATTTCCAGAATGAACCTTACAAACCTACTCTGTACCTTCTCCAGAGCCTTTATATTATTTCACATCAAATTTCATGGAGCCCACAAGAGTGGGAAATGTGGCAAATGGAGTGACTTCATTTGATGGGATGTAAAATTTTGATTTCCCATCAGTGGGTTCAGATGCAGAGATCAAATCAGTGATGTGTTGAGCTTAGTGTTTTTCCATAGTCGGTTGATGCTCGTAATGTATTTCATATCAAGAATACTGATTCACACAAACTTTTCAAAATTATGTCCTGCCTTCAAGATGAAGTAGTATTACAGAAGAATTGTGTGGTATCAGATTCATCACCTTTTAGAGGAGGTTTGAAACAGTTGACTTTGTGTAGTTATGCCTGGAGCTGGTGATTTTCCTTCTTTAACTCTGCATGGAAGGGGAGCAGGAGGTTGGCAGCTTGTTTGGAGGCTCAGGGCCTGCAAGACTGATGGGGTTGTGGAGTGGGGTTGGGACATGGAGGAGCGAAAACAGAGTTCAAACGGAGAGAGAAGATGGGGTCATGGAGGTCTGCAACTATGAGGTGACAGGGCCTAGCCTCCTGGACTGGTGGGGATGGGGGTGGGGGTGGTGCAGTATGTGGTTGCAGTTGCTTGGGACAGTTAGTCAAGTAAGAAAATGAAGGGCCTTTAGGGCACATCAGGACTGTTCACATGTGGGTTCATCTCAGGGTGTGGCTGTCAAAGTCCTTACATTGCTTTCAGTTCAACTACAGTGTTCTTATTCTCCCTGCTGAAGACGACCTTTGACAATCTCCTTCACAAGCATGGAACAGCCAACCAAATAACCAAGCAGCTTAAGCCATTTCCACACAGTGGTCTGTACAGCATTGGACGTAAACATGTACATTCAATAATGTGTGAACAAAAAGAAGTGCATTGTTTCTAACACAATGAATAAAACTTTCCCAACAACCCTGTCATCATCAATGTGTATAATTATGAGGGGTACTTGTATATTTATCTCTCTAAGTTCAACAAATAACAAAGATGTACATATGAATAAAATCCAACCAAAGTAAGGTGAACTATTTGCATGTGAAATTTAAATTTGAAAAACACTCATACCACTTTGTGCTCTTGAATCTTGTGTCAATGGCCATGCAGTTGGCCTGGAAAGTTGTGGCTGTGATGTAGAATCTCACTGCTTCAACTGGAGACATTTCTTAAAGTGAACCAAACCTGTGCATTGTCAGCTGTCATTAATTGCTTTCTTTTTTGGCTTTGCCAACCTATAGTATAATGTTTAGAGATTAATGTATTTCAAGTCCAAGATCACCTAGTTCCTCCACCCTCACCTAAACACACACCTTGAAAATGATGTGACCTCCACCTACCTTATTCATCCTACTAAAAAGTACTAGCTCACAATTACCCCGGTTGAACTTTACTTGATAATTATGTGCGCAGCCTGCAAGGTTGTTATTGTTCATTCAGGGGATGGTGAGCTTTGCTGCTGACCTTGCATTTATTGTCCACCCCTCAGTTTACTCATGCTCCAGTAATTGTTGCTGTCCTCCTCAGTACTGGCTACTGCCTTCAATGTGGTGTCATCTACAAATGCAAAAATTGTATTTTTGATTCAATCCGAACCATTAAAGAAAATTGTGAGTAATAGGTGTCCTTCTGGAATACCCCTTCTAACCTCTGCTCTTCTGCATAACTATCTTTTATTTCAATTATCTGTTGTGTCTTAAAGCCAGTAAGCAATCCATTCTGTCAGTTGTCACTGACCCCACATTCTTTCACCTTACTCGTTTGTCTATAATGAGACACCTAAATGAAAGCCTTTTGAAAATTCAAATAAATTATTTTCAGGGCATTACAGTGGGGCGGAACGGTGGCTCAGTGGTTAGCACTGCAGCCTCACAGCGCCAGGGATCCAGGTTCAATTCCAGCCTCGGGTGATTGTCTGTGTGGAATTTGTACATTCTCCCCGTGTCTGTGTGGGTTTCCTCCGGGTGCTCCGGTTTCCTCCCACAGTCCAAAGATGTGCAGGCTAGGTGGATTGGCTGTGCTAAGTTGCCCAAAGTGTTCAGGGGTGTGTGGGTTATAGGGGGATGGGTCTGGGTGGGATGTTTCAAGGGGTGGTGTGGACTTGTAGAGCCGAAGGACCTGTTTCCACACTGTAGGGAATCTAACCATCTCTCTATGTTACATCCTTAAAAAATCAAGAAGTTTGATCAAGAAAGATTTTCCCTTTGGAAATCCATGCCTACGATGTGTTATTATACTTCTCATTTCGAAATGTTATGTGGTTACTGAATCATAGAATCATCCAGCATGGAAATAGACCCTTTGATTCAAGCCAAAGTGTGTAACATTGGGAAAGTGTGACATTAGCACCATCTGACTGTGTGGGATACCCAACTGTTGGGCACTGGGGAGGCACTGGCCCAGTGGTATTATCGCTAAACTATCAATCCAGACACCCAAAGTAATGTTCTGGGGACCTGGGTTTGAATGCCACCACAACTTTGGCAAACTTCAAATTAAATTTAAAAATAAATAAGAATTAGGAGCTAAGAGTCTAATGACGACCATGAAACTGTTGTTGGTTGTTGGGAAAAGAAACATCTAATTCACTAATGTCCTCTGGGGAAGAAAACTACCAATCTGACCTGGTCTGGCCTACATGTGACTCCAGATACTCAGTAATGTGGCTAACTCTTAACTGCCCTCTGGACAATTAGGAGTGGGCAATAAATACCAGTCTATCCAGAGATACCCACATCCTGCGAATGAATAAAAAAAAGTTAGGTTAAACCCGCCACCTCTCTATTCTAAAGTGAACTGGACTCCAATATGTGTGAGTGATAATGGGAACTGCAGATGCTGGAGAATCCAAGATAACAAAGTGTGGAGCGGGATGAACACAGCAGGCCCAGCAGCATCTCAGGAGCACAAAAGCTGACATTTTGGGCCTAGACCCTTCATCAGAGAGGGGTTGGTATAAATGTAAGTGTTTTTCATCCTGCTTCATTAGTCAGTTTGCTGTGGCAATATTCCACCAATATTCTACCCTGATGAAGGGTCGAGGCCCAAAACGTCAGCTTTTGTGCTCCTGAGATGCTGCTTGACTTGCTGTGTTCATCCAGCTCCACACTTTGGACTCCAATATGGATGGTTACAACCCCTGATTATTATGGAGTCACTTTAATAACTCCCAATGTGTCATTCTGATCCGTCTGCTACTTTGATGCCAAATCTCAATCTCTTCACTGTTAACTTGAAGAATTTCTCTCTTTTTTGCCTTGAATAATATAAGAACATGGCACAATGTAGTAGTAGGTGAGCAGCTCTCCTGTTACTCCTTTGGGTCATTGGATGGATGATTCAGTCTCATGTATCAGCAGATATAGATGCTGAAGGGACTATTAGGGCAGCCGGACATGCTAACAGTGGAGAAGGAACATGACCTCAGTGTAAACGTTAACTGTTGAGGTGCAGTATAAATGCAAATCTCCTTCTTTCAGACATTATAGAATGTCAATACATTCTCAGGGCTGAAAAGAGCTTGGTGGCTTTGTTGCAACTCATTAATGAATAAACATTTTAATCTCAGCTTCACTGTATTTGTGTGTCACAATTGTACAATAGTGCGCTGCACTACAAGCTGCTAAATAATAGTCACCTCATAACATGCATGCAAAACAGTAGCTTTAATCCCTTAGTTGCTTCCAAGAAGCACTGACTTTACAACTGTTCTAAATCAGAAAATATAGGGGCATGACTCAATTAAAAGAACAATTACAGTTTCAAGCATATTACTTTGCATGCAAGATTTATTTACTTATTTATTTGGTTCTCTGTATTCCTCCATTTAGTCTTCTGTACTAATTCAACAATGGTTGTCAAGTAATTTTGTCGGTAAGTTATGTCACTATGCAAAACTGGTTATCCCATTTGTATTTAAGTAACAAAATGACATATTTTAAACAGCAACTGAGCCTTTGATTCAAACGTTCATCCAGCAATCTTCCCAGGTAGAATATTGCCACAGCAAACCGACTAATGAAGTAGGATGAAAAACATTTACATTTATACCAACTTTCACAATGACCAGACATTTTTTTGAAGTGTTGCCACTGTTGTAATGTATTGAAAATAACATTCAATGCATGCATAATAAGCTTCCATGAATTAGCAATGTGATTATGACCAGGTCATCTGCTTTTGTAATATTAATTGATACTGATTAATATTAGAAGGACATTTGGAATAATACTTTGAGAATGGTTATGTTCACCTGTGAAGCAGATTGGGCCTCAATTTAAATTATGATGCCTCCTTTTCAACTGCAACTGAAAGATTGAAAACCGAAAAGACATCACTTCCAGCAATGTGGGTCTCTCTTAGTACAGCACAGAAGAAGGGTCTCGACCTGAAATGTTAGCTTTCCTGGTCCTCGTTCGCTACTTGGCCTGCTGTGTTCATCCAGCTTCACACCTCGTTATCACAGAATTGAATTAGCTTTATTTTCACGAGTACTCAGAAGAACACAGTGAAAAGTTTACAAGTCGCCGCTTACAGCACCATCTTAGCTATAAAGTTACCTCGGTACAAGTTCTTCAGTCCAAATTCTGAAAGGAAAAAAGTTAGAAAATTGGAACACTAGAAGATCAGACTACATTTTGTGCATAAGTTAGAGGATGAACATGGACCCACAATCTTTTGACACAGCAGACATACATATGTCAACATTTGATTAAAAGAAAGCCAAAGGGATTTTTGGAATACTCTGTGTGTAGGTTCAAAGAATGGTATATTTTTCTCAGACCATTGGGACCTTATCCCTTTAATCTCCTTTTTTAGATTTACCACTGACTATTTTAGTGTCTAATCTTGTTTTTATCTCCTACTTTCTCTCTACCTCTTCTCAAAGTATTGTATTTGACTGGCATTATTCCCAGGAAATTAATTGGTAAAGGATATAACTGGGGTCAATGTTTACACAATTTCTTAAATATTTAATTAGAATTTCAGATTATAGAAAAAACACATCATTGTCCAACAAGCACAGTAGATGTCAGAGTCTCTTTATAATCACACAAACGAATCCTAAGTGAAAGCCCACGACCTCCCTCCAACTAAACACGGCTAATTTATAGACAACAAATGAAATTCAAATCTTACCTAAGAGTCCACTTATTTATGAACGAACTGAGAAAATGTGTTGCAGTTGAAGAGGGGGCATCACAACCATGTCTAATAATTTTTGGCTCATTCATGGGATCTAGGCATCAATGACAAAGCCAACATTTATTATCCATCCCTAATTGCACAGTCATGAAAACACAGGAGAAGTGAAGAAGGTATTTATCGCTCCGAAACTCTAACATCCTCCTGTCAGTCTAGTAACAAACCAGAATTAAACTTCTCATTGAATCTCAATTTACATTGTAGACTATTCTGAAATTATTATATCTGAGTTTTCTTTTCTCCAAAATATATTTTAGATTTCTCTCTCAGTAATTTAAAATTATGTCACCTAGCCCTACTCACTTGACTTAATAATACTCTAGGTTCCCTTTATCTGTTCCATTTAACATGGTTATTTCTCATCTACATGTGGAGCATTGGCAAATGAATCCAGAAACATGACAGGAGGTAGCACATATGCTGGTGATATCCACTTCAACTCATCACCCACCTCTCTTGAACACTCCACTGCATCTATGTTGCAAACTACATGTTCAATATCAAATCCTGGATGAGGCTTTCTTTTCTTAATTAAACGTTGGGAGGATTCCACTGATTCCCCTTCTGGTCTGTCTCAGATTGCTAACAACTTCAATATCCCTGAATTGAACTTTTGTTCCTATAATCAGACTGCAGAATGGTTGACTTTTTCAACCTGCAAAACATTTTTTTCATATTCACTCATAGGATGCGGATCGTGAGGCTGGGCCAGCATTTATTGCCTAACTCTAACTGGTCTTGACAATGTGGTGTGACATTTCGACACTGTCTGAGTGGAGTTTGCACATTGTCCCCCTGTTTGCATAGGTTTCCTCTGGGTGCTCTGGTTTTCTCCCACAGTCCAATGATGTGCAGGTTAGGTGGATTAGTCATGCCAAAATTGCCCTGTAGTATCCAGGGATGTGTAGGTTGGGTGGGTTAGCCATGGTATGGGGATGGTGTGAGGGGTGGGCTGGGTGGGTTGCTCTTTGAAGTGTCAGTGCAGTCCTGATTGGTCAAAAGACCTCTTACTGCACTGCTGGGATTATATGATTCTGTGTGAGGACCCACAACCATCCTCTTCTCAAAATGTTGCATCTGTCTGGTGTTATGCCCTAAGAAGTTGGCTGGTAAAGGATATAACTGGAGGCAATATTCACACAATTTCTTCAATATTTATTGAGAATTACAGATAATAATATCACTTACCTAAACCCCTACCTCAACCCAACTGCAGATAAAAATCCTCATCTGCAGTTTTGTTAACTCCCAGGTCGATTATTTCAATGGAATATACTTACAAAATACTGCTGCCTGTGCCTTTACTCACACCATATCTTTTTCGCTCATCATCCTGTTTCCCATTCCTGAATGATCCAATTTTAAAGTTCTCACCCTCGTTTACAACATCTCCATTACAGGTTCATCACAGACCAGCTCAATCCTGTCCTCATCTGACATCCACATGCACATGGCTTTCTAGTAAGTGCCTTTAGATGTGTTAGGGTAGAGAACCCTTCCATTGCTATCCTCTGTAAATTAATGCTGTTGTGAAAGACATAATGAAAAATATACCTTGTTCAAATGGCATATTGATCCAAAATAGGGAGAGCTGTCTCACAGACTAGACAAACTACAGTTTGACAACTGCACTCTTTATCCGCAAACTATTAAATATTAAAGAGCCAAGCTTGCTGCATTAGAGATTGTTTTTCAGCAGGATAAGCTTTCAGAAAAAGCTCCAACGGTTCAATTGAAATAGTGTTACACTGGTCTCTAACACAGATTAATTGATATGGTTGTACCAATTAAGCTCAGCAAATATTCAGATGTTCCAAAGTCAGAACAATATATTTCCTTTAATAGGGAGAGTCACTTCAGGGTGCGCTTATGTATATTTGTCCATTTAATTGGAATATTGAAACTGCCTCATCTGTGGTATGTTTTAGTGAGAGGTGACAGTGTTGTGGTATTAATCCTGGAGCAGTAAGCCAGAAACCCAGGCAATGTTCCTGGGACATGGGTTTGAATTTGAATCTATTAAAATCTGGAATTAAAAAGTCTTACGGTGACCATAAAACCATTGTAGGAAATTTGCCATTTCTGGTCTACATGTGACATCAGACCCACAGCATTGTGATTGATTCTTAACTGCCTTCTTAATTGAACTAGCAAGACGTTCAGTTGTAACATACAGCTAAACAGTCTCAAAAAGGGAATGAAACTGGATGAAGTACCTGAAATTGATCTGAAGACAGAAAACACAGCCCTATTTGCCATGCAAAGCTTTTCTTACAAACATCTAGGGGCAAGTAACAAAATGGGAAGAGCTGTCTCACAGCCTTGACATGCAACTTCCAGACATAATCATACTCTTAGATAAATGCTTTACGTACAGTGTCCCAGACACCACCATCACCATCCCAACAGATGTTCTGTCCCACCAATAGGGTAAATCCAGCAGTAGTATACAGTCAGGAGGAAGTTGTGCTTGAAGTCTTCAATGTTGACTCCACACCCCATGGTATCAGGAGATGGGCATGGAAACCACAAACAACCACCTAGCAACCGATGTCCATTTCAAGCCCACCGACTCCCACAGCTACCTGGAATACCCCTCCTCCCACCCACCTTCCTGCAAAAATTCCATCCCCTATTCCCAATTCCTTTGGCACCGCCGCATCTGCTCCCAGGATGAGGCATTCCACTACCACACATCCCAGATGTCCTCATTCTTCAAGGACTGCAACATCCCCCCCCGCAGTGGTCGAGAACACCCTCAACTGTGTCTCCCGCATTTCCCACAACTCATCTCTCACACCCCGTCCCTGCAATAACCGCCAAAAGAGAATCCCCCTCGTCCTCACATATCACCCCACCAACCTCCGGATACAACACATCATCCTCCGACACTTCCGCCATCTACAATCCGACCCCACTACCAAAGACATTTTTCCATCCCTACTCTTGTCTGCCTTCCGGAAAGATCACTCTCTCCGGGACTCCCTTGTCTGCTCCACACTCCCATCCAACCCCACCACGCCTGGCACTTTCTGCTGTAACCGCAGGAAGTGCTACACTTGCCCCCACACCTCCTCCCTCACCCACATCCTAGGCCCCAAGATGACTTTACACATCAAGCAGATGTTCACCTGCACATCTGCCAACGTGGCATATTGCATCTGCTGTACCCATTGTGGCTTCCTCTACATTGGGGAAACCAAGCGGAGGCTTGGGGACCGCTTTGCAGAACACCTACACTCAGTTCGCACGAAACAACTTCACCTCCCAGTCGCAAACCATTTCAACTCCACCTCGCATTCCTTAGATGACATGTCCATCCTGGGCCTCCTGCAGTGCCACAATGATGTCACCAGAAGGTTGCAGGAACAGCAACTCATATTATGCCCTGGAACACTGCAGCCCAATGGTATCAATGTGGATTTCACAAGCTTCAAAATCTCCCCTCCCCCCCAAAACCAGCCCAGCTCGTCCCTGCCTCCCTAACCTGCTCTTCCTCTCACCTATCCTCTCCTCCCACCTCAAGCCGCACCTCCATTCCCTACCTCCTAATCTCATCCCGTCCCCTTGACCTGTCTGTCCTCCCCAGACTGACCTATCCCCTCCCTACTTCCCCACCTAGTCTCACCTCTACAGGCTCCATCCCCGCTCCTTTAACTTGTCTGTCTCCTCTCCACTTATCTTCTCCTCTATCTACCTTCGATCTGCCTCCCCATCTCTCCCTATTTATTTCAGAATCCTCTCCCCATCCCCGTTTTCTGATGAAGGGTCTAGGCCCGAAACATCAGCTTTTGCACTCCTAAGATGCTGCTTGGCCTGCTATGTTCATCCAGCTCCACACTTTGTTATCTCAGATTCTCCAGCATCTGTAGTTCCCATTATATCTGCTGATTACCATACTGCCCCCTCAGAAGATGAATCAGTACTCCTCCACATTTATTAACACTTGGAAGAAACAGTGAGGGTGGCAAGTGCACAGAGTTGAGTGGGGGACTTCAATGTCCACCATCAAGAGTAGCTCAGCAGCACCACTTGATCAAACTCGTTGAATCCTGAAGAATATGGTTGCTAGGCTGGGTCTGTGATTGGTGGTGAGGAAACTATTAAGAAGGAAAAACATATTTGACTTCATCCTCAAAAAATTGTCTGCTGTAGGTGCATCTGTCCTTGATAGTATCAGTTGGAGTGACAACTGCACTGAACTTGTGGAGACTCAGTCCGTTCTTCCCAGTGAGGGTACCCTTCATTGTGATGTGTGACATTAATACTGTGTTAAATGGGATGGACTTCAAACATATCCAGCAACTCAAGACAGGGTATCCATGAGGTGCTGTGGGTCACCAGCAGTTCCAGAGTTATAGAACATAGAACATAGAACAGTACAGCACAGAACAGGCCCTTCAGCCCACAATGTTGTGCCGACCATTGATCCTCATGTATGCACCCTCAAATTTCTGTGACCATATGCATGTCCAGCAGTCTCTTAAATTACCCCAATGACCTTGCTTCCACAACTGCTGCTGGCAACGCATTCCATGCGTTATACCCAGTTATACTCAATCACAATCTGCAACTTTGTAGCCCAGCATATCTTCCACTCAACCATTATCATCAAGCTAAGGGAGCAATCCTGATTCAATGGAGAGTGCAGGAGGGCATGCCAGGAGTAACACAAGGTATACCTAAATATGAAGTCAACCTGGTGAAGCAAAAAAAGAGGATACTTGGTTTAGTTAATAGCAAGTGTAGACAGAAATAAGCAAATCCATAAACTACAGGTCAAATCTCTGCATTGCAGTCCTGCCACATCTAGTTTCGAATGGTGGTGGGCAATTAGACAGCTCAATGGAAGGCAAGGTTCCACAAATATCCCCATCCTGAATGACTGGGGAGTCCAATTCATTGGTACAAAAATAAGGCTGAAGCACATAAAGCAACCTTCAGCAAGAAGTGCTGAGTAGCTGATCCATCTTGGTCTATGCCTTAGGTCCCCAACTTAAAACAGATGCCAGACTTCAGCCAATTTGATTTCCTCCATGTACTATCAAGTTGACAGCATTGGATACTGCAGACACTATGGAGCTTGACAACATTCCAGCAATAGGATCAAAGGCCTATGTTCCATAACTTGCTACACCCCTAGCCAAGCTGTTCCAATACAGCTGCAACACTGGCATCTACCCGATAGTATTGAAGCTTGCCTGACATGTCCTGTGCACAAAACGCAAGACAAATCCAACCTGCCCAATGGATTCACAGTTTGGGTTTTGCAAACGCAGACAGAAGAGCTGAATTCCAGAGTTGTGTGTGAGTGACTGTTGTCGCTATCTTGGCCACATTTGACTGAGTGTAGCATCAAAGAGTTCTAGCAAAACTCAAGTCATTGAGAATCATATACTTGTTAAAAAATCTCTTTTATGGGATGTAGGCATGGAATGCCCACAAGAGGATTATTGCTCTTTCTGGTTGCCCTTGACAAAATAGTGATAAGCTACTTGAACCACTGTAATCATGAATGTGATGGAATATTCCCCACTTGCCTGAATGGGTGCAGCTCCAATGACACTCAAAAGGCTTTTAGGAAGACAAATATGGAAACATCGTCACCTTCAAGTTCCCCTCCAAGTCACTCACCATTCTGACTTAGAAATGTGTATCGCCATTCCTTCACTGTCATTGTGTCAAATCCTGGAAATCCCTGTCTTACTGCATTGTGAATCTACCTACAGTACATGGACTGCTGTAGTAAGAGCAACTAGGGACATGCAACAAATGTTGGCTAGTCAGCGAAACCAATGACCCATGAATGAATTAAAGGACTCTACCCAGAAGATTCTTTGTCTCTCCGTATAGGTCATCATGCTAACTTTCCCTTACCATCCTGGATGAAGGGAAGTAAATCTTACAAAGCATCTTTGATCTGGACAATCTAAAACACTGGGGCATGTAAGATATTAAAATGTGAGGCTGGACGAACACAGCAGGCCAAGCAGCATCTCAGGAGCACAAAAGCTGACGTTTCGGGCCTAGACCCTTCATCAGAGAGGGGGATGGGGGGAGGGAACTGGAATAAATAGGGAGAGAGGGGGAGGCGGACCGAAGATGGAGAGCAAAGAAGATAGGTGGAGAGGGTGCAGACACTTGCAGCCATGCGCCGGCACCTCCAGGCACTGCAATCCAGCCTGCCCCAGCTCAGAGCCTCCCTCTCCCAGACCTGCAAAGGACCCCTGCTGTTTTTTATCCTCCGCAGGATCCACAGACTGAACACCCAGTTCCACTCAGCTTTACTGGACACCAAAAATCGTAAGTACAACCAACTCACGGGCCCCTGCCACCCACAAGAGGATTCCTGCGCCTCCCAAATCCCGACTCTGTCCCTGCCCCTCCCCCACCATGCACCCGCCGCCATTGACCATGAGGACACGGCCGGAGACCCCACCGATGACGTCACATCCGCCTCCGCCGGCCACAGAACTTCCGGAACCGCTGCTGCAGTCACCACCTCCACGTCCAGGTACTACAGCCCACACACCACCCTCACCTCAGCTGCTGCCGCCCACCCCGATCCTCCCACCGCCGACGGAACCCCGCCCACGGCCGACGCCGACGGAACCCCGCCCACGGCCGACGCCGACGGAACCCCGCCCACGGCCGACGCCGACGGAACCCCGCCCACGGCCGACGCCGACGGAACCCCGCCCACGGCCGACGCCGACGGAACCCCGCCCACGGCCGACGCCGACGGAACCCCGCCCACGGCCGACGGAACCCCGCCCACGGCCGACGACATCATCGCTCCGCCCACAACCTCCACAGCCTGCAACCCCAGAGGAGACAGCCACCCTGAGCCCTGCCGAATCTTCACCATCCCCCCAGACCTCCCACTGACTGAGGACGAACGGTCAGTCCTTAGCAAGGGGCTCACCTTTGTCCCCCTACAACCACACATCAACGAATACCAGTCACGGTCGGACATAGAGCAGTTTTTCCGCCGTCTTCGCCTGCATGCCTACTTCTTCAACCGGGAACCCAACCCTCCTTCCACTGACCCCTTCACCCGCTTCCAACACAAGTCCTCCTCCTGGACACCACCCCCAGGCCTCCTACCCTCCCTCGACCTCTTCATCTCCAACTGCCGTCGAGACATTAACCGCCTCAACCTCTCCACCCCTCTCACCCACTCCAACCTCTCCCCCGCAGAACGGGCAGCCCTCCGCTCCCTCCGCTCCAACCCCAACCTCACCATCAAACCTGCAGACAAGGGTGGCGCAGGGGTAGTATGGCGCACTGACCTCTACATCGCCGAGGCCAGACGCCAACTCTCCGACACCACCTCCTACCGCCTCCTCGATCATGACCCCACACCCGAGCACCAAACCATCATCTCCAACACCATTCATGACCTCATCACCTCAGGGGACCTCCCACCCACAGCCTCCAACCTCATTGTTCCCCAACCCCGCACAGCCCGTTTCTATCTCCTTCCCAAAATCCACAAACCTGCCTGCCCTGGTCGACCCATCGTCTCAGCCTGCTCCTGCCCCACCGAACTCATCTCCACCTATCTGGACTCCATTTTCTCCCCTTTGGTCCAGGAACTCCCCACCTATGTCCGTGACACCACCCACGCCCTCCACCTCCTCCAGGACTTCCAATTCCCTGGCCCCCAACACCTCATATTCACCATGGACGTCCAGTCCCTGTACACCTGCATTCCGCATGGAGATGGCCTCAAGGCCCTCCGCTTCTTCCTGTCCCGCAGGCCCGACCAGGCCCCCTCCACCGACACTCTCATCCGCCTAGCGGAACTCGTCCTCACACTCAACAACTTCTCTTTTGACTCCTCCCACTTCCTACAGACTAAGGGGGTGGCCATGGGCACCCGCATGGGCCCCAGCTATGCCTGCCTCTTTGTAGGTTACGTGGAACAGTCCATCTTCCGCACCTACACAGGCCCCAAACCCCACCTCTTCCTCCGGTACATTGATGACTGTATCGGCGCCGCCTCTTGCTCCCCAGAGGAGCTCGAACAGTTCATCCACTTCACCAACACCTTCCACCCCAACCTTCAGTTCACCTGGGCCATCTCCAGCACATCCCTCACCTTCCTGGACCTCTCAGTCTCCATCTCAGGCAACCAGCTTGTAACTGATGTCCATTTCAAGCCCACCGACTCCCACAGCTACCTAGAATACACCTCCTCCCACCCACCCTCCTGCAAAAACTCCATCCCCTATTCCCAATTCCTCCGCCTCCGCCGCATCTGCTCCCACGATAAGACATTCCACTCCCGCACATCCCAGATGTCCAAGTTCTTTAAGGACCGCAACTTCCCCCCCACGGTGATTGAGAACGCCCTTGACCGCGTCTCCCGCATTTCCCGCGACACATCCCTCACACCCCGCCCCCGCCACAACCGCCCCAAGAGGATCCCCCTCGTTCTCACACACCACCCTACCAACCTCCGGATACAACGCATTATCCTCCGACACTTCCGCCATTTACAATCCGACCCCACCACCCAAGACATTTTTCCATCCCCACCCCTGTCTGCTTTCCGGAGAGACCACTCTCTCCGTGACTCCCTTGTTCGCTCCACACTGCCCTCCAACCCCACCACACCCGGCACCTTCCCCTGCAACCGCAGGAAATGCTACACTTGTCCCCACACCTCCTCCCTCACCCCCATCCCAGGCCCCAAGATGACATTCCACATTAAGCAGAGGTTCACCTGCACATCTGCCAATGTGGTATACTGCATCCACTGTACCCGGTGCGGCTTTCTCTACATTGGGGAAACCAAGCGGAGGCTTGGGGACCGCTTTGCGGAACACCTCCGCTCAGTTCGCAACAAACAACTGCACCTCCCAGTCGCAAACCATTTCCACTCCCCCTCCCATTCTCTTGACGACATGTCCATCATGGGCCTCCTGCACTGCCACAATGATGCCACCCGAAGGTTGCAGGAACAGCAACTCATATTCCGCCTGGGAACCCTGCAGCCATATGGTATCAATGTGGACTTCACCAGTTTCAAAATCTCCCCTTCCCCCACTGCATCCCTAAACCAGCCCAGTTCATCCCCTCCCCCCACTGCACCACACAACCAGCCCAGCTCTTCCCCCCCACCCACTGCATCCCAAAACCAGTCCAACCTGTCTCTGCCTCCCTAACCGGTTCTTCCTCTCACCCATCCCTTCCTCCCACCCCCAGCCGCACCCCCAGCTACCTACTAACCTCATCCCACCTCCTTGACCTGTCCGTCTTCCCTGGACTGACCTATCCCCTCCCTACCTCCCCACCTACACCCTCTCCACCTATCTTCTTTGCTCTCCATCTTCGGTCCGCCTCCCCCTCTCTCCCTATTTATTCCAGTTCCCTCCCCCCATCCCCCTCTCTGATGAAGGGTCTAGGCCCGAAACGTCAGCTTTTGTGCTCCTGAGATGCTGCTTGGCCTGCTGTGTTCGTCCAGCCTCACATTTTGTTGTCTTGGAGTCTCCAGCATCTGCAGTTCCCATTATCTCTGGCATGTAAGATATTAATCGTTTTGGACTGAAATGATGAGGAATTACTTCACTTGAAAGCTTGTGAAATCTTAGGAAATTTTTTGTCCCAGAGGGCTGTGGATGCATCATTGTTCAATATATTTAAGGGCGGGAAAGACAGATTTTTGGTCTCCCAGGGAATCAAGGCATATGGGGTAGGGGGTGTCAGGAAAGTGGAGTTGAAGGTCGAGATCAGCCGTGGTCATATTGAATAGCAGAGCAGGTCCAACAGAACAAACAATCTATTCTTGCTCATATTTCTTAGGGTCAGGTTGGAGGTGGGAATTGTGCCAATTCCAGTTGTTTCAATCCCACCCTCTGCCTGGCAGTACCCACTCAATGCTGTCTTTGTGGCAGGGTGATGCCAATGAGCTGAAATTGGTAACTCTGTCTCAGGACAAAAACTCAAAGCTGAAAGGAAGGAGGGTGGATGCTGAAGTTCTGTAGATGAGTGCAAAGACCCCTAATCTGTCATCCAGCTCTTCATTCTTATCCCATGTCTTTTCTTCTTTTAAATTCATTCACAGGATGTGGGCGTCACTGGCCAGGTCGGAATTTATTGCCTGTTTTGTGGTTAGTTGGCTCGCGAGACTGTTTTGTTGTTCTGCAGATGTTTCATTACCCTGATGGGTAACATCATCAGTGCAGCCTCCAATGAAGCGCTATTGCATTTTTCCACTTGTTATTTGATCGCTGGTGTCCATCGAGCTGAATAACCTCACTTCCAGTTTTCCTTTGCAATGGAGTGTTTTTGGGGTCGAGCTCTACGTGTTTGTTGATGGCTTTCTTATTGCCTGTCCCTAATTGCCCAGAGGACAGATGACGGTCCTCCACATTGCTGTGGGCCTGTCGTCATATATACACCAGACCGGGTAACGATGGCAGTTTCCTTCCCTAAACGGCATTAGTGAACCAAATGAGGTTTTCCATTGCGCCTATGCATCTCACATCTTCCTATACTCCTCAAGCCTGCAGAATCCATTGCCTCACATCCCATGCACCACCTCAGTTCCTGTATCCCCTCATTCCTCATTTGGAATTTCTCAGAAACCACTACCTTCAGAACTCATAATCTCTGTACTAACATTTGGAAGTACTTGGGAATCTGCTTTATGCTATTAACCATTATGCTATTAAAAGATCACAAAACTGCCAAAATAAACAAATACAAATTTACCCTGACAGATGTGCCATCAACACCTACTGAGCTGCATCCATTATTGGGTTTGAAAGCCATCCATGCACATATAATAGATTCCACAGCACAACTGTATTGATAAAACCTCCAAAAATAAGCAATTCAAAGAGTTCAGCCTTCTCTTCAAACTTTGCAATAGGGAAGCAGACATTGAAGCTAAAATTCAATGGAAACGTTGAAGCCAAAAGGACAATTGAAACAATAAAATTTGAATTTTAATATAATGCAATTCAGAAGGCACTTCATGTGCTAGATAATGTATTCAAACACATTGAAAGGCTTTTAAACTTTTACAAAGCATGTCAATTTAAAAGTCACTTTCCATTTCAGAATATGTCATCAATCACTGAGGAGTTAGCAGGAAGCGGGAGTCGCCAGGTTACTGCTCTGATTTTCATGTTGGAAATTGTTGCCATCTAGTTTTTAAGCAGCAGGTGGAAGACACAGAAAATACATATGAGTGAGGCAGGATAATGTAATAATGAGGATGTTATTGCATTCAAACAAGTCTCTCTTCACTCGTTTGTGAGAATCAACACTTGGTTGGAAAATAGGGATTTTTCTTGTAATATTGAATTAACTTTCTCATCAGGGTCCAGGTTGTTCAATGGGAAGGTTCCATGCTATGATTTATTAATGTATGCTTGCAGGATCAGACACAGAAGAGCGAAAAAAAACAAATAAATAGCCTGACTCACCCGATGAGTCACATTGTAAATTCCATGACTTTGTTGCGAGACACTTAACAAGCAATGTGTGTCTCATATCATATCTTGCCCCTTGAAGAAGTAAAAGAATATGCCACTTCAGAACTCAGTAAAAGGAAACACGCAAATGGATCTCTAAGCACAAAATCATCAACAAAGTACTGCCAGGGTACAATGCTTGAAATGGTTTGTCATGCATGTTATAACAAGATTGATGGCGATGCATCGAGCTGACAAGCCCACAATGTCTTCTTCTGTTGAACATCTGGGTTGTTGGATAAATGTAATTGTCTTAAGCTTTTAGAATGGCAGGCCAGGGATCTTATTTGAGTGGGAGGCAAAAGTTCGAAAGCAAGTTGAAGTTTTGCAATTAAGTTCATGGAATCTTGCAGGCAGGCTGGCTTTCTCGGGATCAGGAAGCTATTTTACAAACTTTAGTATGTGATAAATACCCATTATCCTGGGATTAGTCTCACAAGTGCAATCTTGTTAGTCAAGATTGGGAAGCATGTTTGTCCTCAAACCCGACTGCATTTATGAGGTGTGTACCTTGTTGACGTAGACCTCTTTCTCTAAACTCCAAGTAAGTATAAACTTCTTCTGTTCTTTGTCTCCTTCAGAGCCAAGGCGTTTCTTCACACAAACACTTAGGAATGACACCTTCCAATGTTAATCAACTCATGTAAAGTCTCAGTTATAAGCAACCTGGCTTATTATTAAAAATTACTCAGGGATGAATACTGACTGGGCCAACAAGTCTGGCCAAGTAAAGCAGCCTCTCTGGCTTAGGCCAGCAAATTTGACCTAGAGAGACAAGTGTGGCCAAACTCTAGAGACAGCTTAACTCAAAAAGCCATCTTCGTGATTATGTCTGCACCCGATGCAAGTCCATGGTGAAAAGCTATTAGATGTGTATGTTCTCCTAATTGTGATGAAAAGCCAATGAGCTGGTGGTGCATGAACTGCCGAATGTTGTAGCTTCTTTTATGTTTTAAGTATGAACCCTGGATGATATGGAAGAGGGAATACCATTGTAGTGTTAGTAGTGCAATATTGGTGAATGCAAGGCAGAAATGGACTTTAAATGCACAATGCATCCGATGGAGATGACTGGTACCCAACCTCCTGAGTGACAGTCCTCTGCACTGGCAATGTTATCATGCTAATTCACACTCACAGCAGCATGAAGCATTGACTAGACAATGCTATGCACATTGGCAGAGTGCGGAAGATCATTCATCCTCATGGGGCATGGGAGGCAGGCTCTCATGAGCCTTCCATGGGCACTGATCTCTGTCGCCATAGGTTGCCTTCATCAGTTGGGACAGCCTTGTTTTGTCATTCATGGGTAAAAGAACTTTCCTTCTCTTCTGGATAGCCACTAGAAGAACATCTCAGAAGGCATTACTGAAGTCTGATGCCACATTTTGCTTGGTTGCTGACATCTGCAGGGATAGTGGAGGATGATGAATAGGTTAAGTGGCTCCTGAGTTGCAGAGAGCGATGTGCTGTCTGGGTGCCTTTTAATCATGGTGCTCAGAAATTGGAGACTGAAAAGTCCCAATAGGGGGCAGAACTTCTTGCCGATAAAATTAGGTATTTTAGCAAGCATGAAGATGTAATGAGGTCAGAAGAAATTAATCACACGGGAAAGTCTGAATGGCCTGCAAGAAACATCCTCCAACTTTTACATCAGCCCCCACACTTAGCATCAACAAAAGAAAATTCCATCCATGTTTTTCACCTGTGACCCATAAGCCACTATACAGGACTTGTATCTATATTTTTAGTCAATGTATTGCAACAATCAGCCACAAACACTCTGTGGAATGACCCCTTGTATTTCATGAAGTGTCAATTCATAGTCTTGATGGAATTAATCATGCTGCTAATGGACAGTTGGTCATGAGGTGATAATGTCATGTGTCTAAATCAGAAATAAAAGCTTAAATTCATGTAACAGTTTTGACATAATGCAATATCGAAAGGCACTTCATAGGCATTTTATGAAACAAAGTACAACATGCTGAAATAAAAGTACCTTAATCAGAGAGCTCTCATGAGTCGAATTCATATCACACTTTTGAAAATATTTTTAAATGTCTATTTACTCCTGGGTGAATAATTGTTGTTAGAGATTCTAAGGATGCAACTTTCCAAGTGAGATACATGTTGCTTCAGGGAAACCAGGAAGGAGGTTGAAAAATCATTAGGCTTTGAGTAGGCGTATTGTTGAGGGAATATAAGATGGGTCATGTAAGAACAATGTGAGAAATAAAAAAAGGGATGGCCAACTTATTGGGATTGTAATGGACCTCCCAATAGTCGGTGAGAAATTTAGAAACAAATTTGTAAGGAGATCCCAGTTATCTATAAGAACAATAGGGTGGTGATGGTAGGGGATTCTACCTTTCCAATTGTAGATTGGAACTGCCATGGTGTGAAGAGCTTGAATGGAGAGGAATTTGTTAAGTGTCTACAAGAAAATTTTCTGATTGAGCATGTGGATATACCTACTGGAGAAGGTGCAAAATTTGACCAACTTTTGGGAAGTAAGGTAGGGCAGGTGACTGACGTATCAGTGGGGGAGAACTTTGGGGCATGTGACCATAATTCTATTAGTTTTAAAATAGTGATGGGAGAAGGATAAACGGGATCTAAAAGTTAAAGTTCTAAATCGGAGGAAGGACGATTTTGACAGGATTAGGCAAGAACTTTCAAAAGGTAATGGGGGTTTGGGGCAGATATTTGCAGGTAAAGGGGTAGCTGGAAAATGGGAAGCCTTCAAAAACGAGATAACTGGTAACTGGGGAGAGAATAGGGCTCTTTGAAGATCAACAAGGCCTATGTGTGAAACTGCAGGAGATGGGAGAGATACGAAATGAGCATATAGCATCAGTGTTTACTATGAGAGAGACATGGAAAACTTAGAACGTGGGGAAATAATTAGTGACATCTGGAAAAATGACCATATTACAGAGGGTGTAGTGCTGGACATCTTAAAATACACAAAGACAGATAAATCGCTGGGACCTGATCAGGTGGACCCTAGAACTCTGTGGGAAGCTATGGAAGTGATTGCTGGGACTCATGCTGAGATATTTGTATCATTGATAGCCACAGATGAGATACTGGAAGACTGAAGGCTGGCTAATCACAGAATCATAGAAACCCTACAGTGTGGAAACAGATCATTTGGCCCAACAAATCCACACCGCCCCTCTGAAGAGCATCCCACCCAGACCAATTCTCCCACCCCTGCATTTCCCTTGTCTAACACACCTAACCTAAACATCCCTAGGTACTACGGACAATTTAGCACAGCCAATCCACCTAGCCTGCACATCTTTGGACTGTGGGAGGAAATCAGAACACCCGGCGGAAACCCATGCAGAAGGTGCAAACTCCAAATAGACAATCGCCCGAGGCTGGAATCAAACCCGGGTCCCTGGCACTGTGAGGCAGTAGTGCTAACCACTGACCCACCATACCGCCTAATGTGGTGCCACTATTTAAGGCAGGTGGTAAGGAAAAGCCAGGGGAGTATACACTGGTGAGCCTGACATCAATGATGGACAAGTTGCTGGAAGGAATCCAGACGGACAGGATTTACACATATTCGGAAAAGCAAGGACTGATTAAGGATAGTCAAATGGCTTTGTGCGTGGGAAATCATGTCTCACTAGCTTGATTGAGTTTTTTTCAAGTTAAATAAAGAGGATTGACAAGGGTTAAGCATTGGATGTGATGTATATGGACTTCAGTAAGGCACCTGATGAAGGGTCTAAGCCTGAAACGTCAGCTTTCCTGCTCCTATGATGCTGCTTGGCCTGCTGTGTTCATCCATCTCTACACCTTGTTATCTCGGATTCTCCAGCATCTGCAGGTCCTACTATCTCTGATACAATTTTGATATCGAACTGGCTCAAAGGTCGAAGGCAAAGGGTGGAGTTGTGGAGGGTTGCTTTTCAGACTGGAGACTTGTGACCAGCAGTGTGCTACAAGGAGTCATGCTGGGTACACTGCTATTTGTCATTAATCTAAATGATCTGGATATTAACAAAGGAGGTATGGTTAGTAAGTTTGCAGATGACACAAAAATTGGAGATATTGTGAACCATTGGGTTAAGAAGAGGTCTGAATCTTAGTGGCAAGGAAGTCCATGGACTCCTTACATATTATTAGAGGTGAGGTTGGATGAGAGAAGGGAGGGTGGTTTAAGATACTCCGTTTATGGAGAAGAGTAATAAAGGGCTAGCTTTGCCTTCAAGATGATTCTGCAATATTGAGCAATATCACTGAGAGCTTTAAGTGGTGAGATCTATGATGATTAATTAAACCTTTTCAAGGTTCAACATTCAAGCTCATTTCCTTGTCCATCCAGAAGGGGATTTGAGTCTGTATTGTAGAAATGACCAGGATTAGAAAGAGCAGAGGACAACAAAAATAGAGGAGATGCTGAGTTTAGTAAGATTGATAACTGCAGGAGTGATTTTGTGAATGGAAGGTAAAGGCTAGAGAGTTTGAAACGTGAAAATGCAACTGCAAGTGATTTTTTTTTTGCCCAGGGTCTACATTTAAGTAAATGGAAATAGTAAAGGTAAGGGGGATATAGGTGGAGAATGATACAAGGCAATGATTAGAAAGTCGTCCTGTTGTGATGATAGGTGCATAACAGGTCAGAAGAGTCATTTGAAACATCATTTCAGTGCATCATTAGCATCTAGGCCTAGTAGAATTAGTTTCTGATCAAGAACCACACCTTGTTTAAAATAAGAGAACTATTTAAACCAGTCAGACAATCATGAACTCTGCACACAGCAACAGGAGTGAATCTGGGCTGCAGTCTAAACAATGTTACTTGTTAATTTCAGCAAGTGAACAGCTAATCCGAGACATTGCAACTGAGGTGAAGCTGCAGTCCAGTTGAAATGTATAGCCATGGGAAATCCAAGAAATCTTTCTTGATACCCTCTTCCCTTTCACTGGCTCAAAATCAATTAAACATTTCAAACTTTTTTTTTGTTCCAATCAAAGGTCATTGGCCAGGTAAAATAAATGCACAGAGGCCAGTATCCCATCACCAAGTCACCTTTTAGTTACACATGCACACACATGGGCTCTGACCAGCCAGCTCAGAGACCGTCCCGAGAATAAGGAGGCTCTGAATCTCCTGTTGATTTCAATCAGCCAGAGTTCCATGATTGGGCCAGGCTAACAACCCCAATCAGGGAACTCATAATCAGTGAGAACCACCTGGCCCTCATTTCAATCAGTACGTCCCTCCACCATTAACTCCAGGAATTAGGACTGCTTTTTCTCTTCTAGCTTCTCCAGGAACCTTTTTGTCCCAGGTCTGGTTCCTTAGACTGACTCAGATATGGGTGGCGTGTGCTTGATCATAGTCTGTCTCTGGTGCCCTGAACATCTTGGGAGAGTTTCCTCTTCTTCTTCAGATGGTAATGGTATCAAGGCTGCATGCATCGAGGACTCTCAGGTTTCTTTAACACTAGACAAAAGGTGAGAACCCGCAGTTTCTGATCGCCTTTCTGGCTGTTCTGAGGGGCCAGGAATGTTCTGCTCCTGAGATAGCGGGAACTGCAGAAACTGCAGAATCTGAGATAACACGGTGTAGAGCTGGATGATCACAGCAGGCGAAGCAGCATCAGAAGAGCAGGAAAGCTGATGTTTCAGGCCTAGACCCTTCTTCAGAAATGGGGGAGTCAGATGGGGTTCTGAAATAAATAGGGAGAGAGGGGGAGGCGGATGTCCACTGAGGCCTTTCCGGAGGGAGGAGGGTGACTTCTTCAAGGTAGGCATCCTTAGAAGAGGCTTCACAGTGGGATTAAAGTAGTTTCAGAGATTGTAGGAACTGCAGATGCTGGAGAATCTGAGGTAATAAGGCGTGGAGCTGGATGAACACAGCAGGCCAAGCAGCACTCCTGCCCTGTTTGTGGGTTTTGCAGCTTTAATGCAGTCCATGCACTTGTTCAACATTGTCTCACCTACCTGAACTTTATACGCCACTGGGCCTGTCCTCATGCCTACCATGCCTCTTACCCATGCAGGGCCAGTTCCGTGGTTTCAGCATCAAATTTTATCTCCGGAAATAAACTGTCTCCCTCACTTAGAGGAGTTTTGTGACCTGCATTGGTGTTCTTCGTGCTGTGTTCATCCAGCTCTACTCCAAGATCAGGAAGATCAGATTTAACCTGGTCTGAAGTCTTCTTGCCATTCGAAACTCTGCTGGAATTATCCCTGCAGTTGCATGAGGGGTGGTCCTATAATCACATAGGAACTTGGGCAGTTTGGTATGAGTGAAGCTGTAGGCTATTTCTTTAAGCCTGCTTTCAAAATTTGGACTGCTCTTTCTGCCAGAGTATTTGGTGATGGATGGTATGGAGCTGTCCTTATATGCTGAATGCCATTCAATTTTAGGAAGTACTAAAATCCCACTCTTTGTCACCCCAGAAACAACTGCACTGAGGGTTCACCATGTCACCCTTTATTTATATGTGCACAGTACAAGGTATCTGATCAGTCAGCTTACAGCCAGTCCCTAGAATGAGGATACTTAGAATCTCCAGTTTATATCAGTCAGCTAGGACTCCCTGATTCGCCCAGGTTAATAAAACCAATCAAGAATCTCATAAGTTCCACCTGGCACTGGTTCCAATCACTACACCAGGACTGTTCACTCTTTTTCGCTGTTCCTAGATGCAGCCAAACCTGCTGAGTATTTCTATCATTTCCTGACTTTATTTCAGACTTCAAATATTTGCAGTACTTTAGTTATGAAGGTAGGTGAGCTAGTAATATTAGAAATGATAGTAAAACCTTCTTTCAATACATAAGAAACAAACAAGAGGCAAAAGTAGATATTGATGCTGGAAGGCTAGTGATGGGAGATAAGGAGGTAGCTGAAGAACTTAATAAGTACTTTGCGTCAGTCTTCACAGTGGAAGACGTGAGTAGTATGCCAACAATTAGGGAGAGCCGGGGGCAGAGTTGAATCTGGTAGGCATTACAAAAGAGAAGGTGCTAGAAAAGCTAAAAATTGATAAATCTCCTGGCCCCAGTGGGCTACATCCTAGAGTTCTGAGGGAGGTGGCTGAGGAAATAGCGGAGGCTTTGGTCGCGATCTTTCAAAAGTCACTGGAGTCAGGGAAAGTCCCAGATGATTGGAAAATTACTGTTGTAACTCCCTTGTTTAAGAAAGGATCAAGGCAAAAGATGGAAAATTATAGGCTGATTAGCCTAACCTCGGTAGTTGGTAAAATTCTAGAATCCATAGTCAAGGATGAGATTTCTAAATTCCTGGAAGTGCAGGGTCAGATTAAAACAAGTCAGCATGGTTTTAGTAAGGGGAGGTCGTGCCTGACAAACCTGTTAGAATTCTATGAAGAGGTAACAAGTATGTTAGACCAGGGAAACCCAGTAGATGTTATCTATCTAGACTTCCAAAAGGCCTTTGATACAGTGCCTCACGGGAGGCTGCTGAGCAAGGTGAGGGCCCATGGTGTGCGAGGTGAGCTACTGGCTTGGATTGAGGATTGGCTGTCTGACAGAAGGCAGAGTTGGGACAAAAGGCTCTTTTTCGGAATGGCAACCGGTGACGAGCGGTGTCCCGCAGGGTTCAGTGTTGGGGCCACAGCTGTTCACATTATATATTAATGATCTGGATGAAGGGACTGGGGGCATTCTGGCGAAGTTTGCCGATGATACAAAGATAGGTGGACAGGCAGGTAGTACTGAGGAGGTGGGGAAGCTGCAGAAAGATTTAGACAGTTTAGGAGAGTGGTCCAGGAAATGGCTGATGAAATTCAATGTGAGTAAATGTGAGGTTTTCCACTTTGGAAAAAAGAATACAGGCATGGACTATTTTCTAAATGGTGAGAAAATTCGCAAATCAGAAGTGCAAAGGGATCTGGGAGTGTTGGTCCAAGATTCTCTAAAAGTTAACTTGCAGGTAGAGTCCGTAATTAAGAAAGCAAATGTAATGTTGTCGTTTATCTCAAGAGGTTGGAATATAAAAGCAGCGATGTGCTTCTGTGCTTTATAAGGCTCTAGTTACGCCCCATTTAGAATACTGTGTCCAATTTTGGGCCCCACTCCTCAGGAAGGACATACTAGCCCTGGAGCATGTCCAGTGGAGATTCACACGGATGATCCCTGGAATGGTAGGTTTAATGTATGATGAACGGCTAAGCATCCTGGGATTGTACTCATTAGAGTTTAGAAGGTTGAGGGGAGATCTAATAGAAACTTACAAGATAATGTATGGTTTAGAAGGGGTGGATGCTAGGAAGTTGTTTCCGTTATGCGGGGAGACTAGGACCCGTGGGCACAGCCTTAAAATTAGAGGGGGTAAATTTAAAACGGAAATGAGGCGACATTTCTTCAGCCAGAGAGTGGTGGGCTTGTGGAATTCATTGCCACAGAGTGCAGTGGAGGCCGGGACGTTGGATGCCTTCAAGGCAGAGATTGACAAATTCTTGATCTCAAAAGGAATTGAGGGCTACGGGAAGAGTGCAGGGAAGTGGTGCTGAAATGCCCATCAGCCATGATTTAAATGGTGGAGTGGACTTGATGGGCCGAATGGCCTTACTTCCACTCCTATGTCTTATGGTCTTATATATCGAGGGAAGATCCAATGTTCACTGAAGAAAACAAGGCCAGGCATGGATGAGCAATGAAAAGTGCTCTGTTGATCCAAGTGGCTTTAAAATAGCAGTTAATTTATACAAAACTCTATGATGCACATATCACTTAAAGAAGGGAACTTAAAACAGTGGAAGTCAGGAGATTGGGAGAGGAAGGACAAAGGATGGCAACAGATAGAGCTCCAAAGCAAAGAAACTCCCTGAGCTGCTGCCAGCATGGAAACCAGCTTGAGTGATGATAAATTGGAAATATGGGTCTCTACTTCATTATCTAAGTCATGAATTAATAAGCTGAATATCTGAGGACCATGCTTGTGGACTAACCATTACTAGTCACCTCCTTCCAAACTATCTGTTATCTCGATTTGCCATTGTCTAAGCCCATATCCTAAGCAGGTCAATAATTTGTCTTCAATTCAGTTAGGCTTACTTCCGGTTCCACGAGGCAGAGAGGGTAGGTATAGGTGGATAGAGCAGATGAATGCACGGCTGAGGAACTGGTGCAGGAGAGAAGGATCCACATTTTTGGATTGAAGTGACCTGTATAAGAATTATGAGTTGCCCCTGAATTTAAAGGAGACTAATATACTGGTGGGGTCATTTTCTGGAGCTGGTTGGGAGCATTTAAACTAGTAAGAGGGGATGGGGGGACAGAGAGATAGTGAGGAAAGACACCAGTCTGAGACTGGTAGTTACAAAAAGTAGTAGGTCAAACAGTCAGGGCTGACAGGAACAAAGCAGAGAACAAGGTAGGACTAACAAATTAAACAGCATTTACTTCAATGCAAGAGGCCTAACAGGTAAGGCAGATGAACTCAGGGCATGCTTGGGAACACAGAACTGGGATGTTATCGCATTTACAGAGATGTGACTCACGAACAAACTGAATTGGCAGCTTAATCTTCCAGGCTATAAATGCTACAGGAAGGATAGAAAGGGGGACAAGAAAGGAGGGGAGTGACATATTTGATGAGGGATAACATTATGGCTGTATTCAGGGAGCACAGTGCTTGGAATATGTTCAGTGATGTTATTTGGGTGGAAATGAGAAATAAGAAACAGATGATCACCTTATTGGTATTACATTATAGACCCCTCCAATAGAAATTGGAAACAAATTTATAAGGAGATCCCACTTATCTGCAAGAATGATATGGTGGTTGTGGTAGGAGATTTTAACTTTTCAGGCATAGACTGGGACTGCCACAGTGTTAAGGACTTGGATGGGCAGGAATTTGTTAAGTGTGTACAAAAAAAATTTTCTGATTCAGCATGTGGATGTACCTGAGAAAGAAGGTGCAAAACTTAACCTACTCCTGATAAATAAGGCAGGGCAGGTGACTGAGGTGTCAGTGGGGGAGCACTTTGGGGCCAGTGGCCATCATTCTACTGGTTTTAAAATAGTGATGGAAAAAGATAGACCGGATCTAAAGGTGAAAGTTCTAAATTGAAGGAAGGCCAACGTTAGCAGTTTTAGGCATAAACTTTCAAAAGCTGCTTAGGGGTCGATGTTTTCAGGACAGCTGGGAAATGGGAAGCCTTCAAAGTGAGAATCCAGAGAAAGTATGTTTATGTTAGGGTGAAGGGCAAGGCTGGCAGGTGTGGGGAATGTTGGAGTATATTTGAGAGGGATATCAGGAGGGCAAAAAGGAGGCATGAGATAGCCTTATCAAATAGGGTTAAGGAGAATCCAAAGGGATTCTAAAAATACCTTAAGGATAAAAGGATAACGAGGGAGAGAATGGGGGTCCTTCAAGATCAACAGGGCCGATGTGAGAAATACAGGAGATGAGGAAGATACTAAATGAGCATTTTGCAACAGTGTTTACTGTGAGAAGTAAACTATGGTTACTACGGAAGACATAGAGCATGAGAAAATAAATATTGACATCTGGAAATAAAGGTGGCTGGTACAATTACAACATTTAAAAAGCATCTGGATGGGTATATGAACAGGAAGGGTTTAGCAGGATATGGGCCTAATGTTGGTAAATGAGACTAGTTTTATTTGGGTTATCTGGTCAGTATGGGCGAGTTGGGCTGAATGGTGTATTTCTGTGCTGCACATGTCTATGAATCTATCAGCTTTAGATTTCAGTAACTGTTCCTTAGGCAAAACCTTATCAACAGCCAGCTCTACAGATGGACAAAACATCCAAGGGTTAAAACATTGAAGCTATTTGATTCGATGTAAGGAACCAAAAGTAGTTGTCAAGTTTCTGGGAATTAAACACATATCCTAAATAACATAACAATTATAACAGTAATAAATCAGTGGCAACGTTTTGAGAAACATAAAAATCATATTGCAGCAAAATTGTCTAGTTTAAAGGGCAAGGAAGGTGAGCAGTTCTGAAAACTTGGACAGGAGAATTCTTAAACCGACATATTTCCAGCCAATAAGGGAAGAAACAGTGATAGCCATAGTTCTGGGCAATGAAGTAGGACAAGTAGAATATATGTCAGTGGGAGGTATAGTCATTATAGAACAGGGGAGCACCATTTGGCCCATCAACTCCAGGACTGTCTATAAAGAAATCCAACAGTTCCATTTTCACACCCTCTCTCTGTGGCCCTGAAAGTTTACTTTCTGCAAGTGCCGCAAGTGACCAAATGACTCTGCTTCTAGCTGTGTAAAACTGTTTTTCTTACAGTCTATCCCCTCCAGCCGATGTACTGATTAGAACAGTTTTCTTTGTCCATGTTATCGAAGGATGTCATCATCTTGTCAAAACCATCTTCTTTTCTCAGAAGAGAGTTTTTTCCTGCTTCTGAGGCTTGTATTTAAAATCCCTCATTTCGGGAATCATCCTTCTTAAAGTATGGTGTCCTGAAGTGGAAGCAAAACTAAAGTGGCAGTCCAGCCAGATTTTGAATACTAACTACTTAGAATATTACTGGATTTTTATTAGATATGGAAAGGGAGAGAACATTAAATGTGAAAATACCCAAACAGAAAACGAAGAATTTCTATGATTTGATAAGGGCTTTAACATATGTGAACTGAAACAACACACTGGCCAAGAAAAGGTGAAATGAACAATGGTAGGCCTTCAAAGTAGAGATAGATTGGGTACAAACTAAACAATTTCCCAAAAGGAGGAAAGATTTGATCGTTAAAACTACAGTTCCCTGAATGACAAAGAAAATGGAATTCAAAGTAAACACGAAGGAAGTTATGTACAGTAAACAACAGAAAGTCAGGCAAAATTCAGAAAGAGTGGGAGGAAATTGAGAAAAGATATAAGAACGTGAAAGAGTGTACAAGAAAATGACAGGACACAAGAAAGTATAAGTAAAGATTAGTGGGTAATATAAATTTGTGTCTATTTTTCAAATTTTCATTTTCAAAGTAAAATCTTAGTTAAAAGAATGATGGGGTCCATGAAGAACACAAATGAAAATTATCTGGCAGAAACAGTGGACATGACTGATAATCTGGATGAATATTTTACATCTGTCTTCACAGATGAGGTGCATCACACTGTGGAGGGTTGAGAACAAGACATTAGATAGTGCAAAAATATTTTTAAAAAGGGCAATGCTTATTATATTATGTTAAAGTGGAGTCACCTGGTCCAGATGGGATGCATTCTCATGACACTTAAGGGAAACTGGGATGGAGAAAGCAGAAATTTGACCATAATTTTAAACATTCTCTGAATATCAGAGTGGTGCCTGAAGACTGGAGGATTGCAAATGTTGTAAATCCCTACTTGAGTAGTTCACTAAGCCTACCCAACTCCTTCTGAAGCCATTTTATATCTTCCTCACAACACAATTCCACTTAGCTTCTTTATATCATCCACAAATTTGTAAATATGGCATTTGGTCCCCAGTTCCAAGTCATTGTGAACCTTTGGAATCCAAGCACTGATCTTTGCAATGCCTCATTAGTGATAGCCTGCCAATATGAGAGAGGCCCGTTTATTCCTATTCTCTGTTCATTGTCTGTTAGTCAATGGTCAATCCATGCCAACACATGATTATATGATATACTCTATATTTCCTATGCGAGACTTCATCAAAAACCTTCTGAAAATCTAAGTGTACTATGTCCATTGGCTTTCCTTTATCAATTTGTTAGTAACATCTTCAAACAATGATTTCCCATTTTCATGATTTATCAACTTTCAGCTCCAATACTTTCTCCAGTGCAATCTTGACTTTATAAAGCAAATTCAATGCAGACAAGTGTGAGATGGTGCACTTGGGCAAGACCAGCAATGTAAGGTAAACAATTAACACAGCAGGCCAAGCAGCATCGGAGGAGCAGGAAAGTTGACGTTTTGGGTCGAGACCCTTCTTGAGAAATGGGGGAGGGGAAGGGGATTCCGAAATAAATAGGGAGAGAGGGGGAGGCAGATAGAAGATGGATAAAGGAGAAGATAGGGTGAGAGGAGACAGACAGGTCAAAGAGGCGGGGTTAGAGCCAGTGGAGGTGAATGTAGTTGGGGAGTTAGGGAGGGGATGGGTCGGTCCAGGGAGGACAAACTGGTCAAGGAGGCAGGATGAGGTTAGTGGGTAGGAGGTGGAGGTGGGGCTTGAGGTGGGAGGACTGGTTAGGGAGGCGGGGACTAGCTGGGCTGGTTTTGTGACGTGGTTGGGGGAGGGAAGATTTTGAAGCTTCTGAAGTACACATTGATACCCTTAGGTTGCAGGGATCCCAAGCAAAATATGAGATGCTGTTCCTGCATCTTTCGGGTGGTATCATTGTGGCAATGCAGGAGGCCCAGGATGGACATATCGTTCGAAGAGTGGGGGGTGGGGGAGTTGAAACTGTTCACAACTGGGAGGTGTAGTTATTTGTTACGAACTGAGCGTAGGTGTTCCGCAAAGCAGTCCCCAAGCCGCTGCTTGGTTTCCCTGTTGTGGAGGAGGCCACTGCGGGAACAGCGGAAACTGTATATCACATTAACAGATGTGCAGGTGAACATCTGTTTGCTGTGGAAGGTCTTCTTAGGGCCTGGGGTGGGTGTGAGGGGGGCGGCATAGGGGCAGGTGTAGCGCTTGCTTCGGTTGCAGGGAAACGTGCCGGGGTACTGTTCATCCAGCTTCACACCGTGTTATCTCAGATTCTCCAGCATTGGCAGTTCCTAATATCAAGGTAAACAATGAGCCCATTTAGCTAGCCAGTTGACTTGCAGCGTACTGTAGTGTGGGTTTAATTGTTGCACTGGTTGACGTTACCATGAAGGACTCTTTCTCAGCCTCTCCGCTTGCCTGAGTCATGTGGCGACCCACATCACCAGTCATCTCTACTCTCTCTCTCTCATGACAGAGCAGCCCTATAGGACTTTGCCAAATTTACCTTTATTATTAAAGATTATCCATTGTCTACGTACGGTCATGTCTTTTGATGTATCTTCCGAATTCACCATAGACAATTAATGTCTCATGTCGTTAAATTTAACACACTTGATCCATTCACTCACTATCTTCATACTAGGTTACAGCATCTGCTCCATGCCAGCGCCCTCTACACAACTATGAAACTGACATTAGTATGTCGTCATTATGTACACTTTTCATGTTAATCCCACAATGTTATGGCTAGAAATTAAGGATGACTCTCTTGCTCTTCTTCAAAACACTGCCATGGGATGTTTCACTACATCCATCTTGAGGCCTCAGTTAAACCTCTCATTAAAAAGGTGGGATGTCAACTCATCAGTAAAGTCAGTACCACTCTGGAAGGTTAGTCTTCTCTTTATTGTGCTGCAGCCCCACAGTGGCTCTTGAACCGAGGACTTTGTTTTATTCATTTGTGGTTTATGGGCGTTGCTGGCTGGCCAGGCAGCATTTATTGCCTGTATCTAATTGCCCTCTGAAGTGGTGGTGAGCTACCTTCTTGAACTGCTGCAGGTTGACCCACAATGCCATAAGGGAGGGAATTCCAGGATTTTGACCCAGTGACAGTGAAGGAAAGGCAATACATTTCCAAGACAGGATGGAGAGTGGCTTGGAGATGATGATGTTCCAACATGTAGTTTATAGTGGGAGTACAGCCAATCAAGTCACCATTGACACAGAATACTAAGTTTGCCTATTCCCGTGCCTTTCAAAATCATTGTATAACCATGAGATATTTCTAAAAGTTGCTAAGATGAAGTCAGTTATATAGAGTGCCATTTAACAAAAGATAATCCAACCAGTCTTCCATGAAGCCATAGATAAAAGGAACTGCAGATGTTAGTGAATCCGAGATAACAAGGTGTAGAGCTGGATGAACACAGCAGGCCAAGCAGCATCAGAGGAGCAGGAAAACTTGAACGTTTCGGGTCTGGACCCGGGTCTATGCCCGAAACGTCAGCTTTCCTGCTACTAAGATGCTGCTTGGCCTGCTGTGTTGATCCAGCTCCACACTTTGTTACCTTCCGGGAAGTCACACCGTGAACGCCCTCTGTAACATCTGACTAAAGGGATTGAAATGCACAAGGCGTTCACCCCGTGTTCATTGATTGGCTACACCATCCGTCAATCACCGGCAACAAGGGCAGAATTTGCTGTAAAGCTCAGCACGTCCGACAGTATTCGCGGGGAGACGTTAGAGTTAATATTTTGGGCCGAGTGGCTGGTCCTTAGAGCCGGTTCTGTTCAACAGCAGCCTCACAGTTCTTTCGGTTTTTTTTGTTCCGTCAATCACCGGCACCTGGAGGCGGGCTGAGCGAGCGGCGCATGCGCGGGGTTGCCACGTCAACGCGCAGGCGGAAACGGTGTCGGCTCGAGATCGAGCAGGAGGGGAACCGCGAGACGGTGAGTAAACTCCTACCCCCCCCCCCCCCCCCCCCCCAACACTCGGGTGCCACCGCGGGACGGTGAGTGACACCCACCCCCCCCCCCCAAACACTCGGGTGAAACCGCGGGACGGTGAGTGACACCCACCCCCCTCCCCCCCAACACTCGGGTGCCACCGCGGGACGGTGAGTGACCTCCCCCCCCCCCCACCCCAAACACCTGGGTGCCACCGCGGGACGGTGTGACCCCCCCAACACCCGGGTGCCGCTGCGTGACGGTGAGTGACCCCCCTCACTACAACCCTCGCTCAACCCGACCTGGTTGGGTGGAGGGATAGTGAGGAGGATAAGTAACGCCGAGCCGCACCGAGCTGGGGGGTGAAGAGGGATGGAGGGAGGGTGATATACTGGCTCTGAGCCGAGGTGGGGAGGCAGCGAGAGTGTTTAACGGCGGTGAGCTGGCCGTTTACGGACAGACGGTGGGAGAGTAGCGTCGACTGACCGCACCGACCTCGGGGCGGATGTGGTAGAGCGAAATGAAAATGGAGGAGTTGGAGTGTTGTCGATCGGTTCCCTCCCTTTGCTTCTAGAAACCGGGGTGTGGCAATGCCGTTATCACCAAAAGAAGCGATCTGTCACCATTTACACTTAATGCCGGAGACCTGTATATCAGCCTGGCCAGGGCTTGGTATGAACTGGAAGCCTTGGACATCTCCCAGGGCAGAGGGCTATCCTAACTTTAACTAAGGTTGGATCCGGGATGCTTATAAGCAAATTTAAAATTTGCCAGTGATCCTTTTTTAGTGTTGCAGACAACAAGGAGAGCCCATGTATCTCCACTGTTAAGGGTGCGCCTAAGTTTTGGGCCTTTGTTTGGAAATTGTTTTTTTAAAAGAAACACATGCATTTTACAGACTTCAAGGTGAAAGTTAGGGATGGTGGCAGCAAAACACTTTCAAGCCAATAGCAAAGAAAACTTTGAGTGTGAACATCTTTAGCCTGTGAAGTTTGCTGTGCTAAATCTTGATCAGCATATTGGTTATAGATTTGTAAGACTGTCTTCTTAATTCCAAGAATAATGGAATGTTTTTATGTAGCAGTTTTGAAGGCCTTCAATTAACTGGTGATGCTCTCGAGGTACATATGCAGATTGAGCACTTTTTTTGTTATAAACATCAATGCTATTATGTCCATGTCTTATTTCTTCCACAGTGCATCACCTCACTCATCAGGGTTAAAATCCATTTGCCTTTGATCTGCCCAATCTGTGTATGTCTTCCTGTAACCTAACACCTTCCTCCACTGTCAACTATTTGCCCCTCCTCCAGGCACATAAACATGCCTCTACATCACTTATGAATATCATAAACAATAAGGGACCCCATACTGATCCCTGTGGTACGACTCTGCACACCAGGCCTCAGTAACACAAACAGCCTTCTACCATCTCCTGTCTCCTGTCACTTAGCCAATTTTGGATCTATCTTGCCAAGCTAGCTTGCATTACATGAGCCTTTAACTCTTTTTCAGTCACTTTCCTCTGTGGGACCTCTTCAAAGGCCTTGCTGAAATTTATATAAACTGAAACAACTGCTCTGCTTTCATCCAAGCACTTGGTCATCTCCTCAAAATACCATGAACTTCCTCTGCCAAAGCCATCCTGACTATTCCTGATTTAAATCTTCCCTCTCCAAAATGGAGACCGTGTGCTTTTTTTATCTCCAGTAGTTTTTGGACCACTGGTTTTAGACTGTGGAATAAATTTGCTAACATGGGAACTGGAAATTGTAACCCAAAAAGAAATAGAAAACTTGAACAAGTATGTTCAATTTAGATGATTAAATGAAAAATATCCCAAGACTTACTGGAGAAATTCCTTTCAAAGTTTGAGTTTGACTGCTTTTTCTGTAAGGATTTCTAATAAAAGCAAGAGCTTTGGAAAGTCTGTGGTGACTCTTGATGTAGAAGAATTCCACAGGCTGCAAGAATTAGTTCCATTATTCACATGCTTTTGCTGTAAGGCTGGTTTCTTGAATCGTTTTGTTCATGTAGGTAATTTGTCTATTAGCTGTACAATACAAAGCTCCCAGTTTTCTTCTCCCCCCCCCCCCCCCCCCAACCACTGCACTTGTTACCTTGATACCGTCGTAATACATTGATAGTGCTGCTTAAAACCTCTTCAGCTCCATTACAGAAGCTTTTTTGGCCTATGTTTGCTCTTTCCAAGTGTTCACGTTTTGGATCCACATTGCTACTATATGTCTGACGTGCTTCAGGACCTGTCAGTTGTTTGTCAACTGATAGACAAAAGAGAACGCCTCCCCGCTCTCTACCTATTTATTTCAGAATCCTCTTCCCCATCTCCCTTTTCTGATGAAGGGTCTAGGCCCGAAATGTCAGCTTTTCTGCTCCTGAGATGCTGCTTGGCCTGCTGTGTTCATCCAGTTCCACACTTTATCTAAAATGCCCTGTTTCACTGGTTTAAAGAAGGATAGATAAGTGAAATATTTAACTAATTTTCATAATTGCATAAATTGCTGTTTCTATGTAATTGAAAATTTGTTGCATTAAGCTATTTTGTATATTTATCCTGAAGTGTATATGCTGGATTGCATGAGGTGTAATGTGCTGAAAGATCTGATTGAGTCAGATTACTACTTTACCCAAGTGAACACAGTTGTTTCCTGTCCCTTCTCCCTTTATAGGTGGTTCTTAAACCTTTTCTGTGGCCGTAATATTTTGGCTGATAAAATTTAACGAAGTCTTGAGGATACTTTTATTGGTTGTTTATACATTTTAAAGGTGCATATATTTAAATTGTATTTTAAAACGGTCCCTCAGTGAAGAAAGTACACTTTTTTCACTGCACTTTGTGCTTGGGAACTTGGGACAATAAATCTGAAATGTCACGCATTTGCATGACGGCCAGCAGCCCAGATTCAAATCCCAACTACTCCAGAGGTCTTTCATAAGATGTCTGAACAGATTGTGTTTTTTTTTAAATATGTCTACAAATAGAAGTTTGTGCGGATGTGGATTCCTACACCTAACGTCCAACCCTGAGCCACCTACCTGGCAGCTGTCTTTGATGTGGAAGTGGTATTTTTTCTAGCAACTTGAATTGCCTTGAGGCTTTAGACTCATAAGCTCAATGAATTGTTCATTACATAATTTCTTTTAAAACAGGAATATTTCAAGTGCAGTTTAATGGACAAATTCTTATCACTGTAGTATTCTTATTTGCTAAGGGTTTTACATATTGTTCCTCACTGCAGTTTCCACAAATCTAGTAGTAAACCTCGGAGTATGCAAGTATTTTCAGAAGTGATAGAATCTGTTCTGTGCAAGCTTGAAATTCAGTGTTTTTTCTTCCCCACAGTACATTGACTTAGATTTCATTGCCAATGAAAATGAACAAGTGTAAACCTTTTTTCTTAGAATGACCTAGACAAAGGTCTGATTTGTCTATTAAATGTTTTATCTTAATGTTGGAGTGTTTTCTTTGAGTGGCTATCATCTGCACTTTCCCTTTTGAATTTATCACGATAGATTGGTACCCATTGGCCTTGGCATGAAGGAAATGGATGCATATTTTTTACTGCCGCTGGGAGACATGCTTAAACTCTGAAATTGCCTTTGCAAAACTCTCCTCCGACACACACTTCTGTCTTTTTTTACATGCTGCTTAAAACTTGCAGTTGTCTGCCCCATTATTTCATTGTGTGGCTCTGTCATATTTTACTTTTGCCATTTGTGCTCACAGCCATTTAGGCCCTAAGCTTGGGAATTTCTTTTGACACTTCGTCCATCCTGCTAATTTTGGGTGCTCTTTAAAACCCATCATTTTGATTTTAAGCTTTAAGTCTCTTATTTCCTTCCTGGCCCAGTGACAATATTTTTGCTTTCCTGATGCAACTTAGGGCGATTTCCTACATTTTAAGGCTTTTGCAACAATTCCAGCTATTGTTCCTATATTTAATATTGGTGCAACCTAAGAAGCAGAGGCCCATTGAGGTATTGCTTGGAAGCAGAAGCTTCTGATTTCACTCGTCTGTTCAGATATTAATGGAAAATTGAATTTCTTCCATCAAGTGTAAACCACTGCAAATTCTACCTCCCATGTAATGGAGGTAATATGTGTGAGACTCTCGTTTCTGTCTGCAGTGAATTGATTATTTAGAGCAGCAGTGACAGCCATCTGTAATATTGATCTTTCCTCTTGGTAATACTCAATTTTGGGTGTGTAGCGCTGTTTTGTGGTTATGAGGAAGCAAGGTTGACACGACTGGTTGAAATTTAGAACAGCTGATGAATAGACTGCTTTTGAGGTGATACAACTGTGGATGTTGTGATTACTTACTCCAATGCTAACTTAAGTTATTCTCTTAAAGTGGTAATTTGAGCAAGTTTAACTAGAATTTTGACTTGGAATGGAATTAAATTTCCTCAGTGAGACAAACTCAATCAGGAAAATATTCTCAAACTGTAAAGCTGTTTGATTTAGGATGGTTTTTGTAATAACATAAGAACTAGGAGTAGGCTCAAGTCTGCCCTACCATTTAATAAGATCCTGGCTGATCTCTTTGAGACTCAGCTCCACTTACCTGCCCCCACACAATAACTAATAATTCCTTTACTGTTCAAAAATTTATCTAGCCTTGCCTTAAAAACATTCAGTGAGGTAGCTTTAGTTGCTTCGCTGGGCAGGGAATTCCACAGATTGTCAACCCTTTTGGGTGAAGAAGTTCCTCCTGACCTCAGTCCTACATCTGCTTCCCTTTACTTCGAGGTGATGCCCCCTAGTCCTAGTTTCACCTGCTAGTGGAAACAACCTCCACCTTATCTACTCCCTTCATAATCTTTGTTTCTATAAGATCTGCCCTGATTCTTCTAAATTCCATTGGGTATAATCCCAGTCTACTCAATCTCCCCTCATAATCCAACTCCGGAATCAACTGAGTGAATCTCCTCTGCACCCCTTCCAGTGCTAGTATATCCCTTCTCAAGTAAGGAGACCAAAACTGCGCACAGTACTCCAGGTGTGGCCTCACCAGGACCCTATACAGCCACAGCATAGCCCCCCTGTTTTTAAACTCCATTCCTCTAGCAATGACAGACAAAATTCATTTGCCTTTTTAATTACCTGCAATCCTACTGTTAGCGACTCATGCACCACGACACCCAAGCCCCACAGGACAGCAGTGTGCTGCAAACTTTTACCTTTGAAAACAGTCCATTTTGCTGTTATTCCTACCAAAATGGATGATCTCACGCTTATCAACACTGTACTCTATCTGCCAGGCCTTTGCCCACTCATTTAGACTATCTGTATCCCTCTGTAGACTTTGTGTCTGCACACTGCTCTACCATGCTGTTAGTGGCATCTGCAAGTTATGACACACCACACTTGGTCCACAATTCCAAATCATCTGGTGGAATCTGTGATGCAATACACAATCATCCGGGAGGGGGTTGGGGCGGGGGGGGGGGGGGGGGGTGGTGGTGTGTGGCAGGGTCAGGGGATGTGTGAAGAGTTGTTCTTCTACCCAAGGAGCATTAATATTTTGTTGCTGTATGGTAATTCTTTTAAGAAAGTCAGTTCTGTGTCGAACTATGTTTTCCAGGTACCTTGCTGATCATGGATTAATATTGCACAAAAGGACCCTCGTTTACTCACTGTACCACTGCAAGCACTTTGAAAGTGCCACCTATTGTTGCCCCACCATTGCTCTTGCCCAAAATTGCATGTGTTCTCCATGCAAATATTACTATAATTCCCTTTTGAGCATAATTGGACTCTTTACCAAAAGGTGATGGAAGTATGCTCCAGATCATCCCTTGCTGTGTGTTTTTAAGTGATCTCTTGGTAATTTACCAGAGAGCCAGTGGCACTTTCTACCTGTGTCCTGTTTGTTTCCAATGGCAGAAACATTGACAATTTCCATGTATTTATTGTGTGAAAATATTTCATTTTAATGACCTGTCAAATCTGAAAGCTTTCATCTTTGGTACAGTTGTTCTTAATCAATCCTTTTAAGTTTAGGGGTATCTAAGAACTGGCTAATGTTTTCACTTTAGCATAATTTCTGGCAACGCTATCCATCACTTTTCACTGTAATTTACATATGACAAATGAAATTTCCTTCTATATTCTGTTTATTTCTAAATGCGAAGATTCTGAAACTTAACAGCCACTTCAGCTTATCTCATAACTTGTGCCCATGTCCAAATGTGTGTTGCTCTTGTAATTCCTTTCCCATGTATAATTTGGTCTATGTTGCCTCTCCTCAATTTGGGGATAAATTTATTACGACTTATCTGTTTAATTTCATTTGCCACCTGTACCTGTTAGTCTGACTTCCTGGCATCTGGTATTCAGCACCTCTTTACAAATTTGACATTTTGTTAAAACTTCAGATTCTGAGGAGACGAGGGAGTTGAAGGATAATGGGGACAGCCAGGAAAGTGCAGGTGAAGTTAGACCAGCTGTGAACTTAATAAATGGCCAATCGAGCTGAATGGCCTATTCCTCCTCCTTTCTTGTGATTTTATTCTTGAATTTCATCTCATCTGCAGAATTTGAAACTGCCTGAATACCCAAATGCAGAACATTGTATGAAAAATCCTGATTTGCAATCTGACGCCAGTAAAGGAATATAGCATATTTTGTTTGCTGTGGGCAGCTCAACTCAGCATGAGCACTGTTACAATTTTCAATGATATTTAAATCCAAGTGCCTTGTGAGAGGGTCCAATCCTGGTATACTAACATTTTAGCGAATTTGGTCATTGTCAACCTTGTCAATAGTATTATGGTTTAGACTGATTTGGCTTCAGATTTGAATGATAATTGTTCTTGCAATCAATAGCTTATTTCAATTCAAGGTTACCCATTCAACAGTAGAAATTTCTGCATTAAAATTTGACCTCCAGGTCCTTTGTTATGGTACTTATGTTTTAATGAAATCTTAAATTTTTTTAAGATGTTAATTATCTTAGTTGATGTTATTACTGGAATGTGGATTGGTAGATTATTTCTTTGACTTTAATGAGATTGGATTTCACAGAAATTATGCTACAGATTCAGTTAAACAAACAGCTTTTTGTTAAAACAAAAGAAATGAAGTTACCATAGAATAAGTCAAACTATTCACATAGCTCAAGTTTAAAGAGTTTGAAACAGATTGTAAAAATACAATCTTATAATCCCAAAAACATTCCTTTACAGCATTCATACCAGAGAGAATTCCCATCTTTATCATCCAAGACACTTACCAATTTTCAAACTGAAGTTTTTTTCCCAAGCTATGGATGTACCCCTTATTCTTTGAAAGAATACACAATTTCTAGAACCTGCTAAGTAAAACCTAATACAAAGCTGATGGGAACTGCAGATGCTGGAGAATCCAAGCTAACAGTGTGAAGCTGGGTGAACACAGCAGGCCAAGCAGCATCTCAGGAGCACAAAAGCTGACGTTTCGGGCCCAGACCCTGATGAAGGGTCTAGGCCCGAAACATCAGCTTTTGTGCTCCTGAGATGCTGCTTGGCCTGCTGTGTTCATCCAGCTTCACACTTTGTTATCCTAATACAAATCTGTTTTATTTTTGTTTGCTATTTTAAACTCGCAAAACAAGCTTCCGCTAGTTCTTGGAGACTAACTGCCAATATTACGAGCAATGCTTCAAACCTAATTACTAAGCCCTTTGGGGAGGCATGACCCATATCCCAAAGTTCCAAATCCAATTCTTAAATGATATTTTGATACATATAATTACACCACCTCATGCAAAACCATGAAGCGGCACATTGCTGTTACCTTTAGTATACTTTGAAAATATTGGAAATGTCCACTTTATTAATTTTAGCCTCAATAGTACTTTTCTTAAGAAACAAGAGGAGTGGGACCATTCTCTCCGTCAAGCCTGTGGTACCATTTAGAGGTCATGGCTGAATATCTACCTCTACACAATTTTTATGCTCTGCCCCTCTACCCTCAAATGTCATTAGAATTCAGAAATCTAGCTGTTACTATTGAAAGTGCTTAATAATTGAACTTCCACAGCCTAATGGAGCCAAAACTTGCTCAGGCAGCTCCTCGTCACTGTGTCCTTTGGTTCCAAACCCTTCAGACAGGAAAACATCCTATCCATGTTTACCTTGTTGCAACGTGTCAGAATGTTGTAAACTTCAACTAGATCTTCTGTCATTGTTCAGACCATGAGAATCCAAGCCCAATTTCTTCAATGTCTGCTCAATTTCATCATCCCCGTGATTATTCTGGTGAACCTCTGTTGCAATTTGCTATGGTTAGTACATTTCTCCTTCAATTAAGGAGAACAAAACTGCAAAGAGCATGCAGTCTAACCAGTGTTCTAAACTATTGCAGCAAGGCATGTTTACTCCTGTACTCCAGAAACACCTTGCAACAAGAGCTGATTTTGTTTTAAGTTGCTGCATTTGTTACCTGCACTTCAGTTTGCTCCCTCACCTCAGACCCTATAAGCCCCTTCATTTAATTTAATGCAATAGTTAACCAAATTTCTTTAGTACTAGTTGGTGAACCTTTTCATTTTGAATTTTTGTGCCTTGGGGGAAATATGTGCATCTGTTGTGGACCATGTAATAAACTTAACTACTGGCCATTGCTTGTCTACCATCAAATCATCTTGTATTTTCCCAACTTTTTATAGACAAATGTCTTTCAAACCTTCATAGTTTCTTTTTGTTAAGATTTAGGACTCCAGTTTCAGAATGAACACTTATCACTTCTTTTTAAACTCTTTATGAAATTCTATTATGCTCACTGTTTGAGTGGCTCCTTTTGCAGCAAGGCTTTTAAATTAGCTTTCTCATTACATAATACTAAATTAATTTAATTTAGTTCCTCCATTGACTGCCCCCGAAATCCATTCTGGTCACTCTCTCGCTCTTCCTAAGCATTTGTGTTAATTAGTTTCGGGAATCTTGATTTCTTGGAGATATATACAGCACAGCAACAGATCCTTCAGTCCATCTTGTCCATGCTGACCAGATTCTAAATAAAACTAGCCCCATTTGGCCCATTTCCCTCTTAAACCCTTCCTACTCATACACCCATCTGGATATCTTTTTAAATGTTGTAACTTTACCAGCCTCCACCACTTCCTTTGACAGCACATTCCATACTGTTCACCATGGTAATGGAGCTGTAATGTCCTGATTTTAATTTGGGGCCTAATTACTAATGTAACATGGAAACCTATGAATAGCCCCCCACCCCCATGTTGTTTCTTGGCTCCATTTTAGTGATTCTGCTTGATACTTCAATCTAAGACCTTCTAACTTACTGGTGTTGCCCCTCATTAGTGGTGCTACCAACACCTCTCCCATCTATGATTCCTAAAGAAGAATATCACTGTTGAATACTCAATTTCAAGTCCTAGTCACTGTCACAGTGTCACCGTGTCCCTGTAAAGACAATTAAATTTTTACATGTTAACATTTGTGTCTTCAGTTGCCCTTGTGAATGCTGATACATTAACGTCACCTTAATTTTATATTTAACACTTTTTTTCCTACAGTCTGATTCTTGCCTTCTAATTTTACTTGGCTGTTTTCCTACCATGTGTTGCAATTTTTGCTCCTCTCTAATGTGCATTCTGTTTTGGATTCTTATTCTCCTACCAGTCTAGTTTAAACCATCCCCAACATCACCTGCAAATCTTTGAGGATGTTGGACCTGTACCTGTTTTTATGCAGCCTGTCTATCTTGTACAAGTCCACATGACTTGGACTTGCTCCACATGCTTCAGAAATTTGACCTTTGATTATGCTTTCAATCACTTCATTCACTTTTCCTTTGCTCATTTGCACTTTTGGTGCCCTCCAGTTTTTCTGGTCTATGTTGCTGTGTACTTTTCACAAGAAAGGGAAAATAGAATGAGCAAGCTAGCAAGAAAATAAAAGCTTCTACAGGAATGTAAAAATGAAGCAATAAGCAAAATGTGGGTGTATTATAAGCAGAGTCAGAATTTATGATGAGGTGTAAGTGGCAGAGGAATGAAACACTTGATTGTTCACTTCTGAAGAATTTCTTAAACTGAAAATGGAGAATTCAGGGACTGATCTTAATAGATTGTAAGATATTATATTTTTGACCCAAGTGCTAGAGAAACTAACAGGACTTTGATAAGATGTGGCTGTAAAGATTGCAAGTGTGCTTACTAGTCTTTTTTTAAAAACTTTAGTCTTGAGTTCCCTGCAGATTAGGAGGTGGCAAATATAACTCTCTATTTAAGAGGGAGAGCAAACTACAGACCCCATTTAGCCTGACTTCAATGTTGCTCAAGATATTAAAATCTGTAATAAAGGATGTGATAATAGCGCACTTACAACATTACTGGGCACTATTGAAATGTACTTCAGAAAAATTTATCAAACATTAATTCCCTGTTTGAAGATTTAACTAGCAGAAAACAAGGGGAACTGATGGTGGTATATTTAGGTTTTTTTAGAACATTTTACTAATTGAGTTGAACATTACCACTAACCAAGTTAGAGTACATGGGACTGAAGGAACTATCTGGGTGTATTTGTTCAAGGACAGTTGTAAGTGGGTGTTTTCAGGTTGGTTGTCTGAGTAATGGGTTCTGAAAGGACAAATGCTTGGGACTGAATACAAACAGTCGGTATCAATGATTTGGATGTGAAGATTTAAGTGTATTAATTCCAAGTTTGCAGATGATATGGTTGGCTAAGAATGAGAGCTGAGGATACAGATGCTTAAGGGGATTTGGCTTTCAGTAAGTGGGCCAAGTTTTTTTTAGTAGATGAAATCCAATGTAGAGAAATGAGGTTACGCACTTTTGTAGTGAAGAGTTCCTTAAACAGTGAGGGGCTTGGTGTCTTTGTTTCAGTCACTAGAAGTTAACATGCAGATTCAGCAAGCAAATCATGTAATAGCCTTGATTACAAGAGGATTCCAAGTAAATATGTCTTATGGCATTATACAGAACTTTGGTGAGACCACACTTCAAGTATTATGTGCAGTTTTCTCCTCATTAGAAACAGAAAGGTATACTTACCCTTGAAGTGCAGCAAGGTTTCATATAGTTAATTCTTAGATGCCAGCACTGTCCTGTGAGCAAAGACTAAATGAGATGATGCATAGATCAAACATATAAGAGATTCAGCAAATACATTTCCTATGGCTTGGGGGTTGGTGGTGGTGTGGGGGAGGTGAGAGGAGGGAGTGTGGTTCTAGGGCTAGAAAGTGATCTCAGAATAAGACGTTGATCACTTAAGGTTTATTCCCCAGAGTGCAAAATTTTTAGCTGCTGCAGTCTGCAGAGTCATTTATCGATGTTCGGTAGAGATGGTGCAGTGAAATGGCATTGAAGTAAGTGGTCAGCCACAATTTCTTCAAGTAGGCCTGAAAAACTAAGTGGCCTATACCTTTCTATTCAAGCTTTTACCCTGCTGTATGTAATGTAGCATGGCTGGGTGCATGTTGGAAGTGGTCGTGCATCTGGAAGGTATGTAATAGCCCCAATCCACATTTCGCGTCATGTATACAGCACAAAAACAGACCCTTTGGTCCAGCTTGTCCATGCTGACCAGATATCTTAAATCTAGTCCCATTTTCCAGCGTTTGGCTCTCATCCCCCTTAAACCTTTGCTATTCACGTACCCATCCAGATAGCTTTTAAATGTTGTACTGGCCTCCACTTCCTCTGGCAGCTCATTCCATACATGCACCACCTCTACATGAAAAGGTTGCCCCTTGGGTCCCTTTTTTTCCCCTAAATCTTTCTGCTCTTAAACCTATGCCTCACCCTACAGCTCAAACCCTCCAACCCTGACAACATCCTTATCTTTTCTACGTCTTTCCTAGTTTATGACAACCTTCCTATTGAAGACAGACCAGAATCGTGCACAGCACTCAGTGGTCTAACCCATGTCCTGTACAGCCACAGCATCACCTTTTTGAGCTCCTATTCTCCATGCACTAACCAATAAAGGCAAGCATACCAAACACTACCTTCACTATCCTGTCTACCTGAAACTCCACTTTCAGCGAACTATGAATCTGCACTGTGTTCAGCAGCACACCCCAGGACCTGACCACTAAGTGATAAGTCCTGTCCTGATTTGCCTTTCCAAAATGCAGCACCTCACATTTATCTAAATTGAACTTGACCTGCCACTCCTGCAGCCCATTGGCCCATCTGATCAAAATCCTAAAATACGGAGGTAGTAAGCCCTTGCTGTCCACCACACCTCCAATTTTAGTGTCATCTACAAGCTTACTAATCATACTTCCTATGTTGACATCTAAATCCTTTAGATAAATGACAAACAGCAGTGGACCCAGCACTGATCCTTGTGGCACACTCCTGGTCACAGGCCTCTGGTCTGAAAAGCAACGCTCCACCACCACTGTTTTCTACCTTCGAGCCAGTTCTATGTCCAAATAGCTAGTGCACCCTGTATTGAGATCTAACCTTGCTAACCAGCCTACCATGAGGAGCCTTGTTAAATGTCTTATTGAAGTCCGTACAGATCACGTCTACTGCTCTGTCCTCATCAGCCCTGGTTACTAGTTCAAAAATCTCAAGTTAGTCACGCTTGATGACATTAAGATGTTTTCCTTTTTTTTTAAAAGAACTGATCAGTCAAGAGCAGACAGCATGGGAGCTTTGCTGAGTTTCTTTTTTTTCAAGAAGGAAATGCGAATTCTTATGGTGGGACTTGATGCAGCAGGCAAAACCACAATCCTATATAAACTCAAACTTGGAGAAGTTGTAACAACAATTCCAACTATTGGTAAGGGCTGATTTTTTTAAAAAAAAATTATTATTCTTGTCCTCTCTTTCCCTCAACTCCGTCTGAAATAGTTGTGATAATTTGACTTAAGGCATATTCTTTGGAGGATCATCAAGTCCTGTTTGTTAAAAGAAGTTTGTCATGAAATGGATAATCTGACCTGTCAACTTTCTGTGCCTTAATACTCAGATTGCTTGGTGGCCAGAATCAACATGCCAGCACATGACACTGACCACATTCTGCAGTTGTCATTTAAACAGTGAAGTATTTCTTGCTTTTTTTTTTGTTTGACTGCACCAATTTTACATTAACTTCTTGGCACAAGGTCTGGCTAATTTGTGCTAGTGGTATGGTAGCTCTCTATTAGGTGCTCAGTGCCACTAGAGATGCCTGAAAACTAATGGAAGGATCCTTCTGAAAATGTGAGCAGAGAAAAGTTAGGTGGCACATGTCTGTCTGCCTAATTTTTGCCAGTCCTATCATAACCTTTTAAAGGGACTACTGAATTGCTGCGTAGTTTGGAAGTGAATTTTTTCTCCTATATTCTGTTCTCTGCCTAGCAGAGCAGTGTGACTCCAACTTCAAAGGAGTTCCTACCCTTGGTTGCTGCCCGTTACATACTGTTGTCTTGAATTGAACAATTTTTACTCCATAGTTCCAATTTTAGAGTCCAGATACAGTTGAAATTTAATTACTTCAAACTGGACCTTTGGCAAAATGACTTTGGCCTAGATTTTCTGGACTGAGCAAATTTAATATCTCTGCTGCAAGAGCTTTTAACTATGCTACAGCATGGAGCCAATTGTTTATGTCTAAATCAAATTTTAACTTGCCATTGGTTTTAATTTTTGGCCAGCTATACAGTGCAATAAAGGCATTACAATGTCAGTAACCATGATTTATCCAGACTTAAGATTTTGATACTTATTTTTTAAAAGCATCGTGTAGTTATGCAGTACAGCTTTTGCTTGAAGAGATAACAATATAACCTGCAATGACTCCTAATTTTCCATTAAGCTGTGATCTGACATCTTTAACTTCACAAGTAAAATTCAACTTCAAATTAGCTTCTGAAACAGTTCATGTTGGGAAGAGGTGCATAACATTGAATGTTTGTTACTCCCCTCATGTACTTTGTCGTTTGCTATAATTTGTACTAATTTTAAATCAGTTATTTTGCATTTATTGTGTTGCAGGTTTTAATGTTGAAACAGTGGAATTCAGAAATATAAGCTTCACAGTGTGGGATGTGGGTGGTCAAGACAAAATTAGAACACTCTGGAAACACTATTTCCAGAACACACAAGGTATGAAATAAAATTTCACGCAGTTGTGTGTGTGAAATTTAGAATACGTTTGTTTTTTTGAGATTTGTTGTGTTTATAGAATATATTCTATAAATCAAATTGTGCTTAAAGGCTGCTGTTTTCTTGTAGTCTACTATTGACCAGTAGGCAAATTATCCTAGAGTACAACATTCCATGTCAAAAGAAAATGAGGTAGATGTCCTGAGTTCAGTATTTTGATTCATGAAATAGCGTGTGTATTGCACTGAAGTTTAAGTTACCTTTAAATTTTAAAGGGCATGACCATCTGACTTAGAGCATTTGGTTGCAAACGAGCCTGCACGTCCCTGAATGCTATGGGCAATTTAACAGTAAACCCCAACAGATAATGGGAGAACTCCACACAGTCACCCAAAGCTGGAATCAAATCTGAATATCTGGTACTGAGGCAACAGTACTAACCATTGAGCCATGGTGCTGCCCAGGATGTGGTGTAGATTTGGGTCATAAAACTAACATTCCAGATTCATGTTGGAATATTTTTGCACTGGTACTGAGTTGCATGTACTTTGTGATGCTACTTAATCACAAGGTATATACAATGGCATAGGGCAGTTTATTTGACACCTGCAGTTGTTCTGCCTTTGGAAAGAGCAAGCTATAGAATCTCTTCTGATGCCTCTTAAAATATCCACATGAAAAAGTGGATAGTAGGGAATTGGTAGCCTATCTTAAATTCTTAGCCCACTTCTTCTCTTCCCCCCACCCACCCACCCAAACCAACCATGCTGTCTTCTGTAGAAATAAAATGAGCAGGGTATGAAAAGCATTATCTCTCTTGCAATAGCTATTTCTTTTCTTTTTTAAAATCTAATATGTTAATATCTGCTTGGAGTAATTTAGAACAGGCTCTGAAGTTGCGGTTTGCTATTTTGTCATCAGATATGCAGTTGACATCATTAGAGACTGTGCTTTCTGTTTTGAAGGCTTAATATTTGTTATCGACAGCAATGACCGAGAGCGTATCAATGAGGCAAAGGATGAGTTAATGCGAATGATCGCAGAAGATGAGCTGAGAGATGCTGTGTTGTTAATCTTTGCAAATAAACAGGTGAGTTAAGGCACTTAGGAGTTTTTGGAGACATACTCTTAAAAGCTGTTCGGTTTAACTATTTTTCCAGCAGCCCATGCTCATCGTACATCTGTAAACTGATTTTGGTTAAATACGATACACTCATCAAGAATTCCAGCTAAGGGAATTACTTGATATTGAGCTACATTGTCCTTCAACAACAAGTAAGAAAGAAATCAATGTTAACAAAGTGTGGAGCTGTATGACCATAGAAGGCCAAGCAGCATCTCAGGACCACAAACGCTGACGTTTCGGGCCTAGCCCCTTCGGAAAAGGAGGATGGGGAGAGGGTTCTGAAATAGGGAGCGGGAGTGAGCGCGATCCCCTGAGGTTTGGTGGGAGGAAGGTAACTTCTTCAGGTTAGGTATCCCTGGAAGATGCCTAACCTGAAGAAGTTACCCTCTTCCCTCCAGACAAACCTCAGGGGATCGCACTCACTCCCGCTCCCTATTTATTTCAGAACCCTCTCCCCATCCCCCTGTTCCAAAGGGGCTAGGCCCGAAACGTCAGCTTTTGTGCTCCTGAGATGCTGCTTGGCCTGCTGTGTTCGTACAGCTCAACACTTACCTCGGATTCTCCAGCATCTGCAGTTTCCATTGATTTTCTTCAGAGGTAATGTTTTCCAGGCTTTTTTGTTCGTTTATTCGGGCTGGGGAAACTAGAAATTTTCCCTGAATAGGTTTCAACACAGTCTCTCATCCCTTTCTTTCAGGGAGGCATTGTATAGTGTCTCAAGTTAAAATGACTTGCAGCACTTTCCTTTTTTTTTTGGAAGTGTAATATATATTGTAGTATTAGAAAATTTGAATACTTTTGTGCCCTGGTGCATTCCAGATGGTTAGTTATCTCCATCGTTAGAAAATTTAGCCAGAATTTAATGAAAAGCATTATCTCTCTCTTGCAACAGCTATTTCTTTTTTAAGCTTTATCTGCAGTTCTTCAAATAATATGGAATATTTAAATCCACCTGGTAAACTGAAGCTCTATGCAGCCTATCATTCAAAAAATACATTTCATTGTGATCAAAAATTCTAGAATGATTTCTTGAATCCTATCAACTGAGTAATGGCAACATTCACTTGAATGGTTATGCCTGTTTTTCTGACTCTGTATGCTTTGAAAAATCATGACAATTCTCATTGAAATTTTGGGTTCTAAAGTGGGCAGAACCACATGTAGCTTCAAATTTGAATTTGTATTTCCATACAGTGTTAAGGGAAAAAGGCATAGTTTTAGATAATGTGATTTTTTTTTTGGGCTGGAATTTTGTTTAATCTTTAAAAGTACTTGAGGTGAATACTTCTTTGCTTCAGAAAATAAAGTTTAAAAATAAAATGGTCCTTGACTGCCAATGTGTTATCTAACCATAGGGTGACAGGGGTCAACTCAAAAAAAGAATACTGTCAAATGTTTTGTGAGCATGCTGGCTTGTTTTGGACAAGCAGGTCACCTGGAAAGTAAATAACCTGTAATGTAACTACAATCTCTGCCTCTGAAACACCAGGGCTGAAGAAATGTAGTCTGTTCAGTGGTTTAGAAGTTAATAAGGGGAAAATCTCCAGAAAGGGTGGCTTTGAGATGCCAGAGAGGAAGTTCTCCTACTAGGCATGTTGATTTGAGCTTAACACATTTAGGTAAGCAAAGCCCTAAATTCTAATTCAATTATAGAATTGAGACAGATGTAGTGATTCACTTGAACATTTATAAATGTGACTACATAAACTGTACAATTGGCATAAATGGCCCTCCTTGAGCACTTTTTCATGTGAAATAGCACTGTGGCTGTAAATGGGAGATGTTGGTTGATCTGAAAATTGTTGATAAATCATTTCTGTTAAAGTGTTGCCTGTTAGCAATTGTTGCTCTTCAAAATGATCAATTTATCTGCTTTACTTTGTTTGACCATGCAACAGCACTTACCGTAAGAATTTGGAAGCATCATTAGGTGGATGTGTTGAACTCCAAAGCTACATTGACAAGCTCATGGAGTGGGCAGATGGGTAGCAGGTGAAGTGTTTTTTTTAATGTGGAGAAGTGAGGTGATGCATTTTGATGATAAGAACATAATTTTTCTTTTAGGAAAGAGTACAATCCTTAATGAATGAAGGAACACCGCCAGGTCCCTCTATATGTGCATAGATCACTGAAGGTGGCACATTCGGTAGAGAGAGAAACATGAATAAGACATGGTGGTCGTGGGCTTTATTTATGGGGACATTAAAATAAAAGAGCAAGAAGGTGATGCAGAACATGTATAATATACTAGGTATAACCCAGCTAGAGTACTGTGTACAGTTTTGGTGCTACACTGTAAGAAGAGGGCGAACACTTTGGGGACAGAGTGCAGAAGAAGAGGTTTGTGACAATGGTTCCAGCAAACGAGAAACTTCAATTATGAGGATAAATTTGAAGTTTGGGCTCTTCTGCTTTGAAAGAAGACTACTCAGGGGATCTGTTTTAAAGTTTTCAAAATCATGAGATGTCTGGATAAGGTAGATGGGAAGACAATGTTCCACATATAACATGATCTAGGATGAAAGGGCACAGATTTGAAGTGATTTGCAAATGTAGCAAAAAAGCATGAGGGGACAAAAATGGTTTTGTCCTGGCGTTTGGGGCTGCACTGTTCGGAAGTGTGGTGGAGGCAGTCATTTGAGACATTCAAGAGGGCATTAGATGGTTTCTATTAAAATGTGCATGGTGTGGGGGAAAAGGCTGGGGAATGATGCTAATTCATAATGCTTGGAATTCCACTGCAAACATGATGGGCCAAATAGACTGTTTCCTATGCCATAACAGTTCTGATTCTGTGAATTCTGTTTAAGGCTCACATCTTACGTGAGCTGTGTTGGCAGTTCGCTTAGGAAGAAGCATCTAGTAAAAAATTTCTAAAGACTTGCCACATGTTATAATCCAACCAGTTTATTTGAAATCCTATTTCAAATGTGCCTTCGGAATGCATAAATGTTTGGAGTATGGTTTCTAGAATTTCGTGTTTTTTGGCTGCAGTAATTTTTTCCACCTCTTGGTCCTGGAGACCCTATCCCTATGACTTAAATTTTGTCAAGCTCCAGAATTTTGTCTTAATGAGATTTCCTCCTCTCTCTCCTAGGATTATACATCCAATGTTTTCAGCTCCTCATAAATAGGACAAACCTCTCATCCCTGAAACCAATTTAGGTAACATTTGCTTCCAGTACAATACATTTTGGAAACGGAGTCCAAAACTGGACAGTATTCTGATCTTACTGAAGCCTTGAACAATTTTAGCACTACTATATTTCTGCACCCGTTGCAATAAAGGCCAAGATACCAATTGTTTGCTGCACTGCATATGACTTTCTGCCATCCCTGTGTGAACACATTCAAGCCTCATTTGAGCAGTACTTTTTAAGGCTCCCAACTCTTAAGTATTGTTTCATTACTCTTTCACCAAAGTGCATAACCTTTTACACTTCCTCACAGCTTAACCCAAGTGGAAAGATATCATCCGCAAACTTAAATGTATTGCTATGCCTCAAAGTCATTTCAATAGATGAAATAGCTAGGGCTTCAGCATGAATCCTTGTGACCTTCCACAATTCACTGCCTGTCAACTTGGAAATGCCCTGTTTAGATCCATTTTATACCATCTGTTAACCAATGTTTCCATCCGTACTGCAGTATTACACCCATCTGTGTTCCTATCTTGGCTCGTGTGTGAGCTTAACAAAGGACTTTTGGGAAATCCAGATGTGTTACATGTAATGGTTTATATTCTGCTCTACTAGTTATGGCCCCAAAAAAAGTCAAAGCTTTCATTTTTTTGTAAAACTGTGACATTCTAATCCTCCTATACTTTGCCATATGTTTGAAGATCTCCACATTGTATCTGCAAACTTTAAATTTGATGGGATTGCTCCCAAACTTAAGGAAACTTGAGAAACTATAGCATATCTACTGTCAGTGTTTTATAGCCCTCGTGTTCAGGACTTCAGAACCTGGGGATATGAGTTATTAGTCCCTTAATACACTTTTGGCAGCTGGAACATCAATTTTCTCATTCCTTTTGGTCCCTAGGTTATTGTATATTAGTGGACTTTCACACTTTGTTTAAAGCCTCTCAGAATTTTTATCTTTGCACTAAGGAACTTTAAGCTAACTTCCTGAGTAGTGAGAGTCTGGCTTGATTTTTTTTAAATGAAATGTATTTTGGGTGAATATTTTGAATTGCTTACCTAATTAACCTTAGCCAATGATAGTGGGAACTGCAAATGCTTGAGAATCTGAGATTACAAGGTATAGGGCTGAATGAACACAGCAGGAAGGCTGATGTTTCGTCCCTAGACCCTGCCTGCTGTGTTCATCCAGCTGTGTACACCTTGTAACTTTAGCCAGTTCTCACTTTATCAAGTTTTCTTAAGTCTAATATTCTTGTATGTGATTTTGAAGTATGTCACTTTCAAGTTTCTAAGAATTTTGTTAGTATCACTTGCCTAGTGGATCTTTTACTATATAACATTCGGTATTCCTGCTTCAGTACTTAATCTAAGCAATATGCAAGTAGGACTTGTTGCAAGTGACGGCATAGGTAGCCGAATTTTTGAATGACAGTTATGGAGAGGAGAATGTGAAATAATAACTGCTTCGGAATAGTCAGGACGAGATGATTTTTAAAGAGGGGAGTATTTCAGCAACAATTAAACTAAGTGGTGTTGAAGCGTTTTTTAAATGTAGTGTTGTAGTCTACATATGAAGTTGCAAGCTCATCTCTGGGTCAAAATTCAGCTGAATTAGCGTTTTGAGTTCTCCAACTGGCTTCGTTCCTGACCTTGGCAGAGGTGACCATGAGACTAAATTAGTGACTCTTCCCTTCTCTTGCTTCTCCCCCACCCACCCCCAATATTCCTGACTCGTATAAACTGGCAGGAGCAGGCTCACTTTTTTTTCTTGAAATAGATGACAAAATCAGATGCTGGAGAAGTGTGATTTTGAATCATGAGATGATTGAAGCCAAAGCAAATGACCAGCTTTAAAGAAAGCAATCCTGAGTGTTCCATTTTAAAATTTAATTCTTCTTGCAGGATTTGCCAAACGCAATGACACCTGCAGAGATTACAGATAAGTTGAATCTGCACCAACTCCGTAACAGATCATGGCACGTCCAAGCAACCTGTGCTACCACTGGTGACGGCCTTTATGATGGTCTCCACTGGCTGTCTAATCAAGCAGGCGTGAAGCGATAATCTTCATGAGGATTGACCAATCAAGCTGATGTGTGCCTGTGTGTAAGTTGAGTGGGAGCAGTTTCCTCACTGTGTGCCTTTTTATAATACAGAAGGGTTAGGGTCTGATCTGAACTGGTATTATAAATAATTGTGAAAGTATTTTACTACAGATGAATGGTTCTAGTTTGGAATGTTGCCAGAAATACTTATAGGCTTGAAATTATTTTGCAACATGTAATTTATCTGTCTGTACTATGATGCTATTTAAAGGCCCTTTTTTTCTAACTCGTGATGGGAAGTAGGGAAATGTACTGGATTGCTAGCTAATATTGTGGAATTCAGGAGTACTGCATACCTTGCTTTTGAATTAATCTTTTTGTTGTGCTGCTTGCATGAAAAGCTTGGTGGCAGTAGGAAGAAGTGATTGTATTTTCCAGAGAAATGATTTGCTGGCAAGTTTGAATTTGGTTGCTAGCTCTGCAAAGAGCAGACACGTTACTAATAATAGGAGATCTGCACTGAATGCTACAGATTTATTGCCTTGCTGAAACTTAAATTCTGCACTATAATGCATGGAGGTCACTCAGGCTGCTGCTCCTATTCTGCAGTTTTCTAAGGATATAGGGCAACACTTGTATGTATTTGCTACAGGAGGGGTGAAGGGTCCAGTTCATAAAAAGACGCATACCAAACCATATATCTTGTAAATACCAACAACCAAGCCCTCAAAGGTACTGTATCTTTATCTTTATCTTTATCCATGAATCAACACGGTGATTTTTAAAAGCTGTCTTGCTGTTTTCTTTTAACATATATTTGGGATTAAACTTTAGGGTGGTAGAAGTTTAAAATTGCATACCTGTTTTCCAGTAAACCTTTGCAAATGTTGGTAAGATCAGTTAAACTTGGTGAAGATTTATGAAAACCATTCAGGCTATTTTGAAGACTACTTGGTGTCCATTTTAAAAAAAACTAAGATAATAACTTCTTGAATACATGTCTTCTGAATCTGAGCAAAGCTATAAAACACTTACAAATTGGCATTAAAACACAAGCACCATTCTCTTATTAACCAACAAAATAAGAGGAGTGTGTTGGGAATTGCCTGAATTCTATAGATGCATTTTGGGCTGATTGCCAGACATGAGATTTAATGAATTTACCCAACATTTTTAATTCTCTTTATACTTTATTTACAGGGTTTAAGAAAATAATGTGAAAATGCATTTCAATCAGATATTACGCGTCAAAGCGATAAGGAAAATGGTTTTTTTAAAATGAGTTGACATTAAGAGGTTCAAATATAAATGTCTAGTCTGGGGGGCAAATGTCTTTTTTTTTGCTTCTTTGTTTGAAAGCTTGTTTTAAGATGCACTTGTTGAAATATAACTCGTCCAATAACCAGTCTCTCATGTACCAGTGTGTTACTATGTCTATTTACTATTGAATTTCTGGATTTTTGTGGGATGTTTTGAGGGAATTGGGAGAAAAGAACATGATTGCTAAAATTTCTTTTTCATTTGTCAATAAAATTCTATTCCCTTTAACCTTAGTGTGCTTTGATTTATGTCAAGTCAGTTTACTGTTGTTGGAAGTGGAATGCTATTTGGGGTAAATCTACACTTTCTAAAAAAAGCCACTAAACGTGATATCAAGTAATATATTGAATTTCACACTGAAGGATAAAATTTTTCTAAACTAATTCTAAACTGAAGTTTCAACCTTTTAAAGTAAAGGGAGGTATAGTATTTCAAGAATTTGTGCACCAATTGTCAATCAGGTCAAATAATTGAGACAAAACCATTGGGTCATGCCTGTTCCTAAAAGCTGAGGGGTGTCTGTTTTATCCAACCTTGGGTCAAATGCCCCAAATACAGCAAAATGGAAATGAGAGCTCAAACTTCAAGGCCTGTTTTTGACAACTTAATTCAACCATCAAAGTTTTTGATACAAAAATGATGTTCACTAAATGCCATTGCTCAACTTGTTCCACATAATCTGATGTCAAGAACCCCAAAAAAAATTGAGCTGGGGTATTTAAGGAGGAACTTCTTTTAATAAAAGACACATTCTAGTTGGAATGGTGCGATTTGAATTTGAATTTCCCTTTTTGACTTCATGGATTTATCTGTACTGGTTAGACTTGAAAATAAAGGTATGGCTGACCAGCAACTGCTTTGGACTTCGGCTAAGTCTACTACTTGGCCTCCATGTGGAATACTTTTTTTCTCTGTGCTGTGGCCATTCTTAGTGCCTTCATAGTCAAACAATTGCCTCTATTTTCTGCACAAACCGAAAACAGGGAAATTTAAAAAGTACCATTGTCAGTAAATTTTAATATGATGTGAATTTCAACTGATACGTACTTGCTCATCTAAAGCAACTTTTTAAACCAAAAAACACCCAGGGCCCATTTTAGTCTGCTTTGTACTACCTCGATCCTTGTGCAAAACAATGATTGTGAAATGGCTGTCTATATCATAGCAACCTATCAATCATTAGTCTAATGAGGCCCTGAGAGGAGGGGAAACCCTTGAGCGTGTTTTAAAATTAACATCCACTAGTTGCTCAGCATTAGCTGAGGTGAAATAGGGCAGACTATGACAAGCCATCTAGCCCGTTACAAATCCTGAAAACAACAATCTTGTTGCCTTTCAATCTGAAAGTATGAATATATCATCATGGAATATGCAATTTCAATCTTTCTGGTTATTGTCTCTTCATGAGCTGCACAACTCTGAACCTCACATTGTACTTGAGGGAAAAATGATATTGCAATTGGCATGGCAACCTCCCCATTTACAATGGTTTGCACAGCTCCAATTGAATCACTGCAATATAATAACCCCTGAGTAGTTAACTGGGGATAAATCTGGGTTTGTTTGAGATCACTTTGTGGAGAGTATAGTACTAAATGAGTACTTAGCATTTGTCTTCACATGTGGTGAATGATGTGAACATGAGGTGCGGACTAAGGGGCAAAATGGTCAAGATATCCTGAAAAGATTTATTTCCGTAAGTTTGAGTCACCTGGCTTGGATATCTGGCAGATATTAATACAATCGTTAAATCCTTGGTTAGGTACAAGAGCAGTGCTGCTGTAATGGAACAAGGTTAATTATGCTTTACCAGTAATAAAATAGGCAAAGCATTGATTAAGAAATTATAGGCCAGTCAAACTATCATTTAACATTGACTATCAAAAAATTATTAGATACTAGGACTTGCAGTAACTTTTGAAGGTGATTATAATGGTCAGGATAGGCATAGCCTTTGGCAGATAATGAATTGGGAAGATTTATGGGCGATGCAATTTAATATCTTATAGCCTAATTATATTAGGAGCAGAAATTAGGCCACTCAACCCACTGAATCTGCTCCACCCTTCAGTAATGGCTGCTAAGTTTCTCATCCCTGTTTTCACGCCCTTTCCCATAATTCTCATAACCCTTGATTCCCTTTGGTCATCAAGTGTGTCCGTGTGTGTTCTCTCTGGCAATGAATTCCACAGATCCACCACTCTGGCTGAAGAAATTTCTCCTTATCTGTTTTAAATGGCCTTCCCTTTACTCCAAGACTACCTCCAGTCCTAATCTCTCCTGCTAATGGAAGCATCTTCCCAACATCCACTCTGTCCAGGCCATTCAGTATTCTGTACATTTCAGTTAGACGCCCCCCCACCCCCTCGTCCTTCTAAACTCCATTGAGTATGGACCTAGAGTTCTCAAACATTCCTCATGCTAAGCCTTTCATTCCTAGTATTGTTCTCATGAGCCTCTTTTGGACCTGCTCTCAGGCCAGTACATGATACTCTAAAAGCCCATCCCTGCTTTTATATTCTAGTTGTCTTGAAATAAATACCAACTTTTCATTTGTCTTCCTAACTACTGACAACCTGAAAGTTTACCTTTAAGGGTATCCTGGACTAGGACTCCAGTCCCTTTGCACTTCAGATGTTTGAATTTTCAGAAAATAGGTTTTACCTCTTCCTATCAAGGTGCATGACCTCACACTTTCCTATTTTGTACTCCATCTGTCACATTGCCCACTCTGCTAACCTGTCTAAATTCTTCTGCAGTCTCCCTGCTACCTCAATAGTACCTGTTCCTCCACCTATCTTTGTATCATCTGTAAACTTAGCCAGGATGCCCTCAATTCCATCATCTAGATCATCAATGTATAAAGTGAAAAGTTGTGGTCCCAACACTGATCCTTGTGCAACACCACCAATCATTGGCTGCCATCCCAATATCCCCGCACTCTGGCTGTCTGGCAGAAAGCAATCTTTTGTCCATGCAACTACCTTGCTTTTAACACCATGGACCCTTATCTGACTCAGCAGCCTCCTGTGTGACACCTTGTCGAAGGCCTGGAAGTCCAGGTGTCATTGGCTCTCCTTGATCTAACCTGGTCATTACCACGTCAAAGAGTTCTAACAGATTTGTCAGGTGTGACCTCCCCTTGAATCCATGCTGACTTTACCCTGTTTTGCCATGCACTTCCAAGTATTCAGAAATCTCATTTCTTATGGTGAACTCAAATTTTTGCCAATGACAGAGGTCATGCTAATCCCCCTATAATTTCCTGTCTTTTCCTTACTCCCTCCTTATACAGGTGGTAATGTTAGGGATTTTCCAGCTCTCTGGGACCCTTCCTGATTCCAGTGATTCCTGAAAGACCGCCACTAAAGCTTCCGCTATCTCCTTCAGTACTTCTGTATGTAGCCCATCTGGTCCAGGTGATGTATCTACCTTAAGACACTTTAATTTTTCTAGCACCTTCCCCTTGGTGATGGCCATCATACTTACTTCTGTCCCCTGACTCTCTTGAATTTTTGGGATATTACTTGTGTCTCTCACCATGAAGATTGATGCAAAATACTATTCAGTTCCTCAGCTATTTCTTTGTTCCCCATTACTATACCTCCAGTGACCCAATGTCCACTTGTTCCACTCCTGCCCTTTATCTATCTAAAGAAGTTTATGCAGTCTTTTATAATACTGGCTAAATTACTGTCATATTTAATCTTCTCCCTTGTTTTTTGTTGTCTTCTGTTGGTCAGTATAGGCTTCACAATCCTGTGGCTTCCTACTGTCGTTTGCTGATGATATACTTTCTCATTTGCTTTGATGCTGACCTTGACTTACCTTGTCAGCCATTGTTGCCTTAACCCCCAGGATGTTGTTATTGGGGAAGATATCATTGACCAGAAATTCAACTGGACTCACCCCATAAACACAGTGGCAACAGGAGCAAGCCAGAGGCTATGCATACTGCAGTGCAGTTCACCTCCTGACTCCCCAAAGTCTATCCACTATTGACAAGGTGTAAGTCAGGAGTGTGAATTAATGTTTCCCACTTGTCTGGAAGAGTGCAGCCCCAATAACACTTGAGAAGCTTGACACCATTCACAATAAAGCAATCTGCTTGACTGGTTACATCCACTCCCTCCACCACCGACTCTTGCGTAGCATCAGTGTGAACTATCTACAAAAGATGTACTGCAGAAATGCACCAAGAATCCATAAACAGCACTTTCTAAACCCGTGACCACTTCCATCTAGAAGGACAAAGGCATAGATACATGAGAACACCACCACCTTCATGTTCCCAATCAAGCCACTCACCATCCTGATTTCAAAATATGTTGCTGCTGCTTCACTGTCGCTGGGTCAAAAATCCTGGAATTCCCTCGCTAAATACATTGTTGGTCAACCCACAGCAAGTGGACCATAGCTGTTCAAGAAGGCAGCTCACCACCACCTCCTCCTCCTCAAGGGCAGCTAGGAATGGGCAATAAATGCTGGCCAGCGAATGATGCCTACATCCTATAAATGAATAAATAAAAGACAAATAATACAGCACTGTACACTGGACTCCAGTCACACAAACAGCCTTCTATCACTACCCTCTGTCTGCTGTCACCGAGTCAATTTTGCATCCAGCTTACTAAGCTAGCTTTGCTCCCATGCGCATTTACCTTCTTTATCAATTTCCTGTGTGAGACCTTGTCAAAAGCCTTGCTGGAATCCAAATGAACTACATCTTCTGCCCTACTGTCATCCAAATACTCCTTGAAGAATTTAACCTGTTTTGTTAGGCATGACTCCCTTCTGACAAAGACATGCTGTCTATACCTGATGAAGCCTTGACTCTGTGGAATTAATTTTCTACTTCACTATTTTCTGCAATGGTTTCTCTACAACTCATTGGTCCAGAATTGCCTGGTCTATCTTTAACTTGTGGTAATGTGGAACATTAGCTGTCCTCCTGTCCACTGGCACCTCCCCCGTAGCCAGAGACAGTATAAACATTTGGGTCAGGGCCCCTGTAATTTCCTCCCTCATCTCTCATAATAACATGGAGACAATGATCTGGGTCTGAGGATTTGCCCACTTTCAAATCCTCCAAAACCGCCTCGCTTCTTCTATCAATCTACTCAAGAACTTCACAGTCTGTCTACTCAAATTCTGTTTTTGCATTCTTACCTCCTGAGTAAAGAAGGATGTGAAGTATTTACTTAACACTCTACCAATAGCCTCCAGCTTCATGCTTACTGCACCCTAGATTCCTCAAGAGCCTTACTTTTTCACTTGTTATGGTTTTCCCCTTGGTATGCTTGTAGAATATCTTTGGATTCTCCCTCATCTTGCCAACCAGCAGTATCTCATACCCTTCCTTTGCTTTCCTAATTGCTTTTCCCTGGCACTTCCGAAACTTCTCTAGAGCCTTTGTTGTTTTGCTCTCTGTTGTATGGCTCTCTCCTTTTTATTCAGTCCTGAATATTCCAAAATATCCTGCGTTCTCAGGGTTTGTTACTCTTGACATTTGACACTAGAAAGAACATATTGGGCGTGAATTATCCCCTGTATCTTTCTGAAGGCCTCCCACTGATCTGCTGTATATTTAGCCTGAAGTAGCTACATTTTGGTCAGATCCTGCCTTATTTTCATAAAACCTGCCTTACCCCAATCCTGCAGTCTACTTTGCAAACTATCTTTCCCCTTTCCCAGAACATGAGGTGGTGCTGTAATAGAAGTATTTAAAATAGAGGGATTTTGTATAACAAGTTGAAACTATTTTCTCTAGCAAGTGCGCAGTACATAATGGTCATGTATTGAAAATAATAGTCAAAATAATTCAAGGGGAAATTAGAAATTCTTTCACACAGGATGGTTGAGACCTGGAACTCGCTGACTGAAAATATCAAATCAGGTTCCAAATGACTTTCAAAAGCCAATGGATACTTGCCTGAAGAGGAATAATTTGTCGAGTTATCTGGAACAGTATGAGGTGTGGAGCTGATTTATACTGTTTTTTCTTAGACACAATGCTATCTGTATACTTTACATCCCATAATTTTATTGATAACCCCAACAAGGAACTTGGAAGGAATAATGGGAACTGCAGATGCTGGAGAATCCAAGATAACAAAGTGTGAAGCTGGATGAACACAGCAGGCCAAGCAGCATCTCAGGAGCACAAAAGCTGACGTTTTCAGACCCTCTGTGTTCATCCAGCTTCACACTTTGTTATCAAGGAACTTGGAAGGAAACGTCTTACCCGGAGAGCTTAATATGTGAAGTTCACTGTCTCAATTATTAGTTTCTGTATTTAACATTTAAAGAGATGCTACATAAAGATGAAAATAAAATAGGATATGTTGATGGATTTGGATAAAGGTTGGAAGGAATTTTCTGCTCAGCAAAGACAGTGGTATGAGTCTTTTGGGCTGAATGATCTATTTCAATGCTGTACAAAATAATATGAAATTTTCAACTATTTTACTCTATTTTTGAGTTCACCACCTTCATTTCTGCCATCCTTTGGCACTGGCTCCTGGTATTGAATTGAATTGACTTGAGTTAGCTTTATTGGCACATGTACTCAAATGAGTCCAGTGAAAAGGTTATAAGTCACCACTTACATCACCATCTTAGGTACAAAGATACCTGGGTATAGCCTTCTTCACTTACATGATTAGTTGCAACATAACAATGTCACCAAGAAATGGTTCCATCTTAAGTACCGAGGACCTAGGTACAATCCTTAGTGACAGAATAGAGAAATGAAGAAAAAAGTTACAGTACAGCTGTACACAGCAGATCAGATGTTAGGTCAGGAAAACAAGAAGCAAAGTTAAAAAGGCAAATATCAGTCTTTCTCTCCAAGGGCTCTCAGCAGCAGATCGCGAAGGGGCCTCCACATGGTCTGACCACTGGCTGCTACCACTCTCTGCATTGGGCTGTTGCTGCTGCTTCGCACCAGACCACTGGTCACTGACATCATCGCTTCAGGCTGCCAATCGCTGACCCCATTTCAGGGGCCGGGGATCGGAGCCTGAGGCCAGCTGACCAAGCCTGAGAGAATGCAGAGAAAGCAGGACAAGAGGGAGAAAGAAAAGAAAGAATGGGTGGAGTGGACAAGCTCTGGATGGAATGCCTTTCTCTGCTTCCATCTTACTCGAGTAGTTTTATTGGATGCATCCATTCAGTATACACTAAAGTTTACAGCTTTCCTTAACGTGATCCTACTTTTTTTTATACAGACATGAATATAATTGTTTTCCTTGAATCCAGTTTTATAGGCCTGCTTCCTTAAGAGATGTAGTTTCAATACATAGAAACAGGATATTATTGAATTCAGTAATCTAGGGAAAGTTAAATTCAGCTGAAGCTGTCTTCATTGCCCAGTGTCCTGGCAGGAGATGAAAATATGCGAAAATTGAATAGTAACAAGATCAAACTGCAGTAAGTTTTGAGTAATTTCAGTTATATGTTCCCCTAGCTGAACCGTCAGTTGCATTTTTAGCCAACAGTAGCATTGCAGGTCTCACATGAGTAATAGTCAAGTGTGCTAACTAAAGCCTGGCTGCCAGTCGTTGCAACCATTATTTGTGAAAATCCACTATCTTTAGGACAAGGAAGGTGAGAGAGAAACAAAATCAAAAAGGGAATGTGGAAGAAGTCTTTGCATTTTGGTTAAGTGCAAGATTAGCAACTAACATTTTGAAATAAACAGCCACTTCTTGTAAAAGATCAGAGATAATGGGAACTGCAGATGCTGGTGAATCCAAGGTAACAAAGTCCTCAGCACCTGCCTGCAGAACCAGATCATCCCCAATGGACTACAGTCTACATCCAAGCCTTCCCAATTTGTCCCCAACCATGACCATATCTACATCCAGAACATTGAGACCCTTCAGAAGCGTTTCTCCCTGCGAGTCCTGAAACACACACTCGCAGCAATGCGCAGACATCTCCAGCACTGCAATCCAGCCTGCCCCAGCTCCGAACCTACCTCTCCCAGACCTGCAAAGGACTTCTCCTGTTTTTTATTCTCTGCAGGATCCACAACCTGAACTCACAGTTCTACTCAGCTTTATTGGACACTAAAAACCTAAGTACAGCAAACTCACTGGTCCCTGCCACCTTAAACGGGATTCCTCCACCTCCCAAAACCCCAGCCTGACCCTACATCACTTCCACAATGTACCCGCCGCCATTGACCATGAGGCCACTGCCGGAGAACCCACAGATGACGTCACATCCACCACCGCCGGGCACACCACTTCTGGGACAGCGAACGCTACGGCTGCGGTAGCCACCGCCTCCACTTCCGCAAGCAACACCACAGACATTACCATCACCGCTACTGCCGCCACCTACCCCGCTCCGCCCACTGCCGACGCTGCTTCGCCCATCACGGATGCAGACGCCACTACGCCTACTGTTGATGCCGATGCTACTCTGCCCACCGCAGACGCAACGCCACCCACCGCTGACATCGACGGTACCCCGCCCACAGACGACACCGACATAACTCTGCCCACAGCCAGCAGCTACAGAGGGGCAGCCACACTGAGCCCTGCCGAATCTTCGCCATCCACCCAGACCTTCCCCGACTGAGGACGAATGGTCAGTCCTCAGTATGGGGCTCACCTATGTCCCCTTCCACCCACACATCAACGAATACCAGTCACATTTGGACATCGGGCAGTTTTTCTGCCGCCTTCGCCTCCAGGCTTACTTCTCTAACCGGGAGCCCAACCCTCCCTCCATTGACCCCTTCTCCCGCCTCCAACACAAATCTTCTTCCTGGACACCACCCCAAGGCCTCCTACCCTCCCACGACCTCTTCATCTCCAACTGCCGTACAGACATCGATCGCCTCAACCTTACCACCCCTGTCACCCACTCCAACTTCTCCCCTGCAGAACGTGCAGCCCTCCGCTCCAATCCCAACCTCACCACGAAACCCGTGGACAAGGGAGGTGCAGTTGTAGTCTGGCGCATTGACCTCTACATCGCTGAGGCCAGATGCTGACTCTCCGACACCTCCTCCTACCGCTCCCTGGATCAGAACCCCACCCCCGAGCACCAAACCATCATCTCGCAAACCATCCACAACCTCATCACCTCAGGTAAGCTCCCACCCACAGCCTCCAACCTCATTGTTCCCCGACCCCGCACCGACCGCTTCTATCTCCTTCCCAAAATCCACAAACCCGCCAGCCCTGTTCAACCCATTGTCTCTGCCTGCTCCTGCCCCAACAAACTCATCTCCACCGATCTGGACTCCATTTTATCCCTCTTAGTCCAGGAACTCCCTATCTACGTCCGTGAGACCACCCACGCCCTCCACCTCCTCCAGAACTTCCAATTCCCTGGTCCCCAACACATCATTTTTACTATGGACGTCCATTCCCCATACAACTGCATGCCCCATGCAAATGGCCCTCTGTTTCTTCCTGTCCCGCAGGCCCGACCAGTCCCCCTCCACCGACACCCTCATCCGCCTAGCCGAACTCGTCCTCACCCTCAACAACTTCTCTTTTGATTCCCCCCACTTCCTACAGACAAAAGGGGTGGCCATGGGTACTGGCATGGACCCAAGCTATGCCTGCCTCGTTGTAGGTCACGTGGAACAATCCCTTTTCCGTACCTACGCTGGCCCTAAAACCCACATCTTTCTTTGTTACATTGATGACTGCATCGGCGCCGCCTCTTGCTCCCAAGAGGAGCTCGAACAATTCATCCACTTCACCAACACTGTCCACCCCAAACTCAAGTTCATCTGGGCCATCTGCAACACATCCCTCACCTTCCTGGACCTCTCTGTCTCCATCTCAGGCAACCATCTAGAAAACAATGTCCATTTCAAGCCCACCGACCTCAAGCCGCACCTCCATTTCCTACCTACTAACCTCATCCCACTCCCTTGACCTGTCCTTCCTCCCCGAACTGACCTATCCCCTCCCTACCTCCAACTATCACCTCTACTGGCTCAATCCCCGCCCCTTTAACTTGGCTGTCCCCTCTCCACGTATCTTCTCCTCTATCCACCTTCTCTCCACCTCCCCCTCTCTCCCTTTTTATTTCAGAACCCTCTCCTCCTCCCCCTTTTCTGATGAAGGGTCTAGGCCCAAAACGTCAGCTTTTGTGCTCCCAGGATGCTGCTTGGCCTGCTGTGTTCATCCAGCCCCACACTTTGTAATCCTGTAAAAGATCACTTTGCCACCTGCCACAATATGGCCTTCAAAAATAACTGCTTCAGTGGGTGTTGACTTTTAGTTCATAACTCTGTCAGGATTGTGTGATTATGATATTAAGTATTTGTAAGAAGGTTAATATGATTTTCGTGATGAAGTTTCATAATATTTTTGCTTGAAGTCTTGGTTTCTAAAGCAGAGAAATATTGTTAGCTTCAGGTTTCATTTGTATTTGTATAATTGTGTTAAGAATGGCAAGACAAGATTATCTAGTTTCATTTGGTTTTTGTTACCAAATTGGTGTGCAGGGTTTTGGAAATTTTTTTGTTTACATGCATTTCATGAGGTCTTTAAAATCCTTTAGATGAATAGTTCAGTGAATTAGGGAAAAGAAGGCAAGAATAGATGGAAGGGCTGCTGATGCCTAGTGACAGAATCCAATGCTGCAGAAAGTTAGATGTCTAGAGGAAGTGGAGCAGTGTGCAAGTTTCATTCACAGAGAAACAGGTCAGTCTGAGAGATCCTTAACAGAAGCAGTGCTGTTAGTAATCACCACAGCAGTCAGAGTTGGGGGAGAAAAGTCATAAAGCCGTAGAGCACAGAAAAGACCCTTTGGCCCAACTCATAATCCTAGACTAGACATCCCAATCTGACCTAGTCCCATTTTCCAGCATTTGGCCCATATCCTTCTAAACCCTTGCTATTCATATACCCATCTAGATTTCTTTTAATTGTTATAATTATTTCAGCATCCAATATTTCCTCTGACAGCTCACTCCATACTTGCACCATCCTTTGCATGAAAAAGTTACCCCTCGGGTCCTTTTTAAATCTTTCCCCTCTCACCTTAAACCTACGTCTTCTAGTTTTGGTACCCCAACCCTAGTTAGAAGACCTTGGCTATTCACCATATATCCATGCCCCTCATGATTTTATAGATGTCTATAAGGTCACCCTTCAGGCCATGGGGAAAAGAGCCCCAGCCTATTCAGCCTCTCCTCTAGTCCCAGCAACATCTTTGTGAATCTTTTCTGCAGCCTCTGAAGTTTAACAACAGTGTTCCTATAGGACGATGATCAGAACTGTATGCAGTATTCTAAATGTGGCCTCACCAATGTCATGTACAGCTGCAACATGGCACCCCATCTCTGTGTAGTGTATACCGTCTACAAGATGCACAGTAGCAGCTCACACAAGGCTCACTCAACAGCATCTTCTTAACTTTCACCTTCTAAAACCAAATGGGCAACGATAGCAGAGGCATAGGAACGCTGTATAGAAGGTAATGGCTCTGAAGGAGTTAACGGTCATCTTACATTGGTTTCAGCCAATCGTAGCAGAGATACCCAAGAATCATGTCATTATGCCTAACTGCTGTGTGGTTATAAAATTGTTATCATGCAATAAGCCCTCTTGTTAACAAAGAACAGTGCCTCTTCTAAAGATACTCCACACTGGTTTATCATCAATCACTAATCGCTTGCTGGGCCCGAGAAACCATATGGACAAATGAGGATTGGTGGAAGTGAACTCTCAAACAACTTTTAAAGGTACCCTGGGCTGGCAGAGGTGGTTTTGTAAAGTTTATCAGCCTTACTGATAGAACAACAACCACAGGTAAGTTCCTCTCCAAGACACACAGAGTCCTGACTTGGAATTCCTTTCTTAATGGCAATGTACATCACAGCGACTGTTGACTTATCTGCACCTTCTCAAGGGGCAATTAGAATTGCACAATAAATGTCTGGCCTTTAAAGTCCACAATCTATGAATGAAGAAATGAAGGCAAACATTTGTGCACTCAAATTCCCACATGCAATAATTAGGTAAATGATCATGTATTGATCACTGGGGATAAAACATTGGGGAGAACTCCTGTACACTGAATAGAATGATAGGATCTTTTACAACCACTTAAGAGGGGAGACAGAACTTTGGTTTAGAGTGTTATCCAAAACACAGCACCTCCAGCTTTCCTTCAGTACTGCATTGGAATGTCAGTCTAGACCTTGTGCTCAACTGTCAACAGTGGAACTTGAATCCAAAGCCTCTGACTCAGAAAATAGTTCAACTGTTGAATCAAGGTTGACACCTGTTTTGTGAGGATTGTAACTATATAATAGGATACAACAAGGGTGAATGGAACTAAAACATCCCTAGAGCAGTGATTTGACCAGCATGTGAACAACTGGATGGACATCTTCAAACTGTACTTCAAAATAATTCTTCTCATTTTCTATGACTTAGGTATTTTATTTACAATACAAACAGCACCTCTGGGCACTGTCAAAGTTTGTATTTTATTTAAAAATATTTTCAAAGCATGCTGCTGACAGTTACAGCCAGACAACATTACTTACTTGTCAGAGGGCCCACCCAGAAAGTTGAGATGAAATTTGTGTTAGAGGTTTTAAAATTCTTAGCTGATTTCCTAGCATCACATTTTAGCAACGCTACTGTGGAGTTTTGGTCAAGTTTCAAAAGTAGCTCCATAACAATGATTAGCTTTCAGTAACAGATGGGAGAATGAACAAAACTCAGTGTCTCAGCATTTACCATTCAGGTTTATAGTCCTTTCCTTAGATTGGATTACTTTTGATGAGTTACCAGCTGTTGTGCAGTTAGGCTCAGCTAGAACAGAATAGAGGTTTTCCATACCTGTGCTGGCTCTTTGCAGGAGGTGCCCAGTTAGTTGCAGTCCCTCCTTTTTCCCATAGCCCTGCACGTGTTATCCTTGTCAGTTATATCTTCAATTCTCTTTTGACAATTGTGAATGAATCTGCCTGCATCACATTTTTGCCATGATATTCAAATCATAACCAATCACTACATGAAAAAAAGTTCTTCTCATTCTTAAATTTTGTAAATTGTGTTCAGTCTGTGGTTCTTACCTTCTTACCCAGTGGAAACAATTTCTTTCCTCATTTGCTCTGTCAAAATCCCTCATACTTTTGAACATCTCCATCATATTCCTGTAACTTTCCACTGCTCTTTGACAAACAGTCTGAACCTCTCTACTCTGTCCAGAAAAGTAAACTTTCAGGTCAGAGCATGGCAAGTAGAGCCATCTACAAGGGAGGAATTAGAAATGTGATGGAATACTCTCCACCATCTGGATGGATAACAATGATATTCAAGAGGCTCAACACCATCCAGAACAAAACATCTACTTGATTGGCACTCCATACACCACCTTCAGCATTCACTCTATGTATCAACAATACACTGTGGCAGCACTGTAGCAACTTACCAAAGCTAATTTGACAGCATCTTTCATAACCCTCTACCACATAAAAAGGCATGGGTTGCAGATGCATGTGACCACCACCACTTGCAAGCTTCCCATGTGCGTCACACCATCCTGACCTGGAACTATACTGTTGACCCTTCACTATCACTGGATGAAGTCTTGGATGTCCCTTAATAAATGTTCCTACACCCCAAGGTCTGCAGCAGTTCAAGAAGGTAACTCATCTCCACCATTCCAGAGCAATTAGGAATGGATAATTACACTAGCCTGTCAAACAACACCCATATCCAATGAATTAATATAAAAAATATCTATGGCACTATTCTATTCAACCTAGTGCATGCAATAAAGAATGTTGATGAAAATAATAGATTTCAGGAAGGCAGAAACAGACTTGATGAAATGGACAGGCACATGGTAAATGAAATTGAGTATGAGGTGAAACATTTGGGTAGAAGAACAAGGAGCAGGAATACAAACTAACTGCTGTGACATAAAGTGATGAGCAGGAGCACAAGAGTTTATGAGTGTCTGCACCAAACATTAATTAGACAGAACAAGTGGAGAAGGCTATTGCAAACAATTTGTGACCTTGTGATTTGTAAGGAGAAACTATTTCTAGTGGCAAAACAGTCAGTAGCAGAAGGACATGGATTTAAGGAAAGGGACTAATTTTATGCAGTCCATATCGTGATCTGGAATCACTCTCTTAAAGAAATCATACTTCAGGGATAATTTTCAAAAATAAATTTGATAAATCCTTGAATGGATAACATTTATAGCATTTTGGAGAAGAGCCAGGAAAAGAAACTGATGTGATACCTTCTACACACCAGCACAAAGATGATGGGCTAAAAGGGCTTTGTGCTGTATTGGCTTAATCTTCCACATTAAGATTTACTTATCTCTGAGGTCCGTTGTTGCTAATCTTACTGCTAATCTTAAGTATATATCAGTTTTGTGCTGAATGTATAGAAATCCATATGTTCAGTTCAGGTTTAACAATGTCAAGCTGTACAAATACATTCACAACTGAGTCTTTTGGGCTTGGGACACCAATGTTAGTTGAATTTCCACTGTGCCCATTTGATGTTCAATTAAGAATACCAGCTCAACCATGAGGATATCAGGGGCGGGGGAGAGTATGGAATTCCCTACAGGAATGGAATACTGCCACTTGCCCCACCCCCTCAGTATCTCCTTATCCCTTGATTGTATTTCAGCCTCAGCGTTGGGAGAGCCTAGGGGTGGATGCCTAAAAGTGAACTGGAAATTCAAATTGTTGTGAAGATAACGTCCTTGTGAAGTCTTCAATGGATTTAAGTGGCTGCCTTTCGCTTACACAAAGCTGTCAGCCCCCGTAACGTCCTGGAAGAAAAATGCCTGAAGGCAGAAATTTGGGGATCCACCTGTCTCCTGTCCCACCTCAAGAGCAGCTTGAGGATTCGCCCAATATATTTGTCAGTTTATGGACTGGAATAGACTGGGAGAGCGGACACTTTTAAACTCAGTTGTTTTTGGTACATTCAAAGGAGAGAAACTCTCTCCATGTTATATAGTTTTTTTATATAGGTTCATGGGATGTAGGTGTCACTGGTTAGGTCAGCATTTATTGTCCACACATAGTGTCCAGAGGGCAGATGTTAAAACTCAGCCACATTTCTGTGGGTCTGGAGACACATACAGGCCAAACTAAGGATGACAGATTCCCTTCCTTAAACGACATTACTGAACTAGATTTGTTTTTTAACTTTAAATGCTCTGAAGATAGCTGCCTTACTGAAGTTTGGCTTTGTCCTAAGGACAAATAATAAACGGATCCATTTTTTGTATTTGGTCAGAAATTTGGCTACCTCGTCAAGCTAATTCTTTGAAAGATCCAGAAGTGGTTATTTTATTTAAGATAATGCTTATTTCTGCCATTATTTCCAGTGGCAGAAGCGTCAGTAGCAAAAGGACATGGATTTAAAGAAAGGGATTTAATTTATGCAGCAAATATTGTGGTCTGGAATCATTATTTGGAAGAAATCAAATTTTAGGAGTAACTTTCAAAAATAAATTGGTTAAATCCTTGAAGGGATGACATCTGCATTGGCTATTTCACATTCAGCATTTTATGACATCTCTTTCTTCACAGGCTGCTGCATTGCTAGCCATTTTAAAATTATTTCAGTGGCTATAAAGAACTGGAAGCAGCTTTAGAAATGTAATTTTCTCTGGTGACTCCAGTGGGAATTCATAAGGGTAAATAAGGTGTGTCTTATGCTGTTGGACTAACCGTATGCCTATGTTAGAACGCGCTTTACAGCAATAATTCTTACACAGATTAAGTACGAAAATTTCCTCCTGCTCTTCCAAAGGCTAATTTTTCAATAACTTTCAAAATATTATGATATGAATTTAAATTGTTAGCAGGATCTTACTGAGTGCATATTAGTTGCTGACGTGCATATATTAGAAGAGGAATCTCTTCAGAAGTGACTCGTATGATACATTGAGGGACATTTTTCTGCACCTGATTATTATCTAGTGACCTCTGTTGGACAGCACGTCTGTATAATGCTGGTGAGAGCAAGGTCAGACTAACTGTGATTACACCCCTTAACTATTTGAGAAGCTCCCTGATTCTTACTGTGCTGGTTTACACATACCTTTTAAGTGAGGCAACAAAAACTTACATTTATATAGCACCATTAAATAGGAACATACCCCAATGCAGTTCATAAAAGGGTAATAATTGACATTAAGTCAAATATTGGGGCAGCTGATGAAATGTAGGTCAAAGAGCTCAATAAGGGATGTCTTAAATGAGGAAGCAAAAAGGCAGTTAAAGAGAGCATGTAGAAACTTAGGTTAAAAGAGCTGAAAACACAGCTACCAATTATGAGCTGCAAGGAGTCGGGATATATAAAGCCGAGTTACAGAGTCCGCACAGTTCTCAGAGAGTTGTGAAGCTGAAGGAGATAGGAAGCAGCAAACACCAGAATCCAATGTAGACCAGTGAGCACAGCAATGGGTGAGCAGGTTCTGGTATGAGTTAGGATGCAGACAGTGGAGATTTGCATCAGTTCAAATTTATGGAAGGTGGGAAGCTGAGCAGGGGAACAGATGAGTCTGAAGGTGACGGAATCATGAATGGAGGGAGTTTGGTGGCTACATCAACTGGTGAGAAGAAAATGATGGGAAAAGGAGGAATAATAAAAAACATGTCAATGTTGCCTGACCACTTTCTCCCTCCGGCTAATACCCTTGATAATTGATTGATAATGCAACCCTTCTCAACTGACTGTATGAAATGTAATCGAGAGATGAAAGAGGAGCTGGGTCAATACAGTGTGCAGGCTGCAGTGGGAGGTCCTGCTTGAAAGCTTTTTTCCTATTGTATGAAAAGCCTTCAGGGAAGTGCTGACTCGGGTTATGAATGAAGAATTGCCTCCTCCCACTGACCGCTGGACATGCAAAAAAGTTCAAGGGGGTAGAGGTGTCCTATAGGACAAGTTTATTTTTAATGGACACATTGCCTTCATTTGTCTTGTCTGCCAGAGGAAGGAAGTGAACTAGCATCTGTACAGGATCTTCCCTGACCTCAGGATGTTCCAGAACAACTCCCTAGCCAAAGAATCATTATTGAAACATTATTGTTGTGACAAGAAAATGTAGCAACAAGTTTGCGCGAATAAATGTCCCATAAGAAGCCGCATGATGTATAGCCAGACCATTGACCTTTAGTATTGTTGACTGACAGATAAATGTTGGCTTGGAGATAGCTACCTAGTAATTCTTCAAAGTTCACCAAATCATCTTTCTGGCAGTTTTGAATCTCTGGAGTGCTGCAGTGGTACTGTCCCTACCTCTAATCCAGGAGACCTGGTTTCAAGTACCACCTACTCCAGAGGTATGTAATAACATCTCTGAATATGTTAATTAGAAAAATCTTGAACTCACAATCAAATGACTCATGAGGATGCTTTCAATTGAGGCAAGTCTAACTTGACTGCACTGCCTCAGTATGAGAAAATATACCCTGATATCTAAAATTCAACACACTCCCTTTCCCTTCTATATAAGTAGCATGGATTCACAGCATAAAGGAGTTTAAAGTGTATGTTTGATACAGTATAAACTCACTATAGGAAGTGTTTCAGACTGTTGTCAGGAAAAACCAGGATTAAAGTTGTATTTGCTTTGACTGTTAGGGTCTAAACAGGATAGTCACTACCGACCAGGAGATATGCGATTAATTGCAAAAAAAAAAGTAATAAATGTGGTTGAGTTGGAGAATCTTACACAGAAAATATTCTCCAGTTTAATTATTCATTGACTGACATTATACTGCATGTCAGTAATTATAATTAATTCAAACAATTGGCCAAATAAAACCCTGAATACCAGAATCTTTTCTTTCAGTATTCTCTTCTGTCGTTGTTCTATTGACTCTTACTGACCATACAATCCCAAGACCCACGACAGTTGCTTTTCCTATTCATTCATCAGTTGTTGACATCATTGGCTAGGCCAGTGTTTACTACCCATCCGTAATTGTTGGAAAAGGTGGTGGGGAGTTATCTTATTGAACTGCTGCAGTCCTTGTGAGTAGGGATGACCACTATGCTGTTCAGAAGAGAGTTCCATGATTTTCACCCAGTATTGGTGAAAGAAGGCGTTATATTTTGGAGCCAGGCTGGTGAACAGCTTGAAGGGGAGCTTGCAGGTCGTGCCTATATCTTGTGTCTAGGTGATAGTATTCATGGGTTTGTAGGTCGCTGCTCACAGTATTGCTACGGTGCAATGGTGGTGATGGGACTGAATCTTGAAAGTTGTGGTTGGAGTGCCATACAAGCAGGTTGCATTATCCTAAATAGTGTTGAGAGTGGTTGGAGCTTCACCTAGCAAAGGAACTGGACAGTATTCCAATGCATTCCTTCATTGTGCTTTGTGGGCGAATGGGCTCTGAGGAGACACGAGGTAAGTTACTCACTGCAGAATTCCTAGCCTCTGGCCTGCTGTTTTGAACACAATATTTTTGTCACTGTTCTGTTCTGTTCCACAGTAACTCCCATCCCGTTAATAATGGGGGAATTCAGCGACAAGAGTGCCACTGAATATCAAGGGGTAATAATTATATTCCCTTCTTGTTGGAGGTGGTCATTGCCCAGCACTTATTGTGGCACAAATCTTACTTGCCCCTCAACAGCCAAAGCCTAGATATCATCCAAGTCCTGCTGCATATAGATATAGATCACTTAAGTACCTGAGGAGTAGCGAATTATAATGAAAGTCATGTAATGATTTCCCTTCTTGATTAGGCGATCAAGGGATTGTTATTGATGTAACAGGTGAAGATGGTTTGGTCCAGAACACAACCCTGACAAATCACCAGCAGTGATGTCCTGGAGTTGAGATGATTGAACTCTAACAACCCCAAATGTCTTCATTTGTGTCAGATATGACTCCAACCAGTAGAGAATTTTCCTTTTAATTCCCATTGACTTCCATTTTAACGAGACTCCTTGGTGCCATTCTTGGTCAGGTGTTGGCTTCATGCCACATGCAGTCAATCCTATCTGAACAGTGAACTTCAGCTCTTTCATCTGTGTTTTGGATCAAGGCTGTAATGTGGTCAGGAGCAGAGTGGGCCTAACAGAACCCCGATTTGAACATCAGTGAGAAGGTTATTCCCTTGCTAGTGTCATTTAACAGCACTGTCATCGATCCCCTCCATCATTTTTCTCATGATTGCGAGTAGACGAAAGGATAGTATTTAGCTAGACTGTAGCTATTCTTCTTTTTGTGGATAGGGCATACCTAGGCAATTTTCCACATTGTTGCATAGATGCCAGTGTTTTAATGAACTGGAAAAGCTTGGTTAGCGGTGCAGCCAGCTCTGGAGCACAAGTCTTTAGTACTATTGTCAGAATGTTGTCATGGCCCATGGCTTGCACGTCTTCAAGTATTTCCTGATATCACATGCTGTGAATTGCACTGGCTAGAGACTGACATCTCGGATGCCGGGGATCTCGATAGGAGACTGTGGTGAATATAATGAGGTCAGCAGCTGGTCCTCATAGAATATGAGTTCTCTGATTGAGGTTGATAATCTGGTCCAATCGGGAAGACCTGGCTGACATATAAAAAGGGTGAGTGTCAGTGATACTGACACGCTAGTACTTGACTCTGTGTGAGGCAGTACTTAAATCAAGGTCTGTTCATGTGTAAATAAAGGGGGACTTGGTGATAGGATACTGGCCTCTAGTGGAGCTATTTCAGAGGTTGCGATGGATCAACCATTCTGCACTGCAGCTTTGTCTTTTGTACTGAGGTGTTCGGCTCCACTTTAAGAATGGGGATGTTCATGGGGCTTCAATGTAGTATTTAATTAACCATTCCATTTATGATACAATGTGACAGAACTGCAGAACTTTGATCCAATCCATTGTGAGATCAGTTAACTCTTTTATTTACATGCTTTTTCCAATATTTGGCAAATAGTCCTGTTTGTAGCCTCATCATGTTGACACCTCACTTTTCGATATGCCTGGTGTTGCTCCTGGCATGCTGCCCTGGCCTCTTCATTAAACCAGGATTGATCTCCTGCTTGATGGTAATGGTAGAGGGGGGAACATGCTGGACCATGAGATTATAGATGTGGCTAAACACAACTGTGCAGCTTCTGATGGCCCCTGCGTCTCATGAAAGCTTAATTGAGCTGCTTGATCTGTTCAAAACATTTAGCACTGTGAGAGTGCCATGATGGAAGGTGTATTCAATGAGAATGTTAGGCCTTGTCTCCCCAAGGACTGTGCAGTTGTCACTTGGATCAATACTGTCATGGACAGATGCATCTGCTACAAATAGACTGGTGAGGATAAGATCAAATAGATTTTTCTTTCCTGATAGTTCCATCACCATGCGCCATAGATCCAGTCCAGCAGCGCTGTCCTTTATTTATGTGTTGTTTGGTACTGGTTATCATTATGCCATTTGTCTGTCACAGACTTGTCATCTAAAAAAAAGTAAACCACAGAATTTCTTGATTTACAGTCAACTAAGTATTTTTGAAAGGCAGTCGTTGTTGAAAGAAACTCAAACACTGACTTGTTCACAGCAAGCTCTCTGAAATAGCAATGCTGTACTCACCCGTTAGTCACCTTACTAATATTATTGATGGAGAAATAATGTTACCTAGGTAGAAATAATGTTGCTGAGAGAGAAATAATGTGACTGAGGGAAAATTATTGCCTAGGAATGATTGTTATATATATTCTTTTATTGGATCAGAGCCTGGCATTTGTTGTCCATCCCCAATTGGCTTTGATCTGAGAGGCTTGCTAGAGGGTACTTAAGAGTCAACTATATTGACCAAAGTACCATATAATCTTTTACTTCCATTTTTGAGGGACGAAGGAATGTTGAATGAATGTCTCAACTAGAAGACTAGACCATCGACAATGCAGCACCCCCTGGACAGTGCATGGGAGGTTAGCCATACATCATGAGAGCCATTCATCCAAGTACAGAATAAACCCACTACTTTCTAATCAAGAGGCAGAGTGCTACTAATGAGGAACACTGACATACACTTTCGTGAAGCTGTGATCATTCGACAGAGATCAGGAGCAGGAATCCTGGCCAAATTTCATATCCTAAGCTGGGGGCACTGAATCTAAGTACAATGGAATAAATCAACTGGACTTTGAAGGGGGTTTTTTTTGGCATAGTGGTTATGGTCCAGTTAAGTCCCATCTCTGCCAGAGGTATGTCATTACATGCTTGAACAGCTAAAGTTAAATAATTTAGTGAAGTTGGGATTTCTGATCTGTGTATCCCTTATTAGGAATTATACTTTTTCTTATTAGGCCGTGGCATGTGTTTTGCTTGTTTGATCTTTTCTTTTGAGGAAATTCCCGACCACAGCACAATGTCCGTTTTACAATGCATATTTTATACACCCCTGGCCTCTCAAGTCTTGTCTCCAAGCCCAGCTGATTTTTTTACTGTTTCATCGGCAACATGAAAGGAAGTTTCAAAATAGTGGTTTTCACCTACCTGATGACAGCCATTAACAACATGAGAGGTTGTTAGCAGCCCCCTGATAATAATGGCAGGTTACCTTCATGCTACCTTGATCCCATGGGAATAGTCAACTTCCCTCTGACTCATTCTTTCTTGTTTATATTATTGAACATTTAATTGCAAAGGATGAGCCTCTGACTCAGTGTTTAGCATTATGCTCTCTATCTGAGAGCTTTCAGACCCTGCTTTAAATAGACACAGAGAATGGAAGCTATATCTGCACTCTGAATTCTGCGTTGAAACTTAGTGGAATGTGCTATTGGATGCTCTGTCTCCTCATCAGAGGCAACATAACACACAATTTGGCCATTGTGCTTGGAATCATATCACGTTTCTTTTGCAATCGCCGGGTCAAATCCTGGAATTTCAAAGGAATTAGGAGTGGGAGTTGGCAATTTGGCCCTTCAAACCTAGCTTGCCATTTAACAGGAGTGTGACTGATCTTATCTTGGTCTCAACTCCACTCTCCTGCCCAGTCGCCATCGCCTTTTATCCTACTTTTCATCAGAAACATATCTATTTCTTTCTTGATTCTGTTGATTGATTCTGCTCCCACGGCACTCTGGGGCAGTGAGTTACATAGATTCATAGCCTTCTTACAGCAGTAGTTTCTCCTCATCTCAGTTTTGAACCTATCTCCTCCCACTGTATATTTATGACCTCTTGTTCTAGACTGGCCTATAGAGGGCACCATCTTTTCAATAACACCGTATCAACACCCTTTAGCATTTTAAATAGCTCAATCAGATCCCCCTCATTCTTCTGAATTACAGCAAGTACAAGCTCAAGCTATTCAAATACTCCTCATACAACAGCCCTCTCATTCCTGGAATCAACCTGTTGAACTTCCTCTATACTGGCTCCAGTGCCACCATGCCCTTCCTCAAGTAAGAGACTAAAACAGGACACAATATTCCGGATATGGTCGTCTCACCAACACCTTATATAACTGCAACAAGATTTCTTTACTTTTATATTCAAGTACTTTTCCAACAAATGCCAGGATTCCATCTACCCTACTTATGTGCTGCACCTGCATACCTACTTTATGTGATTCAAATGCAATTCAAATGAAATAATGCAATTTTTTCCCTCACGTCATTGTGGGTATAACTACATCACATGGACTACACCAGTTCGATGAAGGTGGAACACTATTACCTTCTCAATAGCAATCAGGAATGGGCAATGAATGTAAACCTAACCAATGATGTCCAATCCTGTGAAAACAATAAACAAATTGAAGGCCAATATCACAGCCAATAAGCTTGCACTGATTTCACTATTGTGCAGTGACCCTAACAGTGTGGGAGCAGGCCATTTGGCCCATCAAGTTTACATTGACTTTGAAAAGCATCACACCCCAGACTCGTCCCCATAACCAGCATTTCCTATGGCTAATCCACCGTGCCTGCACATCCCTGGACCTTATGGGCAATTTAACATGGCTAATCCACCAAATTGGCACATCTTTGGACTGTGGGAGGAAACCTGGAGCACCCAAAGGAAACTCATGCAGATAGTGCTAACCACTGATGTCTGCCCTGGATGACCAAGAGTATAGAGGAAGGCAAAGTGTAAAGAAACAAAGACTACACCAGCAAATAGGGTCAGATTAGGAAAAAAAGTGACAGAAAGACAAAATTATAGGCTGAGCGCATGTAACATTCATAATAGACGGACATTATTGGCAGAAATAAAAATAGATGAATATCATCTGAGAGGTAAGTTGCACGATACCCAAAGTTGTGAATTGACTAGTCAAAGGTTTTGGACATTTCAGAACAAGACAAAAGGAAAATGATGGGTTTTAAGAAGTGCCTCATATAAGGACACAGATTTGGAGAGATGGATAGGTTTAGGGAGGGAATTCCACTGTTGAGGGTACGGGCAGCCTTAGGTGTGATCAGGAATGGCAAAGCCTTAAAATCAGGAATGCAAAAAAGGCCAGAATTTGAGGAGTGCAGAGATCTCAGAGAGTTATGAGACTGGAGGAAATTTCTTCTTCTTGGGCAGTCCCTTAGAATCAAGATGACTTTCTTCTACTCCAGTATTGTGAGTTCTGCGGTAGTTACGCAGGAAGACTAGGGCTGGGGTGGCACGGTGGCTCAACAGTTAGCACTGCAGCCTCACAGCACCAGGGACTCAGGTTCAATTGCAGCCTCAGGCGACTGTCTGTGTGGAGTTTGCACATTCTCCCCGTGCCTGCGTGGGTTTCCTCCGGATGCTCCAGTTTCCTCCCACAGTCCAAAGATGGGCAGGCTAGGCGGATCAGCCATGCTAAATTGCCCGTAGTGTTCAGGGGTATGTGGGTTTTTGGGGGATGGGTCTGGGTGGGATGCTTCAAGGGGCAGTGTGGACTTGTTGGGCCAAAGGGCCTGTTTCCACACTGTAGGGAATCTAATCTAAAGAGATCAGTTAAAAAGGGGGAGTGATTGGCCAGGCAAAGATTTCAGAACAAGGATGAGAATTTTAAGATGGAAATGTTGCTTAACTTGGAGTCAATATAGGAGAGCAAGCACCAGGTTGACAGGGGGAAAAGACTTTATGCATCCCAGACTCAGGCAGCAGAATTTTGGATGACCTTAGGTTGACAGAGCTTAGAATGTAGGAGACAATTCAGGAATGCACTGGAACAGCTGAGACTAGCAGTGGCAAGAACCTGCTTCAAATTCTCTGGCAATGCAGGTATGCTAGCAGGTGTTAATATTAGGAGCAATATTGCACTTCCATGCTGGAGTAGAAATTAAACAGGGCTCAATGTGCCCACAAATGTGGCCTCCAAACTTAGCACAAGCCTCATCCTAGTAGGATGCAACTGAAGACTTATGGTCAGTGAGTGAACCTTCCAAGTATTAACATTGTCAGTTTTTGCACATTTCCCCAGCAGTTAAAAACCAGGAAACCAGAGTTGTAATTAGAACTGGTACAGCTCATATTTGAATCTTTCCATTAACCCTCTCCTCCTGGTCGTCTCTGTAATCCAGATCAACAAAACTGATGGCAGATACTAACAGACCTAAGGAAGGTTCCACAACACTATCAATGTTCAGACACACAAGTTTCATGTGAACTCATCGTCAACAGCATAAACACATCATGGGTTAGTTCATGTATTTTAATGATCTTTACCTGGTTAATCACATTCAGATCTTGCTACAATTTAGAGGCAATCATGTTGGGAGTTGAGATAAAAAGGTGTAGAGCTGGATGAACACAGCACGCCAAACGGCATCAGAGGAACAGGAAGGCAGACATTTTGGGCCTAGATCCTTCTTCAGAAGACAATTCAGAAGAAAATAGGAAGTTGGATGTTTTCACTGGAAGTATCTGCAGTATCACACTGTATCAAACAGCTCAGATCATCACAAACTTGAAAGACATATTTCATTTTAGTTTCATCTGAGTTTCATACTGGAAAATGTAATCAGCAAAGAAAATGGATCGGATAGATCCCACCCTCAGAATTCAGCCTTAACTAGTTGGTAAATAGGAAGGAGGAGCTGCTCAGGGATAGACAGAGTGTAATTCACTGTGTCCTTTACCTGATGTCCAAGGAGTGGCACCTTCACTGGTTACAGGGGAAGGTGGCGTGGGGCTGTGGGAAGGTGTTGGGGGTGAAGGAAGTGTGGACCGGGGTGTCCTGGAGAGAACGGTCTCTGAGGAAGGTGGACAAGGGAGGGGAGGGGACCTGGACTATACATCCTCACACCGCATTTCCTGTAACCTGGACTATACATCCTCACATCCCACTTCCTGTAAAGACTCCATCCCATTCTCTCAGTTCCTCCGTCTCAGTCGCATATGTTCAGATGAGGTCAACTTCGACAAAGGAGCCTCCGAAATGTCCAACTTCTTCCTCATCCGAGGATTCCCCAGCTCCGATGTCGACAGGACCCTCAACCAGGTCCAACCCATCTCCCGCACTTCCGTCCTCACCCTTTCTCTTCCCTCCCGCAAGAGAGATAGGTTTCCCCTTGTCCTCACCTACCATCCTATTAGCATCCACGTCCAGAAGATCATCAGACGCCATTTCCACCACATCTAGTGAGATGCCACAAACAGACGTATATTCCCCTCCCCTCCTTTGTCGGCCTTCCGCAGGGACTGTTCCCTCCGGGACACACTGGTCCACATTCCCTTCACCCCTAACACCTCCCCACGGGCCCACGGAGCTTTCCTCTGTAACCGGCGGAGGTGCAACACCTGCTCATTTACCTCCTCCCTCCCCAGTATCCAAGGGCCCAAACATACCTTCCAGGTGAAGTAACAATTCACCTGCACTTCCAAGAAACTAGTTTACAGCATTCGCTGCTCACAATGTGGTCTCCTCTACACTGGGGAAATTAAGCATAGACTTGGTGACTACTTTGCAGAACATCTACATTCTGCTTGCACAAATCAACCCTGAATGACCTGTTGCCTGTCACTTCAATGTACCATCCTGCTCCCTGGCCAACATCTCTGATTCTGGCTTGCTGCAGTGTTCCAGTGAAGCCCAATGCAAGCTGGAAGAACAACACCTCATTTTCTGCTTGGGGACCCTCCAGGCTCAATATTGAGTTCACTAACTTTAGGGCCTAAGCCCTCCCATGTCCCAGCCCCCTACCCCACACACAAAGCCTTGTTACCACATAGCCTGACATTACACACCCACCATTGTTAGTCACTAACAGTTCCCATTATCAACTATTCACCCTCCCAGCCTGATCATTAGCAACTTCTTTCCAACTGTCTATCTCTCTCTTGGGCTCTATCCTATCATTTACTCCCTACCCCACACACGTCCCTATTTTCTGCATGTAAACTGATATTTTCCCAGCTACCATCAGTTCTGAGGAAGGGTCACTGGGCCTGAAGCATTAACTGTGGTTTTTCCTTTACAGATGTTGCCAGACCTGCTGAGCTTCTCCAGCAACTTTGTTTTTGTTCCTGATTTACAGCATTCACAGTTCTTTCGGTTTTTACAAAGTATGCTCAGAAGGTTAGTGAGAACAACTTCTATGAAGGAACGAGTCGTCCAACCATTCTGAAATACAGGGCAATTTTATTCAAAGATAAAGAAAGTATTCACGATGAGCAACCTACTGAAATGGAGCACAGGGAAGAGAGTATGAATTTGAAATAGAAATACTCAGCTACCAGCAAAGTTATCTAAAACATGTGACCGGCTGAGATCATACAAAGTCATTACTGATCATGTTGCTGCATTGTGGAGAAGCAGAAGCTAGTTCAGACTAGAGGCATGGAGGCATACAAATGTACAGATTGGAAAATAATCCTTTGGTCCAAATTGTCCATGCCAACCAGATGGTCTAAATTATTCTAGTCCCATTTGTCAGCATTAGGCCCATATCCCTTCTTATTCATATACCCATCCAGATGTCTTTTAAATATAGTTATACCAACCTCTACCACTTTCTCTGGCAACACGTGCCCTACACGGACCACCTTCTGCGTAAAAAAGTTGCGTCTTACGTCCCTTTTAAACCATTAAACCTAACCACCTTAAACCTATGCCCTCTAGTTTAAATATTTGGCACACCAATCATGCAAGAGGAAAGTGAGGAAGAATACAGACAGTAAAAGTTGTGTAGTGATATTAGGTGGCAGTAATGAACAGCAAGACAACCAAGTTGCCGAGCAAAGTGCAACAAAGAGCAATGCACACCTCCCCAGGAGGGTATAGAATCAACAAGTCAAGATGGATTGTCAAATCTCCGAAGAGTTACATTGAAGTCTGCAATGTTAGTCTTTAAGCTTGCTTTACCTGTACATATAATCGTTGAATTGACAACATGGGCTTATGTGCAGCTGTGCATATCTATTTGGGCTAATTTTTAACTTTTAGAATATTATGTTGCACAGTAAATAGGTCAGTATACTCTAAAAGACATGCTCATGATATCATAATTATATCACAGCATGTGACCTGAGAGAATAAAAGTCTCATACTCCATCTTACCCCTTGATTACTTGAAACATAACATGCTACTGGAAGTGTGGTGCTCAATTACTGCTGTACACCTTATTGTTAACCCACATACTGAGATGCCTGTTAATTCATTTTGTACATAATAGCTAGATATAATGAATATCTGTCGGATTCTTCAATACCATAATATACCAATAGCTTAGATAACATAAGGACCGTCACATCAGGTCAGTTATTTTGCTATGTGAAAATCACATCAACTATTGATGCTGGATTTCGAAAATAAAAACAGAAAGTTCTGGAAATACTCACTATGCCTGTTAACATTATTGGAGACAGAATTAGAACTAATGGTCCAGATCTTTCAGGGGGCACCAGAGAGTATGTCCTGACACTGACTGCACCACCTCAATTTTAAGATTCTTACTCTTGTTTCCAAATTCCTATATGGCCTCTATTTGGAAATTCTCCTAAACCAATGAACCCGGGGCCTCTGTGGTTCTGCCATCGATATTGTTATTCTGGTCACTAATGCATTCCCAAGTTTTGCTGCTGCGTATCTGTGGCTGCATTTCTAGATGCCTCAACGTTATATTCTGGAACTTTCTGCATAAATATCTCTGGCAAATTTTTGGAAATCTGTTTATGATATCTTCATTTGAACAATATTCAAATGTTGTGAAGTGCCTTGGCATATTTTGCTGACCAGAAGATTTAGGAGCAGAAGTAGACCATTCGGCCCAAGTCTGCTCCCCCATTCAATGTTTTGATAGCTCTTGATTCTGTTACTGATTAAAAATCTGTTTATTTAAGCCTTTGATAGAGTATGTATACTTGAATATATTAAGTTAATGATAGGGCTCTGGGGAGTGTTATCAAACAGAAGAGATCTAGGGGATGCAAGTGTATAGTTCCTTGAAATTGGCATCACAGTTGAACAGGGTGATGTAGAGGGCATTTGGTTTGTTTCCCTTCATCGTTCAGAGCATTCTGTACAGGACATGGGACGTCATGTTATGGCTGCACATGACATTGGTAAGGCCACATTTGGAGATGAGTAAACAATTCTGGTTGTCCTGCTAAAGAAGGGATGTTACTAAACTGGAAACAAAGCGTATTCACAAGGATGTTACAGAAACTGCAAGGTTTGAGTTAAAAGGATAGGCTGGATAGGCATTGGAGACTGAGGGGTGACCTTATACAGGCTTATAAAATCATAAGGGGATAGGTAAGGTGAATAGCCAAGGTCTTCTCCCAGGATAGGGGAGTCCGAAATTCAAAGGCATAGGTTTAAGATGAGAGGAGAAATATTTAAAAGGGACCTGAAGGGCAACATGTTCAGACAGAGGGTGGTGTGTGAATGGAATGAGCTGCCAGAGAAGTGATGGAGGCAGGTCAATTACAACATTTAAAAGATACTTGGACAGGTACACGGAAAAGAAAGGTTCGGAGAGATATGGAGCAAATGGGATTTGTTCAGTTCACGAAACCTGGTAGGGCATGGATGAATTGGGCTGAAGGGCCTGTTTTCATGCAGTATACTTCTGACTCTAAATGACCTAGCCGCTACTGCCCTTGGCAATAAAGAATTCCGCAGACCGACCACTTTCTTAGACCCAAAACAATCCTTCTCACCTCTGCATTAAAGAATTTTGATAATTCCAGGCTGTTATTATTGTAGGAAGTGTGTAGTTACATGTTGGGCTGGATGTCACATGAGCAGGGGAAATCATTGGTCATGTGGCCTTTACTGCACTGTCGAGCCTTGAGTCAAGCCAACGATGAGCACTGGGAATATTTAAACAGTGCAAGGATTGATGTCCATGGCATCATGAGACATCTGGACTCAATGGGGAAGAGCTGAAGGAAATACAGTAACAGTCAGCACTATAGGAACACTACACAAAGCAGAAAACAGCAACAAGCAGCACATCTAACTTGCGAGGTCCTGTGGCAAAGGCAATGTTTCCAAGAATCCTTCTTCATACCTGCTCATAACCACATGAGAGAGGATGGCACGCTTAATTTGAAAACAATTGAGCCCTCTACAGTCAGGCTTTGTGTTCAAAGTGAGCCTTGTTTACATTTCACGCTAACCGTAACACAAACTCACAAAGTAGTGAACCACGGGATCCAAGTGTTTTCTCATTCAGATTTAAATGCACAGTAAAATGTTTTGCTGCCTCAGGGTATAACATGTTACTAAGTAAAGTTATTTATACGATGAAACATCTCACAGGAGCCTGTGAAGAAGTTTGCTTTCAGCTTTTCTGTCTTTTCAAAAGGCTATCCTTTGCCTAACAGCTTTCAAACACAACTACAGAAACAGCAATTATTATCTACCAATGGCTAACTGAGTGAGTGGCCACTGCAGCTGGTTACATTTTTAATAAAGCCATTGGTGTGCCATGAAGTGTCCACTGGGTCTGACAAGGATCCTACTCCTGATTGTCATCCAGTGATTTCTAATGAAGAAGTTTCCATTTGAGTAAGAATAAGAATGTTGTCCACCGTGATACTCTCCATGGCCATAAGCTGATTTGATTTATTATCCTCATATGAACTTAAGTACAGTAAAAAGTTTGGTTCTGCGTGCAGTACAGACAGATCATAACATACAAAGTGCATAGGGTAATAGAATAGAATGAAGATAACAATGTTACGGTTGCAGATAAGGTGCACAGAGAGCGAAACCAGAATTAAATTTAAAATTTGACAGGTCCATTCAGAAGTCTGTTAAGAGTGGGGAAGAAGCTGTTCTTGAATCTATTCGTACGTATATACAAACTTTTTTTTCTGCCTGACAGAAGAGGGTGGAAGAGAGTATAACCAAAGTGGGAGGGGTATTTGATTATGTTGGTTGCTTTCTCGAGGCAGCAGGAAGCTATGGGGCACACAGCAGCTTGGACAGTACAGGAAGGTAAATGGTAAGGAATTGATTGCCCCTGCTCAGTATTTAATTTTATTGCATTCAATAGAACTGGCTTTTAAAGAGGGAGTGTCCCAGGCAGACCAATGCATTTGGTTACTGGCCAAACCTAATACCTAAATGGCAAAGTCTAGGCTCACAGAAGATGAATGCCCAGTTATTGAAGGAGACCAGTGCTTGTGAAAATCAGTCTATTTAGGAAAGAAGAGAGGGAACAAGGCTGAGAAATTGGTGATCCTCCTGTTTCACTTCTATTCATATACTTTTGATTGCTAACCTCAATCATTCAGTTCACTCATCCTCTTATCTCTTTGCATTCGCTGCCCCATGCAACCCTCCACATTCTGTCTCCACTGTGTAATTTACCCCCATCGGTGTCAAATTGCACTGTGCTCAATCATTCTTATATCAAAATTGTAAAGCTCCTTATCTGCTCAAGCCTTCCTTCTTTCTCATCTTCAAACTTTTAAGGCCATTATTAGGTGTAATTATAGCCTAGGTCTCGCAGTAGGAAATGCATGCTCTATAAAATACTGCCCAGTTTAAATCTACAATGTTGAGAATGAGGCTAAAACTATCCTCAACTATTTCATGATTTCACATATATTATTTTCCCCTTAGTAATTTCATCTTTATAACTTTCTGCAAGAAACGTCACCTAAATTTACCCTCTCTTTTACCCATTTTCTTCAGTATGTATAGAATGCAGTGGGAAAAAAGATAATATTTGCAGCTTTTCCTTGGGCTGAGATCTAAACACTACAACCTCCTCTTTGAAGTAGCATTACAAACTCTCTCACATTGATGTGAGCATTATCTATACAGCTCCCGCACATAGACTTGAGGATTTGACACCAGATTCGCAAGGTGCTGACTCCTATCTGAACATCTCTCCCCTGCCAGAGGCAGAACAGAATTAATTACCAGGAATGAAGTCAGCGAGTACATGCTCCATCTCATGTGGTACTAACCTATGCAGACTCGCAAGGCTTCAGGCTCCATCCCTGGTTCGTGTGATATTACCTGATTTAGGTGATGCAATTGAACTGCTTTTCAGATGTTAGCTGTGACTCAGTAATAACACTCTTCCATCTGACTCAAGAGCCTGGACCAAGGAAATTGGCGAAAGGAGACCAGATTGTCGTTAGGTTCCAGTGGACTTGAAAATAGTAAAAAGTCAACTTCCTATTTCCAATCACCACCCAGAAACCTCTCAATGTTGTTGTGTACACGTCAATATCAATTTGGGATGAGTAAAACAAGGCTGAATTGTGACATCTTGCCAAATTTTAGAAATTAAATTTTTTTTGAGAAAACAAATTGAGTGATCTTTGTCAGTTCCGGTAATGACCTTATCTGGTGTCAGTATTGGCCATGCCCTCACTTCTGAGCTGATGGATCACAGGCCATTCAGCCCATTGTTTTTGTGTTGACTCTTTGAAAGAACTATTCACCTGCCTTTGCCTTTTCCCCATATATCTGCAATGATTTCCTTTTCCAGCGAGAATACCATTTCCTTTGGAAGGTTAATATTGAATCTGCTTTGCTCACCCTATCAGAAAATAAGTCCAGATCATAAAGTTTATGGCATGAAAATTTCTTTCATCTCCTATAATAAAACAAAGATCTGCAGATGTTGGAAATCTGAACCAAAAACAGAAATTGATGGAGAAACTCAGCCGGTCTGGCAGCATCTGTGGAGAGAACAACTTTGGCTATGATAATTATTGCTGACCATTTTTAATCATGGGAAACAAATGTGATTTGCAGCTTGATTAAAAAAGAAGGATCAGAAAAGTATACGTTTAATTTCCATTCAAAAGATTTGCTAAGTATTATCAAGGTTTAATGTTTTTATCTCTGATTTGCTGCATCCTTAGTATTTTGCTTTGTGCTGCTGCCTAATTCACTAACATTTTAGAGATAACAAAGTGTGGAGCTGGATGAACACAACAGGCCAAGCAGCATCTTAGGAGCACAAAAGCTGACGATTTGGGCCTAGAATGTGTTCATCCAGCTCCGCACTTAAGTGTTATCTCACTACCATTTTATCCTGTCCTCTAGTAAGATTTCTCTATGGCCAGGCAGGTCACTAGTGCCATCTGTTGGAGGAGGTTATTCAGTACAAGCTCTTATTTTATGTCAGAGAATTATTTCAATGGCCTGTTGCAATCTCTTCCAGGTCCCTCTTCCAGGCTGCTAATCAAGATAAAAAGCTGCACCATCTCTATCACTGTTTCTGAACTTTTCCTACATGACGCTCTTCACCATATTACTTGGTTGTCCCTTCAAACTGAGAGGTATTCCCTGACATTAACCTGCGTTTGCTTCCCTGTTATTCTCTACAGTCAGCATCTACTGATTTTGAATATCTCTATCAAATTTTCTCCCACATTTCTCTTCTGCCAGGAAAATAGTCCCATTTTTTCCAGTTGATCTATGTAATAGGAGATCTTCAACGCTGGAAAAAGTTTCATGTATCAATTTTTCACTCTTTCTATTCTTTCTAAATGTGGTGCCAATTTTATGCAGGTTAAACATTATTTACTTGCTTTCATGCTCTACATTCCTATTTATAGAACTCAGGGATTCGGATACTTTATGAACCATTCTCTTAGCAAGTAACCTTTATTTTTTCTTACCTATTCACTGAGATTTTTTATGTCATAATTACACTTTATTCATAAAATATTTTTATATACATATGCAGTCACTGAAGCAGTTCAGTTGTGTGCAGCAGCATATGAAGAAACAAACTAACATTGGAGTTTGACTCTATCCGACAAACAAACCAAGGCATTTTTTTACATATACAAGACCATATTTACATTCGTTTGAGGTACTGGGAGGTCTGATAACTGAATGGACCCCCAATTAGCTTCGGTAGAAAGACCTTAGGTGGTAGTCTTTCTCCACAGCTCCAAGAAAGTAGCTGTCTCCAGCTTTAGTGTGACCCTCAGCACAGAATCCTGGACCTTAGAATGTGCCAGTCTGCAACACTTGGTTGCGGTCAACTTTCTGCTCTGGAAGACCAGCAAGTTATGATGCTGTCTCTGTTGACTGTCTGTAATTGTTCATGAACTGAATGGCTCACTAGGCTATTTCAGAGAGTATTTAAGAGTCAACCACCTTCCTGTGAATCTGGAATCTCACATGGGCCAGACCAGTTAAGGATAGCATATTTCCTTCCTTAAAGGATATTAATAAATAATAACAGCACTTTTTAAAAAATAGAAGACACTGATATTCGTGTAGCATTACTGATACGAGCTTTCAATTCCAGAAATTAATGTAAATTGTACCAGCTGCTGTGTTGGGATTTGAACCCACTGCTCAATATTAATAGCCTGGGCCTCTGGATTACAAATCCACTGTAACACCACCACCACCTCTGCACGTATGCACAGGCATACCCAGATGATCCTGCTCCTTAGACTTGTATCCTTTATGCTATATTGTCTCTCTGCATTGTTCCAACTATCACTTCAAGTTTGCCTCTAAAACAACTCTGCAGAGGCTGGTATCACATCAATAAGTTACCTTTTATATACACATGCATAGTACTTGATACTGGTCTGGCCTCCTCAGAGCCAGCTCTCAGAGTGAGCAGAACCTCTGACACTCCTGTTTTATCTGTCAGCTGGGGCTCATTGACTGGACAAGATTAACAGCCCCAAACAGGAAACTCATTCTGTGAAATCCACCTGGCTGACCTCGTTACAATCACTATAGTCTCCATTAAATTTAATATCTATCTGTCCATCCATTTCACTAATCTGTTCTATTTTAATACGTTTATAACAGTTTTGTTTTATGATACCTTTGGGACAACACTTAGGATATTTCATTAGGATTATTACTATTTTACTATCAAAGGAGCTAAACAAACACAAGTTAGTACAAGACATTTGCTTTCACGGTAATAGCCCTGTCCTTGGCCTGCTACAATATTCCAATGAAGCTCAATGCAAGCTGGAGAAGTTCTTTCATGGTATTCATGACTTTGGCCATTCCTTTATAAAAATGAAGGATAAAATAGGTCAGCATGTTTTTAACAGTTTCCTAAGTAACAGGTGACTCTGGAGAAATCTAAAATAAAGAAAACACAGGGATTCATGGAGGCAAACAGTATGTTTTGGGGATGCTGTACATGTATTCATGAAAGATGGGAATTGAGGATCATATTGAGATAACTGAGGAACAGTGAAAGGAGGTGCAAGTGAAACATAAACATTGGCATGGACTGCTAGGGCCAAATGGCCTCTTCTTATATACTCTGTGTAACTCAATGCAGTCCAACAGAGGGGTACTTCAGGAATTACTAGTGACAAACTTACAAGTGATTATGCATCTTTAATGCTGTCCACAGCCCAGGATGTTGTAGCTCGTCACTTGACCTTAAAAGAGAGCTGTAAAGAGGTAAACTAAAGCCAAGATTTTTTTAATTCATTCATACATACATGGGAGCTGTATATATCAAAGATAACATTCAACTCAGACTTGATTACCAAAATAACGATTTTACACTATTTCTACTCATAATAACATTCTAAACAACTATTTCTCCAGATAATTTGACATCTTTTGGAGCTGGAGGAACACAACAGGTCAGGCAGCATCAGAGGAGCAGGAAAGTTGATGTTTTGGGTCTCAACCCTTCATATTTCTACAGATAGTAATTTCTAATCAAAACATTACATATTTACTCACCTATGTCTCTGTCCAACAGTGTTCACAGTATACATTTCAGGCTAGTGCACATGACTATATTATCCAAACATATTCAAACCAATAAATGTAATTATATTATCCAATCATACTGAAACATGTCCACATCTTCCAACTGTAAGTGTATGTTCCAACCGTAGGTATGTAAGATAACAAAGTGTGGAGCTGGATGAACACAGCAGGCCAAGCAGCATCTCAGGAGCACAAAAGCTGATGTTTCGAGCTGAGACCCTTCATCAGAGAGGTATGTAGGTATGTACTTGTGATTATCAGAAAACCTGCACTGTCCCTTTATCCTTTCAGCCTGTACTGTGGCTCCATGACATCTTATCAAAAACTGTCCCTCTCTGTCCACCCATATTACATATCTGTGGTTGGGGTTATTCTGGAACTCTATGCATAGATGTCTCTGTGGTGCTACTGAGCACAAGAGCTCCCAGCCTTTGATTGTTCAGCAGTTATTGGTAAGTGCATTTTCTGCCCCCTCTGGGTCTTGATTCCCTTGTTGATGGTCTCACCACTGCCTGATTGTCTTGTGGCTCAATAGGCCTTTTAAACAAGAGACAGCACATATGTCTCATCAGCCCTCCAGCAGGAAGATGATGTCTCAATAAGCTTCCTCCCACTGCATTTGAATGTGAAGATTTGTCCTTGATAGATAGGCCAAAGTAATTCTTTACCCAGAGATTTTTCAACAATGAAAAGGTGTTGGTCAGGAAGGATAGTTGAGTCCACTGGGTTCAATGAAGAATCAGTTAAACGCTGTCATGGATAACACAGTGTGGAGCTGGAGGAGCACAGCAGGCCAGGCAGCAACAGAGGAGCAGGAAAGTTGACATTTTGGGTCAGGACTCTTCCTCAGAAAGTGCTATCATAGGGTTGATTTTCTGGAAGTTCCTTTTGCATCCAAACCTAGATTGCATGGGTGAATGCACTGCTTTTGCACTGAAGTTGACTACAAGAAGACCTGGCACAACATGAGGGAGAATTTCAGCACTGAGGAACTAGACAATTGCAGGCAGAGCTTCGAATTTTGAGAAAAATGGGCTGTACATGAGTCAAGAATTGGCAGAGTCAGATATTTCAATGATTAAGGAGAATTTCTGAAAGGGGGAATTATGCAGGAATTGCTCAAGAACATGTCTGAGAAGTATTTGGCCAAACAGTTTTCTTATAGTAGTTTGTCCTAGTGTAGAGGAGAGAATGTTGGAAGACGGAGAAACAGTCTGTTAGCAGGATCAATGACACACAGATTGCCATTTATTAGGCAACGATCTGTGGGAGAAGTAAGTAAGCAGCAATGTTCTTACATGGGGGCAAGCAAGTTTAAGAAAGAATGATGGAAGAGTGAAATTAAAACAGAAATTGCTGGAGAAATTCAGCAGGTATGGCAACATCTGTGTAGAGAATTAGCATCTTGGGTCTGCTATGACTCTTCAGGACTGCAAGGGACAGGAAAGCAGTGGCTTTTATCCCACTGACAGGTACAGTAAGAGCGAGCAGAACAGTTGATGAAGCTGTCCAGAGCAAAAGACAAAAGCAGTGTTAACGGTGGCAAAGGATAAATAGTAATGTAAAATGGGTGTAAATAAAGATGTGAAGAGGAGAAAATAGTCAAAGTCAACATACAACTGTGGGGGTTTGGAGAATGCAAGAAAAATGGACGACAATGGTTGTGCTTTGAAGCAGTGGAACTCAATATTGAGTCCTAAAGGCTGCAAAGTGCGGAAGCAGAAAATGAAGTGCTAATTCTGAGATTTTACAGAACTTTTCATTCATTCTGTTCAAATATGTTATACCACACTGCTAGGGTAAATGGGACTTGAACCCATAGTCTCTGAGCTACAGGAAGGGACGGAATCACTGAACCACATGACCAAAACTTACCTTCACATATTTTGTGTCACAACCTCAGGAGAAACCAGAGTGCTTTAACGCCAAGTCAGTTCTAAAAGAGCCATCAGTGCTGTAATGTCAGAATCAATTTCCACACAGCAAGCTCCCACTCACAGCGCTTGAATCAGAGGCGTTGTTCTTAGATTTCACTTCCTCTTTATGTAGAAAAGCCCAATGGCAAGTCTGCCACTAGGACTGATCGAACCCAGGCTGACTTTTCTCAGAAGTAGAGACACCACTATTGTACCACAAGTGTGCTCTCAGTACGCTTGGTAACTTGGGCTCTGCAATAGCATTAAAAAAAACTAACTTAATGATGTATGAAAAAGCCCCACAAGGTGGGGGTTCGTATTGGTAAACCGTAAAGAATGGACTGAATTTTCATTTGACGTTTTATCTCTGGGGTCTGGTTCTGTAAAATGTCAGGAACTGGTCTAGAGCCTTACCTTGATACTTCATTGTCATGAAGACTTCATTATTATTATAGCTGAAGGCTATTTAATTCACCCAATGTCGACACAGGGGGTGAAGATTTTATCATATTGAGCAGGCAGTGGGATCTATCTACTCCTTTTTGTGATTAACCAGAGCCACTTTATCACCATTTTAAAACTTTCATCTGTATCAGGGATATTTAATCCACAACAGCAACTTTCATTTATGTAGTACCTTTAACATAGGATTGATGCAAGGGCATTTTAATCACTGTTATTGAGCTAAAGGTCAGGTTTTCTGAGGAAGGGTCACTTAACCTGCAGTATCAACTCTGATTTCTCTCTACGGAAGCTGAGCTTTTCCAGGAATTTCTGTTTTTGTTAACAGTTAGGTGGATTGGCTGTGCTAAATTGTCCCATTGTGTCCAGGGATGTACAGTTTAGATGGATCAGTCATGGTAAATGCAGGGTTATGGGGATATGGTGGAATGCTGTTCAGAAGTTTGATGCAGACCTGATGGGCTGAATGGCCTCTATCTGCACTGCAGGGATTCCATGATTCTATAAATTCGATATCAATCTGCAAAAAGAGATACTGGCATACAAGCTTGGAAAATCTTAAGGGGTGTGTTAAAGATTAGAGGGGTAGGAAGGCATTAGTGAGAGAATTTAAGAGCATGGGGCCTAGGCAGCTCACAAACAGCGGCAGAGAAAGCAAAAAAAACAGGGATGCTCAAGATCTGCAAGAATATGAAACACATGTTCCCTAAGCTGTCCCTCAAACAAACTTCTTCACCCCCCCAGTTTTCAATCAATATTTTTATGTCTGGTGAAATCTTTGAAACGTAAATAACAAAATGAAAATCTTTTTAAAAAAATATTGCTGTGATTTTCAATATGGGAACTCTCAAACTCTGCAGATTCAGTAGAGAGTAAGGGATTGAGAACCCAATTTCTGAGGTGTGGTTCCTACAACTGAACTCAACACACAGATGGAAGTGTGAAAACATTCTGAATTAGATTTACCAATTTGAATGATTAAGATGGTTAACAAAACTATTTAAACACCACTCAAACTTGTATGTGACACCTCAGATCTAGCCAGTTTCTTTTCACTGAACTGAGTGAGATTCACTCACGGTGAAGAAGGTGTGAGGAGACGGCTCATCTTTATCAACACAAATAGCCCGCACAGAGCACCTGAGGCAAACCATCACTTAATTTTCTTTGTGAATCATTTCCCCAGACCAGCATTGTATGTGCAGCAGTTCAAACACAGGGTAGACCATTGCTTGAGCTGGGGTTGTTCAAGGATCCATTAGGCTGTGAAGAATCTATTACTTTCCTGTTGTTGAAACACTATAATTTCTCCAGGTCCTTCTGTGCTTCCCTATAACTGTCAGGGTCAAACGTATGAGACACCTGCCCTTATTCCAGCTGTCGCTGAATGCACCCTGTTGTTATGCCACCTAATACACCAAAAAATTAGCTGGAAAGGCTGTAATCTCTCGGGTTTTACTGACACTCGTAAAGCACTGAAGCTTTGCTCTCGTACTTTATGAAGCCTTTTAAACCCTTTGACTGAAAGGCAGCCTTGTAATCACCACCACCCTCCTATTACCAGAGAAGATATATACTTTAGGGCTAGTTTAACTTCTTTACAGTGATCAGACATAACCGAGCAGCTTGGCTAACGCTAGCATGTAATTTTAGGGCCTGTCATTGTTTTCCATGTGATCATTTAAAATGGCTGTCCCTTGCAGCACTGTGCCAGTCTCATTGGACACTGGTATTAGGAGAAAAGGAAGCTAAGCTCCCTTGATGGGTTTTGAGGGGAAATGTCACCTTTTGCATGCTGCAGAGAAGCATCAAACCGAAAGTCGACCCCAGCCTGTGCAATCTTAACCTGGTCACAAACTTGAGGTCTAGGATTTGGGAAAAGGCATAGGAAAAACAGGCAGGAGAAAATTGTATTTTCAAACTGAAGTAGCTATAAATAAAGGTGTTGATTTACATGAAGGCCGAGCAGCATCTCAGGAGCACAAAAGCTGACGTTTCGGGCCTAGACCCTATCGATGAAGGGTCTAGGCCCGAAATGACAGCTTTTGTGCTCCTGAGATGCTGCTTGGCCTGCTGTGCTCATCCAGCTCCACACTTTGTTATCTTGGATTCTACAGCATCTGCAGTTCCCATTATCATTGTTGATTTACATTATTCCTTTAACATCTCAAAGTGTTTTGCAGCTAATCTACAGGGTGAAAAATGGCTTCAACTTTGAGGTCTAATATAATGGATGAAAATGTGGCAGTCAGCTTACACACAGCCTGATCCCACGTACAAAAAAAATCATGTTGACCTAGCGGTGAATCTTGAATAAAACACTGGAGAGCAACATCATTCACTTCGTCAAAATACTGTTTTGGGATTTTCATCAGACACCATTTCCCCATCTTAAAGACAGCACCTCTAACAATACAGGTCTTCAACTACATCACTTTGGATCCTGAGCAGAAAATATTGACATGATTCAGTATTCATTTGTGATGAGCTGCATTCCCAGGGTGACTATTTAGTCACTGATCATCATCAAATAACAGTCAACAAAATCATTCACCTGAAATCACACAAAGGTCAAACCACATCAATGGCAATCAATTATTAGCCTAGATCTCAGTCAGAAGATATCAGTTTAACATCACTGTGGTAAATAGCGGACAAGGTTAAGGAGGGCATTGCAACCTGAAGCCTAGGTGTCTGAAAGCATGGCCAATGAAGATGGAAGGATTCACATACATGATGAACAAGAGGCTAGTTTTGGAGGAGTGTAGACCTCTCAGTGAATATGTAGTGGTTCTTAAAAAGGGGTGAAACCATGGAGATAATTGAAGACAAAGATGAAAGTTATTCACACATTGATGAGTTTCCTGGATGTTGAGGTAGCTTATGGCAACAGCCAACATTGAGTGTTTTCTTTGAAATTTCCATTCCTGTCTGAGTTTGTACACAGCAGGCCCCCACAGACCACAATCAGACAGTGAGCAGTTCATTTACTTCAGGGACTTATGGTGGAGGGGCATCTTGGCTGGGACTCCTGGAAGGATTGCTCTTCATTTTCTGTCAAAAATGTCTTTTGTTCACAAAATTAGTTAACGTCCATTAAATAACATCCCAGAGGGGGAAAAGAAAATGGTAGAAATCAGTAATCGGAAATGAGCATACCTGTTGCACTGACTGGTTGTCTATTTTGAAGAAAAGAAATTAATTTGAATAGTGTGCCTCATTTGCAAGTTTTACTTTTTTTTTGTCCTTCTGGTGCCTGAAATTTGATGAAGTGCAATACAAATCAATTTATTTTAGGACAGTACATTATGTGCTTCAAAACGCTTACAATTGCAGGTTACATCATAAAACATACATTCTAGCCAAGCATGCTGTCTGAGATTTCCAAGTGTTGGTTTATTATGGCGCAGGGCCTTAGACTGTGACTTTCTCTCATTGTGTCTTGTTAATCCAAAGCTTTAAAGGGCTCTCAGCACATATTACTTTGACTTGGAATGTGACAATCTGTAACATATGGCTGTGAGTGAGGAAGGGTCACTCAACCCGAAACATTAACTCTGGTTTCTCGCCATAGATGTTGCCAGGCCTGTTGAGCCTCTTCAACAATTTCTATTTTTGTGGCTGTGGACAACTGATTGCTCTGGAAAGCCAACACGTTTCATACAGTCCAAAGACCATCTTTCACTGAATTGGTGTTCTCCAGCATTTGTCGATGGTCTTGGAGTATGTTTCTGGGAATGGCCCATGGAGCACAGAGCCTCTCAGGAATGAAACATGAGAAAAGCCACTGCTTTTTTTGCAGATTCTTTCCAACAAGGCATTCTAGAGGAAACAAACAACATCTCTTCCCCTCTGCAGTTGTCTCAAGGTCAGTGTGCAGCAGCAAATTGTGCATGAAGGTTTTGGCAGGAATGACCCTTCTCACCATCTGCAAAACACGTCTTGGAGCTTGTTGGAAAGTTTTGGCCGTGTGACATTCTGCTAAATGACTTTAACAGTCAGCTCTCCTTTTACCAAAGAGCTTTGAGGATGTTATATGGTTTGGCTACTGTCTGATAGACTTGAGGCAAAGATGTTTATCTGTACAAAAACCTCCCTCTACCACACGGACTGAGTACTGAGAGGGTTATTCGGCTTGATTAAAAATACCTAAAATGATCATTGTAACTGTGAAGAGATTGATAGGAGACGTGTGATGTCTGAGTACAAGGCTAATGCAAACTGTTAACTGTAAGCTACATCCATAAACATGTTAAACTAGGGCCTCATTGGTACCTCCTTTAATCAGGTCCCAGTACCATGTGATCATCGTGACTTACTTACTGAACATGTACACAAGGAGCTAATATAGGAGAATTGATACAGTTAATCCACATTTCTTCCAAGTCTTTATCCAAACATATTTTTCGCCCTGTTTATGCATGTTCATACATCTCCACCCAAAGCCTCTGTTCTATACAGAGCTAATTTCAAGATATTTTCACCAGTCTCCTTTAAGGTATATGAAGTTTCTTTTGGGGTTGTGTAGAATTTGTGTATTCCATACTGGCTCAGTGAGGGACTTCATTCTTTGTGTTGTTAATGATAGTGCAGTTGTAGTTTCCTTTGAGGAATAAGGTTATGCAATCCACCAAGCTAATGGCCTTTTTTTCAGGGAAATTAAGGCACTCCTGTTTCTCCAGATGAAGCAATTTCTTGTTTAGGAAAGGCATCACAGCCTTGCAGTTACTGCACCCTCTCACTGCTGGTCCATGAGTTTCCCTTTCCAATGTGGGCAGATCGTGAGCCCTATGTCCCTGGATAAAGGTCCAGCCTTGCCTTGCTCTGTACGCTTTCCATCTCAGTTGTTTGTGGTCCTGCAGGACAATGTTTGGAGTTTGTGTAGAGTAGAAGGGAGGGATGTTGGGTTGCAGCCTACGATCATTTCAAAGCTGGCATGGGGCAAAGACATTCTGTAATGGTAGAGATCTGTAATTACAAGGGGCTAAATGAAAACCTTCTTTCTTTCATAGTCTGTATCCATCACTCGATTTCAGCATTTGCTTGAGGGTTCTCTGATGAACTTGTAATATGGACAAATCAGTACGAAATTGCAATGGATTGGAAAGAGTCATTAGCAAATTGTGGCCCGTTGTCAGAGATGGCAATCTTTGGGATTTCAGATGTGGGAAATATCCTCTGCATTGAGATTATAATGGATTCAGAAGTGAGTCAATTTAGCTTCTGCACCTCAATTCAACCATAATGAAACAAACTGTTCCCTTAAATTCAAAGCGAGAGATTTCAAGATGTTCCTATGGTCGTGTTGGATAAGAAAATGGATTTTATCTGTTCCAGGTGGTGGATGACACTGATAACATATGCCCTTGAGAGAATGTTTTACTAAGCCATGGATTGGCTGCCACTCCCAGGCCTGACACTGGGAAATATCAGGATGCTTCTGGTATTGAATCATGTCAAGAGACATTTGCACAGACAGCTTGTCTGACCACCCAGCTCCCACCATACACCAAGAGGTCATCAATTATGCTGATGGGATGATGTTATTGTAAGTTCTATTATGGGACTGGGCTACTCGGGACATACTGTAGATAGCATTCAGGGCAAGATACACAGATCAGTGTACAATCTTCATCACTCAGCTGAGTGTCTCCTAATGTTTGTTAGTTTCTTTGATAAATATCAAGTGCATAAGACCATGAAGGCTTTGATTTTTTGGACTGGGTTTGTATTTTTGGTGGTGTGGGTAGAGCTATCAATTCACACATTGATCTTCTTCATGTCATTGTCGAGACCTTGTCAAGTAGTAGCTGGCACACTGGAAAGAACAAACATCAATTGGGCCAATGGTAATCATCTATGCCATCTACTGAATGGCCTGCCACTTATGAACTGGCATCTACAGCCATGTTCAATCCAGAAGTCACATCCATTCTTGGCACATTCTTCTGAGATGGATGGGTACTGTGGTGTGAGGGAATGGGCAGTAGAGTTGAGGTCAGTCCTACCATCACAACAAACCTGGCCACCCAGACTCAGCTGCTATGTCAATCTGCCTTCCCCTGTCACAGGATGTAACCTTCAGCTTTCAGTTTTTATTAACCTACAGGCTGGCTCGGCATCAGAGCCAAAGGAATTTTCCAAAAACGTTGTGTGATGTCTGCAACTTACAATTTGAAGCTTAATGAGACTGCAGGCAACAATTATTTTGTCAGTCAGTGACTCCCACTTTGGGCATCCTGCCCATTTTGTTGGCACTCATGCAACTTCTGCCCCAATCTATCCCCATCCACCTGCCAACACCCATAAGGCCAGTGAGCATTTCTATTCTCCTAGTCAGAGAACATGGCAGAGACAGGTTTAGAAAATATATCGAAGCACAGAAGAAGAAAATGAGGAGACCCAAAGTACTTTACGGCCAGTGAGTCGCAATCACTTTGTAAACCAGGAAATGGGGCAGCCAACCTGCTCACATCAAGATCCCACGGATGTTAATGAGATTTTGACCCATCAGTGGTGGTTTGATGATATTTATTGAGTTGTGAACACTAGAGCACACCCCTGCCCTTCAAATGGTGCCACAGGTTCTTTTAAACTAACAGTCGAGTCAAATAGAACCTCAGTTTAACATCACCTCTGGAGACATTGCTAAAGACCAGAAGTTGTCAAGTTAAAATGCTGGGCTGCATTGAGAAACCCAACGTTGGGCGTGTCATGGTATCACCACATATTTCTGAATCAGAAGATTCTAGATTTTCATCAATTAATCCAGGTTGGATTGTCAATGCTAATTTGTGAAAATGTTACATTCTCAGATGTGCCCCTTTGAAGAGATGTTACTAAACTGATGTGCCATCTGGTGGCAGTTCAGGTACATTGCAAGACGCTAATAAAAGCAACTGGAGCAAGTATCCCTCCATTCAAAACAAAATCCACTTTCAAACAAATATGGATTATCTGGATTCATCTTGTCCTTCATAGGATTCTTCCGTGTAAATAAAACATAACTGTTATATTTGCTGAGATAGCAATTTATTTCATTATTTGCAAAGTGTTTCGAGATCTCTCTGCTTTATGAAAAAGAGTTATTTGTATAGTTGGCCTCAGAGTCTATAGGTTAGGGAAGTGAAATTAAGCAAACTTTCTACTTCTGCTTATCTTCTGGGTGTGACAGAGTTGGGCAGGTCAGGAACATGTCCCCCACATTGACTATAGAGATGACTATTGCCCGCTCTGGTGAAATACTGGAGAAGCAGGATCATCAGGAAAGACAGGGAGAAAGTCAGAAAAAAGGGAAGAATTCAGTGGACAGATTTTGCAGTCAGTGGCAAACCACTGATACCCTATTATTAAAAGTCAGGAGTCCCTATGCACTTCTGACTGCCTTAGTGTAAAACTGAGAGGTTCCAATGAATTTGCTGATGGCATTTACAAGCATAATACCAGAAATGCAAGGGTTTGTACATCAGGAAAGGATTGATAAGCTGTGTCACTTTTCTCTTAAAAAGAAGGATGAGGTGTTAATGCAGAACTTTAAAATTATAAGAGGCTTTGATAAAGTGGATGCAGAAAAACTGTTTCATCTATGTCACAGAGCCATAGAGATATATAGCATAGAAACAGGCCCTACGGTCCAAATCATCCATGCAGACCAGATATCCTAAATTAATCTAGTTTCATTTTCCAGCATTTGACCCATATCCCTCTAAACCCTTCCTATTCATATACCCATTCAGATGTCTTTTAAATGTTGTAATTGTACCAGCCTCCACCACTTCCTCTGGCAACTCATTCATTACAGGCACCACCCTCTGCGTGAAAAAGTTGCCCCTCAGGTCCCTTTTAAGTCTTTCTCCTCTCACCTTAAACATATTCCCCCTAGTTTTGGACTCCCCTACCCTGGGGAAAGCACTTTGGTTATTCACCCTATCCAAGCCCGTCATGATTTAATAAATCCTCTATAAGGTCACTCCTCAGCCTCCAATGCTCCAAGGAAAATAGACCCAGCCTCTCCCTATCACTCAAACCCTCCAACTCTCATGGGGAAGAGTCTAACTAGAGGCTGTCAATATAAAATTGTACTCAAGAAATCCAACAGAGATTTCAGAAGAGCTTTCTTCATTCAGATTGTGTTTAAGGATAGTGCTTGAAATGAATCATATGACAAAATGAAAGGGAAGATAGATGAGTAATGAAGGAAAAAGGAATAGAGTGTCATGGTGGTACATTTACATGAAAAAAACATAGAAGGCCTCTTGACAGATGCACAAACACCAGCATGGGCAGATTGAGCCGAAGAGCCTGTTTCAGTTCTACAACCTGTTTTCTGTGGCCTTTGGCACTGGAATTTTCTGTAATGAGTAAACAATTTTCAGCACTATGTTACAGGCAGACTGGAACCTGTGAGAGCAGGGTAAATGTGTTCTTCCTTATCCAGTTGGACTGAAGAATCTTTACTGGGCCATGCTGGGAATGGAGTTAAATTATGTAGCTGTCCTATGAGGGACTGCCTTGGTTCCCTGGATGAGCTTGTTAGCTGTTAACTGCATTATGTGGCATTCTTTAAGGAGATATGTCCACCTGATTGTAGCCTGTGTGCAGAGCAACACAGTCATTTGATGGTATCTTAACATTGCACAGTCCAACAGGCTGATGTAACACAGGATCTCAAATGTGGTCAAAGCCAGTTCAGGCATTACTTACAGCAGCCAAAGCATGAAGCAGCAACATGGAGGTCTATAACGCTGCTGCTAAAATGGTCAGACGGCCCTATTACAGATGAGTTAAAGTTTGGAATCTTTATCAAATGCAAAGTGTCTGAAACTCTCTGAGTTGTAGATGTAGATGCAGGAGTCAGAGGCAACAAAGTATGGAGCTTAAGGAACACAGCAGGCCAGGCAACATCAGACAAACAGGAACAGGAAAGTTGACATTTCGATCAACTTTCCTGCTTCTCTGCTGCTTCCTGGCCTGCTGTGTTCCTCAAGCTCCATACTGTGTTGCATCTGACTCCAGCATCTACAGTTCTTGCTATCCCTGGAAGGCTTTGGAGGTGTTTTGGTGATTTCCTGCATTTGCTAGTGAGTTCTTCCATCCAGCTCTTTCTTGTACCTCCTCATTGGAGACCTATGCAGTATTTCTCGGCTCATCTCCTCACACTTCAGTGTGCTGTCAGATAAACAAACCATCTTCTTAACCCTGTCCTGGTTGTACCTGCTTGAGGCCACATGCTGATTCTGACTCTGCATTAGCCTTTACAGTCAGTGCAGCGACATGTATGAGCTGGTGGATGTGAATGTCAGATTAATGGCATCATGTGAATTTTATCATCAGATTAGCACTGCTGCTGTCTTTCCTGGGGCTTCCCAGGGTGGATGGCTGAAAGCAGGAACTCAGGAGCTGTGAAGGAAGGAGAGTCTGGGGTCAAGAACAAGATACTCATGGGCACTCCATCAGCATGAGGGTGACATGGTGGCTCAGAGATTAGTGCTGCTGCCTCACAGCACCAGGGGCCTGGCTTTGACTCCACCCTTGGGTACTCTCTGTGTTTGCACATTCACCCCATGTCTACGTAGGTTTCCTCCACAAGATTCAGTTTCCTCCCACAGTGCAGCTAAGGTCGATTAGCTTCCAGGAATATGCAGGCTGGGTGGGTTATCAATGGGAAATGCAGGGTAACAGTGATAGGGTAGGTGGTCAGCTCAAGGTGGGATGCGCTTCCAAGTGTTGGTGTGGGTTTGATGGTCTGAATGGCCTACTTCAAGACTGTAGGGATTTCATGGACAGCTTGCACTTCACAATGGAATGAGGGTGTGTAGGGAGCCGGGACAGGTCATTATCATCAGGATTCGCAGCCTCTAGCCATCACCCATTTGATGCTAAGTGCCATCTCGTCTGTAAGACATGGGACATGCAGGTGCCTTTGTCCCTGCCAGCTCTGCTCAGACCCTTCTTTTGGTCTGCCAGCTTATACTGCAACAGGGCAGACAGTGATTGTGCTGCACACCAGGTCCTCCATGGCTGAATTGCTGGAGATGGGTGGAACAGAGCTCAAAATGCAATCTTTAATTTCAAAGGTTCCACTTGAAAACTTCTGGAGAGCTATGCTTTGATTTTCGTAAACACCTTTCTTAAGCAATTGCAGTCAGTAGTAGCATTACCAATAACAATCTCTGCCGTCTTTTCAGCCTTGTCTTCTTTTGAAGATAATCTAACAGAAAAAAAGAAACAGAAAGACTATAACACAGTACAGCAGCTGATCAAGCTCATCCAATTTCAAACCAAAGATCAGTCAGATCAAAATAGTATGCAAACCGTGTATGTGACGTGTCACATTAATGCTGGATTAAAAACTTATTTTTCAAAGTGTTTGTTTGGCAACGTGGAACACAATCTGTAGTTCATGCAACAATACTTCAAAGTTAAAACCAGAACAGAGAGAATGGATAAACAACAAACAGCTTAGATTTTGTGTCTAATGTCTATATTTTATTAGATCTTTTGCTCCTTCTGAAAAACTCAAAACAACTCACAACATAAGTGCAAGGTGCAAAATAAACAGTCCACAACTAAATTCGATGCTGGCTGTTTCTGTTACTGTTTCTGTTTGGCAATATTTTGGGCTGTGGTCTGGATGTCTTTCCTGAGTTTCCAGCTGCCTTCATCTCTTTTCTTTTTTCTCCCTGAACTCCAGAAGCTATGGTCCCGGAGAGTGTAGAATGCTCCAGTCAAAACAGGATGTCATCGAATGCTGCTAGTTCAGCCAATCTGATGGCAGGTTCTCTCCTGCTGTCAGTCTCTGCTCAGTGTGCAATTTTAGCAGGTTCCCAGCTGCTTGCTCATCGTGATCTCTGTAGTTCTTTCTGGAAGAATGTCCATTCTCTCAGAATGTTTGGACGATTGGTTGTCAGGCAAGATCATTCACCTTTCCCTTCCAAGCATAAATTAAATTGGCAATAGTCATTCCTGCTGCGAAAAATGTGAAAACCTTACTTTGTTGTTCAACACTTACTGAATTGACTATTACAGGCTATTTGTTCTGCTAGGCTGTTTTGAGTGTGGATAGTGCGGTGATGATGCGAAAAGGGTCACTCCCCATTTAGTACACAATCTGCAAATCATTTGTCAGTGTATTGCTGCCTGTCATCAGTCAGATGCTATCTGACCCTGGAAATAATCTGAGATGAGCACTTTTCATATCAACGTTGGTTGTACTCATGTGTTGTTAAGTCGTTAAATGGTGGGAAATTTAGAGGACCCATTAGAAGGAAGCAATCTTCCCCATGCTCTGTGAATCAGCCTATGACTATGTTCATCCATGGAATGCCTGGCACATCCTGTAAGGAGAGGTCATGGCATATAGCAATAGTGTCAGTGCACTATTTCTCCAGAACGCAGGCTTTGAGGGCATGGGTACAAATCCCACTGTGGTAAATGGACAAACTTGAGTTCAATGATATCTGGAATTAAAATCTAAATTAAAGTCTAATCGTCACCATTGCTGTAAACACCCCATCTAGTTCACGAATTTCCTTTAGGGGATGAAATCTGCCGTCCTTATTTGATCTGGCCTATGTGTGAGTCCAAATCCAACTGGATTGACTCTTAACCACAGCAAGCCAATCAGTTCAAGGATAATTAGTGATGGGTAACAAATATTGTCCTTGCCAGAGATGTTTTCATCTCATGCAAAAGAATAAAAAAGTGTAAAGCCTTCCTCTGCTGCTGGTGACAGATGTGTTTGGATGCCTCACACGTGTTCCTGAGCTGTTAAATATCCTGATTCATTGCTGGCCAGTGCAGGGATCATGTGCTAGCATCCTGTGCATTCAATACCCGTGTGTCATTATATGGTATCTAGAAAGACTGCTTTTGATATTCGGATTTTTTTGACCTTACAAATATCTTGCATTATACCAAGTTCATCTCTGTACGGTTAAAACTCACGGGTCCTCTCAGGTATTTCTCTCATATGGTCAGGCCATCATTGGACCACCTCAGGAGTTGCTTGTCTTCAGCAGTTGCTGACTGCAATTTTTCACACTGGCTGTGGCCAAAGTGTAACAGATCAGCCTTGAGAACATCTTCAGCTTCATAGTCAAGCCAATCAATAAGTGGATTAAGATAAATATCTTGGTCTTTGTGTGGGTTGGGTAATTTGCTCACCCTGTCAGACGTAATCATCCTGGTAACTGGCGAAAACTCATCTCAATGTCATATCCTTGAAGATTGTTGACTTTTGATTGCATCACATGAGACCTGTTCTGCCACTGAGGGTGTGGTTTGAATTGCATGAATTATGCCCGTACCAACATCTATGCATGCACAGCTTGATCTAATTGCTGTGTTAAAACCAAGTGGAATGGGCAAATATGGAGCAGATGGGGTTCAATGCAGAGGAGTGCAAGATGTTGCAGCTTGGTTAGAGGAGCATTGAAAGACAACATAAAATAAGAGATATAATTCAAAATGGGCTACAGGAGTGCAGGGTCACAGGTATATATTTGCACAGATCATTGAAGATGGCAGGACAAGAAGAGAGAGCAGTTTATAAAACATAGAATTAACAAGGTACAAAGCTGGATGAACACAGCAGGCCAAGCAGCATCAGAGGTGCAGGAAAGCAGACGTTTTGGGTCTAGACCCTTCTTCAGAAATGGGGAGGGGAAGGGGGCTCTGAAATAAATAGGGAGATGGGGGAGGTGGATAGAAGATGGGTAGAGGAGAAGATAGGTGGAGAGGGGACAGACTGGTCAAAGAGGCGGGGTTGGAGCCAGTAAAGGTGAGTGTACGTGGGGAGGTAGGCGGGGGATAGGCCAGTCCAGGTTAGGATGGACAGGTCAAGGGGGCGGGACGAGGTTAGTAGGTAGGAGATGGGGGTAGAGCTTGAGGTGGGAGGAGGGGACAGGTGGGAGAAAGGACAGGTTAGGGAAGCGGGGATGAGCTGGGCTGATTTTGGGAAGCGGTGGGGGGAGGGGAGATTTTGAAGATTGTGAGGTCCACATTGATACCATTGGGCCATCAGCTTTATTGATGTGAATAGACAATAGAAGTGCAAAGAGCTGATGTTGAAATTGTAGAAGACTCTGAGCAGGTCCCAGCTGGAGTATTGTATTTTGAGCACCACATTACAGGAAAAGATGCAAGTGCATCAGAGAGAGCGCAGAAGCAATTTGCAAGAATGGTTCCAGGAATTAAAAACATGATAGATTGAAGAAGTTGTGACTGGTCTTCATGGTGAGAAGAAGGCGAAGAGGAGATTTGATGGATTATTAAAATCATGAATTCTATGAGTCTTATTAGAGTAGATAGTTTAGGCCTAGGGCCTAACTCTTCCTACTCTTCCCATATGTAAAAAGAACAAGCATCAGAGGGCATAAATTTAAAGTAATATGCAAAACAAGCAAGGGTGATGTGATAAAATAATTCTTATAGAGCAAGTAGTTAGGGCGGAATGCACTGCCTAGAAATGTAGTGGATGTGATTACTTAGATATAAATAATTTTCCAGGGAATGGGGAAAGAACGGGAAATTGGCATTAGGTATTGGTGCTCATTTGAAGAGCTGGTAGCAGACAGAATGGACCAAATGGCCTCTTTCTGTGCTGTAACACTTCTGTGATGCTATGAGGTAGAGGATTTCAGGAAGCTGACATGCTGACATTGCAGTATGGTTCTGCAAATGCATAGAATTAGAGACCTGCCATATGCTGGGAGATATGTGCAGATAAATGTGAGGTGATTCACTTTGGGAAGAATAACATGAAGGCAGACTACTAGGTCAATGGAAAGATTCTCGGTAGTGTGGATGTGCAGAGATATCTTGGTGTCTATGTACATAGATCCCTGAAAGTTGCCACCCAGGGTGATGGTGCTGTTAAGAAGGCTTACGGTGTGTTAGGTTTTATTGGTAGCGGGATTGAGTTCCGGAACCGTGATGTCATGCTGCAACTGTACAAAATGCTAGCGCGGCCTCACTTGGAATATTGCATACAGTTCTGGTCGCCCCATTACAGGAGGGATGCGGAAACATTGGAAAAGGTGCAGAGGAGATTTACCAGGATGTTGCCTCGTCTGGAGCAAAGGTCTTATGAAGAAAGGCTGAGAGACTTAGGTCTGTTCTCATTGGAGAGAAGAAGGCTAAGAGGGGATTTAGAGACATACAAGATGATCAGAGGATTAGATAGGATGGACGGTGAGAGTCTTTTTCCTAAGATGATGACATCGGATTGTACGAGGAGGCATAGCTGCAAATTGAGGGAAGATAGATTTAAGACAGATGTCAAAGGCGGGTTCTTTACTCAGAGAGTGGTAAGGGCATGGAATGCCCTGCCTGCCAAGGTAGTTAACTCAGCCACATTAGGGGCATTTAAACAGTCCTTGGATAAGCATATGGATGACGATGGGATAGTGTAGGGGGAGGCGGTTAGATTAGTTCACAGGTTGGCGCAACATCAAGGGCCGAAGGGCCTGTTCTGCTCTGTATTGTTCTATGTTCTATGTTCTGCGTTCTATGTTCTATAACACGGTGTGAAGCTGGATGAACACAGCAGGCCAAGCAGCATCAGAGGAGCAGGAAAGCTTGACGTTTCGGGCCTAGACCCTTCTACAGATGCTGGGAGACGGTCTCTTGTAGGCGATACCATGGCATGCTACTAACTAAGGTAAATATTGTTTAGGATATGTAGTGGCAATATGTTGGCATTGGCTTTCCATTTGTGTTATTGGACTTTTCAGGATTAATGATAACTATTATTGTAAAAGCTTCTGATCACTCTACACCATAGGCATAGCAAGTGACATTAACAATTTGGAAAATGTGGTCATATTCTGAAATTTGCCTTTCACTTGGTTGACTCTGAACTTCACTCATGTGTTTGCATGACTGCACCTCCTTAACACTTTCCTCGTTGCCAGTGTTGTGGGGTTGTACTTGTGCTGGTCACCTGTGTTTCGATCTGTAGTCTGGATTGGTCTTTAGGATGTCCATTGGTGCCACACAAAATCAGAGAGTCATACAGCACAGAAACGGACCCTTTACTCCAACTTGTCCATGCTGATCAAGTTTCCCAAACTAAACTAGATCGACCTGCCTGCATTTGGGTCATATCCCTCTAAACCTTTCCTAATCATGTATCTGTCTAAATTTCTTTAAAATGTTCTAACTGTACCTGCACCTACTGCTCCCTCTGGTATTTCATTCCACACACGAACAATCTTCTATGTGAAAAAGTAACCCCTCAGGTCCCATTTAAATCTTTCCCTTCTTATCCTAAACCTCTGTTGCCTAGTTTTGAACTCCCCTACCCTGGGGAAAGGACCTTTGCTATTCATCTTATCTATGCCCCTCATGATCCTATAAATCTCTAAAAGATCACCCCTCAACCTCCTACAATCCAGGAAAAATTGTCCCAGCCTATCCTAATAAGTCAACCCTCCAGCTCTGACAATATCCTGGTGAATCTTTTCTGAGCCCTGTCCAATTTAATAATATCTTTCCTATAGAAGGCAACCAGAATGGTACACAGTACTCTAAAAGTGGTCTCACCAATGTCCTATACAATGTCAACAAGGACATCCCAACTCCTGACCTCAGTGGTATGAGCAATGAAGGCAAGCATGCTAAACTCCTTCTTAACTACCCTGCCTACCTGTGACACAACTTTCAAAGAGCTATGTACCTGAACCCCTCCATCGCTCTGTTCAACAACACTACCCGGGACCCTATCATTAACTATATAAGTCCTACTCTAATTTGTTTCAGCAAAATGCAACACCTCGCATTTATCCAAAGTCAACTCCATCTGCCACTCCCAGCCCATTGGTCCAATTGATTAAGCTCCCTTCGTAATCTTAGTTAGCCTTCTTCACTGTCCACTATACCACCACTTTTGTTGCCATCTGCAAATTTACTAGTTATGCCTCTTAAATTCTCATCCAAATCATTAATATAAATGAGAAACAAAAGTGGACCCAGCACTGATCCCTGTGGAATATCACTAGCCGCAGGCCTCCAGTCTGAAAAACAACTCTTCCACCACCACCCTCTGTTTTGTACCTTCAAGCTAATTTTGTATCCAATTGGCAGGATCTCTCTGAATACCATGTGATCTAACTTGATTAATCAGTCTACCATACGGCTTTGTGGATATCAGGAAAAACTTTTGGGCAGTGCAACAAACGTCATCTCTTACGGACTTTGGTTCAATGCACCTTACTGGCTGTGCAATAGTGTTGGCTGCACCTAAAGCATGCAACTGTTGTTGACCTACCACTATGGCTTCATACTAGCATCCTCAAATACTGCGTCAATGGTGTGATTCCTTTTCTGCCCAATGGTCCTTCCTACATGCTTTAAAAGGTGTAGAATCAATCGCTAATTCAATGAGCCTCTCTGATGATCTGTCTTTGCCAAAGTCACACTCATGCCCCTTGCTGTGGCATCTTCTGACAAACTGAGTAGCTGACTCTTAAGGTTGTCGTATTAATGACATTAGTCAGAGTCTGTTAATCCTAAAGTTTAATGCTTTCTTTGATTTTTTTTTGTTGAGTTTCCTCCAGATTTTTCTGGATCTTTCTGGACTTCTGGGTAAAGCCTGGATGAGTTAAGTCTGTGAAGCCCCTCTTGTCAATAGCAAGCAAAATTTTTAATGTTGGTTATGTATATAAGAGATATAATGATGATGAGAATCCCCACTCTTTTGTTAACCCATCAGTATCAATTTTATATCCAACAAACAATTTGCAAGTAAAAGAGAGAAAAGGAGGCACAGTGGCTCAGTGGTTAGGACTGCAGCCTCACAGCACCAGGGACTTAGGTTCGATTCCACCCTTGGATGACTGTCTGTGTGGAGTTTGCATGTTCTCCCCATGTCTGCGTGGGTTTCCTCCGGGTGCTCCGGTTTCCTCCCTCAGTCCAAAGTAGTGCAGGCTAGGTGAATTGGTCATGCTAAATTGCCCGTAGTGTTCAGGGAGGTGTAGATTAGGTGGGTTATAGGGGGGTGGGTCTGGGTAGGATGCTGTGAGGTTTGCTGTGGATTTGTTGGGTTGAAGGGCCTGTTTCCACACCATAGGGATTCTATGATCCTGTTAAGCATACAATGTTCGCACAGTTGTAATCCATAGGAATGTCATTGGATGTTTAATCCATATGAGGTTTCTGCTGTACATTATTTTACCTGTAGTAAATTACACCAGCATAAGCAGCTTGGTTTTCAGGACTGTTGGAGCAGGCTACTGCCTTTTGATAAGCTTTGTCCCAAAAAGGGACTGATAGTATCATGGATGCTTTTTGTTTTGTTTTGGAAAAGGTGGGGAAAGGAAATGGTAGAACCACCATTATCTGGACTCGTATAAGCCTTCTTAATGTTAAAAATTGCTGTTTTGGTGTTGTCAAACAGTATTGTCTTCTATCAAAACATTAGAGCTGTGCCTTCAGGACCAGTTAACAGAGTTTTGTTTTAAACCAGATCAGCAGCCTCTCATTTTTAATAAAAAAGGGAAAGCAAGGTAGAGTATTCATTGCACTTCAGTACAGGTCAGCAACCTTTAGTTTTGGCTGTAATAGAAGCTTTGGCTTTAGTCTTTTCAAGTAAGGCACTTTTAGAAATTTCTTATATCTTAAAAGAATTTGCATTCTTTTAAACAAAATGATTAGTTCTGTCTTCTTTGTGTTTAATGCCTTATTTGTAGATCTGTACAGTTGCCTTCACTCCCAGAAAGTGATACGACTGAAACTATCCTTTTGCTTAAACCTCTCTCGTCCAAAGGTTTTGTCTGCTTTGTCGTCAATCAGTTTTTCAAACATCTACCACTCAGTGTCCTTAATCCCGGGAATGACCTGGCGCTTACAGTTCTGGTGGCCACGTTACCAAAAGGATGTGGATGCTTTGGAGAGGGTGCAGAGGAGATTCACCAGGATGTTGCCTGGTATGGAGGGTGCTAGCTATGAAGAGAGGTTGAGTAGATTAGGATTATTTACATTGGAAAGACAGAGGTTAAGGGGAGACCTGATTGAGGTCTACAAAATCATAAGAGGTATAGACAGGGTGGATAGCAAGATGCTTTTTCCCAGTTACTAGGGGTCACAATTTCAAGGTGAGAAGGGAAAAGTTTAAGGGAGCTATGCATGGAAATTTCTTTATGCAGAGGGTGGTGGGTGCCTGGAATGCATTGCCAGCGGAGGTGGTAGAGGCAGGCACGATTGCATCATTTAAGATGTATCTAGACAGATACATGAATGGGCAGGGAGCAGAGGAATATAGGTCCTTGGAAAAGAGGCAACAGGTTTAGATAGAGTATCTGGGTCAGCACAGGCTTGGAGGGCCGAAGGGCCTGTTCCTGTGCTGTAATTTTCTTTGTTCTTTGTTAATATCTGTGGGACTTCCCCAAGAGCCTCTGTTGGTTTTCCAACTGGCAGACAAAATTCTCAATGCAGACATTAGATTCTGTATAAAGACAAGAAAGGAATGTTAGATTATCAGGGAGAAAGGGGGAGAGAGAGAGAGAGATTTAAACAGAGGTTTTATTTGAAAGAAATCTTTTTTATTTTTAAAATTTCCAACAATAATTCAGACAACTAACTGCACTGATAACACAGTGTGGAGCTGGAGTAACACAGCAGGGCAGGCAGCATCGAAGGAGCAGGAAAGTTGACGTTTTTGTTCAGGACCCTTCTTTAGAAACGTCAACTTTACTGCTCCTCTGATGCTGCCTGGCCTGCTGTGCTCCTCCAGCTCCACACTGTGTTGTCTCTGACTCCAGCATCTGCTGTTCTTATTACATCTAACTAAATGCACTGAGCTATTTCCTGATAGATATCATTAAAAAGCAGCAAAATTATTTTAAATTCATAAAGATTCTTGGTTAGTCCACACTTAGAGCAGTGTGTACAGTTCCGATGTGCGTGTATACTCATGGCCCAGAAGTAATAGAGAAGGTGCAGGAAGTTTTTCTAGCAGGATGCTGGAACTGAGAGGTTACACCTTGCAGAAAAGACTAAATGAGATGGAACTCTCTATATCTAGAAAAGTGAAGACTGAAAGGTAATTTAATGGAGATCTTTGAGATAAGGATGCACTTGATACACTTGATGTTGAAGAATTATTTCCATAGGGGAGATGTTAGTCTCGTGGTAATGTCACTGAACTGGTCACCTGGAGACCAAAGCTGACGATCTGGATTTATAACTTAAAATGGCAGCAGGTGGAAATCTAAATACAATTCATAAATGTCTGGAACAACAAACTATTCTCAGCAATGGTGATCAGTTAGCGAATGTTGTAAAAATCCATCTGGTTCACTAATATTCTTCAAGGAAGGAAATCTGCCATCCTTACCTGGTCTGGCCTATATGCAAATCCAGGCCCACAGCAATGTGGTTGACTCTTGACTACCCTCTAACATGGCCTAAGCAATTCATTCAACACAAGGCAATTATGGATAGACAACAAATGCTGGTGTTGTTAGCAATGGCCACTGAAAGCAGAAGAAAATAAAGCAGTGGGTGGAACTCGAACTGGGGACCATACATATTAGATGGTGCATTGTCGTCCACTCAGGGAGTTGCTATGGCAACATCCACTGTTGCAATTACACGCATGTTGTAATCTGAAGCTAGGGATGGATTGGTAGAGGCTTTAACTTAACTTCCTAAATTAAGGTTGACCAGGAATCTCTCCCACTCAAGCCATCAGTTGTTGGAAGGATGTACCGGTTGAAGCTGTTTAGCTACATTATGAATGCAACTTCCTTGGCCATCAAGTCATGCAATAGGACTTGAACTGGTAGCCTCTGTCTCAGAGGCAGGGACACTACTCATTGCATCACAAGAAAATATAAGATATTTAGTAAGAAATCCAGCATCAACTTCGGGAAAATTTATTTGTCCAGATGGTAGTTAGAATGTGGAATTTGTAACAGTAGAGGATATAAAGAGGGAACAGTACTTAAGAGGAAGCCAAGAAAGCAGATGAAGAATGAGAAAAAACAGAAGCTAAGTCACTGGAGTTAGATGAAGACGGTCACGAAGAGATGTGTATGGAGCATAAACAGGCATGTAATTGTTGAACCATGATTCTGTGCTGCAAATGTTTCATAACACATTAAAAAACCTGAATGAATGAGATGCTACCCTTATAAACTTAATTTTCAGTGATAGGCAGTTTGTTGATGACAGTAATTAAAACTTACTATGGTTTAAAAATTTACTCACGTGGAATGAATAAGCCCGAAAATCTTTGAATCATAGAATTTTACAGTACGCGAGAGGTCTTTCAGCCCATCAAATCTGTACCACCAAAAGTAGTCTCACTTTCCTGCACTAGACCCAAAGCTTTGAATGTTATGACACTTCAAGTTGTCATCCAAGTGCTTTTTAAATGTTTTAATGAATTTGTTTAAAGGCAACTTGCTGACATGTTACTGATGTTACAGAATAGAGCAGTTTATAGAGGAACTGATCAGCCAGCATCTTCCTAATTCACATCCGTAACTTACCCATTTCAGAGATTCTTTATCTGATTTACTTTTTATACATGCTTGGTACTGATGGCTTTCTCATTACCTTAATTGCAAATGTGGACAATTGTAAAAGATAAGTAATTTGAAAAACATCAAATAATTGTGCACTGGACACTGTCTAATTTAACGTTCCATTCTGCATAGATATTCTAAGTAGTTTTAAAGAGATGGGTTGGAAAATCTTCTTCTGAAACAGAAACATTTTAACAAAGTTGAAATTCTATGTAAGGACCCATTGATTCATTGTTTTGTCAAGGCAAGCCCAAAAAATTCAATCCCAGCCAGTGGTAGGTCACATCCCAATGACTTTGCCGAGTTTCACCTCCCCACTATTTTCTCAGCTAATTTGCTGAACTGTTAATTCCTGCCTGACACAGTTTGAAAGGTTTCCCTTTCATGTTGTCAGGTTTCATCTCCTGAGTTTTAGGGGCCTTTTTTCCCTTCTTCTAATGACTGTGAGCCTGATAAAAGGATTAATAGTACTAACAATGCTGGTGTCACTGATCCCCTCCCCTTCCACTCTGGGTAATATCAGTCACAGCCAATGCTGATAACTCTCACACTGATGTGAGGAAAGGAGCTCTCAGGACAGGCACCTTTATTACCTCAGCAGGGGGGCAATATAGGAGAAGGGAGGGAGGTTTGAGGGGTAATGACAATTGCTATTTACTGCAGTTTCTTCCCTCCCCCACCCCATGATTTCTTGCACGAATTCTGTTGATCACAGAATAGCATCTTGAGAAACAACACAGCAACAAATTTCTCTGAATCGACCCCATCTCTCTTTATCTGTCTATCTGTAATCTACTCACAACGTATTGTCGGTCTATCTATTTATACATCTGTCAGTATCCAGGGACTACCTCCTACTTGTCTAACCGTCACTCTTAAAATTTGCTTGGTAACTATATTAAACTATTGGGGGTGTAAACTGTCAGTCTGTTATGCATCTACGTTACCTGTATCTATTTCTATTAGTCTGTTATTTTTGTCTATTTATTTGGCTATTCTTTTTACAGTGTGCCATATGTCTGCCTAAATATCTACCTATATGCATATCTTTCTGTCCATCTGCCTGTGTCACTTAATATATTACACATGCAAAGTGATTTCTATTCAATAAAAACTGTTCACACTAAATTTTCTGTTAACTTTAATCATATGGTAGAGGGATTACGAAGAATTGGCAAAGCAGACTTCTATTGTGCGCATAAAAGGAAACTAGTATTGGTACTGCAATTTCATCCACAATATTTATTTCACTGCGTCTCAAAGAACCTCTTTTCACCACATATGTTTTCATAGCCGCTACTCAGCATTCCCCACACCCCGCCCAAATTTATAGACCTTTTGTAACAGATCTGTTGGCATCTCCACGTATGGAGTGAAGAATCTGCAGCAGTTAACTACCACAATCTTGGAGCACATCCTTGGAGTCAATCTTAAGGATACTGTTATTCAACACAAAAAAATGGGTCTAAAAGGTCAAAATCTGTCAATCTCAGCCTGCAACATTTCAACGATTGAGCATCCACCATCCTCTGGAGCACAGAATTCCTACCGTTAGGAAATTTGACATCCTCTCAGTCCTAAATGATTGACACCTAATCCTGTGACTGTGCTGCCTTGTTCTAGGTTCCACAGCCAGGGGAACCAAAGTTGCAGCGACTACCCTGTCAAACCCCTTCATCATGTCACCCTTAATATTTGCTGGATTAGTGTACATGCAGCATATTTAACGCACAAGGGACTGTTGTGTCATTGACTTTGTCTTCACATGTAATGCTCAAGATTCTTTATAGCCTTGGAAGATATAAGTAATTGAGTATTTTTTTCTTGGTATATAGAATCATTGAATCATCGAGCTGTACAGTATGGAAATGGAAACAGACCATTCGGTCCAACTCAACCATGCCCACCAGATATCCTCACTAAATCTAGACCTATTTGCCAGCATTTTGCCCATACCCCACTAAACCATTCTTATTAATACACCCATCCCAATACTTTTTAAATGTTGCAGCTGTACCAGCCTCCACCACCTTCTCTAGTAGCTTCATTGCATGCACCACCCTCTGTGTGAAAAAGTTGTCTTTTAGGTCCCTTTTAAATCTTTCCCCTCTCACCTTAAACCTATGGCCTTTTTTTTGGACTCACCCACCCTGGGGAAAAGACCGTGGCTCGTCACCCTATACATGGCCCTCATGATTTTATAAACCTCTGTAAGATCACCTCTCAGCCTCCGATGCTCCAGGGAAAATAACACAAGCCTGTTCAGCCTCGCTCTCTCACTCAAACCCTCCAACCCTGGCAACATCCTTGTATACCTTTTCTGACCATTTTCAAGTTTCACAGCATCTTTCCTACAGCAGGGAGACCTGAATTGCATACAGTATTCCAGTAGTGGCCTAACCAATGTCCTGTTAAGCTATGACATGACCTCCCAACTCTTATACTCAATGTACTGACAAATAAAGGCAAGCATACTGAATGCCATTTTCACTATCCTGTCTACCTGGAACTCCACTTTCATGGAACTATGAACCTGCACTCCAAGGTCTCTGTGTTCACCAACACTCCCCAGGACCTTACCTTTGAGTGTATAAGTCCTGACCTGGTTGCCTTTCCAAAATGCAGCACCTCGTAGGATTGTATGTTCAGACTTTGTTGTTACACAGCAACATATTGAGGACAAAGGCCTTATAGATAAGCACCTTGGTCCTGCAGGTCAATTTGTTGTATGTGCAAAGCATTTGAGGATCTTGAGGGACAGGCAGATAAGTGGTGCTAATGTCACAATCAGGTCAACCATGAATGTATTGAATAGCAGAACAGGCTTGAAGGATGAACAGCCTTACTCTGCATCTATTCTTATGATCCTATGATCTTGTGCCAATTCTATGTGTTGGCTCAAGTCGATGTTGTCTTTCCAATGGGTATACTGGACGCTTCTTCAAGAGACAGGTTGTCTCTCAACATCCACATTGGCAGAATATGCTTTCTGCTTCCTGTGGCGTGTTGAGTCTGAACACAACAATTGCACCCCGTTTGATAACTACAGATTTATTAGAACTATTGTCAAGAGAAAACATAACACAGGCAAAAGGCAAACAATCTGGGCAACATCAGCCGACAGAAATCTCTATCAGGATAGACTGTGTATGCCAAATTGAATGATGCCTTGCAGGTTAACATGGAAGGACCATATGAGACTGTGAGATTTGGGTAAATAACTTAGAACATGGAACTGTGAGGCACAGGATAGGGCCCTTCAGCCTATGATGTCGTGCCAAACATGATGCCAAATGACACTAATCCCTTCTGCCTGCCATTGGTCAATATCCTTCCATTACTTGCATATTCATATGCATATATAAAAGTCCCTGAATGCCCCTATTGTATCTGCCTCCAACACCATCCCTAGCAGTGGTGTTTCAGATGCCTAACTATTATTACATCTTCTTTGAACTTACCACCTCTCACCATATATGCATACCCCCTAGTATTAGATATTTCAGCTCTGGGAAAAAAAGATTCTGACCATCAATCCTGTCTATGCATCTCATAATTTTATAGATTTCTATCAAGTCTTCCCTTAGACTGTGCCGCTCAAGAGAAAACAACCCGAGTTTTTCTGGCCTCTCTTAAAAGCACAACTCCTCTAATCCAGACAGCATCCTGGTAAACCTCTTCTGCACCCTCCCCAAGTCTCCACATCCTTCCTGTAATGTGGCGACCAGAATGGAATGCAAAAGAGCCAGCATTTTTTTCAGTATTTAGTAGAGACCTGTCCTGTTCGTGGTGTCTAAATGTTTATGTGAGATTCACAAAAGCTAGGCTGAGTGTTGATAGATACTCTCTTTACCTGTCTTGAAGCTGACACTGTCAGAAAGATAGTATCTATTGTAGGTCTGCCTGCTGTGAATGTGGTTAGTCAATAGAGCCTTGGCACAGGCCTTACCAGTGACCTTTTGTACCTCTGACTGTTCTGAATTCAAGGATTAGGTGAAACAGGGTCAGTTCTGAAGTAGGATCGCTGAACTCAGAACATTAACTCTGCTTTCTCTCTGTAGATGCTGCCAGACCTGCTGAGGTTTTCCACAGCAATTTCTGTTTTTGTTTCTGAATCTCAGCATCTGCAGTTCTTTGGTGTTTTTGTAAAAAAGGGTTATGATTTAGCACCTGAGATAACAGGGTGTAGAGCTGGATGAACACGGCAGGACAAGCAGCATCAGAGGAGCAGGAAGGCTGATGTTCCGGGCCTAGATCCTTTTCAGAAATGGGATTTCTGAAGAAGGGTCTAGGCCCAAAATGTCAGCCTTCCTGCTCCTCTGATGCTGCATGGCCTGCTGTGTTCATCCAGCTCCACACCTTGTTATCTCAGTATCTCCAGCATCAGCAGTTCCCACTATGTCATGCCTTAGCACCTACATGCCTTAGCGTCTTTTTCTCTGTCCTACTGACTTAAGCAGTGTACCCCCACACAGAAAAGAAATTGCTCAATCTATGAAGACTAAAAACCAGTGCATAAGTGCAGCCTGTTCTGACCGGGTATATATTGTTAGTTGATGGAGCCACATTAGAATGATTCTGGCAAAGGCCTTTGTTGTGATGCTGAGGAATGAGAAGCCCTGGTAATTGCTGTCTTTGTATTTCTATAATCTCTTGGTCTGTGGTATCCTTTGGAACTGAGCCTTCTCTGCAGCAGAGGCTGCGCATGTAATGTGGCAAGTGCTTCCTACACTTGAATAACTCAGCTAGTGTGAAAGTATAAACAAATGTTCTTCATTAGGGATACCCTTAGAATGTTAATAACTTCAAACCACAAATACGACAGGAGAAAGGCATGTACAGCAGAGACAGAGTCGCAAATATGATTCTTACTAAGCAGTAATTTCACATCAACCGTGGATGATCGAGCCTAAACATAAGAACATGAGAGTAGGAGGAGGTAATTTACCTTCAGAGCAATACCATAATTCAGTAAGATCATGGAAGGTCTGCAACCTATCTCCATATACCCATTTGTCCCCCTGTAGCCTTTAATGCCTCGGGCTAACAAAAATCTACCACTCTCACTTCTCTAGTTACCAGATCTTGGATTAATTCACAATCCGAACTTTGATCTCTATCTCCAATCCTGCCCCTTTTGTATATAGAAACATTTCTTGATTTTAGCAGTGAACCGTCTAGTTCTACTTTTTACTCTATGTACCCTAGTCTTAGTCTCCTCAATTAGTGGAAACCGCTTCTCTGTATCTACACCACTGATTTCCCTTAATATGTGGAATAGCTTGATGAAATCATACCTTAACCTTCTATATTTCAGACAATACAAGTTCACCTGGATTTGATTTGATTTAATTTGTTTTATTATTGTCATGTGTACTGATGTACAGTGAAAAATGTTGTCTTAAATGACTTACAGGCAGATTGTACAATACAAGTGCATCAGAGTAATGGAACAGAGTGCACGGTACAATGTTACAGCTGCTGAGAAGGTACAGAGGCAGATCAACAGTAACATTAATGAGGTTCATTCAAAAGTCTGATAACTGTGAGGAAGAAGCTGTTCTTGAATCTGTTTGTACGTGTTTACAAACTTTTATATCTTCTGCCTGATGTAAGAGCAAGGAAGAAAGTGTAACTGGGATGGGAGGGGTCTTTGATTATAATGGATTATTTAGGGAAATTATTCACATAATTTAGTTTTCGGAGTCCTGGGATCATTCTAGTAAAGCTACAAGGTCCAATAATCTGCCTGGTCAATATAGCCTGCGGATGTTGTGGTGCCCAGAATTGTTCTGAACAGGTTTTTACGTAGCTGAAGCAAGACTTCTACTCCCATTGCGTATTATTCGGTATATATAAATGCCAACGTTTCATTTTCTGTACTTGTTTGTGTCATTTTAATTATTTATGTAACTGAACCCCAAAGTTTATTTGGGTGGGCAGTTTTTCTGGTTTTCCCCCTCTTGTTTACCCTGTTCTATCCATTCTAGGATTGTGAAGGTACAGGATTCACCGGCCTCTGTTTTTTCTGGAACTTCTTCTCAATCTTTTTGTTCTGCCCTCCTCTTCCAATACACTTCCAAACAGTCAACCTTCAGAGGTCAAAACTGTCATTGATGGCTTTCCAACTATCTTTGTTAATGGCTACCTCCATATGTTCACGTTGACTTGAAGTTAAAATCAGATCAGCCATGATCTTATTGCATGACAGAGAAGACTTGAAGGGCTGAGTGGTCTACTCTTGTTCCTTTGTATGGTCTTATCACACTTGTTAAGTGGCCTTGGAGTAAAGTCAGGGACGTTCAGCAGGAAAAGGCCTTTGGGTATACCGATTTCATTCAAGTGATGAATGTGGTTGAGTCAGAGTATATATCAATGGTTGTGGGTATCTTGAACTTAACAATCAGCTGTGTTGCTCAAAACTAACTAAAAATAATTACTGTTGTTTCTTCTTGAGCCACTGAAATCCTGGAGATGGTCAATTATGAGTTTACAGCGGCTGGCTTAGCCCTGTTCTCCCCAAAAATACAGAGCTTGCAACAATATTTCAATAATATTTTCATTGGATCCCGGCTCAACACTTGATCTTCCAGCCACCCCATGGGGGTCAAAATCAAGTTTTTTCAGCCTTTGAGTGTTTAATGTAATTTTTCCAAGGCGGTTTGACCTTACACTTTCCTTAGTTAAAGTTTATAGAGTAATGTGTCCCCTATTTCTCAATAATTGTTCTCCTTTTCAGGAGACCCATCCTGAATTCCATTGCTCAGGTTACATTAATATCGATGAACTACTAGCGTAAGGTTTGTTTTACATGTTCCTGAATAGATTAGGCAATTCACCTTTGCTGATAGAATCAGAGCTAATGGCCATGTTCATCTCCTGCTATATTGTGGCTGGCATTCAGAATAGAAAAGTTACTGCTGGTAAAATCATAACATCAGAAATGGACATTTGGCCTCTTGAGTTGAAGGTATCATTCATGCCTAGATCAAGGTGGATTTGTATCTCAATTTTATTTACCTGTCTTTTCTTCATATCTCTTGATACTCTTACTAACAAAAATCTTGACCTTATATTCAAAGTCTTCAGTTGTCTAACAATGTCCACAAACCTCTGGTTGATAAAGCGTCAGATTTCCAACACCCTCTGAGTTTCTTGAATGCCCTTCTAAGGATTCTAATTCTATTTTTTACACCTTGTTCTGGACTCTTTTACCAGATGAATCAGTTTCTCTTTGCCCCATCAATTCTTTTAAACACCTGAATGCATCCCCCAACTTAAACTCAAAGAATCAGTCCTCATAATTTAACCTCGAAATCCGAGCTTCACTTTGTACTCCGGCTGATTTTGTTTTGAGCTAGCTCAGGAACACTGAGATATTCCTGACACTAAACTGCAAACTTAGCATAAATTCAATATTCACACCAGCAGCTTTCGATAATTGCTAATCAATTGTTTCACAGGGTCATGTCACTCACTGAGGTGTCAAGCAGCCCATTCATTAATGCAAAGTGCTCATAGCCAGAACCACCCACTTGCTGAGTAGTCTGGTGTTAGCGATGGCACCTAGAGCCCTGGGATTATGCAGCGAGCAAAATGAATTAAATTTAGGGAAGTGTGGGGTGGAAGGAATCAGAATGCCGCAAAGTCTTTGGAAAGGATGAATCTTAATGAGGTAAAGGGAACTAGGATACAGACTCACAAACTAATAATTCAGATTGACAAAGTGATAATTCATGCAAACAAAGCACTGGGGTTAAGCTCAAGAGTGATATGATTATAAGACCAAGAAGTTACATTAAACTTATCTAGAACTTTGATTAGTATTTAGATTATTGTGTACAGTTCTGACCTCCATGTTCCAAAATAGACATAGAGATATTGGAGAAGATGCAAGGATTTACAAAGACAATACTGAGAGATTTCATTGCTGCCCAGCATGATGGTCTATGAAAGAGATACTTCAGTGAAGCCAAGCATCTTGTGTAGCTAATACAAGAACTATATAGAAATGTTTCAGGGGTTGTTGGAATTGGGAATGGCATACAAAACAATTCCAAATGAAGAAGGAGGTTATGACCTTCTGTCACCCATGTTGCTTAAAAATGCGGGCAGGGAAGATAATGAAAATGATGCAGGAAGGGAGGCCAGAGAGATGTGACTGCATTTTAGGATACTGGAGCTAACAGAGCCTCAGATATGCAGCCAACACTGCACTCAAAACCAAAGAGAGGAAAGGTGAGGCACCATGGCAGGCCTAGTCAAAAATTTTTGTGAGTCTTTTAGTCTGAACATAAATGAGGCAAAGACCACATAATGGCTCTCAATAGTAATGAAACAGACAAAAATGGGAGCATCAAGACAGAGGCAGTGGATAATTTCAAGTACCTTGGGTTGAAGATAAGAACTCAAGTTACATTCAAGAATAAATTCTAGATTAGTGTTTGGAACCCCAAAAGCATCTGTATCAAACTGAAAATAGGTCCCACCTAACACAGTCACAGGCAGGCACTGCTGTAATCTATGGATGTAAGGGTTGAACTCTGAAGGAAGAGGATAATGTCAGAAATCACAGGTTTACTTAAAACACAAGGTTTTGGAGTCCTACTGCTTCTTATGATATTAGGAGGATAAAAGGATAAGGAAAGGATAACAGCATTAGGAATTAGGATGTGGTAAAGGACACTCAGAATCAGCTGAATGGACAAAATTACACGAATGAGTTAGATGAAGAGTAGAAGCTCATGCACCAAAAGAGTTTTGATCCATTTTTAATGTAGAAACAACAACATTGTTTCAAGAGAGGATGATGTGTGGCTTGGAGGGAAACCTGTGGTAATGTCCCCAAGTACTACCTTACTCTTTCTGGGTGGCAGGACTGGAAGATGTGGTTGAGAAGCTTTGGCAAATTTCTGCAGTATATCTTGTATATGTCACACAAAGCTGCCATTATGTGTCTGCGACAGAGACAGTGAACTTAGCTTGGCGTATGGGGAATTGATCAGCAGGATGCTTTGTGCTGATTGATATCCAGCTTTTTGGATGTTGGTTGAGCTGTACTCATTCAGGAAAACCGAAGCAATGTCCTAAAAAGTATGAAGTAATTGAGAGCAAGTCATTGAAAGACCATATCGAGGTAGTTATTGTAACTCACATAGGGAATTCAGGAGTAATATCATTCCCTGAAAATTAGTGAGAATGTGAAACTTGCTGCTGGAAGAAGTAGCTGGCATGATCAGTGCAGATGCATTTAAGGAGAAGTCAGACAGTATGAGGGAGAAAGGAGTGTAAGTTTTATTGGAAGGGCTTCATAGCTTAAGCTGGGAGGATGGCAATATGGAACACAAATACTGCTTAATCGAATGGTCTATTTTGGAGCTGCGAGCTTCGTAATGTAGCCTCATCCTCACACTGAAGGTATTGTCACCACAGTCCCAGGGGGCTATGCTTTCATTCGAGAAAGACAACTGGCGGTGGAATTAACCTGAGGGCCACCGTGCCTCAGACAAGGGACATGGTCAAGAAGGCAGGACCTTCATGATAACCTCAGACAGTACAAGAAGTGAACCCATGCTGTTGGCATCACTCTGTACCAGAAATTACCCATCCAGCCAACTGAGTGAATGAACCCATTGGTAAGGTTGGCATACGAGGAAGTAAATGTTGAAGTTAAACTCCGCCATCATCTATTGGGTTCTGGAACAGACTTGATGGACAGAATAGTTTACTCTTGCACATAATGGTTTAAGATTCCTTGTTCTACCACACAGTGTTTCTTCTTGGGTGTGAGTGACAGGATTTTCCCAGTCAAATAGCTAGGTATAGTGCTCTATTCATGGAGAATGATTAGTTACGTTATCTAAGTTTGAATTGCTAGTGCCCATGGAAGTAGATCCTCATCGAGTCTGCATCACCTTTGGGGTGAAATCAATTAAAAATAGGAGTCAATAGATGCAGAAAGAACTATCTAAACAATTCCACTTAAGTTGAAATTTGTGCTTGAAAAATATCACTTTAGCTTTCTTGTGTCCCGAATGACAGCCTGGGATCAAGACTGTAGTCTGGCAGAGGAGGCTGTTAAATAGGCTTCAATGAATGGGTGATAGGGCACATTTAACCCCTCTCTAATATCTGTCACCATCAGTAACTGGCTCCTCCCTGCCTTTCCCTGAACTTATTGTTCAGTTATGTCTCCTCTCTCTCACTGTTCCACTCCCTGACCTCACTCCTCACTTTTAATCAAAGAATAAGAGAAAAACAATTAAACTCTTACAGATGCATAGCAACTGGCTGAGGCATGCGCCACAAGGGCTGGGAAAACACTTCCAGGCCGATTAGTGATTGAGAAACAAGACAAATAAAAGAGAGACTACAATGGGGTAAGAATGTGTAATTGGCAATAGGTCAGAATTCTGGCACAGGCCTGATTGATAGCGGAGAGAATCACTGTTACAAACACAAAAAAAACGCATGGGCCCCAGCCACCCTGGCCCAGCCCTGGAGCTGAGGAAATCCACAACCTCTCCTTCAATTCAGAATCTTAAAGGGGCTCTAACATCTGAAATTGATTCAGAGGATAAATAAAAAAAAGTTAATGAGATTAGGCCAGCTGATTCCACGTCCTTTCAACAAATGGGAATAATATTCCGATTCAGTTCAAGCCTGATGCAAACTGGAGTCAGGGACTGGTGCAGACTGGAAGCTGGGTACCAGGGTGGACTGGGTTGGAAGGCCCATTATTCTGTACTTTTTACTTCTCTATTTTTGACTTATTTCTACACTCTGTAATACTGGACTTTTTTTTCTTTGTTTTTCTAATTTTTTTTTAAGAACTTGAACTGAAGAATTTGTACCTAGGTACCTTGTGCCTAACATGTTGCTGAAAGTGGTGACTTCTAAACATTTCACGATACTCATTTGAGTGCATGTGATAATGAAGCTAATTCGATTCAATTCTCCTCTTACTTTTGAGGCTGTGGGATTGTACCAGTTGATGAGGCTGGAGATGTCTGCGTTGATTGAAAGGTCATGCTTACCAAACGCACAAATTGGATTACTCAGTGATTTTCAATTTTATTAATTTGCTCATTATGATGGAAAGAAATATAAATATAAAATATAAAGAAAATCATCACTGGCTGTTGCTTGGAATCCCAGCATCAGCAGCAGCATTAATGAGTGAGTTTCTTTGTCAGGGATATAACCTTTGAAAGTGTCTCCTTAATTGTTACTGAGATGTCATTGCTGGGGTGATGTTATCTACTTCACCTGATTGATATACCCAGGAAACATTTAGAGTTAGATTTAGGCTGAAAGACATCGCAAATCATTAAAACAAATGCAGTCATATTTGTTACGAGTGATCAGACATCTATAAAACAACTGTGAAAATGTAGAGTATTTCCTACTCTTCCCATTTTGACCTGCTGCCTTCTTTAGACAGCAAAACTGACTCTTGGCTTTGTCCAAATGCTCTTTTTCATTGATCCTTCTCTTCTACATTTCTCAATGTCCTGTTGTCTTAAACCAATCGCCCTTTCCTTTGCCATGTAAAGTAAATTTGTCATTAAAAGCTCACCATGGTGCACCCTGTTGACAGGGATAGTTAAAACAAACCACCCCTCATATCGTTTATGGACTTTTAAAAATTTAATTCCAAAATTTACTTGCTTCAAACAAGATGGCTACAAACAAACAAAAAGACTGTGAACGTAAATTCAGTAGCAGGAAGTGATAACAAGGGGCTGACTAACCCTCCACTCCCTCCCCTGCAAAAAGCCGCCTCTTACAGACACTTTTTTCTGTTATGCATTTTCAGGAATCTGTGAAAATAGGGCTAAGAAACTGGCTGCAACCCAGGACTGTGTGTGCTTGTTGGAGAAGGTATCCAGTGAGCTGAGTATGAGCCTGGGTTCAAGTGCTCATGTGATTGGAGATTGTAGTCACTAGACCATCCACTAGTCACCCTTGCATTGGAGGTCTATAAAAAAACTGTCTCACTCTGCGTGCTAGAAGCGAACCAACGTCAAAAAGGTTTTAACTAGTTGCAAAGCCATGAACCCCAAAATTAACTGCTTAACTATCAACAGCCCAAAGTCCGCCAAAGAGTCAAGACTACGTATCTTTTTTTTTGAGTCATTTCATATTCCTGATCTGTGTGTAAGTATTATTATTTCCTTTTGTATTTAGTAGCTAATTAACTAATTCTTTTATTAACTCAAGAAAGTGTGGTTAAATTGGTTCCTTTTAAAACAGAAATTCATTTGGTAAGAAAAGCATCCTCAAACAAAGAATACTTTTTAAATTAGAGATAGTAGGAACTGCAGATGCTGGAGAACCTGAGATAACAAGGTTTAGAGCTGAATGAACACAGCAGGCCAAGCAGCATCAGAGGAGCAGGAAGGCTGATGTTTCGGGCCTGGGAATCATTTTCTGATAAAGGGTCCAGGCCTGAAACGTCAGCCTTCCTGCTTGGCCTGCTGTGTTCATCCAGCTCTACATCTTGTTATCTCATACTTCTTAAATTAATCTTGTTGCGACATCTGCAAGGGCTGGTGAATAAAGAACAGAGAGACATTAAATCCCTCCTCACTAATAGCTTAACTAATAGGTATCCACCCGATCCATAATAACTTGGGGAAACTTGGCCATGATCTAGCTGTAACATGTAGAGAAATGTATAAAACAGTTCATTCCAATCTGTCCATTGCTAATGTTCTTGTGTCTCTCCAGTGTCTTTTGACCAACTAACAATCTGATGCCAGTTCATCTTGGGTCATCCTCTTCTTCCATACCCATTAGGAGACGATTGCCGGACCATAATTTTATCTTGCTACAATATTGTGAAATGGCTGATATTCAGTTGGCCACTCATTATCATTTCTATCCAATCTTCCTTTGCATTAAGGTCAGTTGTGCCCAACCAGATCCAGAACTTTGGTCCCATTATAGGAATTTGCACATAAGGTCCATGCAGTAAGGTGGCAGTTTGGCTGAACATGTGTGCAGATGCCTTTGTTAATAGTAGCATACCTAAAAAAAAATTAACAAGTGAATTTTTTTTCCCACCTCGAGACTTTTGCCATCAATGATTAAGCCTAGTGCTGGCTGAAACATCACCTAGATCTTCAAGAGACTGACTTGGAGATGTTACTCAATCTGAGATAGCAAGAACTGTAGATGCTGGAGTCAGGGATAAAACAGTATGGAGCTGGAGGAACACAGCAGGCCAGACAACATTAGAGTAGTCGGAAAATTGGTGTTTCGGGTTATGACCCTTCTTCAGTAAACGGTCTGAAGTAGGGTCCTGACCCGAAATGTCGATTTTCCTGCTTGTCTGATGCTGCCTAGCCTGCTGCACTCCTCCAGCTCCATACTGAGTTATCTCTGACTTGGAGATGAATATCTTTGGCAGCAATTGAGAATTTGTTGCCATAGTCTGGATGTCTTTCTTGTTGTATGCATCTGCACATAGATGCTCTCCAATGACTGTCTCTGTGACTTCGGTGGAGAAACCTGGTCTGGAGAACTTGCCTGAATTTCCCATGAAGAGAATCGAACGCTGGTGCCCACAGGCTTATGTCTGGTAGCTTTCTAAAATTGTTCACATTTTAAAAGTGTAACAATGTCAGCAAGTGCAGTCAAGCGAATGACAGCTGCTTTAGTGTTGGAAAGATTCCCGGATCAAGGGGTTATACATGACAATAAAATTCAATTCTAATTATACTGGAGAATCTGATACATGACACAGTTGAGCCCAGTTCACCCCAGCTATGAGAGCATGAACAGAACAAACTAAGTGATCAGAGATAGTAGGAACTGCACATGCTGGAGAATCTGAGATAACAAGGTGTAGAGCTGGATGAACACAGCAGGCCAAGCAGCATCACATGAGCGGGAAAGCTGATGTTTCAGGTCTAGACCTAAACGTCAGCTTTCCTGCTCCTCTGATGCTGCTTGGCCTACTGTGTTCATCCAGCTCTACACCTTGTTAAATTAAGTGACCATTTGGGAGACGACTCAAGGATAGGAGTCAAAAATCAACAGAATGCAGAAAATAGAAGCTGAAAGAACCTGAGAAGGTGGAGTTATCCAAGAGATGCAAGCAAAGAAACTGCAAAGGCTCCAGACAATTGAGAGGAGCCATGGCTATCCCCCGCAGTATCAACATTATTCAAACTAATAGCTAAAAATATTGTTCCTCCTTCTCGCTCACCATGACCCACCCACAGAAGGACTGCACCACTGTTAAGTGTGTGTCCCACTGCTTGGCAGCCACCTACTGTTCCATCTCTGCTAATCATACCTCTCAACTTGAATCAGGAGGCTGCACGTTCAAGTCCCATTCCAGAGATTTACACACCAAGCCCAAGTTAACACTCCGGTGTTGTACTGATAGTGTACTGCACAGTTGGAAGAGCTATCTGTCAGATGTGATGTTGACCTGAAGCCTCATCTATTTTCAGGTCATTATAAAAAATTTTGTGGAAATTGTGAGCCAAATGTACACAAGAGCCGAATTCCTCATTCTGGTAAGACATTCCAGATAGGGCACTAGATGCATTCAGAAGAACAAAGTCTAGGGTCTCGACCCCGAAATGTCAGCTTTCCTGCTCCTCTGATGCTGCTTGGCCTGCTGTGTTCGTCCAGCTTTATGCCTTGTTAGCTCAGATTCTCCAGCATCCTACTATCTTTAAACTAACTTTACTACCTATATGCTCAATGAACCTGTTTCCTGTGTTAATACATGTTTTAAAAATCTCATTACACATTCTATTTAATAGTTTCTATATTGGATGGCATCTGAGTACTCTGCCAATTTGTGCAATCCAAACTCCTACAAACAGCAATCTGATTAGATAGTCTGATGTAGACTGAGGGATAAATAAATATCCATCAGGCCAGTCAGTGTAACTCCTCTACTCTTGGAAAAGTGTCTATTTTAAAAAGATTATCCTGAGGAAGCTGATGGGGCCCTGGTTTAATGACTCCTCCAAAAGACTACATCTTCAGTGCTGCAGCAAATATTTCACTGAAGTGTCAGCCTTGACTTTTTGCATTTGTTCTGGTGCAGCATTTGAATGAAAAACTTACAACTCAAAGACAGGACTGCTTCAAATGGAGCCATTGTTGACAGTCAAAGAGACAAATGAAATGCAAATGCTGGAAATCTAAAATAAAAAAAATACATAATACAGCAAACCTGAAGGACAGTTATTAACATCTGAAAAATTTCTGAAGAAGATTTTCTACCTGAAACTTTAAGGATTTTCTGCTTTATTTTCAGATACTGTTAAGCCTGCATTGCACTTCCAGCCACTCCTCTGTTTATGTTACATAGTTGTCCTTATTAATAAACTTGTTTCTCTTGGCTGCTTCTTTTGTAATATTGAGTGCTGGGCACGAGCCAATTTCCAGGAAACAGGGAGTCGGTTTGATCTTCTCAGTACAGGGTGTTTCCGTAGCTTACTCATATATCACGTCCATATGAATAAGCACTCTTTGTCCTATCTTATTAGAAAGGTTCCAGTTTAGAGCCCTCCCTAACATCAATTTACATGTTCTGCTATTAACCATAAAGACTGGTGTTCAATGAACTTCCAGGTCCTTTTGTTAGGGATTTGTTAGGGCTAATCAGAGTGCAACTATTTCCTCTAATACAAGAGTGCGGAATATGGAAGATCACCTCAAAATTAGTCCACATAGGCACATATTTATGCAAAGAGTCACAGGAATCTGCAACTCTGCAAAAATGCTGCAGGAAATCAATTGAACATTTCAGAATTGAGGTTGTAGGCAAGTGTATTTCAGAATATAGAACCAACTGGATACAAGGGATTCAGATACAGGTCAAATATAATCTAATTGATTGTCAAAATAAGCTTGTGGAGTTAACTGGTCTATTGCTGTTACCACGTTGCTGAATTACTGCCCTAACTAACAAAACTTTGTTGTTGCTGTCAGGAGGAAATTCCTGAGTAGTTAATGTGTATTCTGCCTAAGTTGGTCAGCTTCAACACAAAGAATAATTAAACCAATTTTTGTACTTGCCACTCATGGCAGAAACTATTCTGTGATTCTCCCTTTGTAGCTGCCCACCAAAAAGGAATAACTTTTTCGAATCCTCCAGATAAGGTGATGGACCAGCAACAAGGTCTACAAAGAACAGCATCCTCTGTGAACAATACTCAAGAGATAGAAGGTCCTGCAGAGCATTAATGATCCTCTGATCAAACACAGGATCAACAGATCTTAAGCAACAAACCCATATAATTCTTCTATATTGAAAGACAGTGTGTTCTGAGGACGATTATGAAATGTCCAGCCATCTCGTATATTTGTGAAGTCAGAGGATTAAGGAGAGATAATGATGCGTAAATGTGATATGATTGTAAAATAATTGCGTAATGGGTTAACAACCTGGTTAAAGCCTGTGTGAGACGATGTACAAGCTTTCTTATTTATTCCTTTCATAATTTTATATATTTCTATAAGACCTACCGCCCCAATTCTTTTAAATTCCAATGAATATAATCCCAGTCCATTCAGTATCTCCTCATTATCCAACTTTCCCAACTCTGGAATCAACCTAATGGATCTCGTCTGGATCCCCTGTGATGCCAGTACATCTTTTCTCAAGTAAGGAGACCAAAACTGCACACAGTAGTCTACATGTGGCCTCACCAGCACTCCACACAGATACAACATAACCTCCTTGCTTTTAAACTCCATCCCTCTAGCAACGAAGGTCAAAATTCCATTGGCCTTCTTAATTAGCAGTTGCACCTGCAAACCAATCTTCTGTGGTTCAAGCACTTGGCCCTCCGCACAGCAGCATGCTGCAATTTTTTACCATTCAAATAATAGTCCTTCTTATTGTTATTCCTGTCAAATCGATGACTTCATATTTGTCAACGTTGTACTCCATCATCCAGACCTTTGCCCACTCACTTAAACTATCTATATCCCTCTGCAAACTTTCAAAGTCCTCTGCACACTTTGCTCTACCACTCATCTTAGTGTCATCTGTAAACTTTGACACACTACACATGGTCCCCAGCTCCAAATCATCTTTGTAAATTGTAAACAATTGAGGTCCCAACACTGATCCCTGAGGCACACCAATAGTAGCTGATCATCAACCAGAAAAGCACTCATTTATCTCCACTGTTTGCTTCCTGTTAGTTAACCAATCCTTTATCCATGCTAATACATTGCCCATAACGCCTTGCACCTTTATCTTATGCAGTAGCCTGTGCGGCACCTTATTGAATGCCTTTTGGAAATCAAGATAGGCCACATCTACTGGGTCCCTGTGTGTCCACCACGCTCATAATGCCTTCATTGAATTGCAGTAAATTAGTTAAACATAGCCTGCTCTTCATTAACCCATGCTGTGTCTAACAAATGGGACAATTTCTATCCAGATGTCTTTGTTTTTCTTCCTTGATGACAGATTCAAGCATTTTCCTCACTACAGAAGTTAATCTAACTGGACTATAATTCTCTATCTTTTGTCTATCTCCTTTTTAAAATAGTAGTGCCATATTTGTTGTTTTCCAATTTACCCCAACTACCCAGAGTCCAGGGAGTTTTGGAAAATTACCACAAGCATATTTGCAATTTTTTTCCTGCCATTTCTTTTATTACCCCGAGATGCACTCCATCAAGGCCAGGAGACTTGTCTACCTTTAGCTCCATTAACTTGCCCAACACTACCTCTTTTGTGATAATGATCATTTCTACGCCCTCACCTACCTTAGTTTCCTTGTCATCAAATACTGGAATGTTATTCATGTCCTCCATGTGTAAACCAACACAAAATACCTGTTCAATGCCTCAGTTATTCCCTCATTTCCCATTATTAAGTCGCCTTCTCATCCTCTAAAGGACCAGTGTTTACATTAGCCATTCTTTTTCATTTTCTATATTTGTAGAAACATTTGCTATCAGTCTATATATTCTGAGCTAGTTTACTCTCATAATCTATCTTACATTTTTTATAGCTTTTTGTGGCTTTTTATTGATGTTTAAAGTTTTCCCAGTCTTTTATTTTCCGATTGGTCTTTGACACTTTGTATTGCCTTATCTTTCAATTTGATAGTTTCCCTTACTTCCTGAGAAATTCATCGCTGAATACCTCTTTTTTCTACAGTCCTTCCTTTTCACTGGTATTTACTTTTGCTGAGCACTTTGAAAAATTGCTTTGAAGGCCCTCAATTATTCGTTAACGGTCACACCATAAAGTCTATGCTTCCAGTCTACTTTAGCCAACTCTTCCCTCATCTTATTTTACTCTCCTTTGTTTAAGCACAGGACCCTGTTATTGGATTTTATCTTCTCACTTTCCATCTGTATACTTGCTTGCTCCCTCGTTGGTTCCATTGCATACTGTTCAAGAAAACAATCACAGATACATTCAATGAACCCTGCTCAAGGCTGCTTTGACTGACCTGCTTCGACAAATTGACATGTAAATTAAAATCCCCCATGATAATTGCCATACCATTTTTACAGGCATTAGTTTTTTTTTCTTGCCTAACCCAAAGTGATGTTTTTACTTAGTGTCCTATAGACTAGGCCTGTCAATGACTTTTCATTCTTTGAGTTTCTAATTTCCACTAAAATGGATTCAACCTTATTCTCCATAGAACCTATATCATCTCTCACTACCGCCTGGATGCCATCCTTAAATATCAGAGCTATACCACTTCCTTTACCTCCCTGTCTGGCCTTCCGAATAGTCTGATACCCCTGGATATTTAATTCTCAGTCTCAACCATCCCACAACCATGCCACTGTAGTGGCTACTAAATCACACTCATTTGCGATGATTTGTGTCGTTAACTCATCTACCTTCTTTCGATTGCTATGAGCATTCAGATAAAGTGCTAGGTTATTTATGCTAGTTTTTATACCTTCTGAATTAATAATACCACCTGAGTTTTCCTTCCTTTTAACTTCTTTCATGGTCTTTGATGTTGTTAAATTGCCCTGCATATGTTAACCTGCTGTTTTCTTTTCTATTTACCATTATACTTCCTTTTGCTTTCCCCTTCCCTTCCCCCCAATTCACTAGTTTAAAGTCCGAGTGACCACCCAAGACAAACAGCAGGGATACATAGATCAGATAATCAGTTTAGTGATGCTAGTTGATAGATAACTATTAATTTTTCGTCTGAAAGAGATGGTAATTTCATCAACATTGGCATATCCTGTTGGCCTACTTTCAGGTAGGTTATCAGATTGGGCTGGACAGTAATGATTCTGTGACTGAATTGTCTGCTAAGGCAGAGATAGTCACGTTCTGTACGTATCTCTGATTAGTGATTTTGCCACTACCCTCCTTATGCAGTTTAAAATTATAATTTAAACAAAGTTTGGCAGTTAATTGTCAGTCATCATTAATTGGTGCATTCTCCATGGCAACGTCCCTACCAATCTGAGTCCACTTACCAACCAATCGGTCTTCACCTCGCAAACAGTATTTTTTTTTCTCATTTACTTTTATATTTTTTGTGAATTGTCTGATGAGTGCAAGAAGAAAAAGTTCAACAAAATGTGTCTTTTTTTTATAGCAATACTCAAGCTCTGGCCTCCCAAACAACCAACGATTACAAAAGAAAAATTTGGATTAAATTGTGCCCTTCAGGACCAACAACAATCCCTTAAAATTTTATTTTAATGATACAACTTTTGAAATGCCATCACTATTGTAAAGTTGGAAACGGCAACCAATTAGCAGTCAGCAAGTTCCAATAAACAGAAATATAATAAAAACTTATGCAATTTTGGTTGAGGGATAAATATTGACCAGGAACTGGAGATAGATCCCCTGCTCTTACTTGAAATTGGACTTGGGATCTTTATGTCCATTAGAAGGGCACATGTGGGTTAGGTTTAGTTTCTCATTTGAGAAAAGCCACATTGAACATGCAGAACTGCAGAGTGCCAAAGCAGAACTTTAATCTCAAATCCTGGAGTGGGATGTGAAATCCAATGGGAGAGTCCAACTCACTGAATAATGGAAGAAATTCCAACCAGTGAAGTTTACAGCCAACAGTTTAACCCGAACTTACTACACATTCTCTAAAAATAAATGGCTTAGTGCCCATCAAATACAGATGACACATCGAGAGATGTACTGTGAGTGCACCAAGCTTCAAACTTGACCAGAAATGGAAACTGCAAATTCTTAGCAGCTTTGGAAGCACATGTGGAAGGAAGTGAGTTGAACTGAATTGAATTAGCTTTATTGTCACATGTACTCAAATAAGTGTAGTGTGAAGTTTACAAGTTGCCACTTACAGTACATTCTTTAGTACAAGATATCTAGGTGCAGATACTTTAGTATTTGATATAAAATAGAAGAATAGTAAATAAAATGTCTGGCATAAGAATAAAAAGGAAAAAAAAAATAGAAGTCCACAGTTTTCAGTCCTTCCACCCCAGTCTCTGCTGGTATGCGGACTCCGGACCACATCAAGCTTCGAAACTTGAGGCCTTGCACCAAACTCACCTCCATTCCCAATCTATTTAGACTGAGTAAATTTTAAACAGTTTTTCAATGTTCAGAAGACACAAACAGAATGATAAAAAAAAGAAAAAGATGGATGGAGTGGGTGAGCTCTAGCACGGGAGGCCTACTCCGGCTCCATCTTGCTGAGAGCACACAGAGACAGTATCTAAATTTTAGGTTGGTGACTTTTTATCAGAATTGGGAAAAGTTACAACTGCCAGTGAGGCTGTGGAATGGGATGGAGGTGGGAAGAAGGCCAAAAAAGAGAGACTGTGATAAAGTGGAGGGTGAGAGAGAGTGAAGTGACTAATTGATCAGAATGATGCGTGTCCTGATGCCTCAGTGATGAATTACAACCCTGTGGCCAGTTAAGACCTGCCCTCTGAATTCCTAAGTAGCACAACCATCAAATACCTTCGCACCACTGACACCAGGTATTTTTTTCTTGATTGGCTGCGGTTTCCCCTTATCTGAAGAAATACTCATTGCTGAGCTTCGTGGTCGTACGATCAGTGCAGACACTGATGAGTGCTGTAAGGGTTAATGACTGGTGACTGTTAATTTGAGAAGTTCCTCCTGCAACAATGGTTTAAGGTCATTGCTCTGCTGCACTGACAGGAATAGCAACCAAGCTTTGCCTGCATACCAAACCCCCACCCCAACTTTTGCTTGCTGAGGTAGCCTGGCCTGGTGGCTCCCTGTTTGCCTGTGCAAGGGCATTGTGAGTCACGATGAAGTGACTCAATCGCTGCATTGTTCTGGCAGCCTGCCTGATGGATGAGGTGCGCCCTGGCAATACATGCAGCTTTTCCCACGTGAAAGACTGGAAAATGTGTCATTCTTTTTATAAGAGAAAAGGGTGTTCATCCCCTCCCAGTCATTTCCTACAAACCGGATTGAATTAAACTGTAATGACTCTGTCAGAGGCCACTGGGATTATAGATGCTCCCTGTAGGCTAGTGGGGTTTTGTTCATTGTCGTTAATATTGACGGCTTCAATATTCCTGTTTCTTAGCCTTATTTATGGCTGTGTTACTTCCATAGGAGTAAATATTACATTACACTTGGTCTTGGGAAAACAAAGGATTCAATAAAATCTTTGTTAATTGCTACCTCGTTGTGCTCTTTTCAATTATGGCTGAAGCTCAGTGTTGTCCTACCTCAATTTGTCACTTTCGTCATAGAACCTCTTCAGAGTGAAAGCAGACCATTTGGCCCATTGAGTTCACACCGACCCTCCGAAGATCATCCCACCCAGACGCAAAACCCTACCCCATCCCTGCATTTCTCGGCTAATCCACCTAGCCTGCACATCCCTGGACTCTGGGCAGTTTAGCATGGCCAATTCACTAACCTGCACATCTTTGGACTGAGGGAGGAAACAGGAGAACTCGGAAGAAATCCTATAGACTCAGGGAGAATATGCAAACTTCATACAGATCGTTGCCCGAGGCTGGAATCGAACCAGGATCCCTGGCGCTGTGATGCAGCAGAGTGAACCACTGAGCCACTGTGCTGTCCCTGTCACTGGTATCAGAGAAAAGACTGGATTAAATGATTGTATCTACAGGTTTTAACCGCTCCCTGCATGTCCAACTTATGCTTTTAAAGTTTCAAGTTGTTGATTATTCTCTCTCCAGCTGACACTGTGTGTCAATGTATCATGGAGACAGTGTGACAGGAAATGAGCCAGCTCAGTGCCCAGTCTGTTACCGAGCCATGATAGGAATTGTACTGTTGCTGTCCACAACACTCCAAGACCAGGAAAGGAAAGAAATCCTCTATGGCTCCTGATCTCAGCTGCTGTACTCCCGGTGAAGGTTGTTTCTATTATTCATGAGATGCGGCGAGGCTGCCACTCGTTGCCCATCCTTTACTGTGTGGCGCACCATCAGACTGATGTTATTATATCTACTACAGCAAAATAATATGTAACACTCACTACATTAGTTCAGACTTAGCGATAAACTTGTGGTGCATGCCCCGCATGAGCCATCCAAAACCCATAAATCAAATTATTAACCTGATTCCAGACAAGCTGCTTCCTGTGGTTCCTGATGACACAAGGAGCTATCAGAATAGATTACCATAGATGGAACATTATGGGCTTATTTGGGCAGATGTGGAATCTTTAATATTGTCTGGATGGGATGCTCTTCAGAGGGTCGGTGTGGACTTGATGAGCTGAATGGCCTGCTTCCACACAGCAGGGATTCTAATTCTAGCATCTTTTTAAATCTTAAAACAGAATAATTATGATGGCTTGTAAGCAGAGCTAACTAAAGTGAACTGGCAAATTCGGTTAAAGGATTGACCAACAAAGATCAGCAGACATGTAACGAGATATTTCAGAATATACACAATAGATACATTTGTGCGAGAAAGAAGTATTGCAACAGGAGGTTCAACCAACTGTGGTTAACTAAACAAGTTAAAGATAGTATCAAACTTAATAAAAAAGCAAATACTTGTGCAAAGACAGGTTGTAGGTCAATAGATTGAATAGAAAATAACTCACAGTGGACCGATTAAAACTTTAATAAGAAGCAGAAATTAGAGTATGAGAGAAAACTAGCAAGTATAAAAGCTGATACTAAGAATTTCTATAGAATTTTTTTAAAAAAGGAAAAGAGTTAACAAATTGTTTCTTCTATAGAAAATGAGTCTCAAAAATTAGAAATGTAAAAAGAATGGCAGATGAAGTGAACAGATATTTCAGATATCTAATATAAACAATACAAATAACATTCACAAAATAGCTGTGACTGAGGTTAAGGAAAGGAAGGAAGGACCTGAGAAAATTACAATCTACATTGAAGTGGCAGAAGGTAAATTGTTGGAGCTTACTCAAGGATCTGAAAAAGCTCTGCCGAGAGAGATAGTTGATTCTTGATTTTAGTTTTCCACATCTTCCATGATTTGAGGAAGGTTCCATTAGATTGGAGCATTGTGAATGTAACTCCATCATTCAAAATGGAAGGGAGGCAGAAAGCAGGAAGCTACAGGCTACTTACCTTAATAGGAAAGATGATCGAAGCTGTTATTACAGAAATTGCAATGAGGCTCTTAGAAAGGATCAAGGTAATAGGCAACAGTTTTACAAAAGAAAAATCACATTGAAATAGTTCCTGTAAAGTCACTTCTATTTTATCTGGAAGACTTCAATCTTGAATGTTCAAGGGGAAGTGGATTTATTCCAGTTTTCTGGAAATTGTTTGTTTAAAAAAGTCATTGGAAGGTCACCATGGACATTGGAAATTTTTTTCACCAGCAATCCTAGAAATCACGCGACTGGTGATAACTACTTGCATTGCTGTAGGCTCCTGCTGTGGTGTTTTAAACAGCAACTGGCTTGGAGAGAGTATGTTGGTATCTGAAATTAGTTGGAATCAAGAAACTTGCTGCTCAGCTGATCTCTCCCAGCTTTGGAAGAACTCACTTTTTGAGTTCAGAGTGAAATTGCTTGTTCCTCCAAAAGAGCTGTAGGACAATTGCTTATATATTGCATTTCCTGAGTATGTTGTGTCTGGAAATCTCCAGAAACTGTATACGATTAGTGACTTGTCACTCAAGGGTCAAAAGCGGTTGTCTGGTTAAGAGTTGAAAGCATGTACAATGTAGAATACAGATTGATAGCTAGTTGTACCCTCAAATCCCTTGTTGGTGTCAGCCTTCTGTCTGGTTTGACCTATTGTGGTCAGTTCTCTGTATTTACCTGTTTTCTCTGATCTGTCTTCTTGCCCAGCTGAGGTTTTCCTTTCCTGTTCACTCTTCCATCACCCCTCCAAACAGTTAGCAGCTGGCTGTCACAGCCAGCAATGATTGTCCTCCAGCTGAGTGTCAATGACAACCATCATCATGTCTCATTTGCAGTTGAATTTGCTGCAGAGGGAGGTTGTAACCCAGGGGCCAGTTCGTCATACATATGGCCTTTGGGTTTACAGGCATCATCATCATCATCCATCTGATGGATGTGACCGAGCCAACTCAGACAACATAATTTCCAGCCTCTTTGAAATTACACACCTTTGGAGCAAGTGGGACTTGACCCTCGGTCTCCCGGATCAGAGGTTGAGACTCTACCATTGCACCACAAGAGCCCAAAAATGAGAGTATATTGATGGAAGTGACATACTCAGGACCTCTAAGTTGGTGACTTTGTCCTGCTAAATGATGCTGAGGGTACATCTGAGATAGTGAAAGTGGAAACTGTTCAGCCTTTTTGAATCCTTAAGGAACAGGCTTACTGAGAAAACAAAACTTGGTTGTAACTATCATCAGCAGTTTTTACACGGTACAAGGATTTGAACCCAAAACCCTCCCTAGGTCTCTCTCTTGCTAGCTCTCTCTCTCTCTATTCCTTATAAGATCTAATTTATACCCTACCTCTTTGGCCTCTGAATCATACTAGATTCAAAATATTAACTCTGCTTCTTTCTCTTAACAGACCTTCTGAGTATTTCCAGCTTTGTCTGTTGTCACTTCAGAACTCCAGCAACTGCAGTCATTTTGTTTTGTCCCATTGGCCAAGGCTTTAGTTTCCTAACCTGATACCTCCATCCTTTGCTAATTAGAGCCAAATAGATATTTGGCTATTCCTTCTCGATCTAGACTCCCTCAATCTGGTAATGTTCCAATGAAGCACCTTTATTTGGGATGTTGTCATAAAGGTTCTATTTAAACGTAAGTTGCTGTTGTTGTGGAATCACATGAGGTAAGTGCATTTGTGTCAGGAATCTGAGTTTCCGAAACAGAGCCTCACTCAAAGTGTTAGCCCACCTTTTCTGTTTTTGGAAGCTAATGGGCCTCCTGTATATGACCAACAATCTGTTTCTGTGCCACACTGTCCCTAGACTATGGACCTGAAGTCAGCGTTACTGGATGGCCAGTGAATTACCACCGCAACTTGTGACCCACCAAAAATTAAATTATACAAAGCGATCCCAGGTAATGCTTTATTTTAGAAAATTCAAATGACACAAAAACAGTCAACATTTAGAAAACTGGTCATGACATTATCCCAGTATCATGTGGAGTCTTAACTTTCAAATACAATAAACTATAGCACCCCATTTTATGTTCTTTTGCTAACAGAATTCCAACAACTGGCCATTTAAGGTTAAAGGATGCGTGTTGAAACTGAGTGAATAGGATTCTGGTGCCATCTACTGGCTAATAGTTTTAGATGTCCCGGGTTTTGTGGAATTAAAATAAAACCAAAAATTCAGGAAAATACTCAAGAGGTCAGGCAGCATCTGTGGAGTAAACAGATGAAATACTTTGGCTATTTTCCCTTACCTAGATCCTGAAAAATAGCCTATCTGCAAAGGTTGCCTATCTCTCTGAGCATCTCTAGGATGTTATCGAATTTTGCCTCAAATTTCCGGTGCCATTATTTTCATTTAGATATATTCATCGCTCTTTAATTTTTCTTGCAGTTCAACCTACCTCCGTCTTCATTAAAATTCACAATTTGTATGTTAGAACTCCAGCATTTAACTTCTTTCCCTCTTTCTTCCTATTTTCCAACAATTTCCTCCTCTTGTCATGACTCTCTGGTAAAACACTCTTATCTTCCACAGCTTTGAAGACAATAGGATGGAGTCTCATATTGTAGACTATAGCTGGAATACTGTCAACAGTGTTGGGTTCCTTACCCAAGGAAAGGTATATTGGCATTGGAGACAGTCCAGTGAAGGTTCACATGGCTGATACCAGGTATGAAAGGACTGTGTTTTGTAGAAACATTAAGTAGGTTTGAGATGTTTCTTGTTGGAGGCTTTAGGCTAATGAGAGACAACCTTATTGAAACAGACACAATTGCTAGCGGACCTGGCCAGGGTAGTTGTGGAAATGTTGTTTAATGATGCCATGTGGGAGATTCTAGGAGCACAGTGTATAATGGAATCACCCCTTCATGATAGAGATAAGGAGGAATTTCTTCTTTCTTAGAATACTGAACAGCTAGAATTCTTTATCATAGAGGGCTGTTGAGGCTGGGTTGTTAAGTATATTTGAGGTTGAGAGGATCAGAACTGATTGAGTAACAGAACAGATTTGATGAGTCGAATGGTCCAAGTTCACTTCAACATCTTGTGGGTATGATCTTGGCTGATTTCGGTATAATATTGCTGAGTACCCTCTGTCTGAGGTACAAGGCATGAGTCAGGAGTGTGATGGAATACTCCCCACTCACCTGGATGGGTGCAGCTGCAATAACACTCAAAAAACTTGATGCCATCCAACACATAGCAGCCCGCTTAATGGCACCATATCCGCAAACATCCGCTCCCTCCACCACCGATGCTCAGTAGCAGTAGTGTCTACTATGTACAAGATGCACCGCAGAAATTTACGAAAGATCCTCAGACAGCACCTTCCAAACCCACAGTCACTTCCATCTAGAAGGACAAGGACAGCAGACACATGGCAACACCACCCCCTTCAATTTCCCTTCAAGACACTCAACATTCCTGGCTTGGAAATATATCATCATTCCTTCACCGTCACCGGGTCAAAATCCTGGTATGCCCTTCCTAGTGGCATTGTGGGTCCAACCTACAGCAGGAGGACTGCAGCAGTTCAAAAAGGCAACTCACCACCACCTTCTCAGGAGCAACTAGTGAGGAGCAATAAATACTGGCCAGCCATCGATGCCCACATCCCACAAATAAATTTATAAAAAATCAAGTCACTGTCAGGTTGAGGTCAGCCAGTGACAGAGACTGGAGGATCTCTGCGCCCTAAAATGGCCCAGAGACAAAGCAATAATTTCATTTAATCACTGCGTGTCAGTGATGGAAGCAGTGGATGTGGAGCGATTTAGGCGGCTGCTTTGTCCTGAATGGTGTTGAGCTTCTTGAGCGTTGTTGGGGCTGCACTCATCCAGGCAAGTGGGGAGTTGTGCCTGACTTGTGCCTTGTAGATGGTGGACAGGCTTTGGGAAGTCAGGGGATACGTTAATCACTGCAGTATTCCTAGCCCCGGGCATGCTCTTGCAACCACTCTGGTGAGTCCAGTTTCAGTTTCAGGGTTCAGTTTTAGTTTCAGCATGACCCCTAGAATAATAGAATGGGGGATGCATTGATGTTAATGCCATTGAATGTATAGGGGCAGTGGTGAGATTTTATTATTTTGGAGATGTTCATTGCCTGACAATTGTGTAGCATTTAAATTACTTGCCATTTTCCAGCCCATACCTGGATGCTGTCCGGGTTATGTTGCATTTGAGCATGGACTGCTTCAGTATTAGAAAACTTGCAAACAGTGTTAAACATCAGTGAACATTCCCACTTCCAACCTTATAAAGGAGGGAAGGTCATTGATAAAGCAGCTGAAGACGATTGGGCCTAGCACACTCCGCTGGTTCAATGAAGAGTGAAGGCGAGACTGCCAGGAACTTCTTAACCTGGTGGAGCTACCAAACTCGATGACTTGCATGTCAAATAGTGGAAGCAGCAAGTGACCTACAGAGCTGAGCAATTCCACAATGTCAGATCTGATCTAAGCTCTGCAGTTCTGCCAAATCCAATAGTGAATGGTGGTGGACGATCCAACAGCTATAGAAGGCTTTGGTTTGGCCACATTTGGAATATCGTGTGCAATTCTGGTCGCCACACTATGGCAAGGAAGTGAAGTCTTTGGAGAGGGTGTAAAAAGGGGTTACCAGGATGTTGCCTGAAATGAAGTGTATTAGCTATAAGGAGAGGTTGGTCAAACTTGGATTGTTTTTGCTAGAGTGTCGCAGGCTGAGCAGTGGCTGATAGAAGTATATAAAAATATGAGATGCATGGAGTCTTTTTCTCGGAGTGGAAATGTCAAAGACAAGGGAGCATACTTTAAGGTGAGAACAGGAAAGTTTAAAGGAGATATGTGAGGCAAGTATTTTACAGAGAGGGTGATTAGTGCCTGGCATGAGCTGCCAGGGGAAGTGGTAGAAGCAGATAGGATAACAACGTCTGAGAGATTTTTAGGTAGACACCTGAACAGGCAAGGAATAGAGGGATATGGAACATGTGTGGGTAAATAGGATTAGTTTAGAATGGCATCATGGTGGCACAGACCTGGTGGGCCAAAGTGCCTGTTCCTGAGCTATACTGTTCATGTTTTTAACTCACTCCGTGAATAGCCACATTCTCAATGATAGACAAGCCCAAAGATGAAGTGTTTGAAAACATCTTCAGCCAAAAGTGCTGAGTGGATGGCCCATTTCAGTCTCCTCCTGAGGTTCCCACTGTCACAGGTGCCAATCTTCAGCTCCATGTGATATCAAGAAGCAGCTGAAGACACTGAATACTGAAAATGTCAAGGGGCCTGACAACATTCCAGCAATATTATTGAAGGCCTAGGAACAGAGCGAGCTGTGCCCCACTCAAATTGCTCCAGTGCAACACTGGCACCTATCCAGCTATGAGGACCATTGCCCATGTAAGTCCTGTCCACGAAAAGTGCAACAAATACAACCTGGCAGTCGCCAGCCCCTTTGTTTGCTCTTAATCAAGAAAGTGACAGAAGTTGTTCTGGTGTTGTTGTTCTAACAGTACCTAGGCAGCAATAACCTCCTCATTGACGCTAAGTTTTGGTTTATCATGGGTAATTACTCTCCTTCCTGACTCCCCTAAGCCTGTCCCCCGTCTACAAGGTTCAGGTTCAGGAGTGTGATGGAATACTTCCCACTTGCCTGGATCTATGCAATTCCAACAATAGTCAAGAAGCTTGATGCTATCCAAGACACCTCCTTGGTGGTTCTTCTGGCTTTATTGCATCTGTCGTTGTGGTGCTACCTCCAAGAGTTTGGGATGAAGACAGAATGGTCAAGGAGAAGGCAAGGTCAAGAATTGTTTTGGAGTTAGGACGTATGTATAAAACTGCTTATTACTTGTTAAGACTAAATCCTACAATACAAGGTATTCAGAAATGTACTAGCTTCTAATCTTACTATGATACTGTTGGAAGACTATACCATTGATTCTATTCTCTACATCTATTCTGAATGTGTTCCGTCTTCCTACCTCACCTACTCTGCAAATACTGTGCTATTTAGACCTGGTGAGAAGCAACTCTGTGATATCATTGAAAGGTTTCTACAGGATCCCAAAGCCCTTACACAACACTTCCTTCCAGCCTAACCTTCTGTGATATCTTCTTAATCCATTGACCAAAGATTCCATCACAACATGGCTAATGTGAGCCTGGATCACATGCGTCACATTTTCTGCATTCTGTTGGAACTTCTTTCCATGACTGTCAGAACCACTACAGCGTTCCTTTCATCTTCACCTTCCACCTCACTAGCCTCTGTATTCCACAGACCATCTTCCACTATTTCTACCATTTCCAGTGTGATGCAACCAAAGACACCTCACACTCCCCACCTCTTCTTACATTCCACCCTCTGAGATAACCTGGTCCACTCTGATGTAACTCCTAACAAACCTGTGGTATTTATCGGTTGAAAAATGTTGCCACAATTCCTTTTCCCTAGACCAGGTCTAAGGGCTACTTAAGGGTGGCAGAGAAATAGCTACCAATGAGCCTTTCCAAGAAAAGCCTGTACTGTAATAATGTTTAGTTCACATGATAGCAACTAGGGACAAGTTCAGATAGGAAGATAAACCCTGTTACTAAGGCAATGAGGGGGCCTGTGGATATAGGTCTGTACTCACTGGGATTCTAAGATTTTCTGCCTTGTCTCCACTCAAGTCTGGATGATATCATCGCATTAGATGGAAATTATTGCTGTCTCCAACATTAACCCTTTCAGAACTATGACGTTATAAGATAAATTAATTTTCTTCCCCAAAGTACCAATACAACAGGAGGTAACACATGCACTTTTTCTTCCTCTCTCCTACTGTCTGACACTGCAAATGAATGATTGATTTATGTAAACATCCTTTAATCTAGGTCACTATATTCAATGCTTACAATATTCTCTGTTCTCCAGTAGGGACAGCAGATTTTGATTGGGTGACCACTTTGTAGAGGACCTTCACAAGTATGACCCAAGCTCCAGATGACCTGTTATTTTAATTCTCCACTTTGCTCTCATGCACTGACATCTCTGTCCTTGATCTGCTACATTGTTCCAGTCTCAAGTCCAACATAAGCTTGAGGAGCAGTTCCTTGTCTTTTAATTTAGCACTTCACAACCTTTGTGACTCAACTCTGAATTTGACAATGTCAGACTAAGTCCCTCATCCTCATTTTGTTTCCTTGGCTTGTTTCCGTTTTCCCCTATTTCCATTTTCAATTGGTTGCACAAACTTTCTGGTAAATATTTTGTTTCTCTGTTTGATTTCTTATCCCATCTCCATTCTCTTTGGCTTTGGGAGACTAAGGCCCAACTATTCCAATGCCAGGTAGACATTATAGCAGCTTAGACTGAAGTTGCACATCAGGACCATGCAGAAGTCCAAAACACAGCTGACTCTGAGGGAACTATCCAAAAAAATGGAAGTTTCCAATATGCAAGTCCCCTGTGTCTGGAAACATCTAGAACAGTTCCTTGCAGTCAAAGAGTTCAGAACTTTTTGACTCATTTAAATTTATAGTCACCTCGGAAAAGTAAGCGGATTACAAACCCACTCTAATTTTTGAATAACTATTAAACCAAACCCTGTACTCACCACTGACACTTCCCAAATACACACACCCCAAGCCTTCACTTTTGCCAGACCTGATGTCCCCCACCCCGGCCTGAGCCCACACCTTGATGGACCTGGCCTGTTCACAGACCCCAGCCCACGCTCACAAACACCATTGACCAGGTACCTGACCCCTGACCTGGTCTGACTTGACCCCTGACCTGACCTTGTCAGACCTGAGACCCACCATGACGCAATCAAAACTATCAGTCTGCCTGAATCAATAACCCCCCACAACCTGACCCTATGGGTGCCCTAAGCATGAGGCATCCTACCTCTGCAGTATTCTAGCTGCTTTACCACATGCTACTTTCTTTGTAGTCTTTCTGTATCTTCCTCATAGCTTGCATCCCTATCTGGCTTTGAGTCATCTGCAAACTTAGAGACATTACTCTGCATCTTTCTTTTATTGTCGTCAACATAGATTGTATGTAGCCAAGCACTATCACCGATCCTTGCAGAATTCCACTAGTAACAGCCTGCTGACTTGAAAGTGCCCTACTTACTTCTATTCCCTGATTTGTGCTTGTTAACCAATCACTTATCCATTCTAATATCACCCCCAACTCTATCAGACCATATCTTATATCTGGTCCCCTTTTGAATACTTTCTGGAAATCTACATTTACCATATCTAGTTGCTCCCCGTTATCTACCCTACTACTTACATCCCCAAAAAGCCCTAACACATTTCTCAAACTTTCCCTTTCATAAAGCTGTGTCTGTTTGCTCTAATCATACTTTTTTTTAAGTACAATATTAAGACTTAATTAATGACAAATTCCAGCATTTTCCTGATTACTGATATCAGGCTAAATGGACATAATTTTCTTTTGTCTACACAACCTTTCTTGAAGAGTGGTGTTACATTCATTAACTTCCAAACTGCTGTGGCTACTCATGCATCAAGGGAATTTTGGAAAACAGTCGCAGAGAACTTTCTTCCAACAGAGTATGTTACCTGATGGATCGTTTGCACAACATAAGAAACTAGACATGGATGTTGTGGTAATGAAGGATCCAACAGACATTTATATAGCCAGCTATTACATGCAGGTATTACATTCACAGACACATCAGGGACTGGGCTAACGTTAAACAATAGGTTACAATGAGCAACGTGCTTCCAGTAGTGTGTTATGCTTTGGGTAATCATGAGGAAAATGAAATACAAGACTCTTATATCCTCAGGTCACATGCTATATACCGTGATGATATCAATGAATATCTCTGTTAAAGTTATACTGACTGTGACACAATAATCAGATCCAGTGTATCCTTTATCTTTGCAGCCACCTCTTATTGATCACCAAGATGTGGGGCATACATTTTTTGGTGATTTGAGGAATTTTAATTCCTTGGGTTTCTCCAATACTTTTGCCTGCTGACATTATGTTAATGCACTTTATCTTTCAGTTTACCTGCTATTCCTGATATCTTACTTGCATCCTCTACTGTGAGAGCAAAAATGAAATATGTTGTGTTAACCTGCAAATTTCCAAATCCTTCCTCCCACATTTAAGTCCCTGTTTCTCTTCTTCTAAGAGCTCAATATTTACTTTAGCTACTTTTTTCCTCTTTATATATTTGCAAAAACTCTTGGAATTTGTTTTCATATTTCTGGCTAGTTGATTCTCATATTCCATCTCTGAATTTATGAACTTTATGAACTCTTTGCTGGTTTCTGAAACACTCTCACTCCTCAAATTTACTACTATTGTTTGCAATATTAAAGCCTTTTTTTTAATCAAATACCATTCTTAACCTCCTGAATAAATCACAAATGGAAATTTTTCACTGGATATATTTTTGTTGAACATTCTGAATTATTTCTTTAAATGCATATATTGCGTATTTTCCACTATACCTTTCAGTAAATTTACCAAATTAACCTGAGCCAGTTCTCCAATCATACCTACATAACTGGCTTTGTTTAAATTTAAGATCCTTCTTTGTGATTTGTCATGCTGTTTTCAAACTTAATATGAAGTTCAATTGTATTGTGATCATTGTTACTATGGCATTATTAAGTGATTTCTTTGCACAATAGTAGATTCAAAATAGCTTTATTCCTAGCTAGTTCCACAATATACAAACTTTGAGCCATGAATTCAACACTCTGGGTGTTATTTAGCCTATGCTAATTTACTCATGGCCCAGTTAGTAGTCAAAAGATTAGTATTGTGGTTCTGTTTCTTAATTTAGCCCCTACCTGCTTATACCCCAAAGAAAAAACCTCTTTCTTAGCCCTATCTATCGTATGGGTACCATGGCAATTAGATTCCTCCACTCTCAGTCCTAATCACTCTGCAGCTATGAGGATATGTTCTTAATCCTGGAATCAGGCAGGCAGCACAGCTTTTCAGGACCCATACTGTCAGCTGTAGAGAACTGCATCTGTCCTCCTATTTATACTGTCACCTACTGCATTCCTTTTTTACTCCCGCCTCCTTAATGGTTCCTTGCCTGACAAGGCTATGGTCAGTTAGTTTATCCTTCCTATAGACCCTCCTCCTGCCTACACAGGCTCCAAAAATCTTGAACCTGTTGGACACTTGCAAGATGTAAGGCTCCTCCACTGCTATCTTCTGAATCCCCATTTCTAAAAATTCATTAATGGAATGGCAACCTTGCAGGCTAAGCAGCATTTATTGTCCCTCCCTAAGTGCCCAAAGGGCAGTTCAGAGTCAACCACATTGCTGCGGGTCTGGAGTCACATGTAGGCCAGACCAGGTAAGAATGGCAGTTTCCTTCTCTAAAAGACATTAGTGAACCAGATGGGATTTTCTGACAATCGGCAATGGATTCATGGCCATCATCAGATTCTTAATTCCACATATTGTATTGAATTCAAATTCCACCATCTGCTGTGGTGGGATTCAAACCTGGGTCCCTAGAATGTTATCTGGGTCCCTGAATTAACAGTCCAGTGATAATACCACTAGGCCATTGCTTTTGTGTCTCACACAGAATAGCACTCACCTGTCCCTGATTATGAACCATTTCTGAAGTACCTAACTGAATGGGCATGACAGTTTCTTGAGGCAAATTATCCAGGTAACTACCCTCATCATTGATGTATCACAATGCCTGAAGCTCAATATCTAGTTCATCAATTCCATGATAAATTTCCTTGAACTGCAGACACCTCCTGCAGATGTGATTTCCTCAGATCACACTGGTGTCCACTATCTCCCCTGTACTACAGCTGTAATACATCACTTACCCTGAAATCTTTATTGTATTATGTTTAACCAATATTACAACTTGCTAAGGAAGGGTCATGGCTCCCCTTTTTTCTTATTCAGTTGCAACAATTTTTTTCTTAGCTTATAGCTGTCACATTTCAATCAGACTTAGTTAATCAGATCAAAACAAAGCAGAATCAGTTCCAATGTTTTCTTCAGAGAGATAGAATGGAGTATTATTATCTACTACTTTCAGAAAACAGTAGCACCCAACACACGCACACACACACACACACACACACACACACACACACACACACACACACACACACACACACACACACACACACACACACAGACAGAGACACATGTATGTACACAAATACTGGCAATTAATTTACAGCAAAGTGGGTGGTGTGGGGTGGCGTGGGCATGTCTGATAAAGACCAGGAAGGTTCATGACCCTTTGAGAGAAATAATTCCTCCTCAACTTGGTTTAAATTTGCCACCCCTTATCCTAAACCTTATGTTCTAGGTTGCCCCACAAGAGAAAACATTCTCTCCAAGTCTGCTTTGTCAATCAACTTTTGCATCTTCTTTCCCTCAATTATATTTCCTCCCATTGTTCTAAAGACTGGAGGGTGTAGGCCTAAACTGCCCAATCTCTCTTCATCAGACAAACCCCTCATTTCTGGAATCAAGCTAGTGAATCTTCTCTGAGATTGCCTCCAATGCAACCACATCGCTCCTCAGCTAAATAGACCAACATTGGACGCAATACTGCAGATGTGGTCTCGCTAATCCCTTGTAAAGTTGGGGCAACCTTTCCTTACTTTTATACCGTATTCCTTCAGCAATAAATACCAAAATTCTATTTGCCTTCCTTATTTCCTGCTGTACCAAACTAGCTTTCTGCGATACTAGATAAGGAAAGCAGATCCCTCTCCACCAAGGCTCTCTGAAATTTGTTTCTATTTAGATAATAAGTTGCCTTTCTATTCCCCTGACCAAAATGGATAACTCACACTTACCCAGATTAAACTTTATCTGCAAAAGTTTGGCCTATTCATCCAATCTGTCTATGATTTTTATAAATTTCTTATATCTTTACTGTAAGCTACTTTCCAACCTATTGTAGTGTCATTTGCAAATTTGACTATGTTACTTTCTATTTAGACTGTAATAGTGTATTTGCGTCCAAGTCATTGATATAACTTGCAAACAGTTGGCCTGAGGATTGAAGGATCTCATGAGTTACATCTTCCCAACCAGAAACACTGACATGGTGGCTCAGTGGTTAGCACTGCTGCCTCACAGCACCAGGGACCCACGTTCAATTCCATCCTTGGGTGACTGTCTGTGTAGCATTTGTACAGAGTTTTCTCACCGTTTCTGTGTGGGTTTCCTGCCACAGTCCAAAGAAGTGCAGGCTAGGTGGATTGGCCATGCTAATTTACGCGTAGTGTTCAGGGATGTGTAGAATAGGGGGATAGGTCTTGGTGGGGGGAGGGGGTGTTCTCGCAGTCGGTGTTGACTTGTTTCCATACTGTAGGGATTCTATGAAAAGGACCCATTTATCCCAAATCTCTGTTGCTTTGCCAACCCTCTTTCCAAGCAAGTAAATTACCCCTAACCTCATGTGATCTTACCTTGCGTATTAGCTTTTTGTGTGCCACAAATCAAATGCCTTCTAGAATTCCAGATATGTGACATCTGCAGGATCCCCATTATTTACATTGCTTGCCACATCTTCAAAGAATTCTAGCAAATCAGTCAGATATGATTTACCCTTTATAAAACCACGCTGACTCTGATGGATTGTATTTTGACTTTCTAAATGTCCTGTTATTACTTCCTGAATTATGGATTCTAACAATTTCCCAGCAACACACGATAAATTAACAAGTTGTAGTTTCCTACTCTCTATCTCCTTCCCTTTTTGAATAAGGGTGTTAAATTGTGATTTTTCCAATTCACTGCAACCTTCCTGGCATCCAGGGAATTTTGGAATATTATAACCAATGGATCCACTGTCTCTGCTGCCACTTCCTTTAAGACCCCAGGATATGAGTTATCAGGTCTTTAATCCCAATTGTTTGCTCAGTACTTTTTCCCGAGAGATGACGGTTTTCTAAGTTCCTCCCTTTCTATAACCTCTGCATTACCTCTTTCTATTGGGATGATACCAAGGTCCTCCACCAGAAAAACTAAAGCAAAATATTGATACAGTGACTCTGTCATTTCTGTGTTCCCCATTATTAACTTCCCAGTCTTAACCTCAAAGGAACCAACATTCACTTTAACTGCCTTCACTTTTATTTACTATAGAAGCTTTCTCTATTTTTTTATTTTTGCACTATTTCTTCCATCATTTATCTTTTCTCTTTTTATAACTTTTTCTCAGCAACCCTTTCTTAATTTTTAAAAGTTTACCAACCTTCCAGTTATTTTTACAATGTCGTATGCTTTAGTTTTTGTCTTGATATTATCTTTAACTGGCTTGCTTAGCCATGGATGTTTGCTCATCTGCTTACATTCTGCAATATATTTTAGTCGTAAATAATTGAGTATCTCTTAAAAATCTGCCACTATTTATCAACCATCTTACCTTTTAGTCTTCTTACCAAGTCCATTAGTACCAGATCTGTCCTCATGCCCCATAATTACCTTTGTTTAACTCCAGAATACTAGTGTGGGATTCCAAATGCTCACCTTGACTGAATTTGAAATTGTAGCATGCTGTGGTCACTCTTCCCTACAGGATCCTTTACTAAGAGATCATTAATTAATCCACCTCATTACATATTTCCAAATCCAGAATAGCTTGCTCCCTGTTTGATTACATAACAAATTACTCCAAGAAACAATGTCCAATGCATTCAATGAACTCACAGTCAAGGCTACCCTTGCCAATTTGATTAATCCAGTCTACAGAGATCTTATGAGTTATTTGGACCATAAGACTGAAAAGACTTAAGTCTAACCATTTAGCCATCATTCTATTTATTTAACAGATCTTGGGTTTTCATTGAACAATACATTTTCATATTTACCTTTTCAAAGCACTGGCTTCTGTCATTGAGAGAGACAGAGTGAAAGAGAGAGAGGTTTTCAATATCTTTGCTGTTATTGGTCCACGATGCTTTCTCACTCCTCTTGTTCAAAGGTGCCTTATGACATACCATTCCTCTGTGTCCTTGTTTCATTTCAAGCTGGTTAATTGTAGCAAATTGTCATTTGTCATTTCTCTGTTGTGCTGCAAGTGTGTGTTAATACAAGTTTCTTGGTGCCACACTGAGTTTCAGTGACTCTTGATTAAAATTGTTACACCAAGGCAGCCCATTTTGTCTGTTGCCTGACAGTTGTTTTGCTTGTCAGGTGAGCACTGAAACTATTTTATATCAGCATGTCATTTTTCAAGGCCAGGGCAGCATCAGAGGAGCAGAAAAGTTGACTTTTCGGGTTGGGACCCTTCTTCAGAAATGACACTGCCTGGCCTGCTGTGATCCTCCAGCTCCACACTGTATTATGTTTGACTCCAGCATCTGCAGTTCCTACCATCTCTGTTGTCATTTTTCAAACCATTTTCAGCCCATGGTAATATTAAAATATTAAAATCAAATGATGAAAATTGAATCTTGATTGTCCATTTTCTTTGCAGCCATAACATTTGATTCCACTTAACATGGTAGCAGGAGATGTCTGCCTAAAGTTGAAGATTGGAAAGTAAGATGTTTCTTCAGACAGATTTTGTTATATTTTTGAGAAAAATGGTGGAAACCAAGCGTACATTGTCAGGGTGTCATTTCCCACCAATGTTCTCTGAATTTGAATCTTATGACCAAAAGAAAAATGGAATAGATATAAGGATGTGTACATCCTTAAGACTCAAGTTGCTTATGAAGAGAGTACGAGAATGGGCTTGGCACTGCTACTTTCTCACAAGACCAGAATTGGGCTTAGAATATTTTCAAAATGAAAGGCATAACAATTGGTATAGAGGAAGATTTGAATAATCTATTACGATTTATGGATAAGATTTACAAGAAAAATGATCAATAAAACTCATGGGGTAACAAACTGTAGAGCTGGATGAACATAGCAGGCCAAGCAGCATCAGAGGAGCAGGAAAGCTGACATTTCGGGTCTAGACCCTTCTTCAGAAGATTTTCTTTCTGACTAGGGTCTAGACCCGAAACATCAGCTTTCCTGCTCCTCCAATGCTGCTTGGCCTGCTGTGTTCATCCAGCTCTACACCTTGGTATCTCAGATTCTCCAGCATCAGCAGTTCCTACTATCTCTGTAACAATTAAACTCATGGTTTGTGGTCAGACTTTAACACATTTCAACTGAGGGTCATTTAACCCATACAGGAATTCATCATGAAATTTGACAGACCATTGGTAAGATTGCAGAGAATCTAATTAAAATTTGCAATTGACCATAAAATATAGGAGCACAAGTAGGCCATTCGGTCCATTGAATCTACACCAACTTTCGATGGAACCATAGCTGATCTGATCATTCTCAACTCTACTTTCCTGCCTCATCTGTCTGTTAGACTCTGTGTCATCCTCACCACTTGCCTTCCAGCCTTTATTCATATCATCTGCAAACTTGTCAATGGTACATTCACTTCCTTCATCATTTGTATCTATTACAAGTAATTGTAATCCCAGTACTGATCCCTGTGGCACTGAACTGCTTACAAGATGGGATCTTGAGTTGACACAACGGCTCTAAGAAGCCACAAGGAGTGGAATGAGAGGTAAAGCTAGTTGACATTTTAATCGATTTTAACCTCCCATCTGTTTCTGTGGTTGGGTGAGCCCAATTCTAACTTGCACCCACAAACCCCACGCCTCCAAAAGCCTCCATTCCCAATCAGAATTCAACCTGTGCCAGTTTGGGGCTTTTCTACTAGCATGTTGAGAAATTTCCCAACACAAGCTGCCTACCTCAGCAGTGTAAATCAATGTTATTATCTCTATCTCTCTCTCCGTAGATGCAGACAGACCTTCTGAGCATTTCCGACAATTTTAGTTTCTATTTCAGATTTCCAGCATTTGCGGTATTTTATTTCATGTTGAAAAAACAATTGGGAGGCGCAGAATAAAACTGTTTTCCACTGGCCCATTAAGTGTTACCAAGACTGGTTAAAATGTTAATTAGGCACAGACTAAAACACTGTCGATACTATCACACCAAACACTCCTGGATCTGGAATAATTTTGTAAAGTTTTACTTGTTGTTCCCAAAGTTTGCGCTGTGTAGCCACATTGTGGCAATTGTGTGAAATTTTATTTAGTTGGACTTTTCCGTGCTGAAATCACAATCACATTCTCTCAAAAGCAAGTTGACAATTTTGCCAGAAGTAGCAAACAAACGTAATGTTCGTGAAGATGTGCACAATGTTGTTACTAATAGCAACCGGAGGCATTTGTACCCCAAGCGCCTTAATCCCACCTCGAGAAGGAACCCCCTACTGCACCAGTGACATGACTATTTTGCGCAACAGCATTGTGCCTGAGGCATGTGAAAACTTTTAAACAGAGAACAATTAGGAGGAGATTGAAAACAGTAAAAGAGCAATGTTAAAAATAAGACCAACAAAGAATAAGAGAAATAAGATTAGGCTGACAGGATGAGCATTGGGAAAGCACTTAATTAATGTTTTTTTAAAATGTTACATTATGAGACATTTAGTCATGTGCTTTGTAACAATTTGTGAAATGTAAGCAATCTTTTCTCAGGACAGAATTAAATTGAATTGAAAACAGACAAGATCTATGGAAGATAACAATTTCCCTGATCTAGCTGAGAGTCCAAAAGTTAAGAATGGTTCAACACGGTGCAAACACACGTTAGCAAGAAGATGTCCCCCTGAACAGACTTGACTCACCCTCACGTCCAACTCTAGACAAGACAATCTCAGCAGACACATTGCCTTTGAGTCTATGATGTGGTATATTAAAAAAGAGGCCCCTTTACTTTACAAAGCCATATTTCTCAACTTCAGAACAACCCAAAGCACCGCATGGCCCGTTAGATACTTGTGAATTGTAATTGCTGTTGTAATGTAAGCAATGTTTAAACAACATCTTCTTCAAACTGTTTAAAGAGTGATGATTCAGTGATAAATCTTGGCCAGGATACCAGAAAACACTTCCTTTTTTCAAATATCACCATGAAGTCTTTCACATCCATTTGCAAGGCGAGATATGGCTTTGGTTTTAATGTCGTTTGAACTGTAATATTTCCTAAATATGGTACCAAAGAATTAGCTGAAATTACATAATTGGGTCCTTGGAGTTGTGATTGCAGATTTATACACATTTTCTCAGTTAGAGCACAGCAAATAATAATGCCAAAATATTGGTAATAGTTCCCTTAGAAAATTGTGACATGGTAAATTCTTGAAGAATAGATCTATCATGTCCAGTGTCTGAAGCCTTCTTTTTTACTTGAATCAACTTGGTTGTGCTGAGAATAATTTAAATTGTATGCATTATACATCATCTTGGGGAGTGACATCACCAAAGTTTATGATGAAATGACAATTACAGGAAAGTACAATAATACAACTTAAAAAGGAGCGGCCAGGACTTTGTCACAACTCACTGGGATAGACCACTGGAAATCCAGACACTCTATTCCCATAGCTCCAATAAATCTAAAGATTCAGTTAAGTTACCGTGAATCCCAATTTGTCTCTGAATTACTGCTAATCAGAATAAGAGAAAACCACGGCAGGTTTCCTTCACAAACATTAAAAAAAATTCAGTGAGGCAAGGGCAGTTGATAAGTGTGCATGAGACAATGAAGACTTAGATATGGTAGACAAGGGGGAAAACCTCCCCATTAGACCACTGCCCAAGAGAGAGGGCACACAGATTGAAAACTTTGGGTAAGAGATGCACTAGGAATATGAAGAAGAGCATTTTTTAAGCAGTGAGTGGTCATGACCCAGAACATGTTGTCCATAGGGTGGTGGATTCAGAAGCAATTAATGATTTCAAGAGGAAATTGGACATGTCCTGAAGAAAACAAACTTACAGGGCTTCAGGGGTAGAACAAGGGAATGAGGCAAAGTGGACTGCTGTGTTGACAGCAAGCAGAGACTTGATGGGCCAAGTAGCCTCCTTCTGTGCTGTAAAGACCTTATACTGAATCTTTAAAAGCCAGCCAGTGAATGTAGCATCCTTATATGTGACATGACACTAAATCCTGATGGTGATTGATGAAGAATCCTTCATGAATGAATGAACCTTCCCCAAACCTGTTGAGCAATTGTTAATGGAACCTAGAAAGAGTGCATTTTACTTCACTCTTTAATTAAGCATTTCTTTGTTCATTTAATTTGAAGCCAATTCTCAAACAGTGAAGGGAAATTTTTAAAAATGTTCTTTATTTAGAAAATGACTATTTATTGCATGGCTGAAACCATTGATTGAGTTCTAAAAGTCTGAACAATTTCAATTCAGTGACTTATAACAAGAGCACCGAAGATCACTGAAAACCGGGTTCAAGTTCCCCCTGCTCCAACTCCTACAAAAACTTAATGCCAAGGGAAGTACATTCACAACACAGGCAAGTAGGTCGATTATCAAACACATACACGAATGGTAGGCAATAAGTGTGGGAGTGATTTCTAATCAGCGGTGTGAAGGAAAGAACACTGGAGCCTCTCCCACCACTATGCCTAGTTCAAGATTACAAGGTGCATGTAAAAATTGCATGTTGTCACAGCAACACAGACTTCCTGGGTAAATTGTACAATCATTTTTAATGATTATATTTTTTCATTAGCCTGTTTTTGTTGTGCTGAGACCAGGGACCAAGTATGTGTGGGAACAGCATCAGAGACCAAGACAGTATTGTGTGTAGGCTTGTGTGGGAGTGAAGTTGTGGGGTGGATAGATCAGTTTACTTATATAAAGCCTTCCCTCAATGGGTGAGGTAGAGTCAATGAAGGAATTATCTATGCAAGATGTGTACTTGATAAGCACTACAGTGCTTTCACATTCCATTTTTGTTATGATACTAAATCACGAGAAAGCTTTCTTTGGCCAAGTTTCTCCCTTTGTCTTCATAGTGTCCCTAAGCTTCCCAACAGCTATCCAATACTTAAGCAGAATTGCCATCCTTGATTCCTGTGCCTCAACAATGGGTGATGCAGGTAATTTAATTCTCAGTTAGAGCCATAGAATGTGTGGAAGCAGGTCATTCAACTCAACGAGTCTGCACTGACTCTCCAAAGAGAACCTCCCTACCCTATCCCTGTAACCCTGCATTTCCCATGGCTAATCCCACACGTCCCTGGACACTATGGGCAATTTAGCATGTGCAATCCACCAAAGCTGCACATATTTGAACGTGGGAGGAAACCTGAGCACTCAGAGGGAACCCATACAGACACAGGGCGAATGCACAAACTCAGAGGCTAGAACTGAGCCCGGGCCCATGGCACTGTTGGGCACAGTGCCAATCACTGAGCCACTGTGCTATTCTGTGCTCATCCAGCTGTTATGGCATTTGGATAGCATCCAGGAGAAGCCACCCCAGGTGAATTTTCTCCTCCCTAACCCTGGTGTTTGGCTCAGCCAGTTTTACATCCTCCTGCAAGGTAAAATCAAATAACTCAATACAGAGCAAGGATTGAACTGGAACCTTATGCCATGCCCTGGAATATTGTTGTAGTGGGTGGTGGCTTTATCGACTTCACAATCATTTTTGTACACTCCTTTTGTATGGTCCACTTTACATCTGTCTCAATCGGTCCTTTAATATTGATACCCAACTTGTTTCAATGTACTCCAGAGTAGGTGAGACTTGAACCTAAGCATTCTGGCTCAAAGGTAGGAGCATTATCAATGCACTACAAGAGCTCTCCTGGGTTAAGTTTTAACAATATTTTTAAATGAACTTGTTCAGAAGTGTTATTACATAGTTTTGGAGCATGTGGATCTTGAACCTAGATCTTTCAGCTGGTATGGGCAATGCCACTACACCAAAAGGACCCTCCTGATTTAATTATTTAATCTCTGAGAGTCAACACCAAATCTTCCATTTGACAAGTTAAATATTTAACAATTAACAAGCACTGAATCCCTGGGACTGTGCAACAAAACAAAGAGGAAGGGAGAAAGTGAGGGCCTCAATCAAAATGGAATTGGGAAGTGAAACATCGCATCCCAGCCCCAATGGTGCCCACCTTTTTCTAAATCCCTCAAGGATGTTGGTGAACAAGACATACGCTAGGATTCTTTTTAGTAAAACACCCATCAATTTAACCTATTGACTAATTAAACAAATATCAATGAGGACTGTTGAACAGGAACAGTGAAATAACATCAGAGGGCTTGGTGCTGGCTTAGTGGTATTGTCACTGATCTAGTATTCTAAAGATCCGAGTAATATCATGGGAACTGGGTTTGACTTCCAGCCATGCCAGACGGAGGGATTTAAATTAGTAAAATCTGGAATTGAAGTCTAAGAAATTATTGTCACACACTGTTTAAAATCCCTTGGGTTCACTAATCCTTTCAAACAACAACAGAAATGAAGGAAAGGGAGGGAATTGTAGTGACCGGAACGAGGTTGACCAGGTGGATCTAACTGACTCTAAGATCCTTGCTTGAGGCTGTGAATCTGGGCCAATCAGGGAGCTCTGGCTGACAGATATAAACATGAGTCTCAAAGCCTCCTCACTTTATGGACTGGCACTGAGCTGGCTTATCTGTGTCCACGTACTGCACTTATGTAAATAAAGGGTGACTTGGTGACAGGATACCGGCCTCTGTGCAGTTATTTCAGGAACTAAACTAAAATGGAGTTGGAGAGGGAAATAATAACCTCCAGCCACATGGTGCCCTGTTTTGTCTAAAAGCTTCACCAGTGTTGGTGCCCTGGGTTAATGTTGGTGTTTTGAACTTCTTTTTCCCAACACCAAGTCACCATGGTATTTTTTAATCTATAAACCACTACCAACAACAAATCTCCCATTTATATGAAGGTCAATGTAGACAACCCCTGGTGTAATGTTTTCTTTCCTTTCATATCCAGAAGTGCTTTAAAACACAGCTGGATTTTTTTGACCCCCCAACTCCAAATCACTGTTTTTTCCATCTATTAACCACCCACATAAATCACCCATGTTTCCATATAAATACTTTATATGCGAAGCCTGTTAACAGTAATGAAGTCCATCAAAGGTGTGGGAAAGGTAGGAACAATGGGAAGTTGCTAAATCAAAATGGAGTTGGAAGGACAGATAATCACTCTACTCCCTGTGGTGCGACCTATCTCTAACACCTTCAAGGTACTGTTGGGTACCATAGGCTCTCTCTCCAAGGACACCCAGCCATGAATGTACCCGCAAAAGAGGGGCAGAAAGTCAGGCGATATGATCCCCTACCCAGGTCAATGTTAACTTAAAACATTGATGTAAAACAGGTCATAAATTTAGCCACTGAATATACAGCATGTCTGCAAGGACTCTGGTGGCACAGTGATAGTGTCCCTAATTTGGAGTAAGTATTTGGAGTGTGCAAGTCTTACCTATTCTGGAGACATTTATGACATCTCTGACCAAACTGATTAAAAAATATCTGTAGAACATCTACACTGACCTAGGAGTACTGGGTTTAACTCCCATCTGCTCCGATGATGTATCATAACCCCTCTGAACAGACTAATTAGAAAATATTTACTGCATGCTTCAATTTATCTGTCATGTATGTCAATAATAGGGAAAACTGTTCAGGGTGTATATTATGCAGTTATTATATCAGTGACTCTAACATTTACTCCTTGTTATTCAATCACCATCTATATGTCATGTAGCAGTCAGCTTGTAGTTATCAAAAACTTATGGTTTGACTCTCCCTTCTCAATCACCCTCTCCCATTAGAGGTTTCCTGTTGGTACCAGAAATAGACTGAGAACAGGATATGACTTAGCTTTTCATCAGTGTCATTGTGGTATCCCTTGCCCAGTCTGTATCCTTCCTGCAGATATCTACCATTCATAATATACTTTGTACATCCTAAGTCTCAGTGGAATCAGGCTTTTAGGTTCTTAGCATTTGGGGACAGGAGGTGATGGCATTTAGAAGGTCTTGGTACAGTGGAATGTCACAATGATGAGCAATCTAGAGACCTCGGTTAAAGCTCTGGACATGGGTATCAGTCCCACCAAGGCATATGGTGAAATTTGAATTTAATAAAAATCCAGAATGAAATGCTAGCCTAATGGCAACCATGTAACAATTGATGTAAAAAAAAATGGTCTGCTTCGCCAATGCCCTTTAGGGTAGCAAGGAACTTTGTCTTCTTCACCTGTCTGGCCTACACGTGACTCCAGACAAATGGCAATGTGGTTAACTCTTAACTGCTCTCTGAAATGGGCCTAGCAAGCCACTCATTTCAGGGGAAATTAGGGATGGGAGAAAAATGCTCGCACAGCCCACACTCCATAAACAAAAAAAAATTGTATCTGTCTTTTGCATTCAGCCCAAAATTGAGTCACTAAAATGGAAAATTAGCATGTTTTTGTGTAAGGCAGTAGGAAACTAAAAATATAAATACCGATGTCTAGCTATCATTTCCTTTACTATGGCTTGCATGCTGAATGTCGATATTCCAAGAATGTGCCTACAATATGTGCCTCCTCTGGAGGTACCAAATTTTCATGCAATTCATCTGCAACATTGGATGAGGCACAAGGGGAGGACAAGTTTACATCCTCCCTATTGATCAAAAGCAATATTAAACCATACCCTGCCAATTAAACACAATATTAAATTGTCCCCTACCCATCAAATGCAATTGAACACCATTTTCTGTTGATTAGAAACAATTTTAATACATTCCTGCCAATCAAATCCTGCTAATCAACATTAATTTCATTTTTCATTATGACAGCTCTTGATATTAATCCACTGCCACCCCCACAAGGCTTTGGGAAGATTGTTTTTATTATCACTGTAAGACTGTCAAGAATCGAGGAGCTGATTATTTCGAACAAAAAGTGCCAAACCTTATAACCAGCTCAATATCTCCAGAAAATGCATTCTCAATTTATCTTTGCTAAGCTGGAGTGCTCCACCACTGCTTTTGTTATGGACACTATGCTCGTATTCTGTTGGCAACCAGCTGTTGCATTTAAATCTTGTTCAATGGCTCCTTGTGTAGAATTCAGGGTTTTATTTGCACTAGCTTATAAACAATCCATCATGTTATTCTCTCTCCTCTTGCATTGTGACACAAGTTGGGAGTCAAGGGTCGATCACTATTTTCAGTGTAATCTCAATGAACACTGACTCCTTATGAAGCGGTATTGATGTTAATGATGTTAGCACCATCATTTCGAAATTCAACCATCCTAACTTTCAGATATTTGCATGTTTGCTCCTTTTTCAAACAAATAACAGTTAAGTATCAATCCGGACTAGGCACAAACTTCCTCTTTTCAAAACAGAGAAAGTTTAATTAAATAAAAATGGGAAGAACTGAGACATTCAAACACTAATAAAATCATTTCAAACAAGACAAAACAAACCCGTACAGTAAAAGACAAATTGCAATAATTATATCACCAACTCACATTTCTATATTCACCTCTTAATAATAAATTGGCTCAAATTGCAGAGGTAATATGCAGATATTAAGGGAGAATCGTTCATGGTGTCTATCAGAAGGAGCTGTGTCTAATGGAAAACACAGCTACTGCTATTTCTGGAATTATTGGTGAAGTATTCAGCATGGCTATATCAAACAAAATAGTCTGCAGAGACTGTTTACAGATTGAGAATCAAACAATCATTCACTGTGGTTCTTAATGTGAGAAAATTACTAAAGATACCAGCCAGGAAAGGGAAAAAAATCTCTATGTACAACTCGGTAAATTTTACAACAAAAGGTATATTTTTAACATTTGTAATATTTTTAATAGATCACTTTCATTCAATATCTTTGAGTTCTATTCTTATTTCCTTACAGCAGTTACTCATATGATGAAGACTTTGAGTTCAATTCAATATCAATGCAGATCTCAATGGAAAGTGAGACTATATCATATGAGTTTACATTCAGGTATTGCTCACTAAAAATTGTGCTTCCATTCCTGGAATTCCGTTCCTATTTTAAGTGAAACTACTTTAATTGAATCATGGGTTCTCATAGGAATCAATGTTAAATCTGGACTTAGGTTCCTTTAAACACTTTCTTACCTCTGTACCTCAAATATACATCATTGTGCTTTCCTACCAAAAAGAACTTGAAATATAAGAAACACAGTAAGGTATACTGCCTGTACAATACTTATTAAAGAAAGTACACTTTGTAGCTTATGTACTCAAGTAGCAAAAGTTGGTCATTGCAGCAAGCTGCCCAGTCCCACTGCTATCTGCGCCAGCCAACTGCTGTCTTTGGATGGAGCCTTCAGTTTGCGTCCAGAACTGCAGTCAGGAGAAAGGAGCAGCTCCAATGATGAAGAAAGCAGCCTGGGTAAGACCAGTGGAAGGGAAGATCAGGGGAGAGGAAATGTCATGAGAAAAGGCCAGGGAGAAGCAATATGGCGAGGCTAGGCTCATGGAGTGGGATGGGTAGAAGTTTGCTTGGGCGTGTAAGGTAACCTGAGATGTTAAACCAGGGTGTCAATGTAAATCAAGAAACAGCAGGCCGTAAAGATAAAATAATGTTCAAATGAAAGAAGTAGGGCAATGCAAAACAAAGACTATCTGTATATATGTATATGTCCTCATGCCTAAAGAGAAAGTGCACCTAAAATAGGGAATGCGGACTAATGAAGAATTAGAAGTAAGACACCAATTGCAGTAAATTTCCAAAATCTCAGGTAACTTGTTGGCTGCACATGGGCAACAGACAGGTGATTTTCTACTGGTCCCTGTGGTAGCTTTGGTATGGACACTTTATACCTAAATGTGAATGCAACTACAACAGTACTTGTTTAATACTCGATGAAACAGGCAGAATTGTTGTATATGGAGGAGAGCTTAGAATGTGTCAAATGACTGTTTTCATCTGAATTGACTACACTATAAACTACTCCTGTCATAATCAGAGACAGTAAGACCTGCCTATGCCGGATTTCTGAAGAAGGGTCCTGACCAGAAACATCAGCTTTCCTGCTCCTGTGATGATGCCTGGCCTGCTGTGTTCCTCCTGCTCCACACTGTGTTATCCCTGTCATAATCAGTTTGCTGATTTGTGCAGGCAGCGCTTCAGATTTACGTCACAGGTTTTCTGATCTTCTGTATTTTTTGAGCAAAATATTGCTCATCTGAAAAGGTGGAGGTGATTCTGAAAGAGGCAGTGATTCCTTTATGCAGCCACCCCTCAGAGTTCACCAATTGTGCATGTTGAGGTTAATTAGGGGCATTCACCAAACCCCCAAGTGAACTTTCAATGAGGTACTCATCAAGTCAGGAGGCGGGCCATAAAACCATAAAAGCCTCCCAAAGGCAGTGTCGGGTGACACTGAAATCTGAAGTCCAATCTATTTTGGACTTTGCCACTCAGAAGATTGAATGCAACCACATTAGCACCTGTTTAATGGTTGTTGAAAATTATGCAGATTACAAATTCAACATGCGTTTCACAACTTTTGTTCATTATAAGATATAATAAAATGGAGGAAAAAGGGCAGAAACAGGTCACATGACCTGAACATTTTAAGTGCCTTGAGTGTTACATATGAGCCTTCTCTCTCATCTTACTTTACCTCACCCTGTCAATGCATCCTAATTTGCTTTCTCCTTCATGTACTTTTCGACATCACCTCAATGTGGAATATGTAGATTTAATATTTAATCTCCTTGTGGAGTAATGGGTTAATGGTTGTGGTAACAAGATAGTGATGTATATAGCAGCGACATCAGCAGCCATATGCAAGAATCTAAGCAGGAGAATGCAATAGCCTCTCAAAGGGACAATATGACTTACCTTGAAGCGACTAAGTAAAAGAAATTTGAAGAATCCTACTGGAGTCAGAATTTAGACACTCGTCGCACAGCTGCAATGCCCTAATTCAGAACAGGCTACATGTTCCCTGAAAGTCCAGTTAATGTTTATAGTGGAACCAAACCACAAACCATTCTCCTAATGCAGTAAAAAAAATCATTTGCTAAATCTGCTATCAAATCACCAATATGCCAAGATCTGTTTATCACAGCTGCGCATCCTCTCCAGTTTGAATTTTCCCACGTAGTGTTATCCTTTCTAAATAATAATTTAACAACCTTTCAGTTGCATGTTGAATGAATTCAACTTGTGTATTGTGGCCAAAAATCTGTCTTTAATTGCGACTTATTTTCTGGGTAAAACAAATACTTGCCACTATTTGCCTCAAACTTGCCTTTCGCACCTTGGACCTGGCAGTCTCTTCTGCACCTATCTTGGTCACAGGAAGATTACATTCTCTATCCCAGTAAGCATAACTTACATAATAAATATAGAGAATGCTGGAGAAACCCAGCAGGTCTGGTAGCATCTGCGAGGAGAGAAACAGTCTGTTTTGAGTCTTCTGTCTCCACAGATATTACTGATATTTTCCAGCAATTTCTGTTTTTAAAATTTTCAGCATCTGGTTTATTTTGATAGCTTTGCATACCTCCACAAAGCCTTCTTGAAGACACCACGTTTCATTCTGAAGAAGTCACTTTTTGGCACTGAGGAGCCACAAATAGGAAAAATAGAATGAGAAGTTATAGTCTGAATTTGGGAGAATAGGTAAATGAGTACTGATAGAGTTATACGAATAAGGTTGGATGGGAGTTCATGTGGAACATAAATGCTGGCCTGGGTCAGCTGGACCAAATGGCCTGTGTTATATCCTAAAGTAATTATGTTAAATTCTGTGTATTTTGATATATTGGATAACCTATGTTGAAAACTCCAGCAATATAACAATGGGAAGTATAACAAAAACAAAGCCAGTGCTCCTTTGCATAAAGAACTGGGATAAGTGTGAGTAACTCTTGTGGCACCATTCAAGTCATAACTGTACAGGGAAGACAGTTCAGGTTGCATTATTTCAGTGTTTAAAATTTAGACTTCGGCTAATATTATCCAATCCATTAGTCTACGGGCTCCCTCTAGCCAACTGGGTTGTTTCTCACTACCTGCCAGGTTGGATGTGTCTAATAATCTTTAGTATCTCCTGTTGAAATGACAAGTAAATAGAACAGCCATATCTCAGGCAGCTACAGGGTCATGCTGAGTAGTATTTGTTTTGCCCAGAGAGGAGGAAGAGGGAGATCCTAAATCATTTTGTTTAAACAGCTGCCTTATGTTGGTTAATTCTCTCTAAAATTTACTATTGCTGGATTTTTAAAATAGCTGCTAACAGAACAGAATGAGCAAATTGATTACTTCTAGAAATTGCCAGCGATTACCAGATCACAAGCAAGCTCATTACCTCATGGAATGTGATATTCCTTACACAAATATTCAAGCTAATTCAGGGGAATAGTCGACAAGATGTCTACATCAGCCAGTTCCGAACAAAGGAGACTATCAAACGCCATTATTGCTTGACTTATCTGCTACAAAACACAATGGTTTCTTATGAAATTAGCTGACTAACTCCTCTGAAAACCCCTTTCGATGACTGCAACTGATGGCTTATCTGAATCACCATTAGCTATAACAGAACAGTAAGCAATTTTGACTTAGCTAAACACCTACCTCTGACCGATATATCTTGGAAGCTTCAATTCTGGAAAGAAACCAATGGTTTTCCTGCAAAGTGAAACTGAATCATTCTCTCAGGTAGTACATAGACTCCCTTTCTCTTTTTCATCTTAACATTGTATTATTCACCATCCAGAAACCCTTGGCTTTGTTTGCCATAACTTTACCCCTTATGGAAATGCACTTTGACTGTACCTGAATCCTTCTCTTTCTACCACATTGCCTGCCCACCTTTAGCCCTAATTTACCAGGAATGGACCAATTGAAATTTGTCACCTTACAATAAATTATTTCTTGTCTAGATTGTTTCCGGTCCTTTTCCACAAAGAACCTAAATGCTTTTGTACTTTAATAAGTGTTCCCTAAATGTTTCCTCATGGATACTTGTTCAAATTCACCCATCTCATTCTCCAAAGTCAGATTCAGCACTGGCTGTTTCCTCATTGGGCCAAGAAAATACCAGTCAGTGAAAATCTCCTGAATGCACTTCAATAACTTCCTCACTCCATCCTTTACACTATCGTTCTTCTAATCAATACCAGAATAATGAAAGTTTCCCATTATCATTAATTTAGAATTGTCTGCAATTTCTTTGCAAACTTATTCCTGTATATCTTTCCTGTGAGTTGGTCATCTGTAGAATACATCCAGTAGAGTAATGGCACATCAAATATTTCTTTACTTAAACCAAACAAATTCTGTCTTGTCTTCTCTAGGTCAGCCCCATTCCATCATTGTAATAGTTTCTTTAATCAACAATAGTCATTGCTCCTCCTTTTCTACTTCTCTTTTTTTGCATCCAGGAATATTTAATGCATTTCAAAGTGAATTCTCTGTTATTCCAAATTATGTTATATTTGTATTTGCCTATTTGTATCAGTAGCTCACCAACTTTATTTCCCATGATCTTCACAATCACATAAATGATTAATTTTACTTCATTGCATTTCGTCATAATCAGATACAAGAACAGGTCAGAGACAGGGAATACTTCAGCGTGTGACTCACCTCCTGATTCCCCAAAGCCTATCCACCATCTACATGGCACAAATCAGAATACTCCCTACTTGACAGATGAGCACAGCTCTAACAACACTCAAAAAGCTTGACAGCATGCTGAACAAAACAATCTACTTGATTAGTACCATTTTAACAAACATTCACTCCTTCCACCACCGAAGCTCATTAGTGGCTGTGCATACCATCTGCAAAATGCACAACAGCAATTCACAAAGGCTTCTGAAGCACGCCTTTTGATATCACCTAGTAGGAAAGTGGCTGCAATTGTGCTGGAACACCACCACTGCAAGTCTTCCTCGAAGGCACTGATCATCCTGACTTGGATATATATCACTGTTTCTTTACTTTTTTCTGGATCTAAAACCAGGAACTCTCTCCCCTAACAGCACTGTGGGTGTAACCATATCATATGGACTGCAGCAGTTCAAGAAGGCAGCTCGCCATCATCTTCTCAAGAGTAATTTGTGATTGGCAATCCAGTGATGTCAATTTCCCTGAAGAAATGGAAAAAAAAACAATGACCTTGTTATTGCTTTCTTCAATTCCACCTGTCCATCTCAATCGTTTATGTTTTGAAAGGGCCACTGGGCCCAAAGTGTTAACTCTAATTTCTCGTCACAGATGCTGCCAGACCTGTTCAGCCTTTCTAGCAATTTCCACTTTTTTTCCTGATTTCAAGCATTCTTTAAGTTTTTATTTAATCTTTCATTTAGCTTGTTTCCCTATTCTGATGCTCCATGTCTGACCCCAAACCTATTCCAATTTACTTTAAAAGCTCCCCAACAGTGTTAGCAAACCATTGTATCAGGAGATTGACCTCACTTCTGATAAATTACAACCTGCCTGGCCTGAACAGTTTCCATCCAGTCCCACTAAAATCACGCACCACATTTTAGGAATCTAAGTTTTCTATTCTGCACCAACTCTCCATCCAGGCAATTACCTGCTCCATTGTGTATTTTTTTACACTTGCAGCATATGGCAACTGGGAAGATTGCTACCTTTATTTCTTGTTAGTCTCTTTACCGGCTGAAGAAAATATGTGTCAAGAATCTCATCTTCTTTCAATCACCACTGGAAGTTCATGATAATCATTACCCATAACCTAATCCTAACCTTTACACTGACCCTAATCCTAACCATAACTCACACCATAACCATAACTGTAATGGTTACTGTAACCATAATGCTTACCCTTACACCAACCTTAACCTAAAACCTAACCCTTACCCTACCCCCTAATCCTAACCCAGATTATTACTCTAAACCCTAACCCAAACCCTAACCCTAACCTTAACACTAACCCTAAACCTTACCCTAAGCCTGACCCTTACCCAAACCCTAACCCTAATCCTAAATCTAATCCTAACCTTAACCCGAACCCAAACCATAACACTAACGATAACCTTAAGGCTAACCCTAATCCTAACTCTAACCCTTAACCTAATCCTTACCCTAACTGTGAGTGTAATAGTAACTGTAACAATAACACTCTTACCCTAATGCTAACTTAAACCCTAAGCCTAATTCTTACCTTAACTGTAACCCTAACCCTGACCCCTACTCTAACCCTAACCCTGACCTGACCCTAACACTAACCCTTACCCTAACCCTAATCCTAACCTAACTGATAGCCTAAACGTAACCCTAACACTTACCCTAACTCTGTCCCTAACCCTTACACTAAACCTAATCCTAATCATTTCCCTAACCCTAAGTCTATCCCATCAGAGTGCTGTGTAGCCAACAGAGAATCTATAGTAAGGGGAGTAAACAAACAAATGACTTTGGTCATTAGTGTGAATCCAGGATAGTCTGTTGTCTCCTGGTTGGCTACAGAGCACTGTAGTGGGTTAGGAGACAACAGACTATCCTGGATTCACACCAATAGCCACAGTCATTTGTCTGTCTATTCCCCTTATGAAAGGTTCCCTATTACTGTTGATTTCCCAATTTCCCTCCTGTACAACTGGTAGACCCATATTACGATGGATTTGATTCTGCCTTTGCTCGCCGGAGGAACTGAATACTAGCAAGATGCACTCTCGGTACTCTTCACGATCTGCCTGCTCCTCCTTGATTGCTTGGTGGTCACCTATTCCCTATATGCCTGCACATTCTTGAGCATCCATAAACATCCTAGCCATGACATTCTCACACTTACTGGTTTGCTGTAATGAGACCAGCTTCTGCTCAAGTTCCGAAACCAGAACTCAAACTCCTCCAGCACTTCTTGAAATTGTGGTTGTCAAGAAAATAAGAGACAGCCTGGAGTTCCCACATGTAGCGCATTGTAGATACTGGAGGACTGATGGGCCCAGCCATACTTACATTTATTGGACTAACTAAAATCTCACAGAAAAATAATGCTAAAAAGGTACGAAAGAGGAATAATGTCCAGCACATCCCATATCATCCCACAGAAAGGAGCATTTTGGCAAAGATGGCATCAGTCAGAAATACAAGATGGCAAAAAAGCATAAACATTTTTTGTTCCGGGAAAAGAACAGTTTTGGCATTGAAACAACCATTCGATGTCATGTCATTCAACTAATACACTTTGCAATGTCATAAATAGCTACACTAAATATCTGCCTCTAACGCCAGTTGTAGATTAAAGCTAATGATTGGGTTAAGACTCGGTCTATAGTTATTAGGTGTTTAGCAGATTTGCCCACTTTAATGAGTTCCCACCACCTTTCATGCTGAATGCGTTGTTTATTACCAATTCCCATCTTATCATGACTGCTTATCAGATTGCCTGTAGTCCCCAGCCCTGTCTGATAGTCTGATAGATCAAAGAGCCGGACAGTGGAAAATAATTTAGACAGCTATTCAGCCCGACTAGTTTAAAGAAGCACTCGGCAGAGGCAAGGCTGTTATAAAACCATCAGTGCTTTCCCCAGTGTCTGTGGATACGACACAAAGTCCCAGACAATAACCAGGAAACAGAGTGTCATTCAAGCTCGTGAGCCACATCGAATCGGATTCATCGTCTTCAAGCAGCTTTCTTCAACTAAAATGGATCCTGACAACAGGATATCTGTAATCAAACTAGACTCTCATTCTACTTTCATTTTCTGTCTAACATCTCTCAACAGTCACGGAGGATTGAAGATCTGACCCTCCTGTCAGTAGCTGTCAGTCTCTCCTATTCCCCTTTTCATAGGGAGAATAAATGATATCTGCCCAACAGTTTGATGTGAATAGTCCCAGACATGCAATCTGCTGGGATTAGTCTCCTGAAGGCCCATTTTAACCATTAATCTTGCTTTTATGAAGATCTTGCCAATACTAGATTCAGTGTGAGGAACATTGAGGGTGGCACATCCGTCAGTGTCATTTGGAGAAAAGGAGAGGTTTATTGGAATCCCGCTGAGCTCTACCCCCTGCCTGTTCCCCTCATCCCTCTGTCTGAGCAAGTCAGAACTAATCATCAAGCACAACAGCACGGGTGATATTTAACCCTTTCAACTGCAGAAGCCAAACCCTTGTTAGTATTTGTGCCACATGTAGAAACAAAGCCAGGATACTGGAGACTGTAAATAAAAACCAAAAATGCTGGAAATAAACAACAAGTCAATGGGAATTTGCATTGGCATATACCATCAAGTAGATTGCAAACATGTAATAAGATGTGTTCACTTAATTAAATACCTGTAACTGGTTTATTCTCTGAAGTTGGGGTTTTCATTTTTTAAACATTATCCAGACTATCCAGTTCTGATATCATTTACAAGCTCATGCCCTGAATTGGCTCTCAGGTGTGTGTAAAAGAATCTTGGAACAATCTCAAGGCAAAGTCAAGGAGTTTGCCTCAGTTTTCTGACTAATGTTTTTCCTCTAACAAAAATCATAAAAAGATGTGATCTGGCCACTGTCATTGTCTGAGGGAACTTTCTGTGCAGGAAGTCAGCTTTACAATTCCTACATTATAACTGACTACATTTCAAAACTTTGTAAAGTGCTTCTGAATATCCAGGACTTCTGCTGTCATGAAATGAATGGTGGAAACACATGTGACACGAAATTCAACAGTGTAATGCCATTTCTAACTGTGCTGTGGCTACCTGTCTCTACTTCCCTCACAATATTCTGCCAGGATATGAGTGCATACAAGTGTTTGAACAGGAAAGCATTGATTTGGCACTCTCCTGACACCAGACAGTCAAAAATGGCTGAGATAACAAGGTGTAGAGCTGGATGAATACAGCAGGCCAAGCAGCATCAGAAGAGCAGAAAGGCTGGCGTTTTGGGACTAGACCCTTCTTCAGAAAAGTCTGCAGTTCCTACTATCTCAGTCAAAAATGGCTGATGTGAAAGCAGGAACAGAAATTTAGGCATTAAATATGAGGGTATCATCTGTTCTTGAGTGTGAAACTACACGTTTGAAGGGCCAATTACTCTGATTACAGGGCATTAAATTTTGAAGCATATTTTGTTGCAGTGGATTGGAAAGTTTGCTTGAGTATTTTTACAGGCGTTCTCGTGCTTTCTTCAGAGCAATGTTTCATTCTCGCAGGAAAGGCTGAGTAAGCAAAGGCACCCCGTCTACACAGTGCCTGGAACAGGTACAATGGGAGCACTGGTAATGCCTATTGGTGTACAGCACGACAGGGAGATGGATCAGCAGCTGGAGAGAAGGCAAGCTCCGTAAGCTTGGGGGTAGGCTCATGCCAGACAATGACAAGAGGCTGCAATCCGACCCCACCACCAAAGACATTTTTCCCTTACCACCCTTATCTACTTTCTGGAGGGACCACTCTCTCCGTGACTCCCTTGTCCGCTCCCCACTCCCCTTCAGACCCACCACCCCTGGCATTTTTCCCTGCAACCAGAGCAAGTGCTACAACTACCCCCACACCTCCCCCTCACGCCGATCCCAGGCCCTAAGAAGACCTTCCACATCAGACAGATGTTGACCTGCACATCTACTAATGTGTTATACCGTATCCACTCTTCCCATTGTGGCCTCCTCTACATCGGGGTAACCAAGCGGAGGCTTGGGGACAGCTTTGTGGAACACCTACGCTTGGTTTGCAACAAACAACTAGACCTCCCAGTCATGACCCATTTCAACTTCCCCTCCCACTCCTTGGATGACATGTCCATCTTGGGCCTCCTGCAGTGCCACAATGACGCCACCCATAGGTTGCAGCAACAGCATCTCATATTTCGCTTGGGAACCCTGCAGCCCAATGTGGACTTCACAAGCTTCAAAATCTCCCCTTCCCCAACCGCATCCCAAAACCAGCCCAGCTCGCCCCCGCCTCCCACCTCAAGCCCCACCCCATCTCCTACCTATTAACCTCATCCCACCCCCTTGACCTGTCTGTCCTCCCTGGACCATCTTATCCCCTCCCTAATTCCCCACCTACATTCACCTTTACTACCTCCAACCCTGCCGCCTTGACCTGCCTGCCTCCTCTCCACCTATCTGCTCCTCTATCCATCTTCTATCCGCCTTCTCCTCTCTCCCTATTTATTTTAGAATCCCCTTCCCCTCCCCCATTTTGGAAGAAGGGTCTTGATCAGAATTGTCAGCTTTCCTGTTCCTCTGATGCCACTTGGCCTGCTGTGTTCATCCAGCTCTACACCTTGTTATCTAATGACAAGAGGTTGCCTGGCAGGCCATTCAGAGTACCCAGCTCAGGTGGGCATGTCCTTCAGCACTCTGTACTATTTTTCTTGAGTTAGCTGTAAAGTAAGCTGACAAACAAACTATCCCTGGCCCAGGGAGTCCAGTTGTGTCTGTATGGGTAATCATACACCGGTCTCAATTCAATGCTAGCCTTTAATGTAAGTAAAGCACTAGCATCTGAAATGGTAGTTGGGAGTATCAGATCAAGTGGCACTATGCTCTGTGTTGTTTCTGCCCTGGGACTGCCTTGGCTAGGTATCCGAAAGTAGACAGTCATAATATCATAGAATCTCCACAGTGTGGAAACAGACCATTCAGCCCACCAAGTCCACACCGACCCTTCAGAAGGTATCCCACCCTATCCCCAAAGCCCCGTATATCCCATGGCCAATCCACCTGCACATCTCTGGACACTATGAGCAATTCAGCATGGCCAATCCACCTGACTTGCACATCTTTGGACTGTGGGAGGAAACTGAAGGAAATCCATGCAGACATCTGGATAATGTGCAAACTCCTCACAGGCATAGTCATTCAAGACTCAATTCAAATCTGGATCCCTGTGGCTATGAGGCACCATTGATTCACCATGCCAACCACTTCAGAACAAAAAATGGTGATTTGAGAGGGGTGGAGAACAAGATGTACACATTCCTATTGTCCAAGAAGGGTTTGCTAGGAATAGAGAAAGAGCACAGGCAGGAATGCATTGTTATCCTCAATGTCCTCAGCAACAATGAATCTTATGGGCCTCATCGTAGCCAGCCAATTCACACAGAGACCTATTCTCCAATGAAAGGCAGAAGTAATGCAGACATCTATATTCCTGTTGGTCCTGCAATGCACCTTATGTACTGCAGCACATTGTCCTGCAAATGAGAGGGGAGCATGCCTGTGATTGTTTTGCATAATGTTGAGGTAAAATGCTTGTCACAGCGTGTGTAAGGAGAAGCCGGTTTGAGGCTGATAACATTGATAGGTAAGCTTCATCTGAGCAGCAATTGGACAAGGCAATAAATAATGTAGTGGGACAGGATCTAAATTTGTAACACAGTGGGTTTGAAGGGCATTTGACTGATGGGCCTAGTTTTGGAAGTACCAGAGGGGGTAAAAGAGAAAAGATGGAGAAAAGGAAAAAAGAAGTGAGGGAAGATTTGAGTGTTGAACATAGAACATAGAACACTTTCCAATGAGAAAATGGAGTTTTGAGAACAACATTGGGGAATTAGAAGCAGAAATTACTCTGGGGGTACATGACATGGCAGCATTGACAGATATGTGGTTCAAGCAAGAACAGGACTGGATATTTAATGTTCCGGGTTACAAGGCTTTTAAATAGGAACAGGGTGGGTAAAAAGGGAGGAGGTATGGCAATCTTGGTCAAAGATACCATCATTGCAGTTCATGAATCAGAATCTATACGGTTGTAGACAAGGAACAGGAGGGGAGTGGCAACCTTGTTACGTATTTATTACAGACCTCTAAATAGTGGGGAGGAAGTAGAAGAGATCATTTGTAGCAGATTATGGAAATATGCAGGACAAGTAGTGTTGTGATAATTAGTGATGTCAATTACTCTAGGTGAGACTGGGAAAAAGGTAGTGTGGGACACAGAAGGGGAGAAATTCCTGCAATATGTGAAGGAGAACTTTCTGGAATAGTTCATTTCCAGCCAAACAGGGAGGGACATGTGCTAGATCTGATCCTAGGAAATGGGGCAGACCGAGTGGAGAAAGTCAGAGTCGGGGAGCATTTGGGAAATAGCGATCATAATATAAAGATAAGGTTCAATGTTAAAAGATAAAAACAAATGTTTAAGATTCTAGTCTGGGAAAGGGCCGAATTTAGGAGTCTAAAAGGTGAATTGGAGCAGGTTGATTGGAAACACATGTAGGATGGAAGAAACAGTGGATGAAAAATGTCAGAATTTCAAAAGAGAGATGAATAAGGTGCAAGCTATGTACATACCCACGAGAAGCCAATATGGGGTATGTAAAACTAGAGTACCCTGGAGGACTAAGCATATTGGTTAAATAAAAAAGAAGGAAAAGGAGGCACATGATGCATACCGGAATAATAATTGCAATAGAAATCAAGAAAAGGAGAAAGGCTAATGCTAGAATGAGGAAGGCTAAACAGAAGAATGATAAAAGATGGCAGGCTACACTAAAACAAGCAACAAAATATTCTTCAAACATATTAAGGTTAAAAGATCAGCAAGGGATAGAGTGGCACCCATTAGGAATAAGCCGGTTGAGTTGCTTATGGGAGCAAAGAGCATGGCAGAGGTACTAAGTGAGGACTTTGCTTCTGTCTTTATCATATTATAAAATTGTGACAGTGGCTTAGTCGAAAAAGTGGGTGTTGAGCAACAGAGTAGTATAGTAAAAGATAGAGAAGAGATGCTAAAAAAGCTGGCAATACTCTAGAAGTTGCCAGGCCCGAATGGAATACATCCTAGATTTCTGGGAGAGGTAATAGAGCAAATGATGGAGCCGTTGACAGAAATTTTACAGGCCTTACAGAACACAGGATTAGTCTCAGCGGATTGGAGTATCACAAATCTGATACCATTGTTTAGAAAAAGGACAAAAGAATAACCCAGGAAACAACAGGCTGTCAGCAGAAAACTGATTGAAGCCATAATACAGGATCAGGTAAACATGCACTTAGAGAAATATAAGTTATTACTAGACAGTCAGCATGGCTTTGTCAAGGGCAGGTCGCGGCTGAAAAATTCAATTGAGTTCTTTGATGAGGAGACAGTGGATGAGGGTAGTTTTGTGGATATTATAATTTTGTATATTTGGAATACAGTACCATGTGGCAGGTTGATTCGCAAATTAGAATAGGTTGGAATTGACGGGACCTCGGCAGCAAGTATTAGAAGTTGGCTAAAGCATGGGAAACTGAGTGCATGTGCAGATGTACCTTTCTCAGATTGAAGATAAGTTGAAAGTAGTGTTCCCCAGGGATCGATGTTAGGACCCTTGCTTTTTCAGACTTATGTAAATGGTTTGGAGGTGGGTGTTGAGGGCAAAACCTCCAAATTTGCAATGATACTAAGCTCGGGAGTATGGTGAAGCGTGAGGATGACACGGAGTAACTTCAGTGGCACATTGAGAAATTGGCCAAATGGGCAGACACCTGGCAAATGAATTTTAATGCAGAGAAATGTGAGGTAATGCATTTTGGTAGACAATACACTGAGAGACAATACAGTCTCAATGGTACAACTTTGAGGGAAGCTCAGGAGCAGAGGGACCTCGGGGTTGAAAAGTACCATTCTCTGAATGTGGCCAGGCAAGTTTAAACAGTTGTTAAGAAGGCTTATAGGATCCTTGGATTTATAATTAGAGGCAGAGAGTATAAAAGCAAGAAAGTGATGCTACACCTCTACAAATCATTAATTAGATGTTAAAGCTCTGAAGAGATTGCAAAGGAGGTTTACTAGAATGATATTAAGGAAAAAGGATTTTAGATACAGGAAAAGATTAGAGATATTCGGTCTATTCTTCTCAGAGCAGAAAAGATTTCAGAAGTGACCTTATTGAGGCATTCAAAATTATGAACAATTTTGATAATATTCTATTTCTACTCATTGGTAGGTCAGTGACTAAGGGGTCACAATGTCAAGATTGTCAGAAAGAGATCTAGGAGTGAGACAAGGAGAAACTTCTTTACTTGGGGAGTTTTTAGCATTTGGAACACACTGTATGGGAGAGTGGTGGAGGCTGCTTTCATAGAAGATTTCAAAAGAGAGCTGGGTATCTATTTGAAAGCGATGAATTTAGGGGGCTACAGAAATAAGGCTGGAGAAAAGGACTAGCTGGGTAGCTCTTTCTGGAGCCAATATAGATACCATTGATTACATGACCTCTTTCTATACTGTATAATTCTAAGATTCAAAGTTGTGTAAGGATGAGGTCTGGGAGGTGTAAGGAGGAGTGTCTAGATGGTAGATTGAGCCCTGAGTGCCCAGCGATGTTGTTGGGTGATTGATGAAGGTGAGGTGCATTAGACAATGGAAGACCTTGGTGTGGTAGTAGATGTCATGTGGAGATACATGTATTGACATTAACTAACCATGTGAAGTCATTGAAAGACACTGCTCAGAGGTCATGGCATCCAAAACTTTTCTGGGCATTTGTTCCCACTCCATGATGGTTTCTCAGGTAATAAAGCATTAAGTGGAAGATAGCAGTTCCCAGTTCAAAACTGTAAGAACATAAAGCATTAGAAATAATAGCGGCCAAATCAGCCCTTCATGCCTACTCTGCTTATCAATGTGACCATGATTTATCTCTGACCTCAACTTCATGTTCTCATCAGATCCAAGGCATGAACAACCCTTTGGGTTGGAGAATTATAAAGATTCACAATTGTTTGAAGGAAAACATTTTTCCTTACCTCATTGTTGATTGATCCTTTATCCTGAGGCTGTGCCTCTACTTTTCAGATTTCTCAGTCTTTTCCAGCACTTCTTAGGGATCAAGAAAAACAGAATGCCTCACCAAGCTCCTCGGCTTCATCTCAATCAGATGTAACCTCACTGTCTCCCCTGCCATGATGGATGACCTCCACCCACAAGCTGCAATCTCTCACATACTTTTCTTCTTGGTTTTATTTGATTTGGTTTGATTTTTTATTGTCACATGTATCTAGGTACAGTATAAAGTTTTGTACAGGCAGATAATGCCATACAAAGTTCATGGGATGATAGGAGAGAGTGAGGAATACAATGGTACAGCTGCAGAGAAGGTGCATGAAAAACAAGATCCACATTCAATTTGAAATTTGCGAGGTCCATTCAGAAGTCTATAACAGCAGGAAAGAAGCTATTCTTGAATTTGATGGTACGTGTGTTTAATTTTTTGTATCCTCTGCCTGATAAAAGAGGTTGGATGGGATTATAATTGGGTTGGAAAGGGTGTTTGATGATGTTGGCTGCCTTTTTGAGACAGCAAGAATTATAGATGGAGTCAATGGATGGAAGGCTAACTTATGTGATGGACTGTGCTATGTTTACAACTCTGTAGTTTCTTATGATCCCGGACACAGCAGTTGCATTACCAAGATAACAAAGTGTAGAGCTGGAGGAACACAGCAGACCAAGCAGCATCAGCTGCAATGTTGTCCAGACAGAATATTTTCTGGGTTGCATCTGTAAAAGTTGGTAAGGGTCCTTATGGAAATGCCAAATTTCCTTAGACTCCTGAGGAAGTAGGGGCATTGTTGTGCTTCTAGATTGTCACATTAATGTGTGTGATGTCAACCTTCCCGAAATGTGACAGGTTACAGCCCCGTGCTGTTAGCTTTCACGCCAGCAGATGGCCAAATCAGTCATTTGTGATTGCTGATACCTAGGATTACCTTCACTTTGATAAATTAATTCATCCCATTTTGTTTTGTATAACCAGCTTTAATATAGCCTGCTCCCACAATTGGCTCCAGAGTTGCTGTTCTAAGCAACTATCCCAAAAACGTCCTATGAATTCCTCATCTAGACTGCCTTTGCTCATCTGACGTTTCCTGTCTAAATGTTGATTAAAATCTCCCATGTTTATCACTACACCTTTCTGACAAGTTCGCATAATTTATTCCATTATGCTCCACCTACCATGAGATTTCTGTTAAGGGATCTGTACACTACTCTGCAAATGACTTATGCCTTTACCATTTTTCATCCCGACCGAAATGGTTTTCATATCTTGGTTTCCTGAACTTAGGGTCATTCCTCTCTATTGTTCTAACACTATCATTAGCTTTTTCAGTGCCCCTCCACCTTTTCCACGTTTCCTGTCACTCCTAAATGTTCTTATCCTTCAAGATTCAGGTCCCAATTCATGCCCTGATTCCCAACCAGAGATCAATTGAGGCCCTAATGGCCAACCAGTCTGATGTGGTTTGCTCAGTGGTGATAAGTGCGGCTCTCAATGCAGGCTTTCCTACCTCCACATGGTGAGATGATGGAAGGCAGTTGTAATCTATGAGTAGAAGTAAGTATTTCTTCTCTCTAATCTACCATCCTATGTCAGTCTTGGAGATATATAGATCGTCTATAATGCTGACTGGTGCAGAATGAAAGTATAGTGAATGCCGCAGGCTAGCAAGCATTAAATAAGAAAAACTTCTTCTGATGGTCTCACAACAACTGCACATTGATTGAGTGGTAATATCTGCAACGGTGATATTGCTCCTTGTTGAAGTGGAAATTCGGAATCAATGGTAGCCTGCACAATCACCAAGCCCAGTATCTTGGAAAGCAAGCAGTCTCCTCATCTTTGTCTTCCCTTCTCAGTGACAAAATCAATGACATTTCCTCTCCAGTAGTAGAAGGACATTGCCAATTATTTCTGTGAACAAGTCTTTTTCCCATCCAATTCCTATATTCCAATGCCAGATAGCATTTCCTGCACCACCACAACACTTCAATTCCTTCCCCGTTATCTGTGAATAGACAGCCCTCTGAAAGAGACAGGACAAGTTACATCAGAAAGAGGCAAAAGAATCTGGAGATGGTTGTACACACTGCAGCTTTGATTTTCCCAGACTGATGTACCGAATGGTGTAGATGTGGACCTTGATCTGTAGGCGCCGGTAGATAACTTTGATTGGGGTTGCAAGCTAAAATTGTGATGAAGCAATGGTCGCCATGGAGCTCTGACTGACGTACAGCAATTACACGCCACACCAGCAGACACAGCCCACAGCTATACAGGACACCAGCACACTTGTATGTCTCTCTCCATACACCCTGATGCACATTCTCACTTCAGGGTCATGACAATTTTCAAAGTTAATGAGATCATGTAGGAAAATGTTTGGGAAGCACTGATTTAAAAGGAGTACAAAAACACAGAGCTTCTATGATTCATATGCTCAGACTTATCAAGTGGGAGAACAAATTGATAAAGTGACCAGCAGAACAGGATTCTATGCTTTATAACTAACATAATAGAGCACAAAATTTAGCATTAGCTGGTTCAGTTAAAATATCGTGCTTAGTACTACAGATACTATTTGAGTAGGGATGCCAACATAAAAACAAAGGGAATTAATAAATAAGAGGGAGTAGACTGTATAGCCCCTCAGAATTGCTTAGGGCCATTTTGGCATTATGTCTAGGATGGAAACCTAAATAGAGAGCTTCAAACATGAAATTACAGAAAAGAAAAGAAAAGTTCTACTCCTAGTGTACTAGTCAACATAGGGTCTGGATAGAAATAGATGAACATGTAATTATTTAACTTATGAGCTTTTTCAGTTTGAAAACTGGTTGCTAATTTTGCCTACATAATGACTAACAACATGTGTACTTCCTGGAAGGCTCTATGCATGTTCTGAAGATGTGACTGGTGGTATGTAAATGATAGTTTGTCATTAAACCTTTGTATAAAGAAAGTGATCAGATTAATGGTAGGAAGAAGTCATACAATTTGTCTACTTTTGCTTTTTGTTACAGTAAACCATCAAACAAAAGTAAGCTTTTTGAGAAACAAGACTGAGATGGGATGATACACACAAAGAAACATAGAGGTGATTTCTATAACCTGAGAACTTTGGCCAGTATTTCATGACTTAACTCTTGTATTAGTTCACTTTGAATATTGTATGTTCAGTGTGTATATGTTTTTTACATATGTTTTGCTTTGTATTCATTGTATTCGCGAATGTATCAAGGAATTGATTAATTGAACTGTGGCCAGTGTTGTGATATCACTTTAAGAGAATATACAAACAATCAATGAACAAGAATCTAAACCAGTACGTGAACCAGTGGTCAATCAGTAGATTGTGTCAGTGACTGCAGCAAGTAATGTTGGTTACTGCATCGCTACTGTAGACCTATCTGTGGAACTAATCTGTAATGTACTTGCTGGAGTCTTCAACTAAATCAAACCTGTTTATTGTTTACCAATTTTGTGCATGAAATTGGTGAGTTTAGATGAAGAAACCAGAAATGAAACATGGTTGCAGCATTGAGAATTTAAAGAGCATAGGAAGAGGCACAGGCAAAACCTGGTGTGGTACAGATCTTATGCACATTAAAAGTCCAGGAGAAAGAGTTTGTCTACAGATTGTTTTGGATTGCCAAATTGGTGCTGAATGGGAAAAAGAAGACAGTTCAGAATGCACTGTGCAGTTAGTTTTGAGTCAGACAGAAAAGTTGCAAGGTCATTGAAAAATCCTCGGGTATATTCCCCCACACAAACAAAAAAGTAGGTATGATAAAGGAAAGCGGGGCATAAGAAAATAAGAAATAGGAGCAGGAGTAGGCTATCTGGCCCATTGAGCCTGATCCACATTTCAATAAGATCATGGCTGATCTTTTCGTGAACTCAGCTCCACTTACCTGCCTGCTTACCATTACCCTTAATTCCTTTACTGTCCAAAAATCTACCCATCTTTATCTTGAAAAACATTCAACATTCAACAAGATAGCCTGAACTGCTTCGGTGGGCAGGGCATTGTACAGATTCACAACCCTTTCGGTGAAGAAGTTCCTCCTTAATTTAGTCCTAAATTTGCTCCTTCTCGTTTTGAAGCTATGACCCCTAGTTCTAGTTTCATCCACCAGTGCTTCTATCTTGCTATGCACTTCATAACGTTCTATGCTCTATAAGATACCCCTCATTCATCTAAATTCCAGTGAGTCCCAGTCTATTCAGTGTCTCCTCATAAGACAATACCCTCAATCCTGGAATGAACTTAGTGAACCTCCTCTGCACACCTTCCACTGCCAGTACATCCCGCCTCTCTGGCACAAGTTGCAAAACTTGATTTGCACCCCAAAGTAAGAAAGATTTTTTTTAAAAAACACAGTTGCATTGCTGAATGTCCCCAGTAAAAGAAAACAGGAAACCAGGAAGTTGACCAGAAAATTCCCCAGCATGAAGTAGAAGCCAGAGATGTCCTATTCAAATTTTGTATTTTTATGAATCAAGTTGAGCTTTTTAGAGTTATTTCTTCATGCAGAGGATGTATGGAATGAGCTGCCAAAGGAAGTGGTGGAGTCTGTTACAATTAAAACATTTTAAAAGGCATCTAGATGGGATTATGAATAGGAAGGGTTTACAGGAATGTAGGCTAAATGCTGGCAAATGGGACTACATTAATTTAGGATATCTGATCAGCATGAACGAGTTAGACCAAAGGGTCTAAGTCTGTGCTGTACAGCTCTATAACTCAATAACAGGGGAAAAATGCAGTGAACACTGAGATGGCTATAGGAAATGAGGGCTGCAGACAATCAACACGTCAGGCTTATCTGACAAGGATCAGAACTGTATCAAGCCCTTAGCATAGTGGAGAATCAGCTTTGTGTAAAAGTGGACTGGTTGGAGCTGATTGCTTACAGACAATAGCCACTCAATAGCCAATTTATCAGGTGTCATAATATGAGCAAGGACTATCACTTACTTGGAAGCTTCGTGTTCTGCACTGATAACAAGGCTAGTTAGAGCCTCCTTATTGATCAAAATCTTTCAAAACCATATTTTGGAGAAAAAGAAAGTAAGAACTGAGCTGATTAGGGTTAGAGTTTGAAGGACTTAGGAACTACAGATGATGATGTCTTCACAGAATTTGGAAAGTTCTTCTGCTTTGGAAAATGTATTTTGTTATATTGACAACTTGAGGTGAAATTTCCTTTTTTAATATGATGTATCACTTGCCCATTCATTTATTTTGAATTCAGACTGGTTTTGATTTGTGCTACTGTAGAAATTATAAATAGTGAAATGTTGTTGATAATTTCTTCATTTGAGACATCATTTAGCACATTTGGTTGTTTGAGTTTTGGTTCTCCTTTGGGATTATAACACTACAGATTCTTGTTGCAGCTGTATTGCTGCAAACCTTCAGATCTCACTCCTTTGGAATGGAATTTAAATGAGAGTTTTTGGAAGGTCCACGAGAGAATGGGGGTAAAGAAATAACTAATGTGCATTTACATAGGGTCTGTCATGATTTCAGGATGTCCCGGAACATGTCTGAATCGTGGTCCTTGTTATGATGACAGAAATCCCTTAATTCTGAGAACACCCATCTTGTGCATTTTTGTTTGCATGGAATCTTCAGGAATTTATAATTTCTGACCAGCTTTCATCAGAGTTCTGCAACATTCATTTGTTTTATTTCTGGAAAACATTGCCTGTTACTACTCACTCATTAAAAACACCTATACAGATATGAACACCATTTTCCCGTTGGAAACTGTACTGCCTTTCAGATGTTTGTATGGAAAGGTCCTGAGAGATGTCATGTGGAAAAGTCTCAAAGCCATGCTTTATAGTGTGGATTCAAATGAAATTCAGAACATCATGCAGTTCCAAAATGAACATAAATAGGTTGCTCATGTAAATTAAAGTTAATACCTCTGTCTGCTAGGAAAGAAGCTAAGCAGATAATTATCCAACGTACATTAACACGACCAACACTGTATTACGTGCTCAACACCGTTGTTATATACACAGTGATAATCAATTTTGAGTTGGTCCCACAACCCAGTAGGCTTGTAATCTGACTATGGGCAGATAAAGCAAAAGACAAAATCTAGCCTTATCTTCCTCTGCCAAGTTAGCAGATATACGGCTGGCAATGTTGATGTTTGATGTTCTTCATTGAACATCTGCTAAATTTTATGTAAAGAGAAAGAAAGCTTGCGTGAATAGGTGTATTAAAATTTGTTAGATTGGACAAAAAGTTTGTAAACTTCTGTGAGTATTCAAAGATTTTTGAGTTTAGAGTTAATCAAGACTCTAAATTGCCATATACACTCAAATTCAATCTAATTCTTGGAACGTAAAACCTATCTTACCATTGGACTGTCACCCTGATTTCTCTCACGCCCAAATCCTGTCACACAGGTCTACATGAATCACCTGCTGATGACTACAATGCAGAATAATGGCAGGTTAATTTGACGTGTGTGAAATGGAGTTAGTAAGGGTTGGATTCACAGCAGAGGACTACACTACATTTACTTTATGTAGTATTTTCCAGAAAAGATCAATTGTCAATTAAAGTCTTTATTATACAAGAGACTTGGTGGCCAAGTTAATATCTCAATTATCGCTGTATAACAATGTTAGTTGTTATTTCTGACTTTTCTCAATGAAAAAAAGCTTATCAGAAACCCAATAATATAATGTTTTATAGTCTTTTCCCTTTTTAAATGAAATTTTCCAGTCCCTGCACTGGAAAACTAACTTTTTAATGACATTGTTGTCAATTGTGACAGTTTTGTTTGAATTACCTACAGCTTTGCTTGTCTCCTATCTTCAAGGTCCTGAACTCAGCCTTGAACTATTGGAAGTTTTAATCCATTTGAAACAAAGTTTTTTCTTCTGTAAACAAATATTATTCAGCTGCCCTGTACTAATTGCTTGCTTGTAACCGAAAACTGCAAACAAATCAAGGATATCAAAATTCTTTTGCACCAGGATCACAGGTGTCTCCATGATGTACGATACTCTCCAGGCAGCATCCTGAGATCCACACTCAGTGTCATGCAGTGCCATATGCACACTCTTGATCTCTGTCTCCATTCTCTGGCCTGCTTGACTATCCAACAAGAAATATTTTCTCTTGCTTTCAGGCATTAAGAACTGCAGCTGGATCAACACAGAGATACCCACATCCCTCTGAAACGTCCCACTACTCCCCTTCCCTCTAACCCAATGCTTTCTCCTGTCCCCCTACTTATCAGGCATTTGCTATCCTTTCTGAACCATCTGTATTCAGCAAAGTTTTATCTCTCTGTGCCGCGACCTCAATGATTTCGGCACAACATAACGTTGAACTATTTATCCGACACCTCCGCCTCCATGCCCATTTCTTTGGACAAGAGCCCTCTCCCTGTCCCACAAACCCTTTCACCCATCTCCAACTCTCTCCCTCTACCTAGACCCCTCCCCCTGGACTTTTACCTGCACTCGACCTGTTCATTGAGAACTGTTGACACTGTAGTTGCCTGCCTAATTTCTCTGACCCCCCTCCTTACCCATTCAAACTTACCTCTCTCTCAATTGACTGCACTCTATGCTCTCAGATCCAATCTTGACTTTGCTATCAAGCCTGCCAACAAGGATGATGCTATTGTTGTCTGTCAGACTGACCTCTACATTGTGAATGTTGAGCTCCAGCCATCAGATACCTCCTCTTATCTTCCCTTGCACCATGACCCCACCATTAAGCATCAGAACTTTGTGTCCACAACTGTTAACAACCTTATCCCATCTGGGAATCTCTTCACAATTGACTCTAAGCTCAAAGTCTCCCAAACTCATATAGCCCCTTGTCCAGTTCTTTCCACCACTTACATCTGCAAATCTTCTGATGCTTTATGTTGGCTTCAGAATTTCCAGTTTGCAGGCTCCAGCAGCCTCCTCTTCACCATGGACATGAAATTCCTTTGCACGTCCATCCCCCATCAGGATGGTCTCAGGACTATCCACTTCTTCCTGGAAAAAAAGGCCTGAACTGTCTCTATCTACCACCACGCTCTTCTATTTCATTGAGCTTGTTCTTACTCTGAACAAATTTTCTTTTAATTCCTCTCACTTTCTTCAGGTCAAAGGCATGGCCATGGGTACTCTTATGGGCCCCAAGTTATGCCTGTCTTTTTTGTGGGGTGTGCAGAACATCCCTTGTTCCAGCCCTACTCTGGCCCCACCCACAACTCCTTCTCCGATACATCGATGGCATCATCAGCACTGTTTCCCTCTCTCATTCTGAACTGGGAAAATTTGTCAATTTTGCTTCCAATTTCCACCCTGCCCTCACCTTCACCTGGTCCATCTCTGATACCTTGCTTCCTTCCTCAACATCTTTGTTTCCATTTCTAGAGATATACTACAAACCAATTGATTCCCACAGTTACTTCAACTATACATCCTCATAATCTGCCTCCTGTAAGGACTACGTTCTATTCTCCCAATTTCTCCATCTCCGTTGCATCTGTTCTGATGATACCCCCTTTCATAGGGGAGCTTTAGAAATGTCCACATTTTACCGCAACTGAGGATTCCTCATTACCGTAGTCAATGGAGCCCTCACCCATGTTTGTCTATCTTCAGCAGTTCTGCTCTCGTGCTTTCTCCTCCTTGCCACAAAAGCAATGGTTCCCTCTAGTCCTCCCTTACCTCCCCACCAGCGTCTACATCCAAAGGTTTGTAAGCCACCATTTCACCACCTCCAGCAAGATGCCACAACCAGACACACATTTCTCTCTCTTCCTGGCCTCTTTAAGGGACCATTCCCCCCAGAGCACCCTGGTCCACTCCTTCTCCATTTACAGCGCCATCAATTCCTCACAAAAAGTGTAACATCTACATGTTTACCTCCTCACTATCCGAGGCCTCGGCTACACCTCCACAGGAAGCAGTGATTTATCTGCACTTCACTCAATCTAGTCTATTGTGTTCACTGCTCACTATGTGACCTTCTCTGTGCTAGGGAGATAACATGCAGTCTGAGTGAATGCTTTGCAGAACATCTATGCTCAGTCTGCAAAAAATATCCAGAGCTTTCAGTTGCCTGTCACTTTAACACATTGCTGTGTTTCCACACCAACATTTCTGTCTCAGGCCTGCTGCAGTGTTCCAGCGACCCTCAGTGCAAGCTCGAAGAACACCATCCCATTTTCCACTTGGGGACCCTGCAGCCTCTAGGAGCCGTCATTGAATTCAAAAATCTTAAAGCCTGATTCCATCCCTCCATGTTTATAACCCACCCCATAGCCAGTCCTGTTACGACCTGTGTGGCTCACTCATTTTCTCCTGCTCTTAGCTCTTATTAACTCTTCAGTGGTTCTTCTGTCGTGACCTGCTATCCATAGTCTTCTTGTTTACCTCTCCTTTTCATCTCTCTCTCTCTCTGTCTCTCAATCTCTGTGGGCCCAGTCTCCAAATATCCACTCACCTCTTCCCTTCATCCACCTGGCCCATCCCCCAACTTCATCTTTAGCACAATTACCAATTTTCGTCATTGCTATGTCACCAGACTTGAAATTTTTAATTTTGATATTCTTACTACTGATGATGCCAGACTTGCTGAGTTTTTCCAGAAATTTATGCTTTTGTTTTTCTTTTCACTTTGCCAGCTCCAAAACCTTAATGAATTCTGTAATAATGTCTTGTCAGTTTAAATTCAATTGATTTTACAGATAGGAGATTCTCAAACATGATAATTCGGTCAAACAAAATACTTCAGTTGCTGTAATTCTTAGTTAGAAATGTGTATAGGGATACAGGAAAGCTTGCTTTTCAATCACTATCTTTATTTTCAGCTCCAAAAGTTCAACACAAGTTCAGAATAAATTCGAAGATGACGCTCCATCGCAGTGCTGAGAGGGCACTGTGTTGCCAGAGGAGCCAACTATCAAATGGGATGTCAATTTAAGGTAAAAACAAATAATGCTGAAAATATTCTGCACGTCTGACAGAATCAATTGTGAGAGAAACAGAGTTAATATTTTGATTCAGAAGACTCTTTCTTCAGATCTTTGTCAAATTTATATTTTTATTTTAGATTTCCAGCTTCTGCAGTATTTTGCTTTTATTTCAGTGTTAAACTTACAGCCTGTTTGGCTGGATGTAAATGATCCTGTAGTGCTATCTCAATGAAGAGCGAGGAGTTATCCATCTTTCATGGCCAAAATTTATCCCTCAGACAACATCATGAAAGAAACAAATTATTTGGTCATGATTGGGCAGTGCAATTTGTGGGAGCTTTGCTGAGTGTAAATTAGTTGTTACATACACTACATTATCACAACAATTACACTTCACAACAACTTCATTGGCTGTAAAGCATTGATTCTGAGAAGGACTATTTAAATAAAAACATTTCTTTGTTTCTTTACTTCTTTCAAACGAATTCCAGTTTAAATTTTCACCCTCCTGTTTCAGATTCACACACAATCGTAGGTATCTCTTGATATTTATCATTATTTTAATCACTGCTTTAGCCACTTCATGCTATCCACCCACTCCACCGTCTGCTGCAACAGCTATGCTCTTGAACTTTCTCTTCAATATACACCAACTCACTTTATTTCAGAGCAGCTCTGCATCTCAATTTTAATTCATCCTTCATCTTACCTGGCATCTGATGATCTTCTGGATGTGGGTACTGGGGTGGGATGGTAGGTAAGGGCAGGGGGAACCCTATTACTGTTGTGGGAGGGAAGTGGGGGTGGGGTGGTGAGGGCCTGTTGACAATGGTGCTGGGGAATCCCTCGATTCAGGAAGAAGGTGGACATTTTGGAAGGTCCCTTGTTGAATTTGGCTTCATCTGAACATATGCGATGGAGACGGAGGAACTGAGAGAATGGGACAGAGTCTTTACAGGAAGCAGGGCACGAGGATGCATAGTCCAGGTAACTGTGGGAGTCAATGGGTTTATAGTGGGTATGAATGGCCAGTCTATCCTCAGAAATGGAAACAGAGATGTCGAAGAAGGGAAGGGAGGAGTCAGAGATAGATCAGGTGAAAGTGAGGGCAGGGTGGAAATTGGAAGCAAAATCAATGAACTTTTCCAATTCTGGACAAGACAGGTAAGCAGCACCGATGATATCATTGATATGTCGGAGAAAGAGTTGTGGGTGGGGCCGTGATAGGACTGGAACAAAGAGTGTTCCATGTACCCCCTGAAGAGACTAGCGTAACTGGGGCCCATACGGGTACCCTTGGCAGCCTCTCTTACCTGAAGAAAATGAGAGGAGTTGAAAGAGAAGTTGTTGAGAATGAGGGTGAGCTTCACCAAGCGGAGGGGGAGGGTGGTGAGTGGGGATGGTTCAGACTGTTGCTCTAGGAAGAAGCAGGGAGCCTTAAGACCATCTTTGTGGGGAATGGACGTGTGAAGGGGTAAAGAGGAGGTGGCTGGAACCTGCAAACTGGAAATTTTGAAACAGGCATAAAGTGTTGGAGGAATCATAGATGTATGTGGGCAGGGACGGGACCAGGAGACAGAAGACTGAGTCAAGGTGGGAAGTGATGAGTTCTGTGGAGCAGGGGGAGGCTGAAGCAATGGGGCTGCTGAGGCAGTCCTGCTGGTGGATTTTTACAAGGAGGTAGAAGCGAGCTGTGTGGGTCTGGGGGAAATATCAGCTTGGAGGCAGTGAGGGTGGAGTTCATCAGATGAAAGGAGGTCAGTTACCATAGTTGATACAATGTCCTGTTGTGTCATGGTGGCATCATGCTCCAGGGGAAGGTAGGAGGAGGTATCGGAGAGCTGGCACTCAGCCTCTGCAATGTAGAGGTCAGTAGGTCAGACTACAACAGCCACCACCCTTATCAGCAGGCTTAATGTCAAAGTCAGGGTTAGAGCTAAATGCATGGAGTGCAGTCAGTTCAGAGGGAGAAAGTTGGATTTAGTGAGGGGGGGTGGTGCAGAGAAATTAAGGTGACAATGTCAAGTCATCAGTTCTCAATGAACAGATTGAGTGCAGGTAAAAAACCAGAGGAAGGTGTACAGAAGGAGGGAGACTGTTGGAACAGGGCAAAGGGTTCTGTGGGTTGGAGAGAGGACTCCTGTCTAGAGAAATACACACAGAGACAAAGACAGTGGAAGAAGATACTGAGGGGAGGTGATGGCCTAGTGGTATTATTGTGGATTGTTCATCCAGAGACCCAGACAACAGCTTGGGGAATCGGGTTTGAATCCCGCCATGGCAAATGATGGAATCTGAATTCAATGAAATATCTGGAATTAAGAATCTAATGATGACCATGAATCCATTGTTGATTGCTGGGAAAAACCCAGCTGTTTCACTAATGTCCTTTAGGGAAGGAAACTGACATCCTTACCTGGTCTGGACTATGTGTGACACCAGACCAACATCAATGTGGTTGACTCTGTTTAGCCCTCTAGGCAATTAGGGATGGGCAATAAATGCTGCCCAGCCAGAGATGCCCTCATCCCGTTAATAAATAAATGAAAAAAGGAAGAAGAGTTTGACATCATGTCATGCCTGAAATTTGTTCAGGTGGGGTCACAGAGAAATAAAGCTGAGGCCTTTGCTGAGTACAGAACTTTCAGCATCAGAGAGCGGAAGGTTAGGAGAGATGGTAAATACCCGACAGGAGGTGGGGTTGGGAGAGGGGATGGAGCCGGAGGGAAGGGGAGAAGAGAAAGTTTCGAGAGGACCATGGATATTTTTGAGTTGCTGCATCTTGTGTGCCTTGATGCCTGAAAAGAAAATAAAAAGCTTCATGTTAGCACGATGAATGAGGTGCAGGATGAAGTGGAACTGTGGAGTGGTGCAGCCCTGAGCCAGCACGATGTGATGCTGCCAGAGACAAAGGCCAGGAGTGTACACGTGAGGCTGCATAGCACTGAGTGTAGGTTTCAGGATACGGTGAGAGCAGCTGTCTATGGAACATTGAATGTCCTGGAGATATCTATGATTTCTGTGATAGTAGGACTGCTCCATGACTGTTTTTCATGATGATGGTTGTTCTCTGGCATTTCTGTAGCACAGATGTTACTTGCACTTGTCAGCCCTAGCCTGGATATTGTGCAGATCTTGTTGCATTTGAACATCGACTGCTTCAGTATCTGAGACATCGTCAATGGTGCTAAACATTGTGCAATGATTGATGAATGTCCTCACTTTCTGAACTTGTAATGGAAGGAAGGCCGTTGATGAAGATGGTTGGGCCTAGAACACTACCATGAAGGACTCCTGCAGAGATGTCCTGGAGCTCACATGACTAACTTCCAACTGCCAGAGCCATTTTCCTATGTGCCCAGCATGACTCCAATCAGCATAGAGTTTGCCCTGACATCCATTGAGTCCAGTTTTGCTAGCAGGGGCTTCTGGCAGCAGTAGACTCTGAGTGGAGACCTTACAGAAGTCCTGAAGCCATGTTTGGGAACCTGGCCAATGAAGGTGAGCTGGATTTAAGTGCTTTTCTTTATTCTTTTGTACCTCCAAATGATGCTGATGGTGGCAACAGAATATTTTTCACAGTGTCTCCCTGACAATAAATAATTTATTCATTCATTCATTCCACGCTCTGTCGAATGTGGCCTTGATATCAAGGACTGTCACTTTCACCTCACATGTGGAATTCAGCTCTTTTGCCCATGTTTGAACCAAGGCTGTAATGAAGTCAGGAGCTCAGTGGCCTTGACAGAATGTAAATGGGTATCACAGAGCATGTTATTGCTGAGTACGTGCTGTGTTATAGCACTATTAATGACACCTTCTGTCACTTTATTAATGATGGAGACTAAACTGATGGGGCATGAATTAGCTGGATTGGATTTGTTCTGATTTTTGTGTACAGAACATATCTGGGAAATTTTCCACATTATCGAGTTGATGACAATGTTGTAACTGTACTGGAAAAGTGTGGGTTGGGAAGCAGCAGGTCCTGGAGCTCAGGTCTTCAATATTATTGCCAGAATGTTGGCAGGGCCCATAGCCTTTGCAGGATCCAGTGTCTCCAATACTATTTTTGGTTTCAGGTGGAGTGGATCAGATTTGCTGAAGATTGCTATATGTAATGCTTGGGACCACTGGAGGAACGTTCAGGATTACAGTGGCTCCAAGAGCAGATTAGAGGCTAGGTATTCTGTGGCGATTAACTCACCTCCTGATTCACCAAAGACTGTCTACCCTCTGCAAGACACAAGAGAAGAGTGTGATGGAATACTCATCACTTGCCTGAATAAGTGCAGTTCCAATAACATTCAAGAAGATGACACAATCCAGGGTAGAGAGCTTGCTTGATTGGCATCACAAAGATCTATTCTCTCCACTGTGAATTCTCAGTAGCAGAAGAGCATAGTATCTACAAGATGCCCTGCAGAAATTCATCAAAAATCCCTAGGCAGCATCTTCTAAACTCACCACCACTTCCATAGAGAAGAACAAGGGCAGCAGACAGCACCATCACCTGTAATTTCCCTCCAAGCCAATCACCACACTGACTTGGAAATATATTGCCATTCCTTCATGTCGCTGGATCAAAATCCTGGAATTCCCTCCCTGTATAGTAGCCTAAAGCATGCAGACTGCAGCAGTTCAAAAAGGAAGTTCACCATCAACTTGTCGAGGGCAAAAAGGGATGGTCAGTAAAAGCTGGCCTGGCCACTGACACTCCATTGCAGCAGTGAATAAAATAAACTGAACTTTTGATTTTTTTTACATCTTATAATCAGTGTATATTTTGAGAGGGAGATTTGTTTGTTCCTTAATACTCAGAGTCATAGAGTCATAGAGATGTACAGCATGGAAACAGATCCTTCAGTTCAATTCGTCCATTCCAACTAGATATTCTAAATTAATCTGGTCCCATTTATCAGCATTTGGGCCTTATTCTTCTAAACCCCTCCTGTTCATATACCCATCCAGATGCCTTTTAAATGTTGTCATTGTAACAGCCTCCACCACCTCCTCTGGCAGCTCATTCCATACACACACCACCTTCTGCATGCAAAGTTGTCCCCTTATGCCCCTTTTAAACCTTTCCCCTCGCAACTTAAACCTATGTCCTTTAGTTTTGAACTATACTACCATGGGGAAAAGCCATTGACTATTCACTCTAGCCATGCCCTTCATGATTTAATAAACATCTATAAGGTCACCCCTCAGCCTCTGACTCTCGAGGGGAAACTACACCTTTTCAGCCTCTCCCTATAGCTCAAACCATCCAACACCAGCAACATCCTTGTAAATCTTTTTGAACCCTTTCAAGTTTCACAACACCTTTCCTATAGGAAGATCAGAAATGAATGCAGCATTCCAAAAGTGGCCTTATCAATATACAGCCACAACATGACGTCCCAACTCCCATACTCAATGCAATGACCGATAAAGGCAAGTGTACCAAATGCCTTCCTCACTAGCCTGTCTACCTGCAACTCCACTTTCAAGGAACTATGAATCTGCACCCCAAAGTCTCTTTATGCAGAAACACTTCCCATGACCTTACCATTAAGCATGTAAGTCCTGCCTTGATTTGCCATACCATAATTCAGCATGTGGCATGTATCTAGATTAAACTCTAGCTGCCACTCCTTGACCTATTTACCCTCTGAGCAAGGTTCTCTGAGGTAACCTTCTTCCTTGTCCACTACACCACCAATTTTGATGACATTTGCCAACTTACTAACCATACCTCCAAATTCACATCCAAATCATTTATATAAATGACAAAAACAATGAACCCATCACCGATCCTTGCATTACACTGCTGGTTACAGGCCTCTGGTCCTAAAAGTAACCCTCCACTACCACCCTCTGTCCCCTACCTTCAAGCTAATTTTGTGTCCAAATGACCAGTTTTCCCCGTATCCCATGTGATCTAACCTCACTAACCAGTCTACTATGCAGAACCTTGTTGAATGCCATATTGAAGTCCATATAGACAATGTCCACTGCTCTGTCTTCATCACATCTTCAAAAAACTCAATCAAGTTAGTGAGAGCTTGAGTGTTTGGTAAATTTGATTAATGAAGCAAACTTCTCATGGATTTAAACAAAGAGGATAGTTTATTCGCATTTACTCATAAAACCTTAATGCCATATTATTCACCTACCACTCCCACAAGCAGATACTTGAGGAAAAATACAGTAAAAGAGGATAATGCAGGTTTCAGTCTGTTAAGAAAGGAAGGGATTGTAAATTGTGTGTTTTGGCTTCCCTTGAGAAAAGAAAACATGCATTGCAGGTCCTTTGAAGAAGGAATTTTCAATCCTGAAACTTGGTCTAGGTGGATTCAGCATTTGGAGTTATTGAGCAAGTGCATTGCTAGGTTCCTTTGAAATGATTTTCAGCAGGTCTCAAAATTAGTTGCTTGTAATCCCTTGTTATCAGGTGGTCATTTTCCTTAACTGGTCAACATCAAAAGAAACAGGCTTGGAGACATTAAAATGTTGTGGTCTCCACTTCTAAGGCACAATACATTGACTTGGCTGCTGTTTCAGTCTCTAATGAGATTGCGACATTTCTGCCCTATCACTAATCTCGCCTTTTGTTCTTTCCTCTTCTCTATCTTCGCCCTGACTTTTAAAAACAAACTCATTCATAGAATTTGAGAGTGCAAGGCTGTAATATATTGCCCCTTACTTATTGCTCTTGAGAAGATGGTGGTGAAATGCCCTATTGTACCACTCCAGACCGAGTGGTAAATCCACAATGTCATCAGAGAGTTCCAGGATTTTGCCACAGTGATAGTACAGGAACAGTGACATAGTTCCAAAGAAGAAACATATTAGCCTCAAAGTTTAAACTCAGTCTTTGCATTGATACCACCAGACCTGCTGGATTTTTCAGAACTTGCATCTAATGTAGTTTGCTTTTATTTCTAAGTTAGGATGGTGTTTGATTCAATGGGAAATTTGCAAATGGAGGCATTCCTGTGAGTCAGTTGCCCTCATTGCATTAAAGTATGGAGGTGGGTTTGGACAGTGCTATTGAAGGTCAGAAGTGCACAGATGATACATACAGCTGCATCACTTTACACTGGTGAGAGAGGGACTGCATGCTTAATGAGTGGTGTACTAATCAAGCAGGTTGCTTTGTCGTCATTAATTTTTGAGATTTTTGAATGTTGGAGCTACAGATATCCAAGTAAGTGGACAGTATTCCATTGTACTCCAAAGTTACACTTGCAGTGGTTTGGACTTGCAGAAAACATATCTACCATTTGCTCCAGTTCTGAAAGGGCATCCTTCTGAAATGTAATTTTGCGTCTCCCGCCACAAATACACGCTGACCTATTGAAAATTTGTGTCATTTCTGTTTTGAAATTTCCAGAATCCTGCTGTTTTTGTTTTTTTTCTGAAAAAACTGTTCGGTAAGTCAAAGTACCCAGAATTGTTTTAAGTACCGATGATTTTGTTCCTTGTTGGTGTACAGTGTGTCCAGGAAATTGAAAACCGAAAGAACTGCGGATGCTGTAAATCAGGAACAAAAAAAGTTGCTGGAAAAGCTCAGCAGGTTTGGCAGCATCTGTGAAGAAAAAAAGAGTTAACGTGTCGGGTCCGGTGACCCTTCCTCATAACTTCCGTTCTGAACTTTTACAGCAACTTTGTTTTTGTCCAGGAAATTAATTTCTACTTCAACGAGATTCGCGGAAATTCCCATCGTGTTGGCAGTCCTGCTGTACAGACAGGTCACACAGTCCGTATTTCACCCTTGATTCTTGATTTAAGCAAGCTGCCAAAGAGTTAAATGTAAAAGTGTAAACCTGCCTTTTTGCTCATGTTTGAAACGTAAACAATGAATTAGTAAAGAGGTGAATGAAAGGCAATGTAATATGCAGGATCATTAATGGTACAAAGATCCGGAAACAATAAGCCCCAATTTGTCTCTCTTCTCTAATGCTGTTTTAATACTGGTCTGTGTTCAATGAAGAAAACTACATTACCCACAACACCACTCAAACGGATTACGCATGCTCTAAACGTGTGTCGTCATTTCATCTGCTACCGTGCAACCTACGCCACTAGGCAGATATGCTGGTCGGTCCCGCCCTCCATTGGTGTCAATTGGCGAAAGGCACGCGATGACATCAACGGCAGGATGGTGAAATGGCTGGAGATGTTGTCAATCAGATGCAGAATGGGCGGAGCGGTGTAGGGGACTGGGCTAGGTTTCGCGGTACGGTGGGGGCGGGGCGCGGACGGAGTTGATGTGATTGTCGGTGAGAGGGAAGAAAAAGATGGCGGTGGCGGCGGCATTAGTGGAGTTCCAGCGCGCTCAGTCCTTAGTCAGCACCGACCGGAACGCGTCCATAGACATCCTGCACAGTATCGGTGAGTGAGAGCGGCGGCTCTGAGGCCGCTCGGTGGCTTTACAAGAGGCTTCGGGAGGCTAGGGGCAAGAGGCGCTGGCGAGCTAACGCTGCTGACTCACTGTGAGTGTGAGGCTGGGCCTAGTCTGCACACACCGGGAAGCCGGGCGGGGAAGGCACAGTCCGATCCCGCTCTTCTGGGCTCACAACATGTGCCCCACATTAACTGCTGAGCAAGCAGAGGAGATGCTAGATCCAGAGGGGAATGAATGGAGAGTGTTTCCGGCAGGGTTTGAAATTGTCAGGCTCAGAGCTTCGCACATGACTCTCCCTTCTCTTACTACCGGCAGAAAACAGTCGCTTCTAAAGAATCTAACACGGACTGAGAGGCACCTTGCAGGGATATTGATCCTTTAATGAAGAATATTATGGATTAAAAGCGACAATGCTTTGAGAAAAGGGAAATTTAAAAGTGAAAAATCAAAGCGTTGAAGTGGGAAGGTAATCAAAGGAGACCTAATGCCCGGTAAGGGAGTTAGCAATAGTGAGTCAATTTACTGAGTCATAGTAGCAATGGACAAACATGTCACCTCTGATCAGTTTATGGGAGTCAACAAGGCTAGGTTAGGGAATGATAATATTGGAAAGGAGCAGACGCACATTCATTTGATCAGAGTGTAGAGGGTTCTGGTAACTAATTTATTTGACAGCTGAACACTCGGTGCAAGTTGACATCTTGATAAGCCATTATAGAGGCAGCAAGTTTCCTTGCCTGTGAGTTTTATAACCAGGAAAGTGATTATTATGTTAATTATCTATCTAAGCTTTGAGAACTACCTGCTCTCACTAGAATGTCTGTTTTGGAGCATCCAAAGGCAAGACTGAGCACTATATCCAGCATGCCCTAGTTGTGTTTAAGAAAAAAAGCTTTAAATCTGTTTTAAGGTAGGGACGGTGGCCAGAACACATCAGTTGGTGTTTGGTGAATATTTGACAGGTATTTTAAATAATTGAACAGGGTCCAGAATGCATACATTAAATGCAAAATAAAATTGAACTGGAATTGAATTATCATACCATTGTCTTGTGCATATGAATTTCATGTAATGATCTGAGAAGTTTCACAGTTTGTTTGCACTTTCGTAATACTTATCTATGCATGCAATGTGAACACCTTTATTTTAAATTCAAATCTACTTTGTTATCTAGGTGACACTGTTGATGTATTGGGTGTAAACTTGGTGGGTTGATACTTGGTTCCTGTGTGTGTGTGAATGATTGATAGTGAAGGATCCTGTTTGACGAGTGCCTGACATTTCTCCATTGATCAGAAAGGATGCCTTTTTAGGTCAGATACCTTATCTGGAACCGATGTTGGAAATAAATTGAAAGAAATGGTCACCATGTCAAGCATCATTTAAAGGGTTCATGCTTTGGTAGGACAGTTCACACACATTTAATGATCTCTCTGCGTTTTGGATATTTGGCTTCTTTGAAAAACTGACTATGAAGAAGTGAGGAGAATCTAATCTGTTAGCAGTCAATAGTTGTCTTTTCATATGTCACAGATGTTTAACGTGGTCTAAACTTTACAGACAGCTTCCAGTTTTGTAGTAATGGCTCTATAGTGCAGAGTTCTACCTCCTTTTTTTCAGTGTCAAGTTCTGTAGTTTATTTGAAAATTTTGAAAGAAGTCCTGTACTAACCTAGGAATTCAACATTAGCTGAGCTTATTTACAATATACTTTTAGGTCAACTTAGAGTCATACAGCATGGAAAATGATCCTTCACTCCAACTCATCTGCATTGACCAGACATCCCAATCTGACCTAGCCTTATTTCCAAGCATTTGGTTGTTATCCCTGTAAATCCTTCCTATTCATATACCTATTCACATACCTTTCACATTTAGTCATTGTGCCTGCCTCCACCACTTTCTCTGGCAGCTTGTTCTGTACACACACCACCCTGTGCATGAAAAGTCACCCCTCAGGTCTTTCTTGGATCTTTCCACTCACCCTGAATGTATACCCTCTAGGTTTGGACTGCCTTCCCCCCCCCCCCCCCCCCCCCCAAAATGTTGTGGAATTTGGCTACTAGTTATTCTAGTGTCTATCTTGCTTAGAAAAAGAACATTAGTCTACTTTTAAGTTTCTTATGCTGGCTATGTTTTGCCTAGTCTATAGACCAATGTGTTTTGCAATAATTATAGAATCCCTACAGTGCAAAAAGAGACCATTCAGCCCATCAAGTCTGCAAAGAGCATCCCCCCCTATTGCCATCGGCCCCACCACATACACAGACACACGCATCCCTGCGTACTATAGGACAATTTAGCATGGCCAACCCGCCGAACTGCACATCTTTCAACTGTGGAAGGAAGTCACTTGAATTCTGGAAAGAAATTCTATGATCACAACAAAAATCAAATATTATTTGCATGACTTATTTTGGAATAAGTTTTTTGTTTTTGTCAGATTGTACTGGTACTTTTGGGTATGGCTTGGAGAGTAAAGTCCTCAATTGTCAATGTGCAACTCTTATTGATAGTTTCTTGCCAGAGTGCTTTCCCTTGAATGTTGAAACTAATATTCCTTACCTTTGTAGAACAGAACTGTTTGTAGTAAAAATTTACTTATCCAGCTGAAATAACTGAAAATTCAAATTGTTTTGTATCTAAATGTTATGTCATTCTGAGAGGTGAAAAGTACCTCCTGCATGTTTTGCTAATTTATTGCAATCGTCAACAATACTATTCACACAGTGACTTGAAGGTGGTACAACATCTCTGGGTTCTTCACAGGAGTACTATTGTAATTTAGCACTGTGATCCATGTAAGACTATATATGGTAGGAGGCTTTAAGAACATTGTTCAGGATGGAGTAGTGATGAGTTTTAAAGGACAAAATTATACAGAGTTTATGGTATTGAAAGAAACCAGCATGGGAAATGCGCTAAGAATGGTGGTGATTTAGAGAGAAGCAGGGGCAGCACCATCACTGGATTTGAAAACAAGGATGAGAATTTTCACTTCAAGACATTGAGCCTCAATGTTGGCCATTGAACACAGGTGATGAATGAATGGGACTTGGTACAAGTTTGGATATGGGCAGAGTTTATCATGTGTGAGGCAGTACAGGAATATATGCAAAAGTCAAGTTCAAATGCAACAGAGCAGAGATGATAGTTTTAGCAGTAGTTAAGGTGAAGTAGGTGTCTTCAGACAGTGTCACAGAGGTGGAATTAAGAGATCTTAGTGATGTTGCGAATATTTAAATACACTTGCACAGTTCCCTTGATCAGCATGTGTTGTGTTATTGAGTTCACCGCACCTTGAAGGGTAAATTCTATCCTTGAACGGCACAGTCGGAGTAGATTTGGTGTGACTTTATCACTTGCTCATCAAATTGCTTCTTTCTTAATGTGCATTGAGGTAGGGTGTATCAATATCAGTTTCATACTTTTTGAAGTGTGGTGACTTTCATTACACTTCAGTGTCGTCTCAAATTTTTCTGATAAATTGACATGGTATCCTGGAAATAAAAATCAAGCATTTAGTTAAAAATCCCTCAGCATTATTGATAAGTCTATCTGATTTTGTCCTGAAATCTTGCATAAAAATGTACTTTCATATTTTTATATCTTCATTTTTTAAAGTTGAATTCTAGACGAGGTGTTTGGTGTAAATAGTTTTGTCTCTGTCTTTTGTGAATATTCTGGAGTCATTGCGAACAGAAACAGATCTTTCGGTCCAACCAGTCCATGCTGAACAAAATCTCAAACTAAACTAGTCCCAAATATCCCTCCAAACCTTTGCTGTTCACGTACTTATCCAAATTTCTTTTAAACATTGCAATTGTACCCACATCCTCAGGAAGTTCATTCCACATATGAACCACCCTCTATAACAAAAAGAAAAGACCCCATGCCTTCTTAAATTTCTTACCTCTCATCTTTAAAATTGTTCCCCCAGTCTTGAAATCCCTCATCCTCGGGAAAAGGCAACTGTCATTAACTCTACCTATAGCCCTCATTATTTTGTAAACCTCTATAAAGTCACCTTTCAACTTCCTTTGCACCAGTGATAAAAGCCCCAGCGTATCCGGTCTGTCTTGTAACTCAAACTTTCCATACTTGGCAAAATCCTGGCTTGCATATCCTTTTCTCATGAGTTGAAGAATCTAAATAAGTTCAGGAATGTAGCATTTTAAAATAATAAATTATGCTGCTTTAAATTGTAGTGGGAAGTAACTGTTGTGATTTTGATATTGTACAAATCGCAAAAATGTCATTGTCACTTTTGAAACAGCCTAGCACCACAAACAGTAGAAAATCTGAAGACTTGCTCAGTCTGTACCATGTGAGCAATAAAATCTGCAATTTCTAGTTTGATTTATCTAGGGTGGTGTGTCAACAGGGTACATTAATTAATTAATCTTTACTAGGATCGGGAAAGTAAAGTAACTGAGTCACCAGGATGGTAATCAAGAACATCTTCTTACAAATGCATCTGTGTAGTTATAATGGAAATACATGTATGTGGTAATGTGGGAAAAGGTCATTCAGCCCCAAATTGCCTCTATTCGATTCTCTATTGCTACTGAATTACTCCAAAAGGCAAGGGAGGATTCAGCTTTGCTCGAGTGTTCCCTTCCCACCTCCAGTAGTTAGAAGTTCAAGGCTTGTGTGCAGATAATGTACTTGGGTGAGATACTGTGAAGCTGTGTCTATGGCCATACTAGTTTGAAAGCGCCCAATTTCACCTCACCTTGGAAACTAAGCAGACTCAAGCGTGCGTAGTACTTGGATGGGAGACTGCTTGGGAATACCAGGTACTGCGAAGCTGTAAATCCAATGAGAACTACCTGGCAGTTGAGAGTAAGCTAAGAAAATCCAGAAAGCAAAATCAAGACGCTCTTTATCCTATTACCAGGGTATTTTTCTTTATTTTCAAAAAACAAATTAATAAAACACCTCCACAGAGGCTGGTATTCTGTGACCATGTCACCCTTTATTTACACATGGAAAAGTCCTTGAAACTAATCTAGCTTCCTCAGAACCCGCTCTGAGAGTGTTAAACCTCTGACACTCTCTTGTTTATATCTGTAAGCCAGAGCCCCAATCATGGAACTCTTTTTGTGGCCTACCTGGCTGACTTTGTAACAATCACTATACCCTCCTCACTGAGTACAAGGACGTATGCCAGTTCTGTTTTTATTGCAGCTCTTCCTGGGTAGTTTTAGTTCAGGGTCAGGTTCCTCTGACTCTGCCTCTGCAGGCAGCATGTAATGTACAGTAGATGCCCTTTTGCACCTGGAGGGTCCCAGTCACCTGTTCAGTGGCAAAGGCATCAAGGGAGCAATATCTGCCACATCCGTGTTAGATTCTGAGGGGTCTTCAACGCTAGAGGGAGAACCCACATATTTTGGAACAGATGGAAAGGCACGTTTTGTGTGGTGTCTTTTCTCCGCTAGCAACTCTGCTGGAGCTATCTTGTAGTTGCACGAGGAGCAGTCCTACAATCTGGACCGGGATGGTTTAGAATCCAGTGAAGTTTAGGCTGTTTCTTAAAGCCTGCCTTGAAAGTTTGGACTGCTATTTCATTTGTTGGATGATGGATGGTATGGAGCTGTCCTTGTTTAACGACGGCCTGTTGTCTGAGACCAACACTTCTGGGATTGTGTATATTGCAAAAATGTGCATACTTTTTCAATCATTGTCCCTTTGTTTGACAAATGAACTCTATGCACATTATCACATCTATGCACATCCTGCCTTTTTGAGTGGGTATCCACAATGACTAAGAACATTGAGCCCATGGAACGACCTGCGTAGTTGACTTGAAACTGAGATTTACTCAGTGATTCCAACAAATGTGTGGGAGCTGCTGGCAGTTAATTTTGTCCTTGTGGGCACTGCCCACCAACGTGGTTATGCCTGTGTCTAGCCCTGGCCACTGGACCAATTGTTGCCAATGTTTTGAGGTTTTGCTTTGGGCTAACCTAGAGCTCCTCTGTCCAGGATATGTCCTGAATGAGGCGGTGGAATTGCCTTCAATCAGGCGGTGTTCCCCAAGCTGTTGGACTGGCCAGGGTATCCGCTTCCATTGGATTAGCCAGCAGTTTATCTGCTCTACTTGCTGCATTTTACGATAATAAATCCAGTAATTGTGCCTGTTTGAAGTTCAATTGAGCTTCAGCTAATAGGCCTTTCTGTACAGTTGCATCATTAATCCCACATACCAAATGGTCTCTCACCATCTCATTAAAGGGTTATAACAAAGTGACATGCTTCTGCCAATTATCTCAACCTAGTCAAAAACCCCAATATGGATTTCACTGGTTCTCAAATTGCCCAATAAAAGAGTCTCAGAATTACAGGAGACTTGGGGTTGTAACATGCCTTAACTAAATCCATCATCTCTTGAAAGGTTTTGGTACCTGCGGAAGGGACCTCAGGGAAAGTTAGGCTCCTAATAAGCATTAAAAAACTGCAGGCCCACAAGCTGTCAGGAGAATTACTCACTACTTTTCATGCGTCAGGGTTGCATTGAAGGCTCATTTGAAGACAGCATGCTGAAGATTACTGTGTTTTTCTTAAGCTAACTCCCAGAATCTTTCAAAACCTTTTGTACTAGATTAGGGATTTCTGAAGTGTGAATGAATTGAAAAATGCAAATATTGAAGATTGTGTGTCTCTCTTCTTTAAATGTAGAGCATATTTGTACGCTAATTGGATTGTGTGGAGCTTCCTTGACTATCTGTAAACTCTGCATAATGCAAATTTGTGCATGGGGTTGGGGCTGCATTTGACTTATTGCAGTTTTACCGCAGTAACACAGGCAGTTTGTGGTTCATGGGAAATTCTTGAATATCCCTTATACATTGAAGAACTTCTGCTTAAAGACCAAAAAGCCAAAATAAAAACACTGTACATGCTCAAAATGAAACTAAAATAAACTCGTGTTACTTTCAATAGTCAAATGTGAAGAAAACATATTTCTGTTTTGTGTACAGTCTTCATCAGAATTCTTTTTGCATATGCTTATCTGTACTCCCCACAGTTGCATACTGAATTTTTCAATCTGCTTGTTGCTTTTTGCAAAAGTTTGAATAGTTGTTGTTTGGTATAAGTGCTTGAATGCAAGTTAAGTTGTTAGCATTGGTAAAAAGAGAGAGCATCTGAGAAGTTAATTCATGGTCATGCTGGAAATTGGTTCAATTCAAAACTTTATCCACGCAACTTTTATTGGTACAAAAACAAAGTTGTTGGAAAAGTTCAGAAGGTCTGGCTGCATCTGCGAAGGAAAAATCAGAGTTAACATCTCTGGTCTGGTGACCCTTTCTCACCAGACCTGAAATGTTAACTTTTTTTTTCTTAACAGATACTACCAGACCTGCTGAGCTTTTTGTTTTTGTTCTGATTTACAGCCTCTGTAGTTCTTTTGGTTTTCAACTTTTATTAGTGTCTACTCATGCAATCCAAAACTGGGGAGTTGAGAATTGCATAGAGATTTGAAGTTCAAATGATCATAAATGGTGAATAGAATCCTAAAACATTTGTTTTCATGTATACCTCTAACTTTACTGTTGGCTTGTGCATATGTGTACATGCTGATCTTTTACGTGCTGTATGACTGGGCTTGTTTGGGTGTGTCTGGAGATGTAATGACAATTTACCTCCTGTCTGACCTCTTGGATAGAGCATACACTGTAGCCTTTTAATGAGTCTTGATGCACGGTCTCGCCACTTCAGCAGTAACTGTGTTTTCTCCCTTCAGTCAATCCATGTTGTTAGCCCAGTTTGTGCTTTTGAGGAACATACAAATAAACCAGTCAAGTATATTTAATGAGACATTAGGGACTACAAATGCTCGAGAATCTGAGATAGCAAGGTGTAGAGCTGGATGAACACAGCAGGTCGAGCAAGAAGGCTGACGTTTTGGGCCTAGACCCTTCTTTAGAAAGTGAAGAAGATTTCTGATGATGGGTCTAGGCCTGAAACGTCAGCCTTCCTGCTCCTATGATGCTGCTTGGCCTGCTGTGTTCATCCAGCTCTACACCTTGTTATCAAGGTATATTTAATAACCTTATGTGGAATATGAGGAAAATCCAGAAGATCACTTTGAGGTCGGTGAATACTATTGGTTGCTTAATGTAACAAATTGTTAAACATTCCTTGGTTAAGTAATGTCCTGCCTTGTTGAGGATGCAAAATAAACAACACAAGTCAGCTTAAGTTAGGATTGTGAGTAAGCCCCAAGATGTTCTGCTTCCTGGACGTAAACGCTCTGCTCTTCCAGGCACATTCTGCTGTTTTAAAAGACGGCTCACTTCTACGTCAATGCTTTGCAGCTTCTGGCCCATTGCATTCTAGTTTTCTTGTGGAGTCTCATTTGGTATAAATACCAATTTCTAAATGATCTTGTTAAGCTTATGCTATCTTTGTGAAGTTTCCTTCCATGCGAGCTTGAACTTGAGTAAACTAGCAGGGAGAGCAGCCCTGTTCCAAATTCTCAGAAAATTGGAAACACTTGAATTTCACATGTGCAACTTCTACATCCAGTAGTTTTGGATCTGTCTCCCAACTGTGAGCAAATCTAAAGTTCCAACTTCTGATGAACCTTTCCATAAACCTGAAAGATTTGCAATTGATTTAAGAATGCTATAAGGGTAGTGTTGATAGAAAGCATTTTGTGCTGTGCATCAATACTAATCTTAAAGATATGACAACTCCAAAAAGAGAATGAAGTTCTCTGCAGTGCTGGACATTTAAGATTAGGGATGCAGGAGTCAAGCACTGTAAACCAGGTTTTACCTGGAGATTAGCAACTTGAACTGCAGCAACTGGTCTTGATGTGTGCTTGAACTATTTGTTAAAATAGAAAGTTAATGTGGAAGTTTTTTTTGTCTTAAAACTCTGCACGTGCTTTTACTTCTGCCGTGTCAATTCATCTGTCATTCCTGACTCAGACCTGCAGTGACGCGCTGCCTAGTTGAATTCTCATCCTGATCCTTAAACAAATTGATAGCAAAGCTCTTTCTATCTTGTAAGTTGAATAAGCCTGCATTACTCCATTCTACACTGGTGTTTTATGTATCTGAGTTTTCACTTTGACCATTGGTAGGTGTATCTTCAGCTGCCTAGGCCTTAAATACCGTGGTTGTTTGTTTCTCACTGTCTCGTGTGCTCGCTCTATCCCAGTTCAAACATTTTTCATAATATTGCTGTGTATGGGCTAATTTACCATGTTAACTTCTTGGATTGGCAGCTTATTAAATTTTGTGGTGTGTGTGAGCGATTTGAGTCAGGGAGCTTGGTTATTGTTTTTACAGATGACGAACAACCAGATTTACTCGTGACAATTTGATTTGTTAGGATAAATTAAACTGTTAGTTTCTTGTCTGGGTTTGTGAGAACAGTGTGAGTTTTTAATAAAAATCTTCTAAAGAAAGAAGATAAGTCTGTAAAATTATTGAAACTGTCATTTTTCAGTTTTTGCTTGACCCCAAAACCATTCAGCTTATGTAAATGGTGTCGAAATTTAATTAAATAAAATGTGACAGTTAACATCTCGTATATCAAGACCAGTTGCTGCAATTCAACATATACGTTATAAAATAAATTGACCTCATTCTGCCACTGTCCTAATCTTTTGCAGACTAACTTTCAAACTGTTGAGGATGTAGTCACTGTTCAACTTTTTCTGTCACTGAATTAAAGTTTCACGTAATTCACTCCTTAGTGACTTGTCCTTGTTTGAGCATGAGTAGCTGTCCTAGGCATTAACTGGTGTCATTGTTATGTAACAACAAAAAATGATTCTCCAGTAACTGATACCTGTGCAGGGTTTACCTGTCATCTAGAAATAACCATCGTATTGTGGTTTATACACATCAGTTGAGTTCAGCGGAACAAATTTTTTTAAGACTCAGTTTTTTCACAATCTGCCTTTTGATTTTCACTTAATAAAGTAATGTAGTCCAATAGTGATATCATCATCTGTAATTGTGTTGAAATTTCTTGTGAGGATTTCCCTCTACCCAACAGAGCACAAACACCAAACAGAAAAGAAAATCAAGTCATTGGCAATGATGGTGCAGACTGTTTCAAACAGTCTTGTTTAAAATAAATTGTTTGACACTTGTGTCTATGAATCACTTTTTTTTGTGTTACTGCACTTCTTTTCAGTTTCCACATTTCCAGAATCTTATTTTGTTTCCTCTGCTTCAGATAAAATAGCTGCTGATTGCCAATGCCGACTGTATGGCTGAATGCATACTTTTCTGACTTGCTTCACAGCCTTGTACCGCTTTGGTTGCAGCTGTTCAATGCAAGTCATCCTTAAAGGGGCCCTTATGGGAGATCATCATGAAGTTGTCAGTGTTTATGTCTCAAGATTGACTTAGCAGTCACTGTGTTGTTGTGGGTTAAGGTTTGCTTTACTTTGGCCGTAGCTGGTTGTATCATTTGAATGATGTTCAATAATTGGAACAAGTCAGAACTCCTCTTGACTCTTTTTTGAAGGTCCTACTCCACAGTGTGTTGTGGAATTTTATTATGGTTGTTTTTTCAGATTCGAAGTCCAAAACACACTTTATAAGCATTGACTCTGGTGGTTAGGTGTGCTTTTTCTGATAGTTGAAGAATCTTGTAATACCTTCTGAAAACCCCTTCAATTCACCTATACGTCTCCTCGTGGCACTTTCCTGGATTGCATCTTTGTACTATCTCCTACTTGAGTTATGTCGCGCATGATTTTTTGAGCCATAATGATGCTATGAACTATTTCGGGCATACTCACGTTTTAGTTATGGAAGAAATAGAGATGAAAGAGCTCTTCCAAAATGCCTGTATAGATGCTATCAGGGAAATAACCTTTACGAAGCAATTATTTAAATTATTCCTTTGTTTCACTGGCCCTCAATCAGTAACATGAATTTGGCAGTATAGCCCTGGTTCATGACAACACAGACTCTTTTTGCTTGCCACCACAGCTAATGTTGCCATCCATCAGAATGCTTATAGTATACAATGGAACACTGAGTGTTTCAGCCTTAATGAGAGTATTCCAGCCAAAAATACAGGTATGTGCTGTCTTGTGTTTGCTAGATCTACCTCCATTCCTTCTTGATGTGCAAAGAAGGAAAGTAGTTAAGCAGGAGATTAATCTTCGAGTTGTATTCATTATCTTACCAGCCCTTTTTGAGGTCTTTTTTGATTAGTTTACTTTTACCACTGATTTATAAGCTGCCTTGTGATTTGGACCCTGGCTGTGTTGTCATGCCAAATATTTTCTCATATTCGCTGTGACAGAGATGAAAGCATTTGAGCTGACTGCTCCCCAAGTGCTTTTTGAGTTGGTGCATCATGCACCTTTGCAGGCCTTAGAATGTTTTTAATAACTTCCTGTCCCTAGTTCGTGGTATCCTAATCCAGTTCATGTTCCAGGCATTTACAGTGCTTTCATTGGAAATAGCCTTTTCTTTCCAGGTGGAGATGGTACACGAAATTGCTTTCCTTTCTGGCACTGGGCTGCTTTTGAAGTTTACGTAACGCTGGTGGATCTCGCGTTACATTTGAATCAGAAAGCATTCCCGCATGATACTAATTCAGCACACTTTAAATTAAAGTTAATGTATTTTTCCTTTTATTTATTTATCTTTTACTTTTTAAAACGGTAAATCAGTGTATAAAATCACCAAAGTGATCTCAGTATTTCAACTGTCAGCTTTTCATACAGTTGAATAAAATCTACACGAACAGACCATAACCTTTCTGAATTAGGCTTATTGGAGCCAGGAAAACTTCAATAAGTGTAAGGGTGTTGCCACGTAATAGTTTAGGTTATTTACCATCTGGAAAACCTCATGATCCAGGTACAATAATAAACTAGGATTACCAAGTGTTCTCAATTTTACAAACATCTGATTTACATGCATGACCCAACATAAGAACGTAATTTTAAAGACCTGGCATACGAGCACTTTCTGTATTTACAAATGTCTCATTATAATGTTCTACATTGTTTTCCAACATGCATAGAAATCCACCTACGAACAGACTTTAATGGCATTTGTTCGCAACCCAGAGACTGCCTATAGATTAATTGCAAATAGCAGCCATTTAACACAACAAAGAAAAATCAGTCTGGCACAAAAAGCAAAGTTAGTAACTGATCTAAATGAATCATGTCTTTTTTTCCCCACCTACCACTACCGCTGTCAAAGGATTTCAAGAAAATGTGGTGGCCTTTCTTTCTGTAAGCAGCGTTCTCTCTATTGGTGGTTTCCCCACACCTGTCTTCAAGCTTGGTCACCTGTTTTCTGGACACAACTTCCATCTTGTCTCGTTTTCCCTTGCTTATTGTCCTCCTTGTGGATGTCAAATGGATTCAGTCTGTGTCTCAGGATAACAGCAGATTGACTTCTGATCATGGGTTCCCTCCACCTCATCTTCGTTCCTTCTTTCTTCTCCAGTCATAGATCCTGTCTCTTCTGACTCTGTGGCAAAAGTGGGTTGGGAGGAACCTATAATTGGAAGAATTGTAATTGCTGGAATAGTAAGCATTGCTGTTCACTGTCTCTCCCATGCTCATTGCTCCTCCAGTCAAAATGTGCATTGTTCTCTCACTCTTATTGAAGCACCTGTTCCAGCTCCATTTGGACTTCAAGAGATCTTTACCAATGCAGTGACTTTTCTTGAATTCTATACCCGAATCTTTGAATTTTCACACTTTGAGGTTCTAGCAGTGATTTTATGTCCTGACCCTTTCCTGTGAAAGGGTCTACCTTTTCATCTTCACAGTTTTTCTGCTGTCATCATACAGTACTTCAGTTTCCTTAAGGAAGAAGTTTATAATTTGAAAGGCACTTACTGTTACTCATCTAATCAGCAGTCAGACTACTAAGGACATGCAGATAACATTATTCTTTCTGCTTGTTTTGCTGGATATGAAAGATCCTTTGGCACTTATTTTGAAGAACGTTCAAGGTATTCCTGGGGATTTGGTCAGTATTTACCCTCAATCAATATTGCAAATGCTGTGTGCATTTTGACTGCCAATTAACACTTCAACAATGTCTACACGTCAGAAAAAGTATTGTGTATATAGAGGGGTTTGATACTTCCAGTAGTGTGAAAAGTGCTATGTAAGTGCAAATTGTTTTCATGAAGTTTTTGGCTGAATATAAAGCCTTCAGTTTCTGGTATAGATTTCCATTCAGAAAAATGTGTGCTTCAAATCTGAAGGAAACAAAGTTTGATGCAAACCTTACTGTTATTCTAATTCTTTCTCTAAAATCGTGCCTCCAAAATCTACCTTTTAGCAAGTTTCTGACCTAATACCATTTATGTGGCTTGGTATCAGTTTTGTTCAATAATAAATGGAACTTGAAAGTTATGTTTAATGGCAGTGAAGGGGAAAAGCATAGATGCATTGGGTGAAATAGATAAGCGCACAAAGAAAGGAGGAATTAATTGAAATAGAGTGGGAGTTGCTGGCAGGTGTTATCCCGTTGATTATGCATTGTAAGAAATGAGCATTCAGCTATCATGGTAATAAAACATCATGTAATGAGCCTAAGTTAAATCTGTGGCAGAGGAAAAACTTGAAGGAACTACATGAAATTGCTGAACTACCCATCACTGTCACTGTTATGGCACAGTTGTTTACAGCCACAGACAATCTGACCCAGTTGTACATAGTGATGTAAGTTCTAAAATTTTTTGTACAAAATTAACACCTGCAATTCAATTTTACTTTTGTCTTTTGCAAAATGTTGCAGATTCTGATCACTCAATACCACTACTTGGAAAATTGTTTACCATTAGACTGCTCATTCCAGATTTGATTATTGAATTCACATTTCACTATCTGCCATGGTGGGATTTGAACCCAGGTCCCCGGATTAATGTCCAGCAATAATACCACTCGGCCATCGCGTAGTACAACTTGTGAAGAGAGAAACTGTGACCTTTGGAAAGGTTAAATGCTGTTGGCCATTTTTAAAACTGGTTTGGGAAGAGTTTCTTTCATTCAATGGATCACAGAAATTTGGAATTCTCTTCCCACAAACTGTTTTGAATGCTGAATCAATAAGCATATTCAAGTCCGAGATCCCTTAGGTTATTTTCTTGCTGAGGAGCTGAATATTTATTCCTGATCTAATTCTTTATAGCTTTCTACAGCTTTTGATTTTTCAAACTTGCCTTGCTGTAGTGAATACTTTCCACAATTCCTACATCAGTGGGACATGAGGCACCTCAGCTGCTCATGTAGGAGGAATCTTAGCTTTTTGTTTTTGCAGTCATTATATTGTGTAGCATTGTAGATGAACTGTTACCTGTGCTGGTTCTTTTGAAATGTCTTTATGTTAATGTTGGATATTTGTTTTACTGTTGTGCATTATAGAATATTGACACTTAGATTTTATCTACTGAGCAAAGTTTGAACAAGGAATCTAGCTTTGAATCACTGTACTCCATCTTTCAAGTCCATTGTAATGATGGGCACGAATAGAGTCATTACAGGGTTAGAGTAGACTTTTTAAACAAATTCCAGTTAAAATTTAGCACCTATGGACCTCTGTCTTTATCTAGCAGCCTGAGAATTGGTTTATGAAATACGTAAGTTTTTTTTAATATTAGCAATGTCTTAAATTTCAAAGCAGCGCTGTATGAAAGCACAGAAGTATAATTCCTATTTGCATCTAGTCTTATTTTGCAGTCATGTGTTCATTTTGCCTGAGGGAGTGCTTGCTGTGGTGTTTTTGCTCCTGTGGCAGTGATTTTCAAAATGTGGTTCATCTGTGCAGGCCCTCTTAATGATCAGTGGGTTGATCCAAAGTGCAAATCACTCAGTTCGCAATTTAATGGGAGAGGTTTGACTGAACTTGCTGATGGAATTGTAAAGTACCCATTGGTATTCCCAACAAAATATAACAACAGGATCAAATTTTCAATCCCACCTGTACTGAAAACATAGAGGAACTGGCCAAAAGTAGAAGTTGATAAAAGCCTGAAGCTCTCCAACTTGAAACAAGGAATTACCTCGTTAGTGTCTCATCAAAAGGAGCACATCTTTTCCATTAGTTTTGTTTTGTGTGAGATGGCAGGTGAAAATGGACAGAATAGTGGTGAGTGGTCTATGTGGTATTTTGCCTAGTCCAAATGATCCAAAGACACAAATGTTTAAGTATCACTACTTTATTGGATACCATGTAAAATGGGGGTGGGGGGGGTGACTTTGAAAACTGTCAAACTCAAAGCTGATGAAAACAAAGTAAAACAGTATTTTGCAGTGAATTTTCTCCGCACGTAGAACTCTTCAAAGAATCCACTTTGTGAAAATTTAACCCTGGATTTTACAAGATTTTCACTTTTTTTAAAAAAAAAATTTTGATCCAACTGGGATGGAGCACAATGTTCTGAAAAGGAGAATGGAGTTATGATCAACATTTGCTTGCAATCATGTCCATGCGTTCTGGTTGTCATGGGACAGGCATTCAAACCTCTTGAAAAGCTAAGTGACCATCTAAATATTTTTACATGGTGTCTCTCCAAGGACAGCAACCTTTTTGAGAAGCAGAGAGTCAACCAAAAAGGCTCCTGTGACGTTTGCCTTGTACGACGCTACAAGTTAATATCTGAACATCTTTTTTGAAGTATTATCCTACTTTTACTTTCCAATGTATGCTACTCTGTGGCCAAACTTGCAACTGTTGAACCCTGTCAGACACTAATTGAAAATGTAGATCTACGATTGATAGCTCTAATTCCAAACTCTTTCACATAGCCTAATTTATGCCCTATTTGTTCTTGGCATCTTGATATTAACTGCTTTCGGATGTACCGAACAAGAATAAAAAAAATTCCATAGTTAGATTAGTTTAGAAGTTGTCAGTTCCCTAAAGCCTTAAAGAATTGTACTTTGATCATGGGAATCTTGCAACAATTGTTACGAGCTTTAATCTTTTTATAGACCACAGCCACATCAATTAGAAAAAGTAGCGTGGAGAATGAGCTCATGAAATGTATTTGAGACATTCTTCTAGAATATTACTTCAAAAAATTTACCGAAAGAGCTAATTTGGGTCTAGTATTCTCTAATGAAACGGTTAACTTATTAACATAATTCACCCTTTTGAAGAGTGATTGCAACATAATAGAGTTTCAATTGAAGTTTGAAAGTGATTTTCTGAAGCTGGGATCCTGTTTGTCAATGAAGTCAGTTTGCAATGTGGAGAGAGTTGGCTGACATAAATTGAGAAATTAGCTAAAAGCTATGATTGATCAAACAATAACAAACTTCTAGAAAGCCAACCCTCCAGTCTCCTTATTGACCTCGAATAAAGAAGACCTGGGAAAAATGGTGCATCCCTGAATAATTGGGAAAAGTTAAGGATATTGCTGGATTAAGAGAGAAAGTTTGCAATGTCAGTGAATAAAGTAATATCTCTTGAGAATTGGGTACATTTTTAAAAAAAAATCAGAGGATGACCTAGAAATTTGTAAAGGAACAGAATATTGAATGCAAGAATGAAGTTTCAAGAAATAATAGCAGTCTAAAACTTTTTGTAGAATTTTTAACAAAGAATGCATGAGTGAAAGTTAGCATTGTATTTCTTGGCAGAAGCAGGAGAAATATATAAGAATACTGGTAGAGTAAGGGATGTGAGGGTACAGATTGTGGTGTGGTGCAGTGCAGTTCTGTTGCTTCTGCTGGTGGCCCGTTGCTTCTCATTGGATATCCAGACTTGAACTGCTGGATTCTAACTCCGTCCTGTTTAAAATGACGGTAATGCCATAAAACAGTGGAAGATATCCACTGAGGGAATTTCATCTCCATTGGGACTGCAGTCACTCCTAACAATACTTGCATTTATTGATCAGCGCACTGAGTATGGGAGTTAGGATGTCATGTTGCGGCTGTGCAGGACATTGTTCAGGCCACTTTTTGAATACTGCATTCAACTGCGGTTTCCCTGTGACCGGAAAGGTGTTGTGAAACTTGAAAGGGCTCAGAAAAGATTTACAAGGATGTCACCAGAGTTGGCGAGTGAGTCTGAATAGGCTGGGGCTGTTTTCCCTGGAGTGTCGGACGCTGAGGGATGACCTTAGAGGCTTATAAAACTTTGAAGGGAATGGATAAGATGAACAGCCTTGTTTTTTACCCCAGGATAGCAGAGTCCCTAACTAGATAGCATAGGTTTAAGGTGAATGGGGTAAGATTTAAAAGGGACCTGAGGGCAACTTCCTCATGTAGGCTAACCCAGGCTATTCGGGTGGGTTTAAACTAATTCAGCAGGGGGATGGGCACCAAAATTGTAGTTCGACTATAGAAAAGGTTGAGAGTAGGGTGGTTCGAAGTAAAGTTTCAGGGAAGCAAGATGGCACCGGCAAGCAAGAAGTTGGATTGACGTGTGTCTACTTCAATGCCAGGAGCGTCCGGAATAAGGTGGGTGAACTTGCAGCATGGGTTAGTACCTAGGACTTCGATGTTGTGGCCATTTCGGAGACATGGATAGAGCAGGGACAGGAATGGTTGTTGCAGGTTCCGGGATTTAGATGTTTCTGTAAGAACAGAGAAGATGGTAAAAGGGGCAGAGGTGTCGCATTGTTGGTCAAGGACAGTAGTACAGTTGCAGAAAGGATGTTGGGGGACTCGTCAACTGAGGTAGTATGGGCTGAGGTTAGAAACAGGAAAGGAGCGGTCACCCTGTTGGGAGTTTTCTGTAGGCCTCCAAATAGTTCCAGAGATGTAGAGGAAAGGATAGCAAAGATGATTCTCGATAGGAGTGAGAGAGACAGGGTAGTTGTCACGGGGGACTTCAACTTTCCAAATATTGACTGGGAACACTATAGTTCGAATACTATAGATGGGTCAGTTTTTGTACAGTGTGTGCCGGAGGGCTTCCTGACACAGTATGTAGATAGGCCAACAAGGGGCGAAGCCACATTAGATTTGGTACTGGGTAATGAGTCTGGCCAGGTGTTAGATTTGGAAGTAGGTGAGCACTTTGGTGATAGCGATCACAATTCTGTTCTGTTTAATTTAGTGATGGAAAGGGATAGGTGTATACCACTGGGGGAAACGCAATTATGATGAGATTAGGCAAGATTTAGGGAGCATAGAATGGGGAAGGAAACTGCAGGGGATGGGCACATTAGAAATGTGGAGCTTATTCAAGGAAAAGCTCCTGTGTGTCCTAGATATGTATGTACCTGTCAGACAGGGAGGAAGCTGTAGAGTGCGGGAGCCGTGGTTTACGAAGGAGGTGGAATTTCTGGTCAAGAGGAAGAAGGCGGCTTATGTTAGGATGAGATGTGAAGGCTCAGTTAGGGCGCTTGAGGGCTACGAGGTGGCCAGGAAAGACCTAAAGAGAGACCTCAGAAGAGCCAGGAGGAGACATGAAGTTGTTGGCGGATAGGATCAGGGTAAACCCTAAGGATTTCTATAGGTATTTAAGGAATAAAAGAATGACGAAAGTAAGATTAGGGCCAATCAAGGATTGTAGTGGTAAGTTGTGTGTGGAGTCAGATGAGATAGGGGAAGCGCTAAATGAATATTTTTCAACAGTATTCACTCTAGAAAATGACAGTGTTGTCGAGGAGAATACTGAGATACAGGCTACTGGACTAGGTGGGATTGAGGTTCATAAGGAAGAGGTATTAGAAATCCTTCAGAGGGTGAAGATAGATTAGTCTCCTGGGCCGGATGGGATTTATCCTCGGATCCTCTGGGAAGCCAGGGAAGAGATTGCCGAGCCTTTGGTATTGACCTTTAACTCGTCATTGTCTACAGGAATAGTGCCAGATGACTGGAGGATAGCAAATGTGGTTCCCCTGTTCAAGAAGGGGAGTAGAGACCACCCTGGTAATTATAGACCAGTGAGCCTTACCTCAGTTGTTGGTAAAGTGTTGGAAAAGGTTATAAGGGATAGGATTTATAATCATCTAGAAAAGAATAAATTGATTAGGGATAGTCAGCACGGTTTTGTGAAGGGAAGGTCGTGCCTCTCAAACCTTATTGAGTTCTTTGAGAAGGTGACCAAACAGGTAGATGAGAGTAAACCGGTTGATGTGGTGTATGTGGATTTCAGCAAGTCGTTCGATAAGGTTCCCCACAATAGGCTATTGTACAAAATCCAGAGGAATGGAATTGTGGGAGATATAGCAGTTTGGATCGGAAATTGGCTTGCTGAAAGAAGACAGAGGGTGGTAGTTGATGGGAAATATTTATCCTGGAGACCAGTTACTAGTGGTATACCGCAAAGGTCGGTGTTGGGTCCACTGCTGTTTGTCATTTTTATAAATGGCCTGGATGAGGGCGTAGAAGGATGGGTTAGTAAATTTGCAGATGACACTAAGGTCGGTGGAGTTGTGGATAGTGACGAAGGATGCTGTAGGTTGCAGAGAGACATAGATAAGCTGCAGAGCTGGGCTGAGAGGTGGCAAATGGAGTTTAATGCAGGCAAGTGTGAGGTGATGCACTTTGGTAGGAGTAACCAGAAGGCAAAGTACAGGGCTAATGGTAAGATTCTTAGTAGTGTAGATGACCAGAGAGATCTCGTTGTCCATGTACACAGATCCTTGAAAGTTGCCACCCAGGTTGACAGGGCTGTTAAGAAGGCATACAGTGTTTTAGCTTTTATTAATAGAAGGATCGAGTTCTGGAACCAAGAGGTTATGGTGAAGCTGTACAAAACTCTGTTGTGGCCGCACTTGGAGTATTGCGTACAGTTCTGGTCACCGCATTATAAGAAGGATGTGGAAGCTTTGGAAAGGGTGCAGAGGAGATTTACTAGGATGTTGCCTGGTATGGAGGGAAGGTCTTACGAGGAAAGGCTGAGGGGCTTGAGGCTGTTTTCATTAGGGAGAAGAAGGTTGAGAGGTGACTTAATAGAAACATATAAAATAATCAGAGGGTTGGATAGGGTGTATAGGGAGAGCCTTTTTCCTAGGATGGTGACGGCAAGCATGAGGGGGCATAGCTTTAAATTGAGGGGTGAAAGATATAAGACAGAAGTCCGAGGGTAGTTTCTTTCCTCGGAGTAGTAAGGGAATGGAACGCTTTGCCTGCAACGGTCGTAGATTTGCCAACTTTAGGTACATTTAAGTCGTCATTGGATAAGCATATGGACGTACATGGAATAGCGTAGGTTAGATGGGCTTGTGATCGGTATGACAGGTCGGCACAACATCGAGGGCCGAAGGGCCTGTACTGTGCTGTTATGTTCTAAGCAGAGGCTGGTGCATGCATGGAATGAGCTGCAGAGGAAGTGATGGAGGCTGGTACAATTACAACATTTATAAGGCATTTGGATGGGTATACACAAATAGGAAGGGTTTAGAGGGGTATGGGTCAAATGCTGGCAAATGAGATTAGATTAATTTAGGATATTTTAAGGCATGGACGATTTGGACCAAACAGTCTGTTTCCATGCTGTATAACTCAGTAACTCTAAATGTGGTGGGAAGTTATACACAAGGTTGTGAGTAATGTAGTAGAATGGATGGAGAATTGAATTTGCAGAAGGCAGTGGGGATCTGTGTGGATGCACCTTTGGTAAATTCAAGACTCTGGTTTGGTACTAAGGAATCTGAGGATTGATGAGCTAACAGAAAAGTGGATTTTCTGTACAAGTTCAGGCATGACTTTGTTGAATGGTGAAATGCACCTGATAGTCTTGCTCCTTTTTGTTTTTCAATTTATATTAGTAACTGGGGCTACTGATGTAGCTGCAAAAATATTCATTCTTCCCTGTAGATGTAATAAATACAGTATACATACATGCTGAAAACCATCTTTCAAAGTGTCCTTAATGTAGGAATTGTTTCTTTAATTTGAAAGTATTACCATCTTTATTTAAAGAAAGGCGGGAAACCAAGAAACTGTAGACCTCAGTCTCACCTCCTTATGGGATACTTATTGGGATCTATAATTAAGAATGAGAGAAACTCGAGCGACTTAGAGATCACCAGTTTATAATGGGTTTGTAAAGGAAGTGTCATATCGAATGAAACTAATTTTTTCATGGTTGCAGAGGGGAACATGTTTATGATGTAATTTGTATTACTTTTTCAGAAGGAAGTTGAGCTTCCACACCAGACGTTTTTTTACTAAACGTGCATGAGATTGAAGGCAAAATATTAACCTGGCTAGGAGATGCTTTACATGTTGCAAAATAAGATACAGTGGTAACGGATGTGTACCTAAATTTGAAGAAGATGACCAGTGATGATTCCAGCGGTTCATTGTTTTCTTTATTGACTTGGATAGCCACAAAGGATGGACTCTGATGCAAATATGTTTGAGGACATCTGTTTTGGACCAAAAATAGGATAGAAAACGTCAGCAGGTTCGATAGCATCTGTGAAGGCCAGAACAGAGTTAATGTTTCGGGTATGGTGACCCTTCCTCACAACAGTTCTGTATGTCAGAACGGTGTTTCAGATCTGCTGTCAAGGATTTGTCATTACATCGCAAAGTTATTACAGGATTGTATTACGTTATTCACATAACCAAATGACTGGTGTACATTCCACAGAAGTTCTCGATTTACAGGGCTAGGTGATTTAGTAAGTTCGATTTTAAAGATAATGAAGAGTCCCTGATGTTCTCAGTACTTTTCATGGTCTTTCGTGAGAAAAATATAAGTCAGATGTTCCCGTGCAATGTCTAAGGCCACACTAGGAAGCCGCTGGGAAGATTTTGCCAGCCACAGGAAGTAAGACGTGATGAAGGGTATAAATCCAAAATGCCAACTTTCCTGTCTGAGCTGCTGTGTTTCCCCAGCTCCACGCTGTATTGACAGAAAATAAGTCGTTCAGGAGAATGGATAAAATGGAAATAACTCAACAGTTTCCACAGAATAATTGATGCCTCTTTTTGTTCATTAAAATTGTGACAGTCCCTATAACAAAGGGAGGTTGGGTAGTTAACACACACTCCAAATTTGGAGGAAGTTGCATCTTGTGAACACCTGCCAGTTTTAAGAACCTCAGCTGGAACACTATCAGGACCACAAGCTTTGTTTTTCATCTAGCTATGTTTTTAATCTGCTTCATTACTTGTTGCAGATCTCACATTTGATGGTGGTTCAACCATAGATACTTCTGTGAATCACCATCTTGACATGGTTGTGAGTTTTGACAGTTCTTCAAATTATGTGCAGAACCTCAACAGTTGTAATTTCTGATTACATTCAGCATTATGCACAAGTCAAGTCAGTTTGGAAATGAGATAATGCAGGCGAGTGCATGACTGAAAGATGGTGTGGTGGGGAGGGCTTTTAGGTACTTGGGACATTGGAATTGGATTGGGAGACTTGAAATTGGCCCACGCCACATGGATTGTACCTAATTAGAAGTCAGACTAATTCCCTTTACATTTTGCTTGTGTTACTGGAAGAGGTTCACACTTGGCAGAGGCATGGTACTAGGGTGCCTGCACGGAATACCAGGGAGGTATTGCTAGAATGGAGAACAGGAACGTAGGTGGGATCAGAAGAAGGGCAAAAATAATTGTGTAAATCAGGAATCAGAATTTACTGTGCATTTTTGTGAGCGTACAGCTTGTGGAAAAATAAGATTTTGAGCTTCAAGCACAGATTGCTATGTTGAAATATTGTATTGTTGAGATGGTGCATTACTCAACAAAGCCTGCAGATGATGTGATGATGAACTATTGGCCGTGCAATTGTGTTGTCATCAAATAAGTCACGAACTGCAGCTTCATAAGGCTGTGTTCATTTTGTTGAATTCTCACTTAAATATATCAAGTGGGCATCAGTTGCAAAATCCCGAAGTTGCGCCTAAACATGCGCATGGCCCGGATGTGTTTCAGAATTGGTGTGCCGTGTTTACGTTGCCTGTGTTTAAAATATTAGTGGATGCTTTAAAAGTGATGGGCTGATGCAGTGGTCAGGGTGAAGGGCCATCAAGTCTAGGGTACAATTGATGCAGCAGAGACAGATTCTGGACATGAATATTGAAAGTGTGGGGGACAGCAAGCAAATTAACCTTTGAAAGCCTTGGGATGTGGGTAAGGAGAGTGAAAAGCCAGGGCAGTATTGAAAAGTATCCTTTTAGGCAAAAACCTGAAAGATTTATTAGCTCTCTTTTATATACCTATTATGTTGTATTGGCTCAGTGAATTGACATCCCTTAAATTTTCAAAATAATTTTTAACCACTTGTTAGGTCAATACCAAACTTCATAATTCCTGAAGTATTTATGAATGTAACCTTTTTTTTGATAGCTTGAATTACATTGTATTTCCCTTGTTGGACATTTGGATCTTTATCAAGTCTGTTCTTCATATCTATTTTGGTATTTTAAGTAGAAATAATGAAGGTTATAAAAGCTTGAAAATCATTAATTAATCCTTATTGAAAACTAATTTCCCCCCCCACAACCTTTTTGCTATTACAAAATTTTTACTGAAACACATCTACAAATAACTAGGACTTCCTGTATTTAAAGTTTTCCATGTAGAATTGGAGTGTGGGTGATTATAATAAATTAACAAAAATTGCATTTATAAATGTTTGCTATTTGGTAACTTATCTGTCCTAATGTAGCTGTACAGGACATTGCTTAGGGCACTTACGGAATACTCTGTTCAATTCTGGTCTCCCAGCTATGTTAAAGATGTTGTGAAGCATGAAAGGGTTCAGAAAAGATGGACTAGGATGCTGCCAGGGTTTGGAGTGTTTGAGCTACAGGGAGGGCCTGAATACTTGCCCTGGACCATTTGGAGGTTGAGGGGTAACCGTCTAGAAGCGTACCAAATCGTGAGGGGCATGTATAGGGTGAATAGCCAAGGTCTTTACTCCAGGGTAGGAGAGTCCAAAACTAGAGGGCATAGGTTTAAGGTGGGAGGAGAAGGATTTCAAACGGACCTAAGAGGCAACGTTTTCACCCAAAGGGTGGTGCCTGTATGAAATGAACTGCCAGAAGTGATGGAGGCTGGTACAATTACATTGTTTAAAAGGCGTCAGGATGGCTATATGAATAGGAAGGCTATAGAGGGATGCAGGCCAAATGTTGACAAATGGGGCTAGATTAATTTAGATTATTTGTTTGCGTGGACGAATTGGACCTAAGGGCCTGTTTCTATGCTATACATCTCTGATTCTAAAGAAGCAAATTGCAAATACAGCAGGGATAACAAGGTGTAGAGCGGGATGAACACAGCAGGCCAAGCAGCATCATAGGAGTAGGAAAGCTGACGTTTCGGGCCTAGACCCTCCTTCAGAAATCTTCATTTATTTAAAAGAGGAAATGCTGGAAACCTCAGATGTGACAGCATCTGTGGAGAGAGAAACAGGTTCATGTTTCGAGTCCAACCACTCTTCTTTGAAATTTTTTTTAGTTTGGTCATTATTTGGGTCAGTTTTCTAAGCTTTTTACCTGTTCTTGGGCTCATCCAAAAAAGCTGCAATAACATTAAACTTGATAAACAGTTGCAAAGATTGAGATTTCTTTCATTGCTCCTGCTTGATCTCTCAACTTGCCTCAGTGACATGCACCTGCCTCTGACCGCTGACCAAATCTAAGAGAGTGACTCAGTCTTCTGAAATAAAAAGTGTCCAGGTAATTTTCTCCACTGACTGCATTAGTGTCTGGAACTTGAACTCCAGTTGATCATCTGAGCCAAAATTTCTTGAGCTGCAAGACATTGCTGTGCATGATATGCCGTCCACCAGTTCGAAAAAGCCATAGCTACAAAATGTGATCTGTCCTGTTACCTTTTTTAAGCAAATTAGGTTTCGAACTTTGAAAACTGATATTTCTTGGTTGTGTTATGGCGTTTATTTTGTTATGCCGTAGCTTTCATACTATTTGTCTGCCCAGTACCAGTTTTAAGCTACAGTCTGCAAATGCCCTTCTGGGACAACGTAGCAGCAAGGTTCAAAATGTTTAATTCACTTAGCTGAATGCAACAAGGTTTTTGTCGCCTCAAGCGTGTTCCACCAGTGAATTAAAACAGAGGTTCGTTAAATCTGTAAAAGAAATCTGTACCTAATCTTACAGACTGAAAAATAAATGCGTTGTGTCCATTGGGGGGCAGCATGGAGAAGCAACAGAAGAGCCTTTCAAGGAGGCTGCATGAAATGGGCATTTGACTGTTTTGTTTTATTTTAATAGATATATTTGAAAATGCCCTTGAATCTTTTGGGGCCCTTTTCCTAAAACTGTTTATTCCTGAATGCTGCCATCACAATGTTGCTGTTTTCTTAAAAAAAAATCTGGCTGACTCTTCAGCTGAGGAAAAAAACGAAGCTGAAATCTTTGATTCCACCCATTTTCCTGACCCCATAAAGACTCACCCTCTGAAAGCACAATATAACAAGTTGAATTTGGCATCTTATTTGCAGCCAGTCCACCAGGAAACCAAAGGTGGTGTTCACAGCTTGCAGGTCTGTGTGATGCAGATCTGAGGCCAAATGTAGCGTGCCTGAAGCTGACCTGTTCCATTGCAAAGATTGTTCTGTACACCCATTTCATGTAGCCTGTTGGTGCAGGTATATTTTTCAGACCGTTGTCTCCAATTTCAGGATCTAAACTGATTCAAAATTTTAACAGCAATTTAATTTGGGGTTTGCAAGGAAATGTAAACCTTATAGGGTGTTATTGAAGTTATTGTTTCCACATAATGAGCTACCTGCTGATTTTACGAGTGGCTTTTGGCCTCTTCGAAACACTACAATCAAAGCCTGCAAGGCAATGAGGTGAATTTGTCATTCAAGATTGATAACTTTTTATTTAGTAGGAATTTTCTGTTCCAGTCTTATTGCCACTAAGTTTACCATCCGAAGCTGCACGGATGGCATTCCTGTAAGGTTTTTCAAGTTGCTTTTTAAATAGCTCTATAAGCACTAACATCTTGCAGTGATGTCCTTCAGCTGCTGTATGTTACAGAATGCACTCAAAACTGTTGAGAAACCTGTCATGGAAAATGTTTTGCAGTCATTTTGACCGTGTCCCAAAAAAAGTCCTTAACCAACACAAAAGCATTGAACTTGCAAGCTAGTACACTTTTCCAGTGAAACTAGACTGACTGTCACATTTTGTTCTGTCTTCCAGTGAAACGTGATATTCAGCAAGATGACGAAGAAGCTGTCCGTGTTAAAGAGCAGAGTATTCTTGAGCTGGGAGGGCTCCTTGCCAAAACGGGGCAAGCAGCAGGTAAACTGTATAGCAGTTGGTTTTAGTTGCGATATATGCACTGTAACATCGAGTGCACCTGAGACTGAGCTGCGAAAACCTGTTTCTGTTTAAGGCATTCAGTTCCTTGCATGGTGAGGCAGTAGAAGAGTCATGAAATGGGTATTTAACCAATTTTAGACTTGCAAATGCTGTTGCACCTGTTTGGTGTCCTCTTCCCAAGATTGTTTATCTCTTAAAGCTGCCAACACAACATTGCTTTTTTTATATTTTAAAAAATAGTACTTGGCTGAATCTTCAGTTGAGAAGAAACAAAGTTGAAACCTGTTTGACTCCATTTTCCTAATCCAGCAAAGATCCACCCTCTGAAAGCACAGCATTACGTGCTGAATTCGAAGATTTACTTGCAGCCAGTCCATCAAAGGTGGTGTTCTGAGCTCACATTCAAAGGTATTCTGCTGGATTGTTGATTTTTGCATGGAGAAAAGGCAGATCCCCGGTGATTCTTTTCTGTTTTTTGTTTCTAATTTGGTCATCTGGTTAAAGTTTTGATGCCAATGTTTATCAAATATAACTGTCTTAGAGTCATAGAGTAATACAGCACAGAGACAGGCACTTCAGTTCACCGCTCCATGGCGAACATAATCCCAAACTAAACTGGTCCACATCCCTCCAAACTTTTCCTAATCATGTACTTACCAAAGTGTCTTCTAAATGTAGTAACTATGCCCACACCCACCACTTCCACAGGATGTTCATTCCACATAGAAACCAACCTCTTAAAAGTTAAAAATTGCCTCTCGTGCCTTTTTTTAAATCTCTCTCCTCTCACCTGAAAAATATACCCTTTAGCCTTGAAATCACATTTGTTGCCTGACCTGCTGAGTGCTCCTAGAACTTGTGTAGAAATATGGATGGCACATTGCTTAATAACTGTGGCATTGGATTGTGCGCATCCAAATGGAATAAACCCACTACAATCCAGCCTACAGTTACTTTGGAAAGTCCACACTGGGTTTCCAATACTTGCAAGTCACAATGCAGAATTGATCATAAGCAGGCATTGTTTGAAATTTCATTGATATAGATAAAGAATAACTGGTGAGTGAAACAGTAGATTTTTTGCTTGTGCATTATGGAGTATTCTTAACGTTAGGATGTTTGAGCTACTGATTGAACTTTATTCTGCACTAACCTGACCTACATCTGATTCGGGATTGCTAGATACAAAATTGGGAGTATGTTGCCATTTGTCAGCATCATTCACCTTTGGTACATAATTGATGTAAATTATTTCAGACGCCATTTATAGAATCTATTCACCAAAAATATTGTCAATCCCATCTCCCCTTCACCCAATTCAGACTTATTTCATGATTACTTTTAGAAACATTGCCTGTTTCTACCACCTGAATTGAGAAGTAGAGGTTCATTTTCTCCAGTTTCACCCAAGCTGACAGAGCCTTCTTCCTCTCTAGTTGACAGAAGTGCTAATACAACCAGTCGTCTTAGGCTGCATCCTGTTCTGAGTGCAAACTTGGATGATGTTTGGTAGCATTAGGAGCAGTAAGTCAGAATAGGAATTTGCTTCAAAAAGGAAAACAGCTATCTAGTTTCTGGACAGAGTAATTTTCACAGCAGGTGGCCATTTGGCCTGCTGTGCTGCGTAGTCTTTGAAAGAACTAACCAATTAGTTCCACGCCTGCTCTTTCCTGACAATACTGTATTTTTTTTTCCCCATTCAAGTATTTGTCGTTAAATAGTTCCAATTGAATTTGCTTCTATTGCACTTACAGTCCATTACAAAGCACCAGATCTCGCTATTTTAATTATTAAAAATTCATTCATAGGACGGATGTTGCTAAATCAGTCAATATTTGTTGCCATCCCTAATTACTTAGTGCTGATGAGGTGAAACCTTGAATTGTTGCTGTCTGTATGGCATAGTTACTGTTGGGAAGGGATGATTTTTGCCCTGTTCACACTGAAGGAATGGTAATCTAGACTCGTACAAATTCATACAGCACTGAAGAGCCCCTTTGGCCCATTGAGTCCATACTGCCAAGCTGCACTAATCTCTTTCAGCAGTGGACCTATAGCCTTGAATGTTATGACATTTCAAGTGCTCATCCCAATACTTTTTTTAGAAGGTTGAAGTTACCCACCTCAACTATCCAGTCAGCCAATGCATTCCAGACACCCTCTTCCAGCTTTTAGGTGAAAAAGATTTTCCTGAAATCCCCTCTAAATCTCATGCTTTTCACTGTAAAATTGTCTCCTTTGTTATTGACCTTTCAATTAAGGGAACCCGTTGCTTTCTGTCCACCCAATGCGCACACTTCTTTCGGTTCCTCCCTCAACTTTCTCTGCACCAAAACAAATGAGTTTGTCAGTCTCTCTTTATGGCTAGAGTGCTCCATCCTAGGCAACCTCTTGCTAAATTTGCTGTGCGCACTGCAGTGCAATCACCTCCTTTCTAGAGTGCAGAAACCAGAACTGCGCATAATATTTCAACTGTGGCTTAAAGTCCTGTACTGCTCCAACATAACCTCCCTGCTGTTATAATCTATGTGGTGACTGGTAAAGACATGCTGCCTTAACTACCCTATCAAACTTCTCTTCCATCTTCAGGAACTTATGGACAAGCAAATTCTAAGTTGTGATAGTTCATGACTTAGACAATAGGTGCAGGAGTAGACCATTCGGCCCTTCGAGCCAGCAACACCATTCGTTATGATCATGGCTGATCATCCACAATCAGTATCCTGTTCCTGCCTTATCCCCATAGCCCTTGCTTCCACTATCTTTAAGAGCTCTGTCTATCTCTTTCTTGAAAGCATCCAGAGAGTTGGCCTCCACTGCCTTCTGGGGCAGAGCATTCCATATATCCACCACTCTAGGTGAAGAAGTTTCTCCTCAACTCTGTTCTACATGGTCTACCTCTTATTTTTAAACTGTGTCCTCTGGTTCTGGACTCCCCCATCGACAGAAACATACTTCCTGCTTCCAGATTGTCCAATCCCTTAACAATCTTGCATGTCTCAATCAGATCCCCTCTCATCCTCCTAAACTCGAGCGTATACAAGCCCAGTCCAGGAATTGTCCTCGTGAACCTACGCTGCATTCCCTCAATAGCCAGAATGTCCTTCCTCAAATTTGGTCACACTAGTCCAGGTGCAGTCTCACCAGGGCCCTGTACAACTGCAGAAGGACCTCTTTGCTCCTATACTCAATTCCTCTAGTTATGAAGGCCAGCATGCCATTAGCTTTCTTCACTGCCTGCTGTACCTGCATGCTTGCTTTCATTGACTGATGTACAAGAACACCCAGATCTCATTGTACTTCCCCTTTACCTAACTTGACTCCATTCAGATAGTAATCTGTCTTCCTGTTCTTGCCGGCAAAGTGGATAACCACACGTTTATCCACATTAAACTGCATCTGCCATGCATCTGTCCACTCATCTAGCCTGCCCAAGTCACCCTGTATTCTCATAACATCTTCCTCACGTTTCACCCTGCCACCCAGCTTTGTGTCATCAGCAAATTTGCTAATATTACTTTTAATGCCTTCATCTATATCATTAATGTATATTGTAAATAGCTGCGGTCCCAGCACCGAACCGTGTGGAACGCCACTGGTCACTGCCTGCCATTTCTGAAAAGGACCTGTTTATCACTACTCTTTGCTTCCTGTCAGCCAGCCAATTTTCAATCCCAGTCAGTATTTTGCCCCCAATACCATGTGCCCTAATTTTGCTCACTAATCTCCTATGTGGGACTTTATCAAAGGCTTGGAGGGGAGCTTGCAGTACCAGCATTCTCCCTACACCTGCTGCCTTCATCTTTCTAGATGGTAGAGGCCTCGGAGTTGTAATGTGATGTCAAAGGAGCATCAGTACATTGCTGTAATGTCATTTCCTTAAATCTGTGTTTCGGTTTTTTAAACCTTTCTGCCGCTGTAAACAATTTCTTGTAATGCATTCAAGTCTTTAAGATTTTGCATGTTTATGAAATCACCACTTGCTTTTCTGCTGTATGTTAACAGCACCAGCTTTTCTAGTCTGCAGATAATGAAGTACCATGATCTGACAATTCTAGTCACACTTTGCACCTGTTATAAAAGAATACCATATGCATTTAGATGCAGTACTCCAGCAGTAGCCTAACCTATCATTTTTTTTAAATGGTTTAATGTGACTTCCTTATTTTTAACTTTGTCAGATGATTAAGGCTATTAGAAATACAGTAACCCAACTAGGCAGAATGTCCCCACAAATTCCCACTCTCTGCCATACTCTCTCTCTCTCTCTCTCTCTCTCTCTCTCTCTCTCTCTCTCTCTCTCTCTCTCTCTCTCTCTCTCTGACCCTGTTTGCCATTCTTCCCTGATGATAGACAGAATACTTTACCTGTAACGTTGAGGTCTATCAGTTCTTCTGAAGAACTCTTTGACTGTGGTAACTGCTCTTTTCACAATAAATTTTCCCTTGCTGCATTTTTAAGATTGTCATTTTACTGCTTTCATCATGAAAAACGTCAACTTTTTTTTTGTTCCGTTCATAAAGTTTTAATTTGTTTAAAGAAACATTCTTCAGTTTCATCTAGGTCTTGCAGATTTGTATGCCTTCAGTTCCATTTAAAATTTTAATTTTTTTAAAAGATCTACATTTTTGTTTAGTACCACATTTATTTTACTAGCATTGTGCTTTGATCGGGGGCAGTGCTTGAGGTGGAAAAATGCCGCATAACTTTCACTTGAGTGAATGGTTTGCCTTTCAGATTTTTTTCAAATGTTTGTTTTTTATTGAAAAATCTACTCATTGTACTTCCCTGAAGTGGTGACCGAACTTGTAGAGGCCCTATTTACTACAGTTCTCAACACTGATGGTAAATCCACTATATCTCCACCGGATTGTGGTGATGAATGTCAAATTTTGTTTTATTGCACTGTGCCTCAGGTTAGACTCCTAGATATTTGAAGCACGGAAGAGGCTATTCAACCCATTGCATCTATGTCCATCACCAAAGATCTGTACAGACTAATTCTATGTATTTAAGAGGGATATGCGATCAAAAGTTATGAGGAGAAAGCAGGATTAGGCCACTGAGTTGGATAATTAGTCGTGGTAGTGAAGAATGGCGGAGCAGGTTCAAAGAGCCGAACGTCACCCTCCTGATCCTATCTTCTGTGTTTCTGCTTTTCTCCAGCTTTTGGCCCATAGATCTGGAGGCTGTAACAATGCAATGAATAGCTAAACAATCTAATTCAGTTTGTAACTTATCAATATTGTGGCAATTGTTTTTTTTGAGGATTTGTGTATTTTGTCAGCTTGTGACAAACAAAATGCCAGCTCCTAGAAATAATTTTCCTATTTCTTCTGAACAATTGCAATTAAGATAGGCGTTTTGTAATGTTAACTGGTGGTGTCTTTTTAGCTAGGCCAAAAGTTTGTACCTGCCCCGGAAATGAAGTAGTATGCCTGAATAGGTTGATTAAAAGTTTGTGTGTATGTGTATATATAAAATGAAAGGCTGTATCTGCTGACACCACGGAGCATGTGTGCTATTCCCCATAAATACAGAAGCAGCCATGAACAGAGAGAGGGTTGGGGAAAGTTCAGGCTGAATTGGAAGCACTAGGCCATAGAGGTTGAAGGACCTGCCCCACCTGGCCCCATCCACTCTGTTCTTTTTCACTTGTCTCCCCCCGCCCTCCTCCCAAAATGCTGTATCATGAATGAATTACTGTGCTGCTTAGTAGTCATTGCTACTGTTTCACAAAAACAGACCTTATTTACTTGTTGCATCCTTTTTCATATTACTTGGATGTGGTTTGTCTCACCTGATTGCTATTGCTCAAAACTAGATTGGATGGAGTATTTCCCAACATGTGGGCAGAAAGTGTGAAAGAGATCAAGTTCCAATTTAGTAAAAGTTGGAAAATGGCCCACATGCTTCTTGGTATTAACAGCTTAAAAACATCTTCAGTACAAAAACAAAGTGCTGAAATGATACCTGCTAAAATACTAAGTGGCTAACATCCATGGCCAAAGAAAATTCAGGATTTTGTTTTTCATTTTGTGTATAATGCAGCTCTGACATTTAAAATCCATTTTCCCTCTCCAAAGAACTGGGGGGACTGCTGAAGTACGTCAGACCGTTCCTGAATTCCATCAGTAAAGCCAAGGCTGCTCGATTGGTTCGGTCATTGCTCGACTTGTTTCTAGATATGGAAGCAGCAACTGGCCAAGAGGTAAGAGTTAATACTGCTCGATTATGTAGTTGCTTAAACTGACTTTTTGTTTAATCTGACAGAACAAGCAAAAGAATACTATTTAAATTGTTCAGGATTGACAGAAAATCTTAGATTTCATGATCTGACGGCTATAATTAATTCGGTGAATCAGTGTGCTTCTGGGATTTGCATTGATGTGGGTGAAGTTGAAAGCCCAGTGCATCTGTCCTTCCAGCTGGTGGTAATTGTAAGGTGTGAAGGAACTATCAAAGGGATAACGAGCTACCTGATGCAATTTACCGTAGGCCGGTGCTGATCCTACTTGGGGATTTTATGGTGTCATCCTTCAAATTAGCCTTTAGCAGAGGCCCATCTACCCTTGTGACTACAAAAGTCCTGTGGTGCTGTTTGAAGAGAAATAGAAATATTGGTCAATGTGTGTTCCTCAACTAACATCATTAAATCAGCTGATCTAATCCCATATGTTAGTGCTATTTGTGTGGCTAAAATGTGCAGAGTATTTGGACTATTCCCTATCATTTCACCGTGTTGTGAGACTGCGTAACGTCTGACAGGTTATGTTAAAATATCATTTAGATTCTTTCTCAGTCAACAAAGCTTATAAAAAACTGTGCCTGGCGTACCAGAAATTATCCTTGTAATTGCCTTCTACTTGACTATCAGAATTAACTGAGCTGTGACTTTTACAGGTTGAATTATGTTTAGAATGCATCGAGTGGGCAAAATCTGAGAAAAGGACGTTTTTACGCCAGGCTTTGGAGGTATGTTTTTGGTTTTTGATTTATGATTTTGGCCTTAACAGGAAATATCAAATAATATCCAATTCAAGTTTGCAATTCACTTGAGTTTAGAGAATGTTTTTAAATTTAAGTGCAGTAATTTCTGCATTATCCAGTACCAGAGCATCCGGAAATCTGATGCAAATGGCAAAAATCTCAAAGAAAATTTGTAATTTTTATAAAGGTCTTCAAATGTGTAAATTTGAACTTATACGCATGAAAACTTTATGCACTAAGTTTGTGCCATTCTGTAGTTGTTCTTCCAGTTGCTACTACTGTTCCTGATTTTCATCCTCCCTCAAGTAGGTGCCTACAGCAGCTGCTAACTGAATTTTGTTGTATCTGAAATCAACCCCCCTCCCCAGCCAACAATCAGCTGTGTCACAGAATGTGACTCCCAAGCATAGACTAAAGCGTGTTGTTTTGACTTCAAAACAAATAGGAATAAAAGACTAGAAAAGGATGCGTGTCCTTATGCAGAAGGTGTCTTGGTTGTCAATGATTTATAACATTAAAATATCAAGTGAAAAGCTTGCAATTCTTTGTGAAAGCAGGAAGATATTTTTAAAAAAAAGGAGATCCTAGGTCTAAATCCTTAACATCAAGGTGCAAGTGCTAGTTCTGTTCATGACCCTGATGAAACAATTTCCAGATTTCAGTGAGGAAATTGTACTGTCTTTTTTACTTCTTATTCTTTGAAAATCTTAAAATCTACTGAAGTGTACTGTATTGGACTTCTGTAAGAATATTTCTCATGCAGCCAGCAGATTTGTGTAATTGGCATACCTACCAGATACTGGGAGTCTCCACATAATGAACAGATCACATTCTTGAGTGTATTTCTAAGTCAATTCGTATGCTAGTTGGAACAGTTTTAAAATATCTGTTCATAAGTACGAACAAGTGTTCACATGTTGGATCCTTTAAAATTTAATAGGGATCCTATTTCTAACTGAGCATTCATAAGCCAGATGCTAGTAAATTGGGGAATGTCTGTGCTATATTCATATTTTCTTTATGTAAGGCCAGTTACCAAAAGTAGTGTTTTTGGAACAGCAAGCAATTTTTAAATTTTGACTTATTTTCCATATTTTGCACTTGAAAAATAGCCTTTTAAAAATTGCAGTTCATAAAATCTGCTGTTTCCTTGTGTCTTTTTGGAGGAATCGCCTCCAGTATTTATTTTTGACAAGCAACATAGTAGACTATTAGGTCTATGCCTTTTGTTTGATATTTGCAACCTTTCTAGGTTCGACATGGCTTTCACATTGTAGTGAAGCAGATTCAGTGTTGGTCCAGTGCTTATCTACTTTGCAGTTAAGTTTGTTTCATCACTGCATAAGCAGAATCTTTGAGCAGATACTAGTCCGTTGTCCTAGTTGGGGGGAGTTTGTTTTTTGACCACGAATATTTTTGTGTGACATAGAGGGACTTATTTTAGACATGTGCGCAGGTAGCCTGTGATGTGACTTTTTGTTAAAATGAGGCTTCGAGATTTTGAAATTACTTTCTTTTGAACTGAATACCTACAATTTATAAAATAAAGTTAGCTTGCTCTAAATATTGCAGCTTAGATTGAAAACAAAAGATTTGCACAGTATTTGTATTTTTAATCCATAACCACTTGTGTATCAAGTGAAATCTATTTCAAAATAAACTAAATCACCTCAGGATTTTGTGTGGTGCAACTATATAGATTTTTGTACAAAGTTGTTTGGTTTATTGCAAAATTGAGGCTGCAGACATCTCAGGAGAACTTGTTTAAACTTGCTCTGATTTGTTGGTGTAGAATAACAGATGTTTGCAAGCAGGTATTATCCAGAGAATTTGTACGGTAGACAGATTTTAAAGAAAAAGCAAGTGACAAATTTTCAAGAAGTTTGTGTTGTGTTTACAGTTCAATTTCCTGAATCTTAATGCAGGTTAAAGTTTATCTTAAAAATCAGAAGATACTTCAGGTATGGTACTGGGAGCTTGCTGTTTGATAAGTAGTAAATAAGACTTTCATACTTAAAATGCTATTATTTTAATAGTAAGCTCCTTTACAACTAGATTGTGAAGAGAATCCTCCTTGGCTGCGCCCACTGTTGTTCTTGTATCAAGTCTACGGCCATGTCTTAACTGCATTGTGATTGTTGTAGTATTCCTACATTTAGCATAAGTTTGAAGCAATGCTAGAGCAGTGAGATTACACTTAATTGAACAAATTAAAATTGTGATGAGGAAACTTGGTTCTCGCCTCTGTGACTGCTGCCTGATTTTGTTTCTTTAACCAACTGAAACTAGCACTTTCTAAGATCACGTCTGCTAAGTGCTTGTAATGTAACAATGAAGGAAAAATATCCAGTGGAGTGATAATATCAGACTGTTTAAAGCGCTCCTATAAATATGTAGAAGCCCTTGTATCTAGACAAAATTTTGATTTGTGTTTGACTTAGACCACTTTTTAAATTATTGACAAAGCTATGGGAATGTAATCAGCTATTTTTATCAAGATGGGGAGTGAGCTGCATGCTTATTAAAATGAAATTCAGGTTTGAATGATGTGCTATATGATTAGAAGCTACTCTAGGCTAGAAATCATGATCTTGACTATACGTATAAATACTAACAACTATTATCTCACCTTGAAATAACCTAGAGAGCTGGATTCATTTTGAGTATGTACTTCCCCTCTAATATTTCTGTTCCCATGAAGGGATATTTAAATTAAGATGCCTTACTGATTGCAGTATAAATATAGTAGCACTTTACTTTTCCTCCTTTTGTCCCTCCATCTCCAGGATACAAGCTAAATATATTAGGAAACTTGGGTGTACCAAAAAGGGAGCAAGATTTATGTGCCACGATTACTGTCTGAAGTAGCTTTTAGTGGGGTTTTAATGGGATTTAAATTTACATCTAGGGTGAACTTACTGCTTTCATATCATCCCAAGAATTTCAACACTGTATACTTGCCTTGTGCAAAAGTTGAGAACACGTTGACCTTGGATTTTATTCAGGATGTTCATTTAAGATTCAAGATCCCGCAGGCATATGGAGGGGTTACTGCATACCCTTGCAAGTCTACCTGTTGTTGCCATTCATTCAACATTTATTATTATATTGGTTACCTTCATAAACCGTTTGAAGCATATATTTCACTCAATGCCTGACCTTCACATATCAATTATTGAGTGAGCAATCATAAAAGAGTATTGATAAGCTAACATCCTGTCATGTTTTGCAGTCAAACTAATGTGCCAGACACTGGGAGATTGATCTTTCAGACAGGCTTGATGGCCTAATATTTGAACCACATTGACTGTTGCACTCCAATGCACTGTGGGTCAATCAGGAATCTTAACTCATTCATTAAATACTTACAGGAACAGACCAGTAATATGAGTAAGAAGCATTTGTCTTTCACTTTGTGTGAGGGAACAATGTAATGGTAAACATGTTGTGCAGAGGGGACTGGATTCCTACTAGAATTCTGTCCTGTCAGGCGAGATGGTTCAACTTGGGTGTTGTCCATGATTTGGTTGGTGAGCTTTGACTTGGCCTACTTAGAACATAGAACGTTACTAGTGTTACTTTTTTGGGGTTCCGGTAAATGAATTGAGTTCAGTAGGTCGATTTAGTGTACAATTCAAGTAGGTTACCTTCACCTACAAAAGTTTTGGCCATTTTTGTTACACATTTGCCAAAAACAATTATTTTCAGAAGTTACAGCTTAGTATGAAGCATAACTTGGAGATCTGAAGACCACTTCTGAATCCAACATGAATATAAATTTGTGAGCTTAATTTGATATTAATGACTTGTGATGTGTGAGCGCAGTTTTAAAATTTGCGGATAATACAAAACTTAAATCTTACTTGCCATGGAAGAGAAAAGGTATGGACTTCAAGAGGACATACATAATTGGGTAGTTAGTGGACACAACCCAGAAGAAATTTAGTTCTGAATAGAATGAAGTGATGCATTTTGTAGGATGAATGAGAAGGTGGTGCAGGCGCAGAGACTTGGAGGTAAATGTGCACAAATGTAACTGACATCAGTGGATGAAAATCAGTTCAAAGGTAAACATGCTTAATTTTATAAATACAAGGATGGAGTGCAAGAGCAACAATGTTTTGGTGAATCTTGAAAAACCCTGTTCAACATCAGACTATTATGTTCCATTCTGCACAAACTTGGAAAACTGATGGCCTTACAGAACTGCAAAGCAAGATGATGGTACTAATTCCACAAATGTGGAATTTCGTTTACCTAGATTGGAGGAATCTGGGATTGTTTTCAAAAGGTTGAAAGGGATCTGACTGATGTTCTCAGTGTCATGAATGGCCTGGACTGATTTCATAAAGTCTTCCCGTTGGGGGAAGACCCTAGACCCAGAGGACACTAGTTTAAGGTAATAAATAAAAAAATCAACCACAAAATGAAGAAGAATATTCTTGTGCCTCATGATTTGGATCAAGAACTAATTGCTGCAGTGTGCTGAAAGTTGAAAAAGGAAATTTGCTTTGAAGCTGAAGAGAGAATTTGTAGGGTTTAAAAAAGCTAGAGTGTGGGAAAGTGAAGTTATCTAAGTTGCGCTTAACGAGCCAGCTTGCCCACCAAGTGTGTTGTAACCATTGAGTATGATAGATGTTTTTGTTTTTGGATATATGTTAGTCTTGTCTTGCATTACAGGGAGACTCGATAAGCCGTATGAATATGTGTGGGGAACCAAATTAGTTTGGTATTGGTAGTGAGCAAAGTGTATTTCTTCTTGTCTCCAATGTGCAATTAATCTTCTGTAAGAGATTCTCTGAGCTATCATATCGCCTTTGATTAAAAGGACTGTTCAATTATTGTATTGAGTTGTACTTACATTACTATTCTTGGGCTTTTGGAAGGAAATCACAAGGATTCATGTTAAATTTGTAGACTAAATACATGATTTGAGATGTTCTGTTTGACCATTTTGAGAATCTGTGCAATGTCAAATATATATCTAAAGGCATATTTTCAGTCCGTAGCAAACAGTGTATGGTCCTTGACGTTGGACATGAGGGGAAGCATGAATGTATTTACGAAGATAACTGAAATTTGGCTTTGAGATCTGAGTGCTGTCTTCTGATTAGTTTGGTTAGCATATACAATTTCCAGCTTATCGTTAGGAATTGTATGCTACCTTTGAAAAATTTACCCATGACAATGTTAGTGAGCTTGAATAGTTTTTAATTGCATCACGGTGAGCATGATTTTACTGCCCTGCTTAGTGTGGTGTTGTTGTTAATCCTGACACTTAAATTCTTAATGCAAGATAAGTCAAAATTAGACTTTCTTTTTGAGGGCAACTTTAACTGGAATGTTGTCTGCAGATGCACTAATGTTTGTTACAGCTAATAACTAGTGCACTGCAGCTAACCTTTTTTTGTTGGTCCTCGTGCTGAGGTTCTTCTAAGTGCTTTACAGGCACGATTTAATGAGTGGCACTTTTAGATTTTCCATTTGTCGTCATACTTGCTCGACCAACGTGAAATTTGCATAGTAATCAGTTAAATTTATTTTCACAATTTTATTTAAACTTTATCTACAGTAGTTCCTTGAAGTTTGAGTACATTTGCTATCAGAATTATTCATAGCTTTTGGCTGATCCCTCAATGCCACCATCAGAAGGGTAGTGAGCTGCAGTCCATGTGCTATAGGTAGACTCTCAATCCCGTTTAGAGGAGATTCCAGATATTTGACCCAATGATGCTGAAGGAATGGTGATTCATCGCCAAGTCAGGATGGCGAGTGCCTTGGAGGAGAACTTGCAGGTAGTGGTGCTCCTGCAAGATTTGAAGAAATAATTTGTTCTCCTTGCTGCAGCTAAACTTTTTTCGGACTATTTTTAATCACGCATCTGATAATATTCTGTTACTTTGGCAAGTCTTTGGGATGGCTGTCAGATAGATATAGTCAGACCCGCATCTTAGATTTTAAGTTACAAAAGTTTGGCAATAGATAAAGGTTTTTCACATTTTAACTGTACTTCCAAAGTATTGCACTTTAATAACTTGAGTTCAAACTTCAGTTGAAACATGCACATTTTAACTATTTTAATATTTCCTATACAGGCTCGCTTGGTTTCTCTGTACTTTGACACTAAGAGGTACCAGGAGGCATTGCAATTAGGTAACTATTGATACTGCTTTCATCTATTGGGTAGATAGCCTGGGAACTGTGGCAGCAGTATGGTGGGTGTGGGTTGTGTTGTATTCCTCAATCAAAACTTGCAGGACAATTAGAATGCAAAATCTTCCTCCTTTGTTTCATTTGACTTTCTAATATCTAAAGTGTTGACAGCAATTGATCAGTGCACACATTAATTGTTGCTGGTTTAAGTCTGTTCCAAAATGTGGTGGACTTTGGTATTCGTTTGAAATCTTAGTGACTGCTTTAAGCTGTGTTTTAGTATGGGCAAATTTTATGGTTTTTTTTCAGCTGTTTTGGGATGGATCTTGTGGACTTGTACTTAAATCAGATAATACTTAACCTACCAACTAGATACTGTAGTAGTATAACTATAATGATCTAATGCTGCTGTCTGGGGAAATTGTAATAAAATTAGTTAACATGTGAAGCATTCATTCCTAAGTGCAGACACTTCAAATTGTATGATATGTGTATTTAAATCTATTTGTCTAGTATCAACATAGTGTTTAATATCATGAGACACATTTAACTGTTTAGGCAGATTTTTGGATAAGCCAGCTAATTTCCATATTTCTTTCTTTGAAAGTTTGAAAAGAAAGCACTAAGTTACAACTCCAGTTTGTATCTCAAAGACTTTCATAGTAAGGATGAAGTATTGTCACCATGCTTAACACAGAAGTAACTATTTCTGACTGCTGTTTTAAAATGAGACCAATGTGTGTGTTGCAAAACATTTTTTCTTTCATTTGTGTAATATTCAATCTGTTCTGATATCCTTGACAAAATTTAAGTCGATCCTTCACAATTTTAGTTCTTATGATCTGTCGCTGTTTTGAGTTAGCAGATCTTTTTAGTATATGTAATTCCACTAGAGGGCAGGGCTCTTTAATTTTCATCATTTACTGTCATTTCAGATCATAGTTGAAGCATTTCTCACTGCCCAGTAGAGGCCACTACACTCTTCGAATGTAATTAGATTTTAATTTCAAGATTTGTAATGGTGCAGAATTGGTGGTTCTTCACAAATCACTTTTTTTTAATTTCAGTGTGGTTTGTTTTATATAGATTGGAAACATTCAGTAAAAAATGATGGGCACTTACTGGATCACCGGAGGAAAGCATTTCAAACTCTTCTGACTTATTATTTAATGTGCTGCAAAAATTGAGTATTTGGCAGAATTGATATTAAATTGCTTTGAGAAAATGAGAAAGATGAGAAATTATTTTTTAATCATATTCAACTCTGCCCATTGTATTTAAAGGTTTTATATATGTTAGGCATTTTGCCCACATACTAAACCATGTTAGTCCAACAGTTCTTGATCGTGGATTTCCATTTTCTGCATCGAATTCACGCCATTCTTTTCAACCTTGCTCGCTCAGCAGCCAGTTATCATTGCTGAACATGGAAGAGTAATTTGATTTTCTGTCTTTGTTTTAGAAAAAAGGTAGTGACCTCCAACTGTTGAAAGATGCAGCACAATTTTCATATTGTGGTACATGATGATTCTTGCGTTCTCTTCTAGTATGGTTCTAATTTTTATTAGAAATTAAACATGGCTGAAGTTTTGATGTATCAAGAGCAAGTTAGTTGGATATTGATAGTGTGTCCCTCCACTTTCCTGTTGATACCAGTGCAGCCAGACTTGTGGCTGAAGAAGAGATTTGAAGGTCAGTGTTTCGACCAGAGAATGGTTTTTGGCCTGTATATTTTTGAAAGGATTCCTACAATGGCTGAGTGGGTTTGGTCATTGATCAGACAAGTATGTGTCCTAAAGAGTTTCTGGCTCCAAGTCTCATTTGTTGATTTATGTTACCTCACAGTTACAATTTCCTGAATGACCTTGTAATGGGAATACAAAAAAATCACCACAGCCCTAACTCTTCACTGCTTAATCTGGGGCTGTCGCTGGAAGTGTGCATGCGTAGACATCAGATGAGAATAATTCTGGTGGACCAAAAATCTCTTATCCTGTTAAACTTACTTACTTTTCTGAAAGAGGAAACATAATTAATATAGGAGACAGTTTTGTTATAGCAGGTTGGAATTTATCTTGTCAAGTATTCTTTGCTTCCCCTGGAGGTGATCTGTAGTGTAGCTAGAGAGGATGAGTATAAAGTCTGAGATTGGAGATTGGGCATTGACTGGTAGTGCAGTGATGCAATTTCTGAGTTAACAAGCAATTCATACTTTAAGACATTGTAACAGATTTAGCTCAGAAATTGAACTTCTCAGCAACATGGTTGACTGTGGATTTTGTGTTCATTCCAGTGGTGTTGTACTAGCAGCCATTTTGAAAATTTGTTTTAAATTTTGCAATACCTTGAAAGCTTTAAACAGAAATGCAAGATCCAAGCACCATCTCTACCCTGTTTAGCATTGTCTCCATCTCCTCACTATCTCTTCTGGCAATGTCCACGGGTGCTCTATTTAATTGATTAGTTACAGTGGATTAGGAAATCTGTATCATAAAAGAGCCATTAATGTTTGGTCAGCTGAGATTGTACATTGATCAAGAATATCAAGGGATGTGGAATGAAGTTCAGGTACAGATCATGTAACAGTGGGACAAGCAGTGTACTAGCAGCCAGATGGTTTTTTTTTTTGCTCCTGCTTTGCCATGTTTGTTTCGAACATTTTTTGATTATAGTTTAATCCATTAGAATAAATGGTTGTCGATATTTGTATCTGACATTAAGAATCTCGAAACACATGACACAATTATTTATTAATTTGATATTAGTTATGTAGTATGTTATCTTATTACAATATATTTTAATCCAGCGATTTCTCAAAAACGTTTGGGAGCATTTTCAGATGAAGATAGACCACGTAATTACAATCCAAAATATCCCTAGTTGCCTAACCTTATATTTCTAAAACTACCAATCTTGAAACTTGTAGTGATAGTTGTAAATTTAAAGTAGCAAATTTGAAAAATACTGTTGTACTTCCTGTACATGATTCTAATATTAAAATGAAGCAGTTTTGTTTTGTCATTGGTGTTTATTAAATGCACATTTTTGATTTTTTATTGAAAAGTTAATACGCAATTTGAATTTTCTTCTGGTTTTCTGATCTCATTTTATGATTTATTCTTGTGTAAATGCTCCTTTTAAAAGAATAATAATCCTGTCACTCCCAAAGGAGGTGTAAGTAGGAGAAACTGCTCCCTGTTCAATCACCTATCTCCATGCCACAGGTGTTGTTTGTCCACTGTTCCTCCTTGCTGTCTGCCTCCACTGCATTATTTTCTCCCCTGGTCCTTGTCCGTTTCTGTAAGTATTTCTTCTGTCACTGACCTTTTTGGTACCTGACAGACTAGAAAAGTCCATAAACCATTTTGGGAAAAGAGCTAATCCTTCATTGAACCTAAATTAGGGTGCAGCTTTTATTGGGTAACTGCCTTGAATCTGCCAGCCCATGTTTGAAACATGATACTTGTCAGAAATTGAACACTAGAAAAGAAACTAGGGACTTAATAGGAAGAGTGATTGTCCCCGTTTTGTAGTTTTCTGGCCAGAAATTCAACTTATTTTGTTTGTCATCTTTTGTTAACCTTCTCCCGCAGAGGCTCCATGTCTTCTCTTTCCACCTGTGAAGCACTGCTGACCTTTTCCTTTTCCGTCTCCAAACTAAGTAAATGCAAGTTGTTGATTACCCTGCTCTAATTAATCATAAACTGTGACAATTGGGCAGATGAGCAGGCAGTTGTTTAAAGCTAAAATATCTCTTCTGTTTTCAGGCCTAAAATAAAATTTCCCTTAATTCAACTTGTTCACCAGTAGGATCAATATCACTTCAAACCTGCATTAATTCATTTTCAGAAGTATTCTCAATAATACTGAAATAAAGAATAATGGTTCAGCCATGAGGATCGTCAGTCAAGTGCTGCCCTGTTACATTCTTAGAGTTTGTTTATCTAAATACAACTAGAGTAAATTTTCGAATGTCTTTCAGGATCACAATTGCTCCGTGAGCTGAAAAAGATGGATGATAAGGCACTGTTGGTGGAGGTTCAGCTGTTGGAGAGTAAAACATATCATGCCTTGAGTAACTTGCCAAAAGCACGAGCTGCCCTGACCTCGGCACGAACAACTGCAAATGCAATCTATTGCCCACCCAAACTACAGGCTGCCCTTGATATGCAGTCAGGTATGGAACAAAAAACTTGTTAAATTTTTAGCATTTTCCTTAAGCATTACAGTAGAAATTTTCCTTCTGTTTATCCCTCAGTCATGCCCCTGTTAAAGCTTTGTCAGTGTGATCATTCACAATAAATTAATCAATGGTCCAGGCTTTCTTGATGAGTGACTATATAGTCTGGCGTCAAGTGCAGAGAAAAGGCAATGACGGCTGAATTACAGCAGAATACAAACAGTAAGAACCTCCTAAGGGGGATTAGAAGGTGGTCAGAAATACTAGCCCCTCGAAAGCGCACAAAGCAGTGAAGTGTGTGTTATTAGGCAGGTGGGGTTGTTGCTGCTTTTTTAAAAAAAAAGCAAGTGCCTCAGTCAGACTGTTGGAGGATGGCAAGAGAGAAATAGAGAAAAGTTGCGGAATTATTTGAAGAAATAAGCCTATGTTGGACTAAGTCAGTGATGAAATACTGGGTTTTGTGAACGTAGGACACCTGAGGGAGAGATTTATTTTTTAATGAAAGAATGAGGGTCAGATGGATGGAGAAAAAAGGGCAGACTGAGTGATGGTGCAGGCAGATAGTTTTGGAAAGACAGATGATGTGGATACTCGTTAGATCAAGATTGTTTAGCTTTTAAGTTCACAGGTAAGTGGAAACAAAGTTTTTAAAAAATTGGATAAAGCTGATGTCAGTCTGATGGAATTGGAGACAGTGCTCAGCTTTGAGAATAATGAGTAAAATATGACCTTGGAACAGATTAAAATAGCGAGACATTTGTTTCCAATAATGTACACTTTTTTTTTCCTCATAGTGATTGTTTGATTTCACAAAAAGGTAAAACAGCTATTGGTGCTGGAAATGGATCTCTGACTATCAATAATGATAAATATAAAAGTCACAATAAGAAAGTGCCAAATATCTGAGAATCAAGAAATATTGTAATGAAACAATTTGGTAGTTCTCTATTAAGCTTGAAGGTAATAAGTTATATGATGAAAAAAAAAATTCCCAACTGTTCCTGTTGGTAGATCAGAAACCAAGTTGAGAAGTCACCACACCAAGGTAAGACCCTTCAGTGGCAGCTGAGATTTAAGTGAGGCAGCCTGAGACTGTGGGACATGTCAGCATCAGCCACTCCACACCAATAGTGGCAGCAGGTTGAAAGTAACTTGGCCCTGTGAGTTATATCAATATTATTAACGTCATTTGTTTATTTTTCCAATTACTATGCTACTTAAAATAGATGTGATTTAATTAACTGCATTTCATCCATTTGACTGTGCACTTGTTATTCAACACCATTTCTATCAGAGAGCCAGCTCGCCTACTGCTGTGAGATTTTCAAACCTGAGATACAGCCATAGGAGCTGTAAAACCTGGGAATCCTACGTACAGACAGTTGATATTGCTGCCACATTTGTATGCTATTAAAGGGATGAATTTCAGTGATTACAAGGCTGTTTTGGATGAAATTGAGTTAATGTACTTTTATAGGCTATGATTGAAAATGAAATTAAAATGTAATGCCACATATTGCAACATATAATGATCCTGGTGATTAGAAAAGTTTTATTTTAGTAATTTATTAATGACCTTTTTGTTAAGAGATAACAAGTATATCATTTTGCATTGGCACAGTTGTTCACTCTTCTAAAGTCAGAAGTTCATTGGTTCATCTCTTGCTGAGATTTGATCACATAATCTATGTTGACACTTTAGTGCGGTATTAAGGAGTTGATGCTGGGTTTGAGGAGCTGTTTTTCTGATAAGTTGGAAAACCAAGATGTTACTTAGCTTTTCTCCTTTTTTCATTCATGGGATGTGGGCATCGCTGGCTAGATCAGTATTTATTGCCCATTCCTAATTGCCCAGAGGTCAGTAAAGAGTCAACCACATTGTGTGTCTGGTGTCACACATAGGACATACCAGGTAAGGATGGCAGTTTCCTTCCCTAAAGGACATTAGTGAACCAGATGGGTTTTTCCTGACCATCTACAATGGGTTCATGGTTTATCATCACTCTTAATTCCAGTTTTTTTTGTATTGAGTTCAAATTCCACCATCTGCAGGGTCCCCAGACTATTAACTGGGTCTCCGGGTTAGCAGTCCGGTGATGATGCCCTTAAGCCATCACCTCCCCATAGCTTCATAATTAGGGTATAAATAACATTTTTTTTTGTTTTTTTTTCTTTAAAAAAAACACTTTTTTTTTCTAAAGAATAAAAGGCTGAGGAATTATTTTTCAGAAATTCTTCTAGTAAATATGCATCCTCGATCCAAGATCACCAAAACCTGGCCATCATTACTTTGCTATTTGTGGGAGTTCCTATGCTGAAGTAGAATATATTTTGGCGCAGCTGGGCATCATGAAGGTGTCTTAAAAAAGCAACTCTATCCTGTTCAAGCTTTTATTTCAGCATTAAGATCATCACTTGTATGCCATACTTTTTTTTTGTATAAGGCAGTTTGGCTTGGAAATTCTGTTTTGCAGAAAGTCTTACGGTCATTGTCATACAGCATAAAAACAGCCCCTTTTGACCAGCTTGTCCATGACGACCATGTTTCCAAACTAAACTAGTCCTACCTGCCTATATTTGGCCCACATCCCTTCAACCTTTCTCTATGCATGTACTTATCCAAATGTATTTTAAATGTGGTAACTGTAGCTGCATCTAAAACTTACTTGGGCAGTTCATTCCAAACGCAAACAACTCTATATAAAAGAAAAATTGCTCCTCATGTCTTTTTTTAAAACTGTCTCCTCTCACCTTTTTAAAAATGCCTCCTAGCTTTGAACTCCCCACCCTCATGAAAATACCCTTATCTATGCCCCTTATGATTCTGGATGTGAGATTGCTCGCTGAGCTGGAAGGTTCGTTTTCAGATGTTTCGTCACCATTCTAGGTAACATCATCAGTGAGCCTCCGAAGCAGCGCTGGTGTTATGTCCCGCTTTCTATTTCTGGTTAGGTTTCCTTGGGTTGGTGATGTCATTTCCTGTGTTGGTGATGTCATTTCCTGTTCTTTTTCTCAGGGGATGGTAGATTGATTTGGAGCCAAAGAACAGGAAATGACATCACCAACCCAAGGAAACCTAACCTGATAAATAGAAAGCAGGACATAACACCAGCGCTTCGTCAGAGGCTCACTGATGATGTTACCTAGAATGGTGACGAAACGTCTGAAAACGAACCTTCCAGCTCAGCGAGCAATCTCACATCCAGAACCTCAACCTGAGCTACAAATCTTCTCAAAACTCGCTAGCCCCTTTATGATTTTATAAACCTCCGTACGGTCAGTTCTTAACCTCCTGTGCTCTGGTTTTAAGCCTCAACCTGTTTTTTTATAACTCAAACCCTCTCTTCCCAGCATCATCTTGGTAAATCTGAGCCCTGTCTAATTTAGTAATATCTTTCCTATAGCAGGGTGAGCAGAACTGCTCACAGTAGTCCAGAAAATGCCTCACCAATGATCTGTACATCCTCAATATGAATCCTGTACTATACCACTTCCCTTTTTAAAGAGATGGTTTGCTTGCCCAGCCTTTTGCCATGAGCATAATACCCTTTTCTTCACTTCTGTTGGAAAGGTTGACTTTTCACTTGAACACCATTCTATAAAAGGGCAAGATTCTTTTATGGTACTGCACCTAATTAGTTAACGTTCATGTGAGTCTCAATCAACTACTCTGTCGTTTACACTTCCAGCAGGAGTCATTGAATCGTGACCAAATGCACGAACACCAGCTAGCTTTTCCTCATAAATTTGGGAAAATATATGGTCAGTGGCATGATCTATCAGCCTGCTTTCTGAAATCTGGATGTTAGTACAATTTTGAGATCAAACCTTAAAACTCTGGTGGTCTAAATGGCCCACTTGTTCTTTGACCTCATCAGTTGACTCATTAAGTAATAAAAGAATCTAGTTTTTTGAAGCAGTCTTGTTCTGTTAAATTATTTTAACCATGTAACTGTCCAAATGGAGTTGCCTGTGCATATTCTTCTATTAGAGGTATATAATGAGGATGTAGTTCAAACATGGTCACAAATTAGAATTGCATTAATCTGAGATTTTTGTTTCTAGGTATTATCCATGCTGCTGAAGAGAAGGACTGGAAGACTGCTTACTCCTATTTTTATGAGGCATTTGAAGGATATGATTCTATTGATAGCCCCAAAGCTATCACAGCATTGAAATATATGCTGCTGTGCAAAATTATGTTAAATACGTAAGTTTGCAAGATTTTTATCAAAATTGCTGAATTGCAACATTCCCTTAGTTCATAAGTGAATCAACGGATGTGAAGCTAGTGCAAGAAGGTGGAGTTCAGGTAGATAACCAGCCATTTTCACAGCAACCATTGATACAGGCCTTTGCATTATATTTCATGTAGGGAAAGTATTGGGCATATTAAACTAAAACCTTGTGATATTAGGGCCTGGAGGTACAATAACTGATCTTGGAGGTAATACTGCTGCTGGTGGTGCAATTCACTTGATTCTAGTTTCTTGATGTTAGTGAAATTTTTAGTAACACATTCCCCTTTCTCTTTACTGTTATTATTGAAGATCAAGAAATATCATACTTGTAGTTTTGACAATGCTTGCGGAGCTAAGATTGCAGTAGCTTTAGCTTTATTGTGGATGTTTACCCTACCGTGAATGTCTCTTAAAGATACAATGCTCCGATTTGACAGAGTTGCCCCACTGCTGTTCTTTTGGAAAGGGCTGAGGCCATTAGAAATAATGAAGCTTGCTGTAAGACTGAACTTTAGAAAATTGTAATTGAAAAATGGCTCTTGTAGCCCTTTAGTGAATGTGTATTCTTTGTTTTTCCCCTCAGACCAGAGGATGTCCAGGCATTGGTGAGTGGGAAGCTAGCACTCCGATATGCTGGGCGACAGGTAAAGTACAAATTCAATGTTACTTAATTTTCAAAAAGGGTGGGGAAGGAAATGAGGAAAATGTATGGATTTTGTCTCTTATGCTCAGATTGTTTTAAGTAGTTCATTGTCTTTCTCCAGGAAAATTGACATAACTTCCTCTTTGTCTTTCATAATGAAGACTTGGAGAGCAATCTGTTCGTAGATGTCATTGCTTTTGTAAGCTTTTGTCAGTCATGCAGTCAGGCTCCAGAATTGACTCGATTTTGACTTTCTATACAAGTACAATAGTTGCTGATATTGGGGCCTGTCAGGAAATGATTCATTCAATAGACTAGTTTTAATGGGTAAACCAAGATTGTATTTGAAGAAAGCAAGTAGAGTTATCAAAAGGTATTTACTGAACATCCTTTTTTTGTTTGCAAACATGTTAACAACATTTGGAAAAACAGATGTGAAGAAAAGTATTTGGTACTGCTGAGATAACAAGGTGTAGAGCTGGATGAACACAGGCCAAACAGCATCAGAGGAGCAAGAAAGCTGACGTTTCGAGTCGAGACGCTTCTTCAGAAATAGGGGAGGGAAGGGGATTCTGAAATACATAGGGAGAGAGGGTGAGGTGGATAGAAGATGAATAGAGGAGAAGATAGGTGGAGAGGAGACAGATGGGTCAAAGAGGTGGGGTTGGAGCCAATGAAGGTGAATGTAGGTGGGGAGATAGGGAGGGGAATAGGAAGGTCCAGGGAGGACGGGCAGATCAAGGAGGCGGGATGAGGTTATTGAGTAGGAGATGAGGATAGAGCTTGAGGTGGGAGGAATGGGTAGGAAGGCGGGGATGAATTGGGCTGGTTTTAGGATGCGATCGGGGAGAGGAGATTTTGAAGCTTGTGAAGTCCACATTATTGGTACTACTTCCTTTCCAGTGCAGTATCTGAATCAGTTTCCTACCTTTCTGTCCACGCCTGGATCTCTGGTGTATTAGAGGTTGAGCACAATTTCACTTTTCCACCCACTTTTCCTGTCTCTTAAGGCTGTTCTTCAGTCTGGAAGATTTCTATATTTCATCCAAAAAGGCTTGACTTAGCAAATGTTCAACAGTTATGGACAAAAACTTAATGCTACCTGTGCATTTCTGACCAGACTCCAAAAGCCCAGGATTGTTGATTGCAGCAATTGTTATGCTAAGATGATTTGAGTCATCAGTAATTAAGGACCAAATTCACAACCTTTCTGGTCTATTTGCCATCATCCCACTACAATGCACTTACCCATTGCCCTATCAAGTGAGCATATCATTTCAGAAACAATGTTGTAACATAGAAAGATGGGCAGTGGAGAACCTGGGATTCAAGCCCTATGTTTGGTTGATAGACACGTTCTATAAGCACTTGTGTTTTTATATTTTGTATGTGTGTGGACCATGTTGAACTACGCAAATAATGTGGACCAAGAAGGCAAAGAGTGTGTTCATCAGCATAAAAGGCATCAAATTTAGTACTGTCAGTTAATGTAACTAAAAAACATGATAGGAAAACACAAAATAGCACTTGTGTAGAAGAGTGTTGGTTTTGAAATAGCAAGGAAAGTAAGTTATCAGCATGCTGTCTTTTCTTTGTCCTGAAGTAAACACTCAATTGAATTTTGTGTTATTATCCTTTGGGGAAAAAATCTAGAATGAAATGGTATGCAACTTTAAGACACAGATGGGTATGTCATAAAATAGTCTTCAATTTTTTTTAACCTCTGGTATTTTTAATTTGTGATTTGATAGACTATAACTAGAAATTTCATCTCCGCTAATGGGTATTTTTTTTTAATTTTAAGACTGATTCGCTAAAATGTGTGGCCAAAGCAAGTAAGAATCGATCACTGGCTGATTTCGAAAAGGTAAGTTGCCCAGAAAACAAATGAGAAACTTCACTGATACTTGATGGTATGCAGAGCCTGCAGTAGAGAGATGTTGTTTGTTAGGGGCTTTAAGTGCTAGTTAACATGAAAGAATTGATGTGCAATTTAAAAGCAATATTTATGTGGAGAACTTTTAAGTATATGTGGAGAAAATGGTTTCAAAGTGAAATTGAAACTTAGTGGCCTATGGGCCGCCTAGTGTAGAACATGTCTATGAAAAGATTTTAACTGGACAACAGTGTGTAAAATTATCCATACATGAAATGGGGAAATATTTTTCCTGATATATATCCTCTTCTTTGCACTTACAGGTGAGCTGCAAATGCATACAATATTTGATGCAGTTTTGGGGATGGGAGGATGTGAGTTGCTGCTGAGCATTCCACAAATGCAACAGCTTTTTTTTGAAAAGGGATTTATAGCTGAATGTGTACACCCCCAGTTGAAAATGGAGATCATGGCACATGGAAGTACATGAATCCTGCTTTGTAACATTGAATAAAAACATGATCAAAAATTAAAAATCTGGGTTCTAATTTTGAAAGTACTTGCTGGTTCTGTTATCACCATATGCTGAGCATAGATGGTGATAATAAGTTTTTGTAAACTTGGCACGCTGAACCAGATTTTGGTCCCCAAACTGTTGTTCAGCGGATGTTACCAAAAGTTATTCTGAATGGTATTTGACTGCACCCACCTGACTTGCAATTGTTATTAAAGGCTGTCTGACTTTAATATAGCTATATTGATTTTTTTTTTGTGTGTGTGGCAAGCTTGTTTGTTTTGACTAGAGAATAGAGTAAATGCTGTTTCACTGTTATCGCAGCTGTTCAATAGGTTTGAAGTATCTACTTGGGTGGTTAATTATTAATCTCCCACAGTGACTTGGTAGTTTAGTGGAATAAACATAATCGTTTTGATATCAAGTTCTAAATTCAGACAGTCTGGCTTATCACTCAGACTTTGATTTTCTGTTAGTTTAAGTAGCATCTTTCATGACCACAATGTCCCAAACCACTTCACAGCCAAAAAATGCTTTTGCAGTGTGGTCAATCATTTAATGTAGAAACACAGCAGCTAATTTGCAACCATCAGGTTCCCACAGACAGCAGTATGATGATCTGTGATATACATTGTGATAATTGATATTAAATATTATCTAGGGTACCCGAGAAGACATTCCTTTTCTTTGTCACTCTGCCACCATGAGTCTTTTGATCTACCAGAGAGCAAATGGTGCTTCAGTTTCTCATATCAAATGATAGTATCTCTGACAGTGCAGCATTCCTTCAATATTACACGGGGAGTTCAGGAAATACTTTTCACTGTCAAATAAAATTCTGCGGTTCTGATTCGCAGGCTTTAACAGATTTCCAAGCAGAGCTACGGGACGATCCGATTATCACCACACATTTGGCAAAGCTGTATGACAACTTATTGGAGCAGAATCTTATCAGAGTGATTGAACCTTTCTCCAGAGTTCAGGTAATTACAAGTATGTGATTGAAATAAATTTCCATAGTATTTGTATTCAATTGGTCTTGGATCCATCCTGAAATTAATTCTAACTCTATGGCCTTAAGACAAAAAGGTTTCATCAGTGTAACTTGCGTGGTCTGAAAGTTTAAAGTTTCCCCATGTTGTCACTTTGTTTGTTCAGTTAATGGGGCCTGTATTCTGGTTTGGACCCACAATATTTGTTGTGGAGTCATTTTGGGTCGGTATGTCTGGTCATGTGTATCAAATCAGGGCCATTTTGGATTGGCATCTACTATGTAAATTATCATCTTGCTGTTCCCACTCCAACTTGTGGTTTCTGCTGCTCCCAGACTTGCTGTCCTGTTCGATGACTCCGCCACCTACCTCTTCCCTAACCTGAACATAAAAGGAGGAGTCATGACCACTAGGAACCAGAGTTTACGCATGTAGTCAAGAGGCATGGCAGGGATATTAAATGAATACTTTGCGTTTGTCTTTACAAGGTAGAAGCTACCCAGGTCGTGATGACAGGAGAAAATCTTGAATTAAAATTGAGGAGAAATTGGATAAGTCATCAGTAATTAGAGTTAATAAACCAGGATTGGATGAGATGCATCCATGGGCATTGAATGAAGTGAATGTGGAAATTCCAGAGTCACTGACAAAAATCTTACAATTTTCCCCATATTAAGAGGTGATGCTGGAGATGGAAATGTGACCACCTTGTTCTGAACAGGTTGTAAAGGTTCGTCCAGCAATTTTGACCAATCAGTTTAACTTCAGTGATGGGGCAGTTTCAAGAAAATTCTGTTTGGAGTAACTCTAATTGTCACGTGGTAAAATGTAGATTGACTCAGGAGTCAACGCCTATTTAAGGGAAAATCACATCTGACTGACTTGCTGAAAGGTTTTGGAAGAGGTAAGAGGGGATTTTCAAGGCGAGGCTACTGGTATGGTGTGCATGGACTTCCAAAATACACTTGGTAGAATGCCGTAAAACATGCTTTTTTGAGGAAAGTGATTGATAGATTCAGGAATGAAAAGGGCACTATTAATGTGCATACAAAATTGGCTGAATTATAGGATATGATGTATTGATTAATGGGTATAATTGAGTTGGAGGGAGGTTTGTAGTGCAGCTCCCCAGGGACAATGTTGGGATCCTTGCTTTTCTTGGTTTTACATAAATGATATAAATCTTGATGTGTGGTGGGCCATTTCAGTTGCAGCCAACACACAACTTGGAGAGTTGTCCACCTGAGGAACACCATATAGATCTTCAAAAAACACATTGGATGGACTGGAGGCAGTTTGTCAGATGAAGCTCAATGCAGAGGAATGAGAGGTGATGCACTTTTTGCATGGAGAACTCTATAAAATAAAGGTTCTATTCTAAGGAGAGTGAAGGAACAGAGACTTTGGTGAATGTCATTAAAAGTAGAAGGACAGAGAAAACTGCTAACAAAGCACACAGTATTCTAAGCTTCATTGACAGAGCCATAGAATTCAAAGGCAGGGAGGCAATAATGACCTTGAATAAGACACTGGTTAGAACAGCTGAAGTTTTGTGTGTGGTTCTGAGCACCATACTGTGGAAAGGATGGGAATGCATTGGAGACTGTAGAAGCGTTTCCAGCGCTGAGACTGTTCAGTTATGAAGAGAGGTTGAAAATATTGAATTTGTTTTCCTTTTGAGGAGAAAAGATTTGATACGATTTCAATATCAAAAGGGTTCTGGTTAGAGTAGATGGGGAACAATAATTTCTGCTTGCAGAAGCTGGAGAGGCAGAGGGCACCTTTTTGAGTGATTTTATTTTTCAAAAATAGATGCAGTGAGATAAAGCATTTTCACACAGCAAATATATTGAACCTTCTCACATTGCACTTCCTAAGCAACCTAGATTTTGTGCTCAAATCTCAGATTGTGGCTGGCCCTCTTGTGTGTTTTTGTGCCTCAGGGCAACATAAAAGATTCTATAGGAGTCATATTTTGGTTATGCTTCTTCATTAACAGTTGTCTGGGAAATATATTGCAGGCAGGTTCAAATTGAGGCATTTAAGAAGGCATTGGATGATTATTTAAGTGGAAAATGTGCAGAATTATGGGGAAATGCAGGAATTTGGCAATAAGTTAAAATATTCTGGGCAAATGTTATAAGCTGAGAAGCCTACTCCTGCAACTTAATAATCTTTATGGTGAATCAGAGGTATGGCAGCAGGACCCTGGGTATGTGGCTGCAGTGAGCACATCAATTATAACAGTCTCAGCCCAGCATTTCAACATGGTTGAGATTCACTCTTGTTCACAGAGCTCCAGCTTCAGTGCCGTTAGTGTCAGTAAAAGAAGCTGCTCAGTCCAGATTAATCTATCGGAGTTGTTTGAACCCTGAAGCATTTCAAAATTGTGAACGTTAGAAGGCTGCATTATTGAAATTGAAATAGCGAAGACTCGGAACAGAACCCTTAGAGGGAATACAATATGAAGAAGTGTCATTTGGAAAGTTGAGGAAGTCGAGACTTTATAGTCATTTTGGGAGCACACTTTTAACAGAAATGGGGACACAGGAGTTGAGGGAGGGAGAAGTTGGGGATATGCATACTTTACAGTGTTGAGTTGTTTAGTACCATCTACAACTTCCTGAAAACTGAAAATCGGGTGGTCATATACAATCAGAACTGAATATCATCCAAGTTTGGTTGATGTATGGCATGAATGTGGCTGGACACCTGTGCGGCAAGCAATGCCCATTTCCAACAAAAGAATCTAATCTCCTCCCCTTGAAATTCAATGGCACTGCCATCACTGAATCTGCCAACATGTGACTGTTAACATTTGGCAGAGGTAGCATTGACCAGTAACTGACCTGGACTAGCCATATAAATATTGTGACGAAGACCAAATCAGAGACTGGGAATTCTGTGGCGTGTGACTTGCCTCCCTGATTTGCCAAAGACTGTCTACCACATACAGTCACAAATCAGGACAGTGACTGAATACTGTCCACTTTCCCAGCTGAGTACACGTCCAACAACACTCTGAACTCAACTGCGTTCAGGACAAAGCAGCTTGCTTGTTTGGTACCCATCCATCACAGGTAAACATCCACTAATTGCATTACCAACACACAGCACTAGCTGTATGTACTGCATACATGTTACAACGCAGCAACTTGCTAAGCCTTCTTTGACAGCACCTTCCAAACCCATGACTTCTACCATGGATGTTTTGAGGTTGACATCGCCTGCAAATTTCACTGCCTTGACTTGAAACTGTATCACCTTACGTTGTCAATAGGTCAACATCTATACTTCTTCCAAACAGCATTGTGGGTAAACCTAAACCTGTTTCACATGGACTGCAGTGGTGCAAGAAATGCTCATTGCCACCATCTTGAAGGCATCAAGGATGGATAACAAAGGTTGACCTTTCCAGAAGCTTAAAATTTTGTAAAAGAATTTAATTAAAATAGAGACATAGTTTTCACAGAACAGGAGGACAACTGTTTGGCCCATCAAGTCCATGATAGGTCTTAGTGCAGCAATCTGGTCAGTCCCATTTACATCACATCTATCCTTGTAACCCTGCAAATTTATTACCCTCTGATTTCTTTGAAAAGTTATTGGTAGTCTTGACTTCTACCACACTTAGAGCATTGGCCAAGTCACTGCCACTGCATAATGAATTTTTTTTTCCTGATGTTTCTGTTGTATTTGTTGCATAAAATCTTAAATCTGTGCCCAATTACTATTGGGTAAAAGGCAACTCCTCCCAAAAACCATTCTCTTATATTCTGGTGCATCTCTCCAAACTCCCCTCAATCCTCTTTACTTCAAGGAGAGTTAACGCAATTCTCAAGCATGACCTTGTTGCTAAAATCATTTAATTGGAAGAATCATTCTAGTAAAAATAGAATTAGGTTTATTGTCACACGTACTGACATGAGTACAGTGAAATGTTCACAAAGTCAACACTTGCAGTATCATCTTATCTAAAAAGGTACAAAATCTTAGCAATCAATTTAAAAAAACAAAGATATTAAAAGTTCAGCATTACAGCCCTTCAAGCAAACCACGCCTCACCTCCTATGCATGCTGGGATCTTGCCTCTGCGACCAGTCATGTCCCCACTGTGTACCTTTTCAAGGATCTTCATAGCCTTCCTAAAATATTATGACTGGATTGAAGTTTTTCATAGGGGCCAAGCCACAGCTTCATGAAGGATCAATATTACTTACTTTACCTTTGTGCCCAATACCTCTAACTATGCAGCTCTATGATTTTCTAACTAAATTAATCAAATTATTGCTATGTATGGTTCCAATCATTTTCAAACAGGCCATTGTTGTAGAATACAGACTGCATACTGGACACTTTTTGAACTGTTACTTTGTGTATTTTATGTTCATGTTTATAAGTATTTAGAGCAGTATTTTTGGCCAATTTTTTCGAACAAAAAAGATAACTTGTTTGGATGCTTTATCATGTTTTCATGCTTGCATGCCATTATGACACATGAACTGTAACTGTTCCTTTTTAATTGTTTTTTTTAAATGGTGACTTGGAGACTGAAAATAATGTCTTTTTCTTAATCTTACAGATAGAACACATAGCAAGTATTATAAAACTATCCAAGGTAAGTGGTCATCTATATTTAAGTAGAACATACAGAATTCTGAGTCTTGAAAATCACTTTGTCTCATGTGATAAAGTTCAACAGAAGAAGAAGATGTCAGTCCAAAATTTTAACATGTATTCTAGGCTGAAACTTCATTGAACTGTAAGGGAAATATTCACCCGAAATTTGCTGTTCGACTAATGTATTATTCAAACATTTGTCGCTTTGTTGCAAAATTCACCTTTCAACGAGCACACAAACAGGTTAACTGATCATTGTGTTTGAGGTCTTGGTGCAGGTAAAATGACTGCCATGTTTTTTTCTACATGTACCTTGTATCTCGTCAAAATAATTTAAGTTTATATATGCTTAAAAGAATTTTGATATGTAAAAATTGTTGGCAAAGTTGAGCAACAGCATTTTTTAAGTAACCTTTATTGAGCTGTCACTAAAACCATATGACTCCAAACTAAAGCATTCTTTTTGAGATCTGTCTAAATGTAGTAGATGAGTACTTTGAGCCTTTTCAGACCAAGAAGATCTCATATATTCCTCCTTTTACTCAGTCAGTTGATTTTAGCCAAATTGCTACAATTGGCTTTGTTGCCATGGTTAAGGAGGGGAAATCTTAGCCGTGTTTCTAACCTTCAGTTTTATCCAAGTACACTATCACCACTTAAATTTCTTGTGATGTAGTAACTGATGCCAGAAATATTGGACATAAGAATATTGGAGACTGGCACAGAATTAATGTCAAGAGAAGAGAGAATTTGGAATTTACAAACAGTTTTTGCAGTACAGTTAGTATAATTTTCTCCTGTAGCAATTGGAGATGGGATTCATTTGCCATCTTGATGTTCCCCTGATATTTGAGAATTTATATTCTGCACGTTCCATAAAAAAGTGAGAATTCTAAGTAATGAATGAAGAGACTTACTTACAATATCTTTGCTTCTGTATTATAATCTGTTTTCTGAATGTTTCTAAGCCGATACAGTATAACTAGGAAAGTTTCAACCCTTAATTTGGCATCCTTCACCTTCATGTGTGCAGCATCTTAAAAATAAAACGGGGTTATCTCTTTGCTCAAGAACTGAAGGTCTTGTTTTTGATTTTTGTTTTCTACAGGAAGACTGCAGATTTATTTTTACTATTGCAGTGTGTCAGCTGGTCTCAGTCATACTAAAGTATTTCCACGCTAAGCATAAAAACTCTCCCTTGCCTTCCAGTATTCCAGTATATTTTGCTATTCTGTGGTTCCGGTGGAGGTGTATTCTGAGTTGGGAATGAATGGCAAGACGTGCTAAATAATTTCACCGTGCTCTATTACAGTATACATGGTTGTCTAGATCATTATGTAGAGCTTCAATCATTGACCTCCTGGATTAAGGCCCAAGAGGTTCTGAATTACCAACCACAGTAGCAATCTTGAAGATTAGTCTTGAACATTAATCCGGCTCTTTGAAGAGTTTGAGTGCGTATCTTAGATTGAAAAAGAAGTGTACCTTTATTTCTGCTCACTCGTGAAATTTAACATGGTCACAACTTATTATATGATGTGGTGGAGATCCGGAAAGCCATAACAGGGCAATGTTGTATTTTGAATACCTTTAAAGAAAAGTCTGTATTCATCCTTGGAACTAATGGTTGTAGGGCATTTCCGGAAGTGGAACATTACATTGACTTAAGTTGGTGAGAGCTTGTTTATTTTGAAATTTTCTAAACTCCTGAATCTATTATGTGGCTCCTTTTTATCAACTTTATTTTATTGGATTTGAAATATCATTGGCTCTGATGCAACCAAGAACGGTTTCTCTTTTCTTTTAAAAAAAAATAGACAATTCAAGCAAGATGACATTGTCAGATGGATAATTGTTACATGTGACTTGGACTTAACACAATCCTGTTATTCCAGGGTGATGTGGAAAGGAAACTCTCTCAGATGATCTTGGACAAGAAATTTCATGGTAAGCATTGAACAGTTCTTGCAAGAACACAGGAGAAACGACCACAAAGTTAAAATCATACCCAGCTCAGAAAACACCATAATTGTTAATGACACAACTTTTCCACGTAACTGGTTTAAACACAGGCAAGACATGGTTCCAATTACAATTTGAAGTCTGAACTATGTGAGATCTTTCAAGGGCTAACTTTTTGTCAAGAGTTACCTTTTGTCTCTCTTCTTTAGTTCTCTTTAATAACTCATCTCAAGACAGGTATGATTTAGACTTTGATCAAATCTCTTGTTCCAAAGAACTTCTCACCCATTCGAGATAGGACTGAAATATTAGCTGCCAGAGGTGTTATTGTTCCAGTATGCAGTTCCATACTGCATGTCCTTTGGTGGGGAAAACTTTGTGTTTTGGCTGCAGAGTAAGAAAAACTGCAGAAATTATAGTTTTGTTAAAGTTTTTAAAATGATGTTGACTTGTCAGCTTTAGTCCATTGCAGATTAAGATTTAGCCAACTGACCTGTGTTGGTAGTCTGCACAATAGAAAATTGTCTTGAAGATTTGGCATTTGTTACTGCAACCATATCAGTATTGTGCATCCAGTATCTTTGCTGTTATCATAGTAGATATTGTACATTCATGTTCTTACTTCCTCGGATGTAAGAAAAAGAATTTGTAATCTGTATAGAAACCAGAAGAAAATTGTTTTCAACAATTTATATCATAGGGTCATGCTTTTGTTTTTTTGCTTGTTTGTAGGTATTTTAGACCAAGGCGAAGGAGTCCTGATTGTGTTTGATGAGCCTCCAGTAGACAAAACGTATGAAACTGCGCTTGAAACAATCCAGAATATGAGTAAAGTAGTGGACTCTCTCTACAACAAGGCAAAAAAACTAACATAGGTAAGTGTAGTGTAATGTGTAATGCAAGGGACAGATCTCTTTTTAAAAAGAAAATCTGACATTTAGTGTCCAGCTAATATGTGACTATACATGAGAGGCAATGCATTATTCATATGCAAATATGGTATCATTTTATAAAACTGGACATCTTCCAATGTTTTCCTCTGTTTTCAGTTTGTACAGCTGCTTGGCAAGGCAGAAATCTTAAGGAGCTAGAACTGTGAGCCTGTACCCCATATTTTTAATTTTAAAACTGAATTTGGTCGAAAGTTTAGGTAGGCGCCTTTCCCAGTTACATTGAGGATCCACAGTAAAAACCATTGTTTTCAAAACCCATCTGGCTAACAAGTGACTCCAGACCCACAGCAATGTGGTTGATTCTTACATCCTCTGTCAGCAGTTTAAGGATGTTAGTAAATGCCAGTGATGCCCTGTGAATGAAATTTATTTTAAAATTCAAAAGGATTATTTAATTTACTTCCACATTTTTCCTACATAATAAGGCAACTTTCATGCAGAGTGAGGTTTGCTTGAATGCTTGCTCATTCTCCCTCAAATTTCAACTCTTCCCTTTCCCAAAAGGTTGAGATTTTAATCTTGGTGATTAGGGCATTCTGTTTGTTTCAGCCAAGTTAACAATATTTAGTCTTCAAAAACTTACTCTGAAGCTGTTCTCTCAACTTGTCAAAACTTGTGTTGTAAAGATGACCATTAGCTGTTGGAGATGGTGCACTTTGTCCACTGTCTACTGCTTGCCCTACTTTGTCCAAAGTAGCATATGTTTTTAACTCAAGTACAACATTGTTAACATCCTTGCAAATATTACAAAAACAAATACTTCTGTTAAAAATTCTTGTGTCTGTGTTTATTTCAATACATTGTAGAATGTGCAATCTTAGGATGACAATTCTTGCATGTGGCAAATGGCTCAGTTTTCTGTCTCCACAGCTCCTTGACCAAGCCTGCAGGAAAAAAAAGGCCCAGTTCACTAAATTCACTAAATAAAGCTCCTAAATTGCTGAACATTCTGCTGTTTTTAACTGGGGGAATGAATTGAATTTTGTCTGTGTGTACTCTAGTTAAATTGAAGCAAGGCTACTAATTGTAGACAAACTAAATTCTGGTCCCTCAACCCACTTCATCTGAAGGCAGATTTAAAAACAAAATATGGTGAATGCTGAAATCTGAATTGAAAACCGAATCTGGAATTAATTGGCACTGGCAGAATCAAAGGAGAGAGGCAGGGGTCCATTCTGGATATGACTTCAGAATTGGGGTAAGAAATATAGTGGGTTTTATGGTGTTTATGAGGAGGAGGATAAGTAGAGGAGAGGGTAGTATTGATTTACTGAGAAATGTAGTAGAAAAATGGGCAAATGCTTTACCTCAATTTGCCAAGAGTTGGTGTGAGTGGCAGGATAATGACCAGCTCTGCCTGTTGGCAAAAATGTGAAAAACAAGAGTCAGGCCACTAAATAGCCCAAAAAAAAATCCAAATGGGAGATGCAGCTCACGGTCTGAATTTACTGAACTCAATGTTGAGACTCCGACTATAAAATACCTCATTGAAAGATGAGACGTTTTTTGAATTTGTATTTAGTTTCACTGCAGCAGGCTAAGAACTGAAATGTTATGAGAGATAGGTGGAGAGTTAAAATGGCAAAGAACTGGAAACTTGGGGTTGTTCATACAGACTGAACAAACGCATTCTGCATGCCATTTACCCAATCTGCATTTGGGCTCCCCAATGTAGACAGAACCATATTGTTGCAACCATAATATACAAATTGAAATAAGTACAATCAAACCATTGCTTCAACTGGAAGAAGTACTTGTGGCTTCACAGCACAGAAAGAGAAGGTATAAGAGCAGGTTTTGCACTTCATTTTTGAAGGTAATGAGAAGTGGTCAAGGTGTTGGGGGTGGTGGATGAGTGGACCAGGATATCTTGGAGGGGCAAGTCCCTTAAGAATAACGAGAGGAGAGGAAATTTCAGCATGCTGGGAGGGATGGAAGTACAGAGGGCTGCCATTTGTATATGGCAGCTGAGGGGAGAGAACTGAAGAGTGGGAAACTATCAGACACGTTGAGGGCCTTGTCAACAAAAAAAAAATCAGGTGACCACCTTGTGAAGGAGGAAGGACAACTTACTAGACGTGCTGGAGGAACATAGCAGCCCAGGCATCATCAGACAAGCGGGAAAGTTGACATTTCAGGTTGGGACCCTTCTTCAGTAAAAAGGGTCCCGACTGGAAACGTCAACTTTCCTGCTCCTCTGCTGCCTGGCCTGCTGTATTCCACCAGCTCCATACTGTGTTGACGCTGACTTGAGCATCTGCAGTTCTTACTTTGGCTTAATAGAGGTGCTGTTGTGGAAGGTTTACTCATTTAGAACAGATGAGAAGTAGACCGAAAAACTGGGAGAAGGAAATGACTCCTCATGGGAGACTGGGTGAAAGGAAGTGTACTTGGGTTGCAATGGGAGTGGGGCTTATAAAAGTCTATCCCCAAAAATGGAAACAGTACTTGAAGGAAATGGAAGTGTCTGAGATGTACAATGCAAAGATTAAAGAATGATGAAAATTGAAGCAAAGTTGAAGTTTTCCAGCACAGGTACAGTCATCACTGTACCAGAAACTATGTTTGGGGAAGTCCAAAGTAAGATTGGCACAATAAGTGTCAATTAAGCCCCAAAAAGATGAAAACACCCTGTTAGCTACAGGGTACCCAATGCAATACCATTTATTTGTAGGAAGTGAGATGAGTTACAGAAGAAATTATTGATCGAGGGAGCAGGTTCGTCCAGGTTGAAGCTATTAGTGGTGGATGGGGATTTGTTGGGCAAGTCTACTGGGTTCCTGCTTTGCTGGGATGCATTGTTACTTTTTGACCAAAACACTAAAGACTAAGAGACGGCTTTCATACAAGTGACAAGATTTGAATACTTAAATAGAACATAGAACATTACAGCACAGTACAGGCTCTTCGGCCCTCAATGTTGTGCCGACCTGTCATACTGATCTGAAGCCCATCTAACCTACACTATTCCATGTACGTCCATATGCTTATCCAATGATGACTTAAATGTACCTAAAGTTGGCGAATCTACTACCGTTGCAGGCAAAGCGTTCCATTCCCTTACTACTCTGAGTAAAGAAACTACCTCTGACATCTGCTCTATATCTTTCACCCCTCAATTTAAAGCGATGCCCCCTCGTGCTCGCCGTCACCATCCTAGGAAAAAGGCTTTCCCTATCCACCCTGTCTAACCCTCTGATTATTTTATATGTTTCAATTAAGTCACCTCTCAACCTTCTTCTCCCTAATGAAAACAGCCTCAAACCCCTCAGCCTTTCTTCGTAAGACCTTCCCTCCTTACCAGGCAACATCCTAGTAAATCTCCTCTGCACCCTTTCCAAAGCTTCCACATCCTTCTTATAATGCGGTGACCAGAACTGTACACAATACTCCAAGTACGGCCGCACCAGAGTTTTGTACAGCTTCACCATAACCTCTTGGTTCCGGAATTCGATCCTTCTATTAATAAAAGCTAAAACACTGTATGCCCTCTTAACAGCCCTGTCAACCTGGGTGGCAACTTTGAAGGATCTGTGTACATGGACACTGAGATCTCTCTGCTCATCTACACTACCAAGAATCTTACCATTAGCCCAGTACTTTGCCTTCTGGTTTCTCCTACCAAAATGCATCACCTCACACTTGTCTGCAATAAACTCCATTTGCCACCTTTCAGCCCAGCTCTGCAGCTTATCTATGTCTCTCTACAACCTACAGCATCCTTCGTCACTGTCCACAACTCCACCGGCCTTAGTGTTGTCTGCAAATTTACTAACCCATCCTTCTACGCCCTCATCCACGTCATTTATAAAAATGACAAACAGCAGTGGACCCAACACCGACCCTTGCGGTACACCACTAATAACTGGTCTCCAGGATGAATATTTCCCATCAACTACCACCCTCTGTTGTATTTCAGCAAGCCAATTTCTGATCCAAACTGCTATATCTCCCATAATTCCATTCCTCTGCATTTTGTACAATAGCCTATTGTGGGGAACCTTATCAAACGCCTTGCTGAAATCCATATACACCACATCAACCGGTTTACACTCATCTACTTTGTCTGGTCACCTTCTCAAAGAACTAATGTATTACATCAAGCTCATTTAAGTTACGATGTCCTTTTAGAAGTTAAGATTTCTGACTTAATTTTTTTTAAATCGATTGATTTTGTTAATTCTTTTCCTCTTTGTAACAGTGCTTGCTGAAATGGCCTGTAGAATTCCATAGTCGAGGACTTGTCAATATCCATTTTTATTGTGCTTGAGCTGTCAAAAAAAGTTAGCCTTCAGGCATTGACAAACTAGAAAACGCAACGCAAGCCTGTTCAAGTATGCCATGAAGTGCATGTGCACAATTACTGTTCATCTTAAAGATTTTGCAGTGTGGTTTTGTTTGGCATTACACCCTATTCAATGACAAAACCTTTATTAATTAGCTAGCTTTTTGGTGTCAAGTATTTGTCTTGTGGTTGTAGCATACATAGATATAAATTCTGCTACTTTGCAGCAGAGAGAGGAATTTAGATCATGATTTTTATCTTTGAAAGGCTGTCATTGGTGAGAATGACAGGAGTCAAACTTCTGAATGTGTTTTCCCATTCCAGGGTAGCATAAATCTTAATTGTCATTTAGGAATGAGTGTTTTCTTTCTTGTGTTCTGTATGGTGATAAAGTTTGCAGTTTTAACAACATTACTTGTTGAATTAAAGCTAAGGACTGTGGATGATGGAGATCTGAAACAAAAACAGATTTTCTGGCGAAACTCAGTAGGTCAGGCAGGATCTGTGGAAAGAAAGCAGAGTTAATGTTGAGTCTGAGAGTCATTGGACTCAATGTTAACTCCACTTTCTTCCCAAAGATCCTGCCAGACCAACTGAGTTTTGCCTACAACTTTGTTACTGATCTTTGAAATGTGGTTAGCATGGGCTGTCTTCTGGCTAACAAAGACCAATCATATTTCAAAAATGAATGAATAATCTGACTGTCCTTCAACTTCACCTTTGTTTTTTGTTGGCATTAAAACAGTTCTGGAGTAAACCTGTTTATTTTCAAATCTAATGCAAGTCTTCCAACCCTACCCTACATGCCTACCTTCATCCACCTAATCCCAGTCCATAAAAAGACAGTCTTCCTAAAGGATTTTTCATTCTCTGAAACTTTTCACTCTTTAAAATTGTTGTTTGCTTCTGTCCATCAGTTTCTAAGACCGGTTTCTCAAGAAATGCTTTTTCATTAAGCGAAAGCTAATTTTGCAAAATTATCAGGCTTCATTTTCCCATAAAGCAAATATTGAGGTGTTTTTGTTGGTTTTCCATCATTAATTTGTAACAATTTCTGTAATATAAATTATTTTTTAGCATTCTCCTTGAGAATAGATTAGCAGTCCATATAAAAGCGGGCATAAAGATTTGCCAAAATGCATGTAGTAAAAGTTGAGTGCATTCTATTAAGGACACGGATGGATGCTTAATTGAGAAAATGCAAGTATCAGTGTTTAAGGAGCAAGAGCAGTATAATAGTGTTGAAAGAAGCAGAGATGGCAGTGTGAAGGTTGAAGGGGTAGTGGTAGTCTTAATTCTGACCTATGTTTGGGGTAGGTAAGTTACTCTAACTCTTAAACCCACCTCCATATCTTGAATGTAACAGTAAGTTAGGTAACAGTTAACTTTGTGGGAAATTGTCTCACTAACTTGTTGAGTTTTTTAAAGGAGTAACAAAGAGGATTGAGGGCAGAGTGCTGTATCTGTATGGACTTCAGTAAGGCTTTCAACAAGATTCCTCATGGTATACTGGTTAGCAAGGTTAGATCACTTGTAATACAGGGAGAACTAGCCACATGGATACAGAACTCTCTTGAAGGTAAGAGACATGGATAGTGGTGGAGGATTGCTTTTCAGACTAGAGGTGGTGTACCAGAAGGATCAGTGCTTCGTCCACTGCATTTTGACGTTTATCTAAATGATTTGGATGTGAACAAAGGAGGTATGGTTAGTAAGTTTGCAGGTGACAGCAAAGAGGAGTAGTGTTTAGCAAAGAAGGTGACCGTAGAGTACAAGGGGACCTTGGACAGATGGGCCAATTGGTGGAGGAGTGTTAGATGGCGTTTGGATAAATGTGAGCTACTGCATTTTAAAAAGGCAAATCAGGGCAAGACTTATACACTTAATGGTAAGGTCCTGGGGAGTTCTGGATGTGAGTTTGCTCGCTGAGCTGGAAGGTTAGTTTTCAGACGTTTCGTCACCATTCTAGGTAACATCATCAGTGAGCCTCCAACGAAGCGCTGGTGTTATGTCCCGCTTTCTATTTATCTGGTTAGGTTTCCGTGGGTTGGTGATGTCATTTCCTGTGTTGGTAATGTAATTTCCTGTTCTTTTTCTCAGAGGATGGTAGATTGGCTCCAAGTCAATGTGATTGTTGATGGAATTCAACAAACACATTGACTTGGAGCCAATCTACCATCCTCTGAGAAAAAGAACAGGAAATTACATTACCAACACAGGAAATGACATCACCAACCCAAGGAAACCTAACCAGATAAATAGAAAGCGGGACATAACACCAGCGCTTCGTTGGAGGCTCACTGATGATGTTACCTAGAATGGTGACGAAACGTCTGAAAACTAACCTTCCAGCTCAGCGAGCAAACTCACATCCAGAACTTCAACCTGAGCTACAAATCTTCTCAAAACTCACTAGTCCTGGGGAGTGTTGCTGAACAAAGATCTTGGAGTACAGGTTCATAGTTTCTTGAAAGAGGAGTCCCAGTTAGACAGGATAGTGAAGAAGACATTTGGTACATTGCCTTTATTGGTCAGCGCATTGAGTATAGGAGTTGGCAGATCATGTGGCTGTAGAGGACATTGGTTAGGCCACTTTTGGAACAGTCTACTGTAGGGAAAATATTGTGAAACTTGAAAGGGTTCAGAAAAGACTTACATGGTGGTTGCTGCTAGAGTTGGAGAGTATAAACTAAAGAGACACTGAATAGACAGGGGCTATTTCCCCTGGAGCACTGGAGGCTGAGTGGTGACCCTGTAGAGCTTTATAAAATCAATAGGGGCATGAATAGGGTGAATAATCAGGTCTTTCCCCCAGTGTTGGGGAGTCCAAAACAAGAGCGCATAGGTTTAAAATGCGAGGGGATGGATATGAGGGACCTGAGAGGCAACTTTTTCTCGCAGAGGGTTGTGCTTGTATGGAATGAGCTGCCAGAGGAAGTCGAAGAAGTTGGTACAATTGTGACATTTAAAAGACATCTGGATGGATGTATGAATAGGAATGGTTTGGTGGAATACGGGACAAATGCTGGCAAATGGGACTAGGTTAATTTAGGATATCTGGTTAGTGTGGACGAGTTGGACCGAAGGGTCTGTTCCTGTGCTGTACAGCTCCATGACTAACAGTTAATGTCTAATTCCATGACCTACCATTTGAGGTCAAAGTCTGTGTGAAGGTTATGAAGCAATAGGGGTTTCCACAGCCTGATTTAATACAGTGTCCTGTATAGTAGTTAATAGGTCATCTGAACTGATTGTAGTGTGTAAATCCCATTAGCGTTCAGCAGAGCCTTGAAAGAAATTGTTATATATTTTAGCACAATGTTTAATTTGCTCCTCCTGACAGGTAAGAGGGAATTATCTACGGCTTTGGCTGGAGAACAAGGTAATGTTACACGAACTGACTTGTGCTAAATTGGATAAATTCCTAATATTGAAACAATTGAAAGCGAATTCATACACTAATTTTGCACAACACCGAGTGACACTTTATTGTGAGAAAACTCAAATATGGTAACATCCTAAAATGGATTAGCTATAAATATATTCATTGCTTCACAGATGAATTATGGCAATGCTGACCTGCCATTTCATAGACACAAGAGGGCATTTTGTACTTAACCATCTTGATTCAAAGATTTGTTCCATGCTCTATAAATATAGTGAATCCTAAAATCCTTCATCTTTATCTGTAACTATTCTCTCAAATAGTGTCTCAACTGTCTTTTACCTTATGTGCATATTTGCAAACTCGTGTGAAGCGTCATATTCTAGTTAGTAGAAGGTAAATTTAAATATGTGTAGCCCGTTCTAAGACCACAGGTGACCAGTAAATTTTGGTTGAGAAACATTTAGCGGAGTCTAGGTCATGTGTTAGCTCTAGACAATCAGTTTAGTAACCCAATATAAAAATAACACACCAGATTTCAATAACCTTGTCTTTTACAGAGTTTCATAATGTTAAATAGTATTTTCAATGCAGAAACAGCCCAGCAGGTCCATGTTAGTATCTACATGCCATGTCAGCCTGTTTCCACACAAGTTTATCTCTGGTTCTTCAACACATCCTTCTACCCCTTTCTCCATGTGTTTTATCATCCTGTTTCATTTTAAATAACTTGCTGTTCTTTTCAACTATTCCTTTTTCATTTTTAATGTTTGTCTCATATTTAATACCTTTTAATTATTGTCTTCTTTACAAGTGAGAACCTTTGTTTGTTTATCCTATCAAACCTTTCTTTATTCTGTCAAACCTTTATCTCCATCAGGTCACCTCTCAGTCTTGTCGAAAGAAAATAACCTCAGTCTCTTCGATATTTCACATTGGTTACAATTGTTTCAGTTCTGGTAATATTTTGGTAAATCCCTTTGGGTTTTTTCCCTCTGGCACTTCTGTATTGTTTATTTTAATATGCCGATCAGGCCTGCAGTCATTGCTTCAAGCATACCTTATTCTTTGATTCTATAAAAGTGGATTGTTTTTTGCTTTATCCTTTTTGAAGAATGAAAGCGCTGCTTTAATTAACCTGCATTTGTTAACTTACACATCTGTTCCTTTACCTAATAGGCATTTTCCAAAGACCATATAGCTTCCCAATACTTCTAAGCAAAATATGCCACCTTCCATACAATCATTTGAAGTTTATTTACCAATTAATGCCCATTCTTCACATTTATTAGTATCTTCCTGCGCCCTGTAGTGTTAACCGAATCTCTCATTTCAGTGTCGTTCATGAATTTTGAAGGTGTGCAGGCCAGGTGGATTAACCGTGGGAAATGCAGGGTTACAGGGATATCATAGGGAACTGGGTCAGTGTGGACTTGATGAGCCGAATGGGCTGCTTCCATGCTAGGGTTTCTATTCTTTGTATCCTCAACGTAGTCTCTGTGTCATCTATGTGCCTTATTAAAAGGTTTTGGAAGTCCAAAAAATATTACCCCAATGCATTTTCATTATTCACTGTTTTCTATTAGACCTCAAAATTGAGTTAAAGTTGTTCAAATGTGATTCTCCCTTTTGGAAACTTGTCATTATATTTTCAGTCTCTCTAGATGTTTTCCTAGACAATCTTTGACCATTGCCTAAATTACTAATTTTGTAATAACTGCCTTCAATTCTCCATGGCTCAGGATATTGCGAGCAAAGCCAAGTTATTCATTGGCATTCTTTTGTCATTGAATGTATGGAACACTGAAAGTATGACCTGTGTTAATCCTGTAATTTGTTATTTAATTAATGTTACAAATGTAATGTTATGGGTGGAAGACTACTTCCTTTGAGACCTATTCAACTTTGCCAGGCTTGTGTGGAGCCCGTAGTCAAGAGATACACTTGTGGTTTAGCATTAGTGCAAACTGCGCATCTCCATGCTGGCATTAATGGCAAGTGATTCTCCAGTCTTAGATGTTTGAATGCTACTCCCTGTAATTTTTGTGCTTACAGACAAGTAAAACATATGACAGACAGTAGCCAACAACTTTTAATAAATCCCTTTTGGGTAGTGTTCTAGACTCTCTTGTATTCAGCTACTACATCACCGTCCTTTACTCCATTGTAAATTAAGAATTGAGGGTGCTCACTGACAATTGCAAATTGTTTAGAGTTATTTGCAACTTCTCAGATACTGAAGGATAAGTGCAGCAAGACCTGGACAATATCTGGGCGTGATGGCAAGGAACACTTGTGTCACACAAGTGCCAGTTAATGACTATCTCCAACAAGACAAAATCTAACCATTGCTCCTTCACATTCAATGGCATTGTTATCAATGAATTCCCCCATTAAACAGAAACTGAACTGTAATAGCCATATCAGTGTAATGGCTACAAGAGTAGATCTGAGGCTAGGAATCCTGAAGTGAGAAACTCCCCTGATTCCCCAAGCTTACCCACTATCTGTATGGCACAAGTCAAGAATGTGATTTGAATATGCCCAACCTGCTTAGATAAGTGCAGTGCCAAGACTTGAAGCTCGAATGCACATTCAGTATCTTCTAAGCCACTCATCATCCTGACATTTATTGCTATTCCTTCAAGTGTCACTGGGTCAAACCCTGGAACTCCCTCCCTAATAGCATTGTGGGTGTACCTAAACCAGATGGACTGCAGCCGTTCAAAAATGCAACTTGGCTGGGCTAGCACATATTGTTAATCCCAACACCCAGACCTTTTACAATAATTCTTTAAAAAAACATTTTATGTAAAATGTTTTCCATGTCGGAAAGCTCTTACAGAAAAAAGGTTTAGTTTGTTCCTTTTCTTTAAAGAATTTAAATTTTTTAAAAAATTGAATGAAGTAACTGTCTTTCATGATGTTTTGATTCTTTATTAAAAGGCATAATTTGTGTAAATCTTCTGATTCTCATTTTGTAAAATTTGTTTATGGTAACTGCCAACAAAACAACAAAACTTTTTAACAAAAGTGGGACCAGCAAAAGAATGTAGCAGTGAGCCATTCAGCATGCACAGTCTGCTCTGACATTCAATTTGTTCATGCCTAATTACCTGCCTTAATACCACTTGCCTTGCCATCTCTAGCCCTTGTTAATTTCTATCCTGAACATGCTCAGTGGTGAGCTTCCACATCAAGAGAAAAAAAATTTTAAATATTCACTAGGTGCATGTGTGAAGACTTCAGCTCATCTCAGCCTTGACCAGCCTATCCGTTGTTCTGAGAGTATGGCCTGGCGGTAGACTAAGGAAGAAGCTTATCTGCATTCAGCCTGTCACAGCCTGTAAGAATTTTTGATGAGATCATCTCTCATTGTTCAAAACATTGGAGAATATAGATAAGGTTGTCAGTATTTCCTCATAATCACTCTGTCGTAGGAATTGATCTGATGAACCCCCAGTGCATCCCTTGAATTGCAAGTATTTATTTCCTTAGTTATGGAGATCAAAATTATCGAAAGTATCTCCTAGTGCAGCCTTACGAAGGTTGTATGCAGAAAGTTCTTAACTTGATTTTGTAGTAAAAGCCAACATATCATTTGCTTTCCCCAATGTTTACTCCACCTGCATGCTAGTTTTTAGCCACTCGTGAACAAGGCCACTCTTTGAATGCTAGCAGTTCCAAGTCTCTCATCATTTAAGAAATTTTCTGTTTTTTCCTTTTTCAACAAAGTGGATATCTTCACACTTACTTTTATTAAGTTCCATCTATATGCCCTAGCCTATTCAATTAGTCTATCCAAGTCCCCTTTAAGCCTCCTTGCATTTTTTTCACAACTATGCTCCCACCTAATTTAGTAATTCATAGAATCCCTACAGTATGGAAAAGGCCATTTGGCCCAACAAGTTCATACCGACCCTCAAAAGCATCCCACCCAGACCCATCCCCTTACCCTATCCCTGTAACTCTGCATTACCCATGGTGAAAGCACCTTACCTACGCATGGGTAATTTAGCATGGCTAATCCACCTATCCTGCACATCTTTAAACCAAGTCAGAAATCACATGATAGTTCTAGTCCAGCAGGTTTATTTAAAATCACAGGCTTTCATAGCACTGCTCCTTTGTCAGGTGAAGCCTGCCATCTAATCATTTTTGGACTGAGGGAGGAAACTGGAGAACCCGATTGAAACCTGCACAGACACTGGAAGAATGTGCAAACTCCACACGGAAAGACAGTCACCCCAGAGTGGAATTGAACCGGGGTTGCTGGTGCTGTGAGGCGGCAGTGCTAACCACTGTGCTGCCAAAGATGGTGACTGTTGGTTTAACCTGAGGGTCACCCTGAGCTGTTGAGAAGGAGAGTTCTTCATGGTAATGTCAGCTGGTGCAGGAATTGAACCCATGCTGTCAGTATGAGCCTGCATTGTAAATAGGCTGTCCAGCTAACTGACCCAGCGTATAATCAATCAGCAAATTTGGAAATGCCTCAATTAGTCACACCCAAATCATTTTCCAAAGATTGTGAATAGCTTTGGACTTCACATGTTTTCCTTATCTTGCATCAGGTTATTTTTCAGTAGAATATTTAATCAGTGAAAATTAATTGTTATACTTTGAAATAAAGAGTAATGACAGAATTTGGTATGATTTGAGATCTTCTGCTTTTAGTAGCATGGGTAATTGATGAAGAAATTGAAATTAGGTCTGTAGTCAAACTGAAGATAGAGCAGCCATGTCAGTGTTTTCATTCCAAGTGAGTATTTTCATTCACTTGAATGCAGGTGTTGGTGAAAATTGAATTGAGACAAATAACCTGTTGAGCTCTTGCTGCCATTGTTAAATCAAAGCTGATATGTCTCAGCATTCCCCTAACTTATTATTTTCAAAGTCTGCAAATCTGTCACTCCCAAACTTGAAAATCTCAATTGATTCAAAACCTGCAATCATTTTGAAGGGTGCAAATGACAGATTTCTGCTATCTTTTGTTTGAGAAATGAATGGCCTCTTTCTGCAGCATAGGGATTCTACGATTACATTCTGACTCCGAAACAGCCCAATTCCAGTTTTAAGGTTGTGTAGCCCTGTTCAGAATTACTCTGCACGCAGAAGTAGTTTTTATATCTACTCCATTGAGTTCTTTATCAATTCTTATCGAGCCTCAGACTTATAAATTCAAAAGGATGCAAGCAAAGCTTGTGATATTTTATAATTTAACCCTCTTTAATCCCATGTATTATTTGGTAAATCTACACCTTGTCCCTTCCAAGAAGTGCGTGTTTGGGGTTCCAAAAGGATAACCATGTTTTTAAAAAAAAAGTGCCCATATTTACACAGGTTGTCAGACATGTCATGTCTGTGGTTCATATGCCTAATACACCAAATGTCAGCCTCCTTCTGTATTGTATCAACATTTACCATTTTTACATGGTGGTGAAGATAATTTTTCTTTCTGTTTGAAAGCTGTTCTGTGTTCAAATAGACTTCAAGTTTGTACAGTAATCAGTTTAACTTGCAGGTTGGCTTTTATTCTATTCTATTGATGCTTATTTAGCTCTTGTTTTTCTTTCCATAGAGAGAATCTGTGTTCCAGAGAGTTGGACTGTGTGACAGAAGAGAGCAGAGCTTGGAGAAATGCTAGGATTTTTTCAGTGTGTCCTACTTTCAGTCTGAAAGTTTTTAAATCCCTCGTCAAACTCATTCTGTTCAGAACAAGTTTGTTCCAGTTTGATGTAGCCTTTATCCAGCAGGTTATCAGGGGATGGTATGACATTTTTTTAAAATCCTTTTGTCATATTTTGTCCTGCTCTTCATTCTATTGAGGGTTTAACCAAACTCTCGCTTTGTTATATCCAGAGGTTTTTGGTTGACCGTTGACCCATGCTGTCTCTGGACCTGGCTGACATCACACTGCTTTTGACCTGACTTGTTTTCCAACAGTTTCCTACACATGCCGTCGCTGTTTTGGTTCTTGCCATCAATATCAAATGTACAAACGGTTCTCGCTAACCAACAATTATCAGGTATATCTGATGTTCAGATGAGTTCATAAATAAAGAAGAAAACATTTTTTTCAAAGTGTGATGTGTGCTTTTTTCCTTTTTTTTAAAGATTTATAAATTAGGTTTGGGGATAAAAAAGAACAATGAAATCTGTGTAGATTGGCTATCGGAACTCATAAGGTGCAGAAGAACGTAATTTTGGCTTTCCCATAGATGTTTGAATATTTTAAAATATTATTGAGCCATCTGCAGTGTACATATTTCCTGCTTTGCGTTTTTTTTTTTCTGGGGCAGGGGTAGTAGGAAAGCCTTGGGGCTGGATATTTCCCAGGTCATGCAGACTGAGGACCCATTTAAAGATGTCATTGGGAACTGATTCCAGGATGCCTGCCCACTTGCAGTACTCCTGCCTGCCCTTTACAAGCTCTTGTGGGGGTGCACAGCCTAAACTGTAAATAATTGTGGCTCACCTCCTTTCCGAGAAGAGATCCACAGGGGAAACCCCAGGTTGAGTTGTCAACCGGGGGGTGGGGAAAAAGCCATTCAGCATTCCCTCTTTTCATTGAGTCAATCAATCATAGCTGAAAGTGTTAGTGTCAAATATTTTAATTCATTCAATTCATTCATCTTGTGTAAACAAAGAACTTCAAAGGAACAGATTGTAAAATGGTAAAAGACACAGTCAATCAAACAAAGCTTTCTGTTCCCTCTACAGCTACACCAACATGTTGAAATCAAAGTGCATTAGCCATTTTCAGAACTCAGCCTCATCACAGATATCTGGATATCTGTTTAGCCTGCTTTTGGTGATACGGTTGTAAGATGATTGCTTGATTGAGTTCCAAGAATGGATAATGCTGTCAAATCTCAGCCAGCATTGTTCATATGACAGCATGGAGGGAAAGCTTGCTTGATTCATATATCTCTATTACCTTGTAACATATTGTTGTTTCTTTAGAAGGCTTTTCCACGCCAATATGTTTACTTACACAACATTGAGTTCTGAAATTGATAATAGCTTTTGATGTTGATGGTTTGAATGACTGTGGTTGATTGACACTTTAAGAGGTTGTAAGATGAGCAGCCTTTTGTTTTGTTTAGAATGATTCATTTCATTTTTTTTAAATAGTCAATTTCAGGATTATTCTGAAGACTTGTCAGGGGCTTGTTCATTCTGTAAATCATTGATTCTTGGAGAGTAAACTTTGGGGGGGTGGAATATGAGTGACAGGGGAATTGGAGAGGGGCAAGGAATTGTGGGGATGCTGAGGGTTGGTGGGCCTGGCATCATTACAACTGGATTGATGTTACAGTAAATGGAGATGTGTGTTCCTGCTGGTCTCACCAGCCTGCCTTCTGGAGGTGGAGAGCCTTCCTTGGAATAAATTATGGGGTTGGGGCCACTTTTAAAAGAGACAAGTCTGCCTGGTTGGGTAGTTTCCTGACTTGCCTTTTCTGCCTATTCCATGAAGACCCAGCTGTTTTGTTTTTTTTTTCTGTTTTTGAAACACCATATAATCTGCACTCCATATCCAGATGTGTTGTTTGGAAAAATGGAGCTGCATGTATTAGTTCAGCATTTTGAAAGATTGATGCAGTGGTCTAATATCACGTTTTAACAGCACCTTCGGAAGATTATTTTTAGTGATCCACTAGTTTATAATAAAAACTCTATAATATTTAAAGATTAAGGTCTCTTGAGCATAGCAGTTGCTTGCCGATCAAGTGTACTAGTTACTGGTCCCTTTCAGAACCTGCACATTGCTCCTTTTCAGCTGGACCTTGCATTTGTAATTATAAATAATGTATAAACATAGTCAATTGCAATTACTTTCCTATATTGGTTAACTAATCGCTGTTGGTTTGACTCAGAACATGATGTTTTAACTGCAGTGTGAATATAAATTTGAATGCACCGGAATTATATTAAAGTTACAAAGTATTAGTTGCTATCGTAGTGTGAGCAACAGTTAGTTTACAACTTAGCTACTACAGATGACTGAAGGTTGCGCTGATGTGATCATCAAGCCTGTAGTTATTTTTCAGCAATGAATAGTTAACTGTTAGAATAGAGCATGGTGAGTGACACTGCAGGATGACAGATTTTGATGCTTTTATTCAGAGTAGCTGTCTTTAACTGACCGTATCATGATCACCTTACTTTTCAGAGCACTCTTGAGTGACCGTTATTTCAGACTTCCGAAAGATTAACCTCAGTCAGCAAAATCAGCAATAACTCTAAATGGATAGTTCTTCATAAATTTGTAGACAAGTTGGTACGTAAGAGAGTAAAAGGGAAACGGCTTTTGTCCTGTATAAAACGGTATTGTTAGGTCTACTGTATTTTCATTTGCAGCATGTGTTCAGTTTGCTTGCTTTGGGCACCTCCCCTCAATAGCTGGTGGAATAAGATAGAAAAATCACCAGGAAAACTTGAGTTAAATTTTGTACCTCAATTGGTGAATGCTCAGCCCCATTTCCAATTTTAAACCCTACGTGATAAGTGGGAATTGTTTAAAGTGAGAATGTTAGCAGAGATGAAAAGTTAAAACCTCAAATTATTTTGAGCCCAAAGCGGGAGATTTTTAAACACGCAAATTATTTTACCCAGTTAATTTTATACTCCTAGTACCTTGCCAAAAACCCTATTCAGTTGATTAATCAACAAATCAAAACTAAACTCTGTTGCAAGAATGTTATCCTGTTGTTGAAATTGCTTTAATGAGTAGCTTCTGGCGATGATCGCAATAACTAATAATAATAATTTGGGACAGTACTTGGCCTGTGTAGTGTATCATTTTAATTTTGGGGTGGGGTGGGGTGGTGGAGATGGGTGATGTGAAGACTAACAAGTTTTATTTCGTTAGATTAATCCTGTGTAGAATGTATGGATGTTGTGCATGGATCTCCTCCATTACCTGCACTTGTGTTTTTATACTATACATTTTATATATATTCATGTCTTTGTCCATATGAAATATTGGATGATGTTTGCATACTTCCACGATGTAAAAAAAACAAACTAAATATTTGATCTGGTGAATTTTAAGAGTTTTTAATTAAATGCTATAAATGTTTTATGGCTTGTACAGTGTTTGTTCATAGTGTTGGGGATTTTACTCCACTCACATGGGACGATGAAGTTTTTAAGCTTTGTGCTGGAAATGCTCATATCCAGGCTTATACATTCAATCAAATATATCTTCTGTAAGATTGTTCTTTTATTCCTTCAACTTTCATGTATAAATAAGAATCATTTGTTTTTCTAAATTTCCTACTGATGGCAGATGATCTCCTTTTGTTGTCGTTCTGAGTTGCACGTTTTTGTTATGATCAGAAAGCAGTTTCCTTATTCTCTCCCATGCTACCATATTTTACAATGCCCATTTTATCTTCAGTCTTTGAGGTCTGATATGTTTAAAACTGTGTTCCCAGGTGCATCATTGTTGGACTATATTTTCATAAGCCCTTGCTGCCATCATGTGATTTATCATAGGCAAGTTTAGAATCTTCCACTGCTATTATTGGAAGACAATAGTTCCTCGTGCTGTTAAGCAGCCCTCCGAACAGTGTGTTTGTTATATCAGTTACCTCAGTCAACATTCACATGACCAGCGAGCACGTGTGAGAGGCTTGCATGTTAGGTGATAAACTTCTTGCATCCCAAAAGCATTCTATGGATTTGTTTGAATAAATGGAATCTACTTAAATATTTTATTCCCCTTCTTTCAGAAATGTGTTAGAGCTGTGCTCCCTAGTCCTTTTCTCATTGTAACCCCACTTTGGTGCTGAGTTGCCAAGACCCAAGATCTATTAGATTGGTGGACGAGATTGTAGAGGAAATTCTTTTTTTTTTGGGGCTTGTGTTGGGGAGAGTGTGTGGAGAAATAGAAAATGGCGTGTATTATGGGAAGATGTTAGGGGCAGAAAGAAGGCTGTTTAAATCTTCAGACTCTTTAAGAGTGCTCACTTTGGTCTTTAGGGACAGTGTTTAATAGTTTACTTTGGACAGAATTCAAGACTATAAGTATGGGCTGTTAAATACCTTTTTAATTTAAAAGTACACCGTTTAAAAGGATGCTGTTGACACTTGGAGCTCATGAACAGTGTTTTGCATCAGATTTTTGATGCCAACCTCACTGGCGCCCATGAATTACAGTATGGGAAGCCTTGTGTTACAGCCAGGCTGTCAAATTAGGGATTTAAATTTCTGAGATAATGCCACAGCTGTTCGTTTTATCTGAAGTGGGAAGTGGGGCCATAAGATATCAAGCCTGTAAGTGATGTTCCCCATCTTCTGGTTAAAGTGGGAAATAGAATTATTCTGTCTGTGACATTCCTCAAGTTAATTGGACATACTTGGTGCTTACCAAATATATTACAACTAAGCTATGATGCTGAGGAGTCTAGGCCCAAAAAGTCAGCTTTCCTGCTCCTATGATGCTGCTTGGCGTGCTGTGTTCATCCAGCTCCACACCTTGTTATCTAAACTATGATGCTGTCTTACATTGTGGCCCCTCATAACTTCATGAACTTCGCTCCATCCTTGTATGACCGTCTAACATGACAATGCTTACTAGATAGCTTATGTCATATGTAAGCTAGTTGTATCATGTTCCATCCACAAGCATCAGAAAAACTGTACATTTAGCCATCATCTTACCAATTGATTGTTTGTAATTATGTTAAATTTCTTTTTAACTTTTAGGAACTGAAAATGTAACTTCCTATCACGAACATTCTGTCCTTTTTGCATTTTACTTTTTTCCTCACTTCTACATATGTTGCTTTAAGAGGTAATGTCAGGCTGAGCAACAAATTAGAAATGTTTCTCTTTTGTAAGGTGAGAATTATATAGTAATATTTATTTTAGAGTTTGGATTGTGAACTGTTGATGTGGGTTTTGGGCTGTGCAGCAAGGGTTTTAATGATTATCTTAATATTTCTGGAGCAATGATTTATTTAAAGAAGTATGAAGGAATCCCTGTGAATTTGTATTGGGAGAGTTTAACTGGAGAGGGTAAGCGTTGAGGAGCATTAGTTTGCTTCTGTTTAGAAAGATCAGTTTTTTTTTTAAAATTTGGTTGGTGGAGGGAACACCCACAGCTTTGAGTGTTTTTGTCAGTTCAGATATCCTAATTGAATTTTTAGACGTTTTGAAACAGTTTCTCTACGAGAAAGGAGTTAGTTTAAATATGTTATGTAATACGTTAGTGCAGTGTTAGAATTTTAGTTTGGAAGTGTTCCAGACCAGAAGTGTTTGGTTAGAATAACACCTTCATGGTTTTCATTTGAGAAGGTTTAAGCTTGGCTGTGTGACTAAAGACTAATCAAGATCAGGAATCGGAATAAACAGTTAAGTCAAACCTATAGATGTGATATAGAAATGAACTCTCTCTGGGCTTGAGCTGTGTAAAGTAATGGTATAAAATGATGGTGGGATAGATTGGATTGTAATTTTCCTGTATTTTAAAATCTTATGAATTGTGTTATGTGGTTTATTCTATTTTATCTTTTGCGCAATAAACTGTTTTAATTAAAACCAAATGTACAGCATTGATGTACTTTAAATGAAAGACAATCTTGTTAGTTTTTAAAATATTTAACAAGTCATGAATTTTACTTGTCCAGTAATAACATAAGCTGAGTTGCGCTCATCCAGGATTTGAATTCATTGGGTATGGGAGAGATCTGTGTTTTGAAGTGTTGGAAGTGTTGGGTATGTGTTGGTTCTGGGTGTTAAAACTAGTTGCGTTGAAGTTTATTGTATGGAATTTGAAGATGGCTTTGTGTTGTGATTTAATCCTGGTCATTGGACACCTAAAGTATGCAGGGTACCTTTTTGTGTTTGTCTCTGAAGTTGTTTGAATAAAGTATTGTTGGCTGAACATAACTGCCTGGGTGTGCTTGGACCTGTCTCATCTCTGTCTGATACATACTGTAAACCATCTACCTTTATACCCTATAATCATGTATGTGTACATTGTTTATATTTCATTTTTGTACCATTAACAGAAATCATCCATCCTAGGTCTTCCTTTTATCCTGTCTACAGGTGTCTGTTTTTATTTGGTCTGCTGAAGGCAGTATGAAGTTCCTTTCCAGTCACTTCTGCTGACAGTGGACCCTTTGGCTGTTCAAGGTTCATGCTACTAAAATGGGCTGTTGTGGTATCAGCTTGTAAGGTGTTGACTTATTCTTGTTTTAATCTCTCCTTTTTATAAACTGTTTAATTCCCACTGCAGTTTACCCCTTATTTCACCAATTTCGAAGATACTGTTCTTTTTCTTTAAATACCACCATCTATTGATACTGGTCAGGCATATATTTTAGGATTATGAAGAGTCAAGTGATGTATTATTGGGCCCTCAGTTTAAGGCCTTGGTCTGTCACACTTTTTTTCTCAAACACACAAGTTTGGTTATTTAATTTCTTCATTATATATCACAGATAACAACATACTGAAATTCTTAAAACTGTGGGTATTTAAGCTTTGGCAACTACTAAACATGAAGCAAAAATTCTCAACAAAGAGGTTTGACTGATGATTAAAACCAGACACATTCTCAAGCTATTTCACCTGTTTATTCCCCATATCTGTCTCCCTGTTTTTGCATCGAAGCTATCCTGACAATCGCTGGGGACGCTGGCTTACACATGGTTAAGATACTTACAAGTACAGCAATAAATTAGGCATGGACTTAAGATTCCCCAATGTATTTATCTTCTCGATTATTTCTCAAGAATTTCTTCACTTCCCCCGCCCCCCCCCCCCCCCCCCCAACCCCTTAGTCTAATTATTTGAGTCAAGTTCTCTTTATTGATTGTCAGTATCTTGATCATTGAAACTCTGTTTTCTTGCTGTTCAAACCATTATAAATGCTTTGTTAAGATAAGTGTCTGAAGCCTGTTCTTCAGTGCATTATCATCATGCACCTTGGTTACATTTGATGTAACTAACAATCATTCCTATATTCTTATACCCCATCCCAAGATCATAATGCTTCACAGCAGCACATCAACATTTTAACTATCAAGTGGTCTGATCTAATCTGACTTCACTACTATTTCCTCACAGACAGCAGCACACTAATTGTGTAACAAATAAATATATTCATCCATTTGCTGGGCTATTGCTGTGGTTAAACTCCTCTGCAGACCATAAAGATGCAGGTTAATTTTGCATTTATTCAAAAAATATCATAGACATTCAGCAAAGGTGGTGCTTAGTGTTTTAGGTTTCTTCAAAGTAAAACATGATGCTGTGAAGTGACTTATGAAGACCATTACAAAATTATAAATCAGTTTTGGGAATAGGCCAGGAAAAATGGTTTTGGATCCCCTGATTTTAAAGGGAGACATGTGTTGCTGATAAAAGAACATTTTTGCAGATTACGCCTGGCTAAACGTGTGTCTTACATTCTACCTGGTTATGTCACACCTCTGATCTCATTCTCCCTTCGGGTTCTTTTGATAATTGATGGGACAATTCTTAATGTGGGTTTACTGCTGTAACTGAATGGTATGTAAGATGTAATCACTGTTTTGTAGGGACAACCTGAGGATCTGGTATTGTCATCTTGACAACTACGTCATAGTTGTAAGTGATCTATTTCTACATAGTCCACAGGACAATTATGCTGGATAACTTCATGTTGATTCAAACAATTCCAGAGTGAATCTGTCTTAGGCTGATTAAACAGGTATGTAAACAAACATAAATTTTCCAACCTGGGTCTGTCTTTTATCCCGCACACAGGAATCTTCAGTCTGCTTACAAACTTTGGAGTGTGCAAGGTTCGTGTCTGTAAAATTGGCCTTGGGGTATTACTTTGTAACCCCTCTGTTAGAACTGCCTCTCCTATTTGTAGTTGTTAAGTACTTCATGGAAATGAATAATGTAACAGTGGATGGCGACATATTTGATGAAAGCTTAATCCGAGAATTTTAGCAGATAAATTGAAGGTAGAAATAAATGAAGAATTATGTAATAACAAGATGCTTTGAGTGATGATCCAACATTTAAAACTGGAAAAAGGAAATGCAAAATTGGGGTGACAAAGCTGGTATTTAAGATGTGCATTGAGAAAGGTAAATACCAGCGTTTGAAGAAAAACTGTAAGAGAAATTGAGAAAGAAAAGCAGAGTAATGGAAAAGGATTTTGTGTTAAGAAAGCTTGAAATGCAGAGGGAGGAGTTAGAATTTGAAATTCTAAAATTAACCCTCCAGCAATTGGGTGAAGGTGGATGGAGGGCAGGGTGTCAGTGTTTGGTAGTTTTCTGGAAGGAAAAACCTGATACTATAAAGTTACTCACAAAGACTATTCCAGAATCATAAACCAATTTGTGGGCATAGGTAGGTAACATGGTTTTGGCTTTTCATCATATTCAACATGAAGGATGTGTTACCCAAGACAACATCCTTAAGGACTCAGTCCAGAAAGAATTGCCAAGGTGAGAAAAAGGATTAATTTCAAGAGGGACAATGACATTGAACTGAGTTCTAGTTTCTATAACTATCTATTATGATGGTGCAAACCTGGATTGGTGTCTCAGATTCTGTATTATCACAAAATCAACATGGTAACAAACGTGGCCTTGCATCTTTTTCCAAGAATGGAAGACTACGTTGAATGCATTAGATATGTGCAATTTATAACAAAAAAATCAACTTGCTAAGAGGAATTTGGGCTTTTGTGACATGAAATGGATTTTTATCAATGCAATGTTATACTGTTCAGAATTAAAAATGCACAGGCAATGTTGGAACACTTGCTTCGTAAAATCACCTGACGGACTACGTAACTGTGTTTACATCAACAATTTGGTTGTTTTTTAGCCAAACCTGGGAAGAATATTTACATGATAATAAAATGTGAGGCTGGATGAACACAGCAGGCCCAGCAGCATCTCAGGAGCACAAAAGCTGACGTTTCAGGCCTAGACCCTTCATCAGAGAGGGGGATGGGGTGAGGGTTCTGGAATAAATAGGGAGAGAGGGGGAGGCAGACCGAAGATGGAGAGAAAAGAAGATAGGTGGAGAGAGATAGGTAGGGAGGGGATAGGTCAGTCCAGGGAAGACGGACAGGTCAAGGAGGTGGGATGAGGTTAGTAGGTAGGAGATGGAGGTGCGGCTTGGGGTGGGAGGAGGGGATGGGTGAGAGGAAGAACAGGTTAGGGAAGCAGAGACGGTTTGGACTGGTTTTGGGATACAGTGGGTGGAGGGGAAGAGCTGGGCTGGTTGTGTGGTGCAGTGGGGGGAGGGGACAAACTGGGCTGGTTTTGGGATGTGGTGGGGGAAGGGGAGATTTTGAAGCTGGTGAAGTCCACATTGATACCATTGGGCTGCAGGGTTCCCAAGCGGAATATGAGTTGCTGTTCCTGTAACCTTCGGGTGGCATCGTTGTGGCACTGCAGGAGGCCCATGATGGACATGTCATCTAAAGAATGGGAGGGGGAGTGGAAATGGTTTGCGACTGGGAGGTGCAGTTGTTTATTGCGAACCGAGTGGAGGTGTTCTGCAAAGCGGTCCCCAAGCCTCCGCTTGGTTTCCCCAATGTAGAGGATGCCACACCAGGTACAATGGATGCAGTATACCACATTTTTACATCACTTGATTGGGTTGTATGACTACAGATAATTTGGTCATAAATCCAGCTAAGATTGAATATGCCAAAACAAGAAATGATGACTTTGGGCTCTGCTGAGAGGCAAGACCAAATAGCACCTAGGAAAATTAATTTCCAGCATTATACCTTAGGGGGTTATGACAACAGAGAGCTTTGCAGCTACCGGACTACCCATGGTCCCACGTGTGAAGTAAGACAAGGTCAGGATTTTCACACTGTTTGGAATGCTCTGCAAACCCCTCAAAATGCACGCAGGATTTGAATACAGAAATCCTGTCCCTGTTTCTGAGAGAGAGGTGATATGGGTGATAGCTAGGGAAAGAGTGAGAATACTTCACAGCAGCCAAACCTAAACTAAGCAGGGCCATTTGAACTCTATGCTGACTTCAAACAGAACCCGTTTTGACTGGTCAAGAACTACTTAACCTACAGCGAATGAGCTGAACATTATAGTGTAGATGATAATGCTCTTTAACTGCCACGTACTGAGGGATAAAGCCTCTGACAGCTTCTTTAGAGCCTTACTTTCTGGGGGGAGGCAAGCAAAATTTCATAGATTTGAGATTTCCACCCCCCCTGCTTTCTAACCTCGATTTATTATTGCCACATGTACCCCAGTACATTGAAAAGTTTTTTTTGTTTTGCTTGGACTACAGGCACATAATGCTGTACAAAGATCATAGGGTGAATAGAGCAAGGAGTACAAAGTTACAGCTGCAAAGGTGGTACACAGAAAGCAAGATCAACGTTACATTTGATCACGTGCACCTATGCACACATGTCAGGCAATTTCCTTTATTTTCAGTCATACAGATATAAGTACCAGCTGAATGGCGTACCAAAGTAAATATAGAGTATTGTATACAGTTGGGTATCCTTATCTGATGAAGGACGTCTTGGCTATAGAGGAAGTGTAGCAAATTCTTAGGATGGCAGAACTGACGTGAACTGAGACTGGATTAGTTAGGACTATATTCACTGACGTACAAAAGCTTAAACACATGTTCCAAAAGATTCAAAAACAGCTGCTTCCCAGCCTTTATTGGACTTCTGAATGGACCTTGCAACTTTCAAATGTAACGTTGATCTTGCTTTCTGTGTACCACCTTTGCAGCTGTAACTTTGTACTCCTTGCTCTATTCACCCTATGATCTTTGTACAGCATTGTGCCTGTAGTCCAAGCAAAACAAAACTTTTCAATGTACTGGGGTACATGTGGCAATAATAAATCTAATCGAGGTTAAAAAGGGGGAGGGGGGGTGGCAATCTCAAATCTAAGAAGGATGTTCCCAATGATCAGGGGATCCAGAACCAAGAATCATAGTCTAAGCATACACAGTAGGCCATTTAGTGATGGGATAAGGTGAAATTTTTACCTCAAGGGGTGAATCCTACCACAAAATGTAGAGAGACCAAAACATCGAATGTTTTCAAAAAGGATCCAGAAAGGAGAAAGCGACACCCAGGGGACTAAGTAATGATCAGCTGTGATCATATTGAATGGTGTGGTAGGGCCAAATCCTGTTCCTATTTTGTACAATTTCAGTGGAGCCCACCAATATCCAAGCTGTGACTGTGGTCTCGACCAGGCCTCACTTTTTTAAATTCAAAAGAATGCTTGATGCTAGAGAGTGACTGCAAAACTTCAGGCCAACGTCCAGTCCCCAGCTCTTGAGTAAATAAAGCTCTGATCACCAGCATTTTCAATCCTTCACACAGGTAAGTAGTCTATCACCTAGTATCCTGTGGCCTCACTTACTATTATTTAAGTTAAATGGCCATTCTGGTATTTTGGTTGGGTCAAAGAATTTTCAGACACACTGTTAGAGGGCATTAGTACATCTTAAACTTGCATCGAGATATTTAAAGCAGAGCTACTTCTGCCTGTAGTGCACTGTAGGGTAGGCAAAGTAGCAATAGTTCCACACCAGCCATATATCACTAGATTGCAACGAATAACTGGTAAGAATGTTGGGTATTGAGGCTGGTGCTCGAGTGATGTTGACCATGGTCAAGCTTGAAGACTATTTTTAAATAAATAGTTAAAATTAAAAACTACTGGGAGCAAGTTGAACATTCAACTCTTACAAACTTAATGTCTTGGCCAGTATAAAAGTGTCTCTGAGCAAGTGCCACTAACAAACTAAATATATGAATTGAAACTAGTTTTAGTGGGGAGGGGGGGGGAGAATTAAAATAACTCTTGAGTTGGCATGTTTTTTGACTTTAACTTCTAATTTTGTTAGTAACATTTGAAGTTTATAGCTATAACACGTGCAATTCAGGAAAATTTCAGCTTTTCCCATAATAGCTTTGAAGGTTTTTCAAAATCATCTCATCCGAGGCCCTATTAGAAACAAATTTTCATTAGACTTTAGAAGTTGAAGGAAAAGGAGAGGGTGGCTAAAAATAAACTACTTCTACGGGTTGGGGATTCTAGCCCTCTGGGCGCAGAGACCAGAATCAGGGCCAGACCATTCAACAGAAATATTGGGAAGCATATCAGCATACAGGGTAATAGAGATTTGAAACTCTTCCAGAAGTGGCAGTGGATATTAGATCAGTTGTCAGCTTTAAAGCTGGGATAGATAAATTTTTGTTCAGCAAAGTTATGAAGAGACATGGGCCAAGGGCTAGCATATAGCGTCAGACCACGATCACTCATGATCTCAGTGGATAGTAAAACAGGCGCGAAGGCTCATTCCTATTCCTATAATGCTTGTTCCTTCAACAGTGGTTCCGCCTTATGTGACTAGTAGGTTTGGACGGAACAGGGACATGTTTTCATTAAATTATTCATTTGAAACTGTGGGGGTAAAAAACAAACGACTTGAAATACTTCAGAGATAGCAGGAACTGCCGATGCTGGAGTCTGAGATAATAAGATGTGGAGTGGGATGAACACAGCAGGGCAGGCAGCATCAAAGGAGCAGGAAAGCTGATGTTTAGGGTCTGGAGACTCGAAATATACGTATTTTAACGACCCTGCCTTTTTTTGCTTTGAGGTTTTTTTTTCATGGTAATGCAATCCCAACTAGAAAAGAGTTTTAGAATGCAGTGAAGTTGTTTCAATTGTTATTACCGAATTGATCAGGAGATGTCGCCCTTGTATGGCTTTTAACGCAGAGCCTCTGAAAGACTGGATATTAACACGTGAAAGGAAATAAAACAGGACGGGTGCCTGCGTGGAATTTCAATCACTATCCTACAGCAAGTGTGTCATTTCTCTCCTTTTAAATGAACTAAGCATTTTAAAAATGCATGCACACTGAGCCAAATTGCTATCTGCCAAACTGTGCACGTGTGAACTAACAGCAAGGGGCAAAGCGGTTTTACGAGAAATGTCTCCTTTATAACGAACGGACGTAAAATTAATTCACATTATCCTTAACGTTTCTGGGAGACCGAGCAGAGGATTAGCGGCCCTAGGCCGCACCCAAGAAACATGCATCAGGTTTCATTTACTTCTTTAGTTCAAAGAATGCAAATTTCTGTTTTGTTTCTGGAGATCTGGTTGTTGAGCTCGATTAAAAATAGGTCAATGGTTAATGGAGGATATCGCATCTCAGCCTGTCAGGGAGTATGTGCACAAAAGTGCAATTTCCCCTATTTGTAGTTTCACAATAAACCAATCTCCATATTCAATGAAAATATGTTGACTGGGTGTGAGGCGGAACTAATGGTTAGCTTCCCCTACCCGGACAGTCAGTTAGCTCAGTTGGCTGGACGGCCTATTTGCCAGATGGCCTGATGCTAACAGTATGGAGCTGGAGGAACACAGCAGGCGAGGCAGTAGCAGAGGAGCAGGGAAGTTGACGTTTCGGGTCGGGACCCTTCTACATAAGCTTTCCTGCTTCTCTGCTGCTCCCTGGCCTGCTGTGTTCCTCCAGCTCCACACTGTGTTATCTCACGACTCCAGCATCGGCAGTTCTTACAATTTCTGATGCTAACGGTGTTGTTTCAATTGCAGTACCAGCAGAAACTCTTACGGTGACCCTCAGGTTTATTATCTCTCCTGATTGAACGAGCAGCACAGTGGTCCTGTGACAGCTTTACCGTTTCATATTTTATGAAGTTATACAGCTGAACTGTGCAGCGGAGAGGAAACTAAATTATAAACTTGGTGAAGGCTGAATACAGATTCTACCCAACACTGAAAGTACGTACACATAACGTACGTGCTATAATCACACAGACGAGAGAGGCTAGAGATGTCAACAACTGCAGATGCTGGAGTCAGAGATGCAGCATCAGAGGAGCAGAAAAGTTGACGTTTCTGGTCGGGACCCTTCGTCAAGAAAATGCATCAGAGAGGCTAGAAGCTTACTCTTCGACAAGTAAGGGCAGTTGCAATAGACCGCTGAACCTTTCAGCAGCATTCACATCTAAAACATGAATACTAAAAATATCCGCTGCAGTATTAGAACACCGAAACTTAACGCATTGACGTAGAAACTTTTTAAAGCATCTTTTAGGCAGTCGAGACTAATTGTTTAATTAAATGTAATTATTCAAGCAATGCTCAATTCAGAAGCCACTTGACAATACAAAGGAATTCAAATCTAATATTTCCTTTGTTCTTTCATGAGCAGTGACATGGACTGCACTTGTTTCCTACACTGAATTGCTGGTGATTAACTGGGACCATTTTCAGGACCATTGAGAGGAATTTATATATTACCTTTCACGACCTCAAAAGATCCTAAAAGGAAATGCAGGGACCAATTTCAGAACAGCAAGATCCCTGATTCAGCGGTGCAAGAATGAGCAGTTAAGCTTTTTCAGTGATACTGAGGCAGAAATAGTGGGTGGATCACCAGAGATCTCCCCTGCTCTGCTAAATAATGCTGTCAGTTTTTAGTTTGCACCGATCCAAGAAAGCAGACAGTCTTGGCTTGATGTCTCAATGAAAAGACTGCACTAGATTGGGGTGGCATGTGGCTCAGTGGTCAGCACTGCTGATTCATAGTGACAAGGAGCTGGGTTCAATTCCACTCATGAGCAACAGTCTGTGTGGAGTTTGCATGTTCTCCCTGTGTGATTTTCCACCCACAGTCCAAAAATGTACAGTTTAGGTGGATTAGTCATGCTAAATTGCCTATAGTGTACAGGGATGCACAGGCTTGGTGCATGAGCCAAGGGGAAATGTGGGGTGAGATAGTAGGAACTGCAGATGCTGGAGAATCTGAGATAACAAGGTGTAGAGCTGAATGAACACAGCAAGCCAAGCAGCATCAGAGAAGCAGGAAAGCTGACGCCTCAGGCCTAGACCCTTCTTCAGAAACCTGAAGAAGAAGGGTCTAGGCCTGAGATGTCGGCTTTGCTGCTGCTTGGCCTGTTGTGTTCATCCAACTCTACGCCTTGTTATCTGGGACATGTGGGGTTACAGGGTTAGGGTAGGGGGCAGCATCTGGGTGGGATGCTCTTTGGAGTTTTGGTGTTGGGCCTACTTCCACACTAGGTATTCTAGACTGACCAAGTGGACTTTGTACACAAGCCTCTGGAATGGGACTTAAACCTCAAGTCCTTCTTCACTCAGGATCAAAAGCAAGTGGCTGACATAAGGAGAATTCATCAACTTTTTTTGCCTTTATTCATTCACAGGTTGAGAGCATTACTAGTTATGTAGCATTTAATGCCCAACAGGCAGTTAAGAGTCAACCACATTGCTGTGGGTCTGGAGACACATGTTGGGCAGACAAGCAGTTTCCTTCCCTAAAGGATGAACCAGATGGGGTTTTCCCCTGACACTCAGCAATAGATTCACAGTCATCATTATAATGTCATCTTAATTCCAGATATCTATTGAATTCAAATTCCAGCACCTGCCCTGTCAGGATTTGAACCTGAGTCCCCAGAATGGTACTTGAGTCTCTGGATTAACAGTCCAGTGATAATACCACTGGGCTATGACCTCCCGCTCGGGCATGATGAAGCAATAATATAATTGAAGCTTTCATGATTCACAATAAACCCTCCAAATAACACTAGAATGATCTATAATGATTTAAACCTGGTAGATCACTGTCTTGAAATTACTTGGGTTTGGGAGAGAATTTTTTTCACTTTACCTCAAACTGGTTTCAGTCAGTTTTTGTTTTTAATTCATGTTTATTAGGTCAGCAGCTGACAGCCCAGACCACCATCATCATCATGTCATTGGTGCTTTTATGACTTTTTAAACAAAAATGGAAATAGGAGTGATATCTGTGCTTTTTCAATAAACATCAAATTCTGTAACCAGTATATATTAAGTAGCGGCTAATGACTAACTGGGTTGAATTACAAGACAGTAAGGGATTTGGATGATATGGCAAGCCACAAAGACAAACTTGGACATATAATCACAGTCTGAGTTCCAGGATTAGAAAATGAGTATTGTTGTTTGCACGAGCTTGCCCATTATAAACATGGTATACTGATATCAGAGCTTGGAACAGTATCTTCTAAAATAGTGCCTAAATTTGCTGCACTTCATGAGAAAGTTCTTACATTTATGTCGTGTCTACTATGACCACATGACTTCCCAAAATGCTTTAAGTTATCCACTTCTGTGTAGCCACTGTTTTAAAGAAACAGTAGTGAATTTGCACACAGCAAACCCTCACAAATCGAAATGGAATAAGACCAGATCATTTCTTCTTAATCGCTGTCGATTGAGGGGTAAATATGGGTCAGAATGCTCAGAAGAACTCCTCAAAACTTGTTCAAAATTGTGTCATGAGATCTTTTACACTTGACAGACAGGGGATAGGGACCTGGTTTAACACATCATCCAAAAGACAGTATCTCCTGGAATTCTCACTCAGCACAACATAGCAGTAAAATGTCAGCTTAGACAGTTTTACTCAAAATGCTAATTTGTTTTTTTCCTGTTTACAAATCCAGTCAATACTGAATTTTCATCTCAGTTTGTGCAGTGCACAATACATTACTTTAAATGGCAATTTTAAAAGAGGTTTGTCACAAGTGATGCCATAATCCGTGGACTAAAGACAGTCTCACATGACTCTTCCCACATGTTGACAGTTTCATGAGCATGTTTATGAAGGCGATGGGAGTAAATAATTTCTTGATCTTACCTCAAATATTCCGTAATATTCTTTACTTTATAAATCAACCTGTAAAATGTTGATAATCCCATTAAGCTTTCCTTTGCTGTTAGTTTTAGATTCTTGGTCAGCTCAACAGCCATAATTGAGGTCAAGGATTCTACCAGTAAAATATTTATGAATGAGACAAAATTTGAAATCAAACTTCCCCACATCCCTCTTTAGGAGAATAAATATATTGATTTTGAAATATATCTGACAAAGGACTAGTTCACCTTTGGTCGCATGATTCCCAGAGAAAAATGAAAATCGCTTTTCCTTTATCTGTTTCTCTCCCACTCTCTGATTCCTTTTGTGTCCAGTGACTCTATTTACAGTTGTCATAAACTTTCCCCAAATGTCATCTCTTTGTTTGCCCTCAATCATTTGGCAACTGTTTTGTCTCAACATTGTGTACCTATTTCCTCTTCAGGATGTTTCTACTAAGTCAACTCAAAACGCCCACATGTTTCTTTGCTGAAATAGACATGTGCATCTGTATAGCACATTTCAAAACCTTGGAATGTACCAAAGCATTTAAATAAAACAAGGAACTGAGGATGCTGGAAATCAGAAACAAAAACAGAAAGTGCTGGAAATACTCTGGCAGCATCTGCGGAGAGATAAACAGAGTTAACACTTTGTTAGACTTGCTGAGTTTCTCCAGCACTTCCTGTTTTTGTACCAAAGCATGTTACATTCATTGGAAGGATTTGTTTGAAATACTGTCACTATGTACTGAATTTGTTTGTTTGAATATTTATGAGTAGCAGCTAACTGAGGGACAAAGTAGACTTGGGAATAAACAATGATAGAGATTGCAAGCTGCTATAATATTAATGAGAGAAGTGAATATGGTGGTGGGTGGGTTAAGTCTGAAGTCAGAAATGCACATGAGCTGGCGGTTGACCTGCAAATCAATAGCTGACCTGGCATGAGAAGGCTTGCTGACACCGTTTCAATCTAATGATAACTGTAACATTAATAACTTCCATTCTGCAACTAAATAACATCTTGTAAGTTACCATGTCCTAACCCTACCATACTCCAGAAATACTCAAAGCCAATGTTATTGCAATTCATTTCAACTCTTCCAGAATAGATTTGAAGAAAATTCTTGGAACTGGACACATTACTGATTACACATATTCTCTCTACAACAAACAAAAATATTGTCATAATAAATGATCTATGGTTATGAGTCTATTTGGACCCAATATAAATGCAAGTTTCTTCTATTTTCTGCCAAGTATTCTACTTTGGGAAATAAGGAAAAGAAATATGAACAAGTCCAGAATACACAGAAAACAATATCTGGAAAAATTAATTTGCTTTGAAGGGAACTTGCTTGCACCTTTATACCAGGGGTTGGTTGGCTTAAATGACTGATTTGCCCACAGCATGGCTTCAATTCCTGCACAGCCTGAGTTACCATAAAAGATTGCCCTTCTCAACATCTGCTCTGGCCTGAGGCATGATGACCCTCAAGTTAAACCGTCAGTTGTGTCTCTAATGAGAATGTAGCCCTAAGATGTGTAAAAACAGCTAGGGTGGAAAAGAAGTTACAGAAATGTGGAATGCTGGAAACCAGAAATACAATTAGAAATTGCTAGAAAACTCAGCAGGTCTTGCAGCACCTGTGCAGAAAAACCAGTTACCATTTTGTGTATGGTCATCCTTCTTTAGATGTGTAGTGAATTTTATTTGCACCTTTGCCAATGTCAGGATGTTGCAAAACTTCGCATCCACTCGAACGTGCAAAAAACAGGCAACGCTGGAGAAACTCAGAAGGTCTGGTAGCATCTGTGGACAGAGAAACAGTTAACATTTTGGGTCCTGCATGATACTTCTTCAGAACTTGTAATGTGGAAAACACAATAGCCAATTTACGCTCAGTTGGCGGAAGGGTTTAAACACTTTCTTAAAGGTTTGAATTGAGGGACAAATATTGTTCAACACACCTTCATTGAAACTGCACTCGGGACAATGTTACACTCAATCAAAGCTTGTGTGGCAGCTAAAGGGTTAAGTGAAATTATAATACCCTCCCCTTTTTGGAAAGCTGTGTGTTATGACTGGTGCTCCTGCGGGGGGCGGGGTGTGTTAGAATGCAAGAGAAAAAAACAGTTTCAGTGAGGAAGGCGTAGATGCAGCTAGAGAGACAGGAGAGAAAGACGCAGGTATCTGCGGGAACCGAGAGGTGGTGAGAGCCCTGAAGCCCCCTCTCTTTGTGCTCCGACCCTGACTGGGAGCGAGAGGCTGGCTCCATCTCCCGCAACATGCAGCCCGGAAAACAGCCACCCGTTTAGAGGGAGAGCAATCGGGGAATCCCTTCCCCACGTCCGGGGCATCCTGACCCTCCCTGGACCAACAGGAGGACGAGGTCTGGTTCCTGTAAACCCGGGGCAAGGGAGAGAGGAGAGACGGGGCCGGGGGCTTGTTACTGAGTTCTGCCACGCTCAGAGAAGGAGGAGGAAGCTTCAACGTCGTTGCCTTTAGACAAACCGGTGAATCTGCCATTTTACTGCAGTGTGTGTGTGTGTGTATGTGTGTGTGTATGTGACACATCGCCATTAATCTCAGCGCTGCAGATTTCCAAACGAAAAACAGCGGGAGTGGACACAATTTAAAACAAAAACTGGACTTTTCAGATGATTTGGATTAATCCCTGATTATTCTGTTTTTTAAGAAAAATTGGTTGCATTGGGAAAATAACGAGTACGCTGCAACATCTGCGAGGATCGGGGGGAGGCGGCTCCCAGAGACGCAGTGAGACCTCGGCAGCATCTGCAGTGCCCCCCCCCCCGCCAGCCCCAGCCCCGGAGGCTGAGCAGTGAAAGCCCCCCTGCCCGAGCCCACCCCCAAGGACAGCCGTGAGTGCCTCCACCATGGGTACGGTGTTGTCTCTGTCCCCCAGCTACAGGAAGGCGGCTCTGTTTGAGGATGGCTCGGCCACGGTGGGTCAGTACACGGCCGTGCAGAACAGCAAGAACTGCAAGGAGAAGAACCTCAAGCGGCAGTCCCTCATCTCGGTGCTGCCCTGGAAGCGCATCGTGGCCGCCTCGGCCAAGAAGAAGAGCTCGAAGAAGGTCAACCCGAACAGCTACCAGAGCAACGTGACCCACCTCAACAACGAGAACCTGAAGAAGTCGCTGTCCTGCGCCAACCTGTCCACTTTCGCCCAGCCACCGCCGGCCCAGCGGCTCAACCCGGGCTCCAAGACAGCCTCGACCCCCAAGAAGAGCCCGCGGCTGGGCTCCGCCTCGTCTCCCAAGAGGGTGATCGTGCAGGCGTCCACCAGCGAGCTGCTCAAGTGCCTGGGCGAGTTCCTGTGCCGCCGCTGTTACCGCCTGAAGCACCTGTCCCCCAGCGAGCCGGTGCTGTGGCTGAGGAGTGTCGACCGCTCGCTGCTCCTCCAGGGTTGGCAGGACCAAGGGTTCGTGGCTCCGGCCAACGTGGTCTTTGTTTACATGCTGTGCCGAGACGTGATCTCCCCGGAGCTCGCCAGCGAGCACGAACTGCAGGCCAGCCTCCTGACCTGCCTCTACCTGTCCTACTCCTACATGGGCAACGAGATCTCCTACCCGCTCAAACCCTTCCTGGTGGAGAGCTGCAAGGAAGCTTTCTGGGACCGCTGCCTCAGCATCATCGACGCCATGAGCGCCAAAATGCTGCAAATCAACGCCGATCCCCACTTCTTCACCCAGGTCTTCGCTGACCTCAAAAACGAGTGCAACGAGGACGACAGTGGACGAATGCTCATAGGCTTGGACCGGTGACTGAGGTCTGACTTCCCCCATCCCCTCCCCACCTTGGCTGCATCACTGAACCCAGAGACACACAAAATCTCGAGAATCGATTAGAACCTAACCGACACCTCGACTGACTTGAGTGTGCATCATTTTTCCTTTATGTGTGTGCGCGTGTGTATGTGTGTGTCAAGGGGGTTCTACTCTGAATGGGATTTATTTCCATGCTGCTACAAAAAAAGTGTTTTAGAACAAATTTCAAACCGGTCCTGGAATAACGGCACGTTTTTTTAAAAAAAAATCTCTTTAAATTGCTACATTGGTATTGTGCATGCAAAGTATCTGTGTGTCCCTGAAACCGATATTAGTACAACAACAAGAAAAAAATCACCAAGGAAAACATTTGAGTATTGGGATAGTTCTTTTTCCATTAAATGTTTTGAAGAAGTATTTATCGACATGGAGAAGAAGGGATATATATATACACACACATGTTTAATGTCCTTTTGGGATACACGTGACTTCTGTTTCTCTGCTATCAGAACCTACTAAGAATGTGCCATTTTCACACGGAAGTCTGCCTGAGAGACTTCAGTTGTACATTTTGAAAGTGCTAATATTATGAAAATGTTTCCCAGTGCAATTTGTTATTTAAAAAATGAAAATCTTTGTTGACCAAACGGTGTTATTTGTCGTATGTGTGTAGGGTGTATGTATGTGTGTGTGTGTGTGTGTGTCTGGGTGAAATTGAGAAAATTAGTGTCACAATGCTGTGAACAGCCGTGGCTGTATTTTATGTTAATGTTTTTTTTATTTCTATTTATTTTTGTACTGTGATGAATAAATGCACTGATCATTCATGACTGACTGCGCCTGTTTGGGAGTTTTATTTCAGTGACAAATGTGAAATTTTGTCTCAGATTGGAGCTTGATTTGATTAATGGCAATGGTAAACAGCCCCACTTCCCAGGATGTCTTAGTTTATAGTTTAATTCTGTATTAAAATGTAGTTTTTTATCCTAAGTCATTAAAACAACCTGGGCATTTGTGCTATCATCTACTTTATTTAACAATAATCCAACCAACTCTTGCTGTATACTCAGCTGCATGTGTTACACAGCTACAACATTTACATTGTCATAAGTCTTCGAGTCATTTGCAACTTCAGTACTTTTCTCCATATTTCTGTGCCTGAAAGTTTGAATTTCTACAAAACCTCATATTGAATCACTGGCAGATTCTTTCCATATCCTTGTTACATGTATATACTTATACACATTATACACACAACTTCTAATTATCTTGGGGAAAAATGTTGACATAGAAGTGAACATTAAATTCTCTTTGAATCAATGAGTCCTTCATTTTATCTGGTTTAACCACTATCCCACCTTTCCTTGGCAAATTTCCAGTAATTCTTGTTTTCCTTGACTGTTTTGGTTTGATTGACAGTATATGGTAACTATACCCTACTAGGGCAGTATTATAATAGATAAATGCTATGAGAAGTTAAGGTATATTGCATATTTGAGAGCTTGCGTGTGTTTATTAATGAGTATTAATCCAAACTCATCTTCAACTGCAATTCATACATTGTCTGAAGTCAGTTCTCACAATGCAACATCGAATTAGAATTCAGTGCTAACAACACTACAGCATCATCATCTGCTTTTAAAACAGGCAAGTACAGAGAAAATCAATGCTACAGAAAGTTGTCAATTTTTCCCACATTTATTATGACACTCGAAATTATTGTTTGTTTAACAACATTATTTTTCTGTTTGCTCCTAGCTTGTGAGATAGGAAACTGACTATGTATTATTATTTGAATGATTTAATCTATTGAAGAATTTAAAGTATTTAAATACGTGATAAATTGCCCATTGCCAATCGATAAGTTTTTTTGTGTATGGGAGGGAGAGAGTTAAAGGGAGGTGATGGCCTAGTGGTATTATCTCCGGACTGTTAATCCAGAGACCCAGATAATATTCTGGGAAACCGGGTTCAAATCCGGCCACAACAGATAGTGGAATTTAAATTCAGTAAATATCTGGAATTAAGAGTCTAATGATGACTATGAATCAATTGTCAGGAAAAATCCATCTGGTTCACTGATGTCCTTTAGGAAAGGAAACTGCCATCCTTATCTGGTCTAGCCTACATGTGACTCCAGATACACAGCAATGTGGTTGATTCTGAACTGCCCTCTGAGCAATTAGGGATGGACAATAAATGTTGCCTGGCCAGCTATGCCCTCATCCCATTAGCGAAAAGACAGTGTTTGTTCTATGTAAACATGTAGTGGCTAGACCATGCAATTACAATGTGACATGTGGCACATCAGAGATGTTGAACCAATAACATACATTACTTCTCAAACATCCCAAGGTTCTTTACAAGGACATTACAAAACAATATTCGGCATTGCACTTTATGATAGTACATGTGGCCATAACAGGATGAAAGAAAAATTCTGGCAACACAAATTAGGAATTTCCTTTTATTTTTAATATCTAGATACAGGTCGACATTGTTCATTTGCCTGATATACCTAAGATTTGAAGGTTTATATCTGGTTAAAATTAATGGAATGAAATGTCTGAAATGAACCAATCTTGATTTTTTGAAGGTAATGGATTGTCAGCATCAATATTCTCCCCTATATTAGCAGACACGGGAATGGCTGGCTTGGTGAATTGGAAAATGTTACAAAGTTACAGTGGAGCTTTTCTTCTGAGGATGTGACTATACATATGGTAATGCTTAGCGCTGGAACAGACTTGAAAAGTTAAAGTACACTGTTAATGTATCCCTATTGAGGACATTTACCTAAAGCCTGTGGTGTATTAACAAAAACAGGGATAAAATTAATTAAAAAGGAAACAAATTGTTCGCTTATCGGTTTAAATTTTTATACTGGAAGATTCAAATGTAGATAATCTTGAACTACTCAGCAGGTCAGGCAACATGTCTACAAAGAGAAGGCAGAGACAGATTTTAAATGTATTATTAGCAACTTAAGGCAAAGATCTTTCATCAGAGTTCATAAATATTTTAGATTTTGCCTTATAAAGCTATTATGGCTATATTTCAAAAGTTGTTCAATTGCTTTGTAATGAAATGAGAACTTTTTAAAACAGTTTAAAATGCAAGAGTTTTTCCTTTCTTAAGGAAAAGAAGGATGCGGAAAATATTACTAGAGCTCCTGATCCCATTCAACTTCCAATAATCCTTGTCAGGGCAAGATTAGATAGGGGTTGAATATAATATACCCTTCCCTTAAAAACTGAATAGATTGCAGATGTTGTGACATTCACAGAATCCCTGCAGTGTGGAAGTAGGCCATTTAGCCCATCAAATCTACAATGACCCTCTGAAGAGCATGCAAAATCCCCTCCTAATCCGGGCAACCCTACATTTCCCATGGTTAATCCATCTAGCCTGCACATCCGTGGATGCTCTGGGCAGTTTAGCATAGCCATTCCACCTAGCCTGTACATCTTTGGACTGTGGGATGAAGCTGGAGCACCTGGAGGAAACCCACACAGACTCAGGGAGAATGTGCAAACTTCGCACAGACAGTCACCTGAGGGTAGAATTGAACCTGGGTCCCAGGTTCTGTGAGGGAGCAGTGATAACCATTGAGCCACCATAACGACATTGTCACAGGGGGAAACTTCCCTCCCAGCTTGAACCCCCATTTGTAACAAAGGAAGGAGAAATAGAGTGAACGCCAAAAAGAAATACACCTCAGTCATTATTGCTAAGTTGATGACAAAAAGAAGGAGGAAATTGGAGGAACAGTGGGATCTTGGGGTTCAAGTGCATAGCTCCCTCAAAGTTGCCACCCAGGTGGATAAGGTTGTTAAGAAAGCATATGCCGTTTTGGCTTTCATTAACATGGGGATCGAGTTTAAGAGCCGCGAGGTTATGCTGCAGCTCTACAAAACCCTGGTGAGACCACACTTGGAATATTGTGTCCAGTTCTGGTCGCCCTATTATAGGAAAGATGTGGAGGCTTTGGAGAGGGTGCAAAGGAGGTTTACCAGGATGCTGCCTGGACTGGAGGGCTTGTCTTACAAGGAGAGGTTGACTGAGCTCGGACTTTTCTCTCTGGAGAGAAGGAGGAAGCGAGGTGACCTGATCGAGGTGTACAAGGTAATGAGAGGCATGGATAGAGTTGATAGCCAGAGACTTTTCCCCAGGGCAGGATTGACTGCCACGAGGGGTCATAGTTTTAAGGTGTTAGGAGGAAGATATAGAGGAGACGTCAGAGGTAGGTTCTTCACCCAGAGAGTTGTGAGCGCATGGAATAGTTTACCAGTGGTAGTTGTGGAAGCAGAGTCATTAGTGACATTTAAGCGACTGCTGGATATGCACATGGACAGCAGTGAATTGAGGGGAATGTAGGTTAGGTTATTTTATTTTTGGATTAGGAATATTCCACGGCACAACATCGTGGGCTGAAGGGCCTGTACTGTGCTGTACTTTTCTATGTTCTAAAAGTATTATTCATTGATTTCTTACCAAAAGCAGTTCACTAAAATCCAACGCCAATTTTGTTTTATAATAAAAAGTAATGGTATGTTGATGTGGTTGGCTAAGCTAGCATTTATTGTCCATCCCCAATTGTCTGAAAAGGTTATGGTGATTCAGCTTCTTGAATTGCTGCAGTCCTTGTGATGTAGATATGTGCTGTTTGTGAGGGAGTTTCATAGTTTTAACCAATGGCGGTATAATTCACCAGCAGGAAAGTATGTGATTTGGGGGTGAAACTTTAGGTGCTGGTGTTCCTGTGCACCTGTTGCCCTTGTCTTTTAAAGAAGCAGAGTTTGCAGGTTTGGAAAGTACTGTTGAATGCTCACTGTTGCCATTTTGAAAATAGCCAAGGCAACATGTTGGATGGAGATACAAGGCAGATTGTAATGTTTATTAAGTTAAGGTGAAGTAAAATAAAGTGAATACAATTAAACTAATTTGAAATAAAGTGAAATTAAATAAAGTAAAGTTAAGGTACAGAAGCGCAGCTTGGTCACGTGGAGTACATAGAATCTTAGCCATGGAGTCATACAGCCTGGAAACAGATCCTTCATTGCAACCAGTCTGTGCTGAGCATAATTCTAAACTAAACTGGTCCCACCTGCTGCACCTGGCCCATATCCTTCCAAACATTTCCTATTCACGTTATTATTCAAATTTCTTTAAGACGTTGTAATTGTACCCACATCTATCACTTCCTCAGGAAGTTCATTCCATATGCAAACCACACTCTGTGTAAAAAAATTTGTCCCTTGTGTCTTTTTTCAAATCTTTCCCCTCCCAGTGAGAAGTTGTGGATAGTTCTAGTGACCAGGATGATTACATTTGCAGCAAGTGACGCTGGTTGTAGAAACTTGAACTGTCAGGTTTGAAGCTTTGGGAATGGCTAGAGTCGATGTGCCATATCCATGAGGCTGAGAGCTATGTAGATAGCTTATTCAGAGAGCTGGTTATATCGCTGGCTAGGAATATGGAAGCCAAAAGAAAGGAGGTGACTGGCAGACAATTCAAGTGAACCGGGCAAGCAGTGCAGCAGTGCCCTGACATCCAGGCCATTTATTGGTTTTCCAGTCAGGATACAGATGATGATATTGATTCCTAGGAGGAATGCATCCCATTCCAAGTTCATGCACCACAATGGGTCACCTGTTCAGGAGGGGGAAGAAGAAGAAGAAGTGAAAAACAGTAGTGATGGATGATTCATTATTTAAGGGAACAGACTGGCATTTCTTTGGAGGTAGAAATGACCTCAGGATAATATGTTGTCCCTTTGGTGCCAAGATCAGAAATGTCATGAGAGCAGCTACAGGACATTCTTCTGGGTGATGGTCAGTAGCTAGATGTTGTGGCCCATATGGGCATCTATGACTTAGATGGAAAGGGGAATGATGTTCTGAAAGCAGTTCTCAGAGAAGGAGGAAGGAGATTGAAAAGCACAACCTCTAAAGCATTGATCTCAGGTTTGTCTACAGTCTGACATACCTGATGAACATAACAACGAGAGAACTGAATGATTGAACATGTGATTGGAGAGCTGGTGTTGGAAAGACACCATGAGGTATTGAGATCTATTTTGAAGCAGGTTGGACCTGGACAAGACAGGCTCAATTTAGCAGGTCCAGGACTAACAACTTGATTCAATAGTGCATTCTTGAGGGTTTAACCTAGATTGTCAGGGAAATGGGAACTTGAGAGTGATCCCAGATTGGAGGGAAGCAAAACTGGTAAAAGGAAGTAGAAATGTCAAGTGCAAAAATAGAAGGCAGACAAAGCATTTACAAGTACCAGATAGGATGAGAGTAGAGAATAATATCATAAAAACAGAATTAAAGGAGCTCTATGTGAATGCATGTAGCATTTCAAAATGGATTGAATGCACAAATGGTTCAGATATAATTGCCATTATATTATACCACTGTACCATCAATACAGGTGGCTGGAGTGTCCAATTCTGGGAATTGAATGTACAAACATGTTTGGCATTTGAGCAGCATCAGCAAAAAGGAAAATGAGCTGGGATAGAATTCTTAAAAAGAGATAAGATCGGTAATTTATTGAGAGAGGATCTCAAATCAAAGGATCAAGATATAAAACCAGTCTGACTGGAGCTGAGAAACAGGAAGGCAAAGCAAACCTTGGTGGAAACTGCTCATAGGCCAGTCAACTGTTGTAATATTGGGCATTGTATAAATCAGGAAATTAAAGAGACATGTCTGAGCTATCAGGAGAGGCTGAATAGGTTGGGGCTATTTTCCCTCGGGCATTGGAGGCTGAGGGGTGACTTTATAGAAGTTTATAAAATCATATAAGAAATGGATAGGGTGAGTAGTAAAGGCCGTTTCCCTAAGGCAAGAGTGTCCAAAGCTAGAGGGCATAGGTTTAAAGCAAGAGGGGAAAGATTTAAAAGGGACCTAAGGGGCAACTTTTCCAACAGAGGGTGGTGTGTGTATGGAATGGGCTACCAGAGGAAGTGGAGGAGGCTGGTACAATTACAACATTTAAAAGGCATCTGGATGGGTAAATGAATAGGAAGGGTTTAGAGGTTGTGAGCCAAATGTTGGCAAATGGGACTAGATTAATTTAGGAAATGTGGTCAGCATGGACAAGTTGGACTGAAGAGTCTGTTTCTGTGCTGTTCATCTCTAAGACTCTACATAACGTGAGTAATTAGGGGTAAAGTGACAACTTCAATTTACACATAGCCTGGGTTAAAACAAATCAACACTAATTCTGTGCGAATGAGCTCCTGCCATGTTCATTGGATGGATTTTTGGAGCAATGTGTTAAAAGGACAACTAGGGACTGGGTTGCTTCAGACTTAGGGTGGCATAATGGGAAAGTACTAATGAATAATCTTGCTATAAAGGGGTCTTTGGGAAATAAGGACCATGAGATGATAGAAATTCGCATTGGCCTGAATATAATATACAGTGTTTTGAGGTCAAGGTTTTCAATCTGAGGAAAGGAAATTCAGATATACGTGGCAAACTTGCCAAGATAGATTAAGAACAAAGATAAAAAGATTTTAACAGTAGACAAGCAATGGCTGGTATTTGAAGAAATACCATACGGTCTACCAGCGATATAGATTGTTCTAAGGCATACACGCCCAAGGGGAAAGATAAGTGAACTGAGTTGATGAAAGAAGTTAAAGATTGCATTAAATTAAAGGAAGTAACTTGTAAAGATGACAAATGATGGGTAAGCCTGAGAACTGTGTGCACTTGAGAACCCAGCAATGGAGGATCAAATAGCTGGTTAATAAAAAGAAAGATAGAATATTAATGTAAGTTAGTGAGAAACACAAATGTTGACAGTAAAAGCTTCTTTAGGTTTTTGAAAGAATGAGTTTAACTCAGACAAATGGGGTTATTACATTGGAAACAGGAATATTTATAGTGAACAACAGGAAATGCCAGAGAAACTAATAGAAGAAGCTACAGAAAATCTCCAGAAATAGTAGATGACTAAAGGACTAGTGAAGTGGAGGAAGTGAAATAAAGTAGTATTAGTAAAGAGGAATTACTTGAAAAGTTATCTGTATTGAATGTAGATAAACTCACTGGACCGAATGAGTTTCTTTGCAGAGTGTTGAAGCAGGTGCTAGAAAGATAAAGACACATCACTGGTTAGGGGCTGTAAGGTTACTTGGGTAGATGGTAATGTAGAGTTGAAGTTACAGTCAGATCAACCATGATCTTATTAAATGGCACAGCAGGCTTGAGGGGTCAGATGACCCACACCTGCTCTTAGGGTTGGAATATAAAAGCAGCAATGTGCTTCTGAGGCTTTATAAAGCTCTAGTTAGGCCCCATTTAGAATACTGTGTGCAATTTTGGGCCCCACACCTCAGGAAGGACATACTAGCCCTGGAGCGTGTCCAGCGGAGATTCACACGGATGATCCCTGGAATGGTAGGTTTAACGTATGATGAATGGCTAAAGATCCTGGGATGGTACTCATTAGAGTTTAGAAGGTTGAGGGGAGATCTAATAGAAACTTATAAGATAATGTATGACTTAGAAGGGGTGGACGCTAGGAAGTGTTTCCACTAGGTGGGGAGACTAGGGCACATGGGCACAGCCTTAAAATTAGAGGGGGTAAATTTAAAACTGAAATGAGGTGACATTTCTTCAGCCAGAGAGTGGTGGGCTTGTGGAATTCATTGCCGCAGAGTGCAGTGGAGGCTGGAATGTTGGATGCCTTCGAGGCAGAGATCGACAAATTCTTGATCTCACAAAGAATCAAGGGCTATGGGGAGAGTGCAGGGAAGTGGAGTTGAAATGCCCATCAGCCATGATTTAAATGGTGGAATGGACTTGATGGGTCGAATGCCCTTACTTCCACTCCTATGTCTTATGGTCTTATGGTCTTAACTACTGTATCTGTATCTTTCTAAATGTTATGGATTCTGCAACGGTTTCTGCAGATGGGAAAGTAGCAAATGTTGGGGGGGAAATGTTAGGATTTATTATAAAGGATGGGATAGCTCAAAATTTAGAAAAGAATTGTGAGATCGGGCTGAGTGAACATGGATTTGTGAAAGAGAATTCATGTTTGGCAAAATTTGTGAGGACTTTTTTGATAATTGAGCACTAGAAGATGTGGTGTACTTTGATTTTTAGAAGGTTTCTAATAAGGCCCAACACTGGATGTTAGTAAATAAGAATAGAAGACATAGGATTGGAGCAAATCTGCTGGATTGAGAATTGGGAAGCAAAGGCAGAAAGCAGAGAACAAGGATAGATGGGTCATTCTCGGGATGGCAGGCTGTTACTAGTGGGGTACTGCAAGATCTACAACTGATCACAATCTACATCAATAATTTAGATGGTTGGACTCATTGTAATATTTTCAAATTTGCTGATGACACCAAACTAAGCGTGAGTGTAAATTGGGAGGTAGGTGCAAGGAAGTTTCAAGAGGACTTGGATGGAGTAAGTGAGTGAGCTAGAAAATGGCATATGGAATACCATCTTAATGTGTGAAATTATTCAATTTGTTAGAAAAAACAGAAAGGCAGAATAGTGAGAGAATGGGAGCTGCTGGTGTCCAAAGAACGTTCTTGTTTAGGAGTCATTAAAAATTAGCAAACAACAAGAAAGGAAAGTGGTCTTTGTCACAAAGAGATTTGCGTACAGGAGCAAAAATGTCTTGCTGCACAGAGGATTGGCAAAATCACACTCAGAGTATTGTAAATGGTTTTGGTCCCATCATCTAAAATGACATATAGTTCAATAGAAGTTCACCGTTTTAAACCCTGTGATGGTGGGATTGACCTAGATAGAGACTGGGTCGGTACCCTCCAGAGTTTTGAAAAATTCATGGTGACCTCCTTGAAATGTACAAAACTCTTAGAGGGTGTGACAAGTTGGAAGTCAATAAGATGTTTCCCCTGGAGGTTGAGTGTAGAACCAGGAACCTTCATGAAAGGACAAGGAAAAGCCCATGTAAGACTGAAGTGAGGAGGAATTGTTTAACTCAGAGGCCAATGAATCTTTGGAATTTTCAACCCCAGAGGACTGTGTAAAACTCAATCATTAAATATGTTACTTTTTTAACGCTAAATACATAGGATTTTTTTTGGAGGCTTATAAAATGAGTTTTCTCACCATATCTTACCAAACCTATCTCATTACATTCTCAGCCCATCCCTGTGGCACCCTCTCACCTAATTCTAGCCCCATCCTATTGTTCACCATTCCCAGAATATTCCCAAGTATCGCCGTCGGGATATGCCAGTACTGAATTGCATTCCAGGTACTGTTGCCGTCTTGTGCTCCCATGCGAACACGCTCAGTCTGGAGCTGTCCTGCATGGTGATTGAGAAGTGCCCTGGATATGGCAGACAGAGGATATCGGTACTCCGTTTTGTGAACAGGGATCTGGAAGCCTACAGGATGGGGTTGTACAGAATGCCCTCTTCCTGCAGGACCAGCAGAGAAGGCCATGTGACCAGAGCACGCCAATCTGGATCAAGGTTGTTGCCCTGGGATTAGTGAAGACCACTCTCATTATCACCTGTAACATCCTGCCTTGCTGTCTGTCAAATCCCCCGCCAACTCCCAACACCATTAACCCTGCACACTCTCTGTGCTCTCTGTTCTTTTGCTCAACACACCTCCTACTTGCATCAAAAGTACAACCACTTCCATCCCCCTCAATGCCTGACTCTCTCTCATTCAAGAGGAAAAACAGCCCACATTGAGACAAAAAGAGTTGAGACAAGTGGTGACCCGCCTTGACAATCAGTTCCTGACTCTTTATAGAGGAGAGAGTCCTGACGTGGACCAACACAAGTGGCTGATTGACTGTGTCCAAGCCCCTGGAATGGTCTCAGAGGCTGCCCTTGACTTACTCAGCTGCGATCTCCTGACTGAAGGTTATCTCCACTGTGGACTGCTGACAACCATAACAAGTTTCCTGGCTTTTTATGTATGAAGCAGTACAGCAATACAGTGAGCCTGGTATCTCTGGCTGAGGGGCCAAAGAGCAAAAAGGCAAGGCAGAGATGCTTTGAGCAGCCATGTATGCTAAGAATGAATAAGAATGATATGACAGTGATTTGATTAGCCTGGGGATGTAGCCTGGTTGCATCCATGAGCTGGGTATGTGTTCCTGAAAGCACGGCGTCCTTGCTGCTGTAATGAGAGTTACTGTTTCACTCTCTGTTTCTAAAGTTCAGAAACATAATGCAAGTGGATCAAAGATGTATGACGAGGGATCTTAGAGATTCTTAGAGGCTGGCACATGTCAGGTGCCAATGTCCACAGATGTAGAATGCATGTAGCCAGTGCCCACGGAGCACACTGTGAGATATCGGTGCCTAACATAGAGGTTCTCTGGACCAAGAGACGAGCTGAAGTGGCCAGGCCTTCACGTTGAGAATTCTCAGCATCTAGTAGGTAGGATAGGAAGCTTCATATTAATAAGTTAATAAGGCCATTAACAAGCAACAATTCCCTTTAATAGGCAACTGTCTGCTCTCTAGCTGGAATTCCAACTTGACACCCAAAACCAGGTTAAAAGGTGCAACAAATTGTCCCTCACATTGAGATTGAGCTCACTAGACTTCTCACAGGATTCTGCCACATTTCTCACCATAACCCATATTGTTCAGGCCCCGAGAAGAATCCACCCCCTTGGAGACTAATGACATCTAGGAATGTAGAGTTAACATAGAAAAATGTAATGGGGTAGGAAATCAGCCATGGTAGAATTGAACAGCAGAGCAGGCTCAATGGGCTGAATGGCCTATTGCTGTTCTGATCTTCCTCAATCCACAGATTAAAGCAGCAGAGATTAAGTGGAGTAAAGCAAAGATGGATTTTGTTTATTTTTAGCAAGTCACTCAACATGTTCTAGTCACCCTATGCACACTGCATGGTTGAAAATAGTTCCACATTAACTAGCTAGGGTCAAAATGAAAAAAAGATCCAAAAATATTTGTCTTGCCTGGTTCTGTTTTTGAAAGGGGATTATACCACACCAAATTTGGAATATTTCCTGTCAAAATATTTTAGCATTGTAAATAGAAACATAGAAAATAAGAACATGCATAGGCCATTCAGCTTTTTGAGCCTGCTCCATCATTCAATATGATCATGGGTGATTATTCAACTCTGCGTACTGCTTTCTCCCTATGTTCCTTGATCCCTTTAGCTCCGAGAACCAAATCTTAACTCCTTCTTGAAAATGTTCAATATTTTGTCCCCAGCTATTGTCTGTTGTAGAGAATTCCACAGACTCACCAGTCTCCAAGTGAAGAAATGTCTCCTCACCTCAGACCTAAATGGCTTATCCCATATCTTTAGACTGTGACCTGACTGGTGTCATTTGGGAAACTTTTGCTGTTGTGTCAAAATACTAGTATTAAGCAGAAGCAAACAGAAAATGTTGGAAAGACACAGCAGGCTTGTTGCTGGATTTATAAAGACAAAGTGGTCTAAATAGAACTGGACATGACAAAAGTAGAGGGAAAACAACATGTAGAATTCAGGAGTTTGTAATGCTAGTTAATGGTTAAGTGGCCAATGTTTGGTGAAAACAATGTAAAGATAATCTTAGAATGAGAACAAATAAACAGGTTAGAGAATGATTCAGTTTCATAACAAAAACAGGGAAGAGTTGTAAACTTAAGCTTTGCAAGTTAAATTTATCATTTATCACTTTATTATGCAGAAAATTAACTTCTTTCAGAAGTTATTGTGTATATAGAATACAGTCTATATACAAATTAGCACTGCATTTCGATTTCTGCTTGTTGAGGCTTTATGATAGTTTCTATAATGAGGCAGGATTGCACAATACAGTCATTTCTATTTAGGAGGTTAATGGCAGATTAGAAGGATGGGTGAGGGTGTGTGGGGTTGATGCTGAAGGAGGTTGACTGAGGACTTGGAAAGAGCAAGTAGGAGTTAAAGACTTGCTGAGGCAGTCTTTTCCATGATCAACAATTGGGCATGGACTGGGGGAGTAGTGACATCATACTTATTTCCCAGCATTTCCCAAACAGCATTTGCAAATTGTGTGTCAAGAGAGTTAGACAGGTAACTGAGAGAGTATTGGGAAAGAGGAGGAGAATAAAACAAATTGGATGGATCTTCCAAAAAGCCAGCAAAAGCACTGCTTCATTTTGTGATGCAGAATTCTACAGTATGTCTTGAATGGGAAATGCCCATCTGCAACTTGCTGGTTGTGTCAAAACAGCATATTATTTGGAACAAAAGTTGTGCTTTTCATGGGAAATACTTGACACCTATAAATCCTACATTAAAAGAATGAAGAATGGGGGGTCCAAGGTGGGTGGTAGTTCAAATAAATCTCCCTCTATGCTCCTGAGTTGCTGATCTCAATTTATATAAAAGTGACATCAGAAATGGATGTGTGCAAATCACAGCACAACATTACATAATATGACATTTCTATTTGGATTATAAAGTGCTCATACAGGTGATCTGTGTAGGTTGTGGTGTGATTTCAGAACTGGTTCAGTGTTGATTACAGTATGATATTGCTCACCATGTTATTACAATATTCCATTCTGCATCCTTTCCAATATTTTACAATGTCAGAATTCCTTCAAGCCATTATGTGAAGTCACTGACAGCTTTTTCTTGTTTACAGCTGGTGTTGCTCCTTGATTGTAGCAATATGAGAAAAGGACAGGGATACTGATTTAAAAAAAAAGCTCTATTGTGGTTTTTTTTGAAGTGTTTATAGGATTAAATTTAAGCCATGCTAGTTTTCATCTGACCAAAATGCTGAGTTCGTTGTATGTAAAGAGTATGCTGTTTTTTCTCCTTTATGTAAGGCTCTATTGTGATTCTTATAACTAGAAAATAAAGAGTAATTCATGTGAAAAGGCAACAGATATTTAAAAGTGAGTTATGGATGCTGGTAAGGTAAAGACCAACACATTTGTTTGCTCATGGTTGCCATACATTAAGCCAGATTGCCTAATGAACAAAGGTCAGATGGTTAGGTCTGTATCCTTTGGAGTTTAGAAGAATCAGAGGTGACTTAATTGAAACATGAAAGATCCTGAAAAGACTTGAACAGCTGGATATCAAAAAGATGTTTCTTCTTGTGGGTGAATCTAGAACCGGAGGGGGTGTGTCATAGTTTAAAAGTATGGGCATATCCATTTAAAACAGAGATGAGGAAACTCTTTTTTCCATCAGAGGGCTGTGAGTCTTTGGAATTGCCTCCCTCAAAAGCCAATGGATGCAGAATCTGTAGATAGTTTTCAGGCAGGCATAGTTAGATCTAGGTACTATGGTGAAAAATTATCAGGATGTGAAAAAATGTAGAATGGAGATTAGCATCAGACCAGCCATGATTTTATTGAATGGTGGAGCAGGATCGAAGGGCTGAGTGACTTACTCTCATTCCCTGTCTGTATGTTCATGTGTGCGAGAAAGAATTGCTGCTCCTGAGTGAAGAGTTTGAAACTTGATCCAAAATTGGAGCTCATTCCTTACAATTTGCAACCAATAATAGGTATTTCGTCCACAAATTGGCAATGACACCAGTGACTCTTTGGTAAATGTATCAGAGATGGTAGGAACTGCAGATGCTGGAGAATCTGAGATAACAAGGTGTGGAGCTGGATGAACACAGCAGGCCAAGCAGCATCAGAGGAGCAGATAAGCTTATGTTTCGGGCCTAGACCTTTCACGTCAGCTTTCATGCTTCTCTGATGCTGCTTGGCCTGCTGTGTTCATCCAGCTCTACACCTTGTTAACCCTTTGGTAAATGATAGGCAGAGGGGTGTTGACGAGGAAGTATAGGATGGGACCAGGAAGGGAGATCACTAGAAAGAGAGAGGAGGGTGACAGCAGAGGAAGGAAACAATTACAAAGGAAACAATCAAATCAAAGGATGGTTGCAGGAATTGTGGAGTTAATGATCAAAATGGGCTTCCAAGCAGCAAGATGTTTCCAATTTGCAGAAAGGAAATGGGATTAATTTCTATTTCAGGTGTGAGACTTCTGTGACCTTTACCAATATGGTGGGTAACTCATTCCTGATAGCAGTGCTGGAGGCCAATGCTTTTCTTACCTGATAAATACTTGGCCAAATTCCAGTTGAAAGTGAGTGGGTCACCCTTAGGTATTAAAGATGAGACATTTTTCAATGTTTTCTTTAGGCTAGAAGAGCCAAATTTAAGTAACTGTTTGAAATAATCTCAGAACCTGAAATTCAGAGAACTTGAATATATTTTCTTGGAGTAGAATAAAACATAGCCTGGATATCTACGGGGAGCATGTTTGGGACATCACACAATCCACTGCAAAAACATATCCATAAATTGTTCACAATTCAACATCTGAGACAGAGACCATCAGATTGGCAAGTGCTGGAGGCGGCAGAGTGCAAATGGCCAAATGATAACAAAATAGCAATGTCACAATGGAGATAACAATTTCACAACAAGCTGATCATGCCAAGCTGATAATTGCATTGTCATGATGGATACAAAAATGTGACTCTACTGAGGAAGGGTGGAGCCAGCAGTTTAGGCGAGAGCAGGGAAAACTTGCTGTTTCATAATCATAATGTGATACCAGATAGATGAGTGTTTACTGCTGATACTAGATTTGAATGAATTTGTAGACTGACTCAAATTGTCTGGTCAGCATGGATGAGTTGGACTGAAGGGTCTGTCTCCATGCAATGTACCTCTATAACTCTAATTGCAAGCAAATTTATCTCTCTCCGTAGTGAGCATAAAGATATTTCCTCTTTCTTCCCGTCATAAATGTTATGGAATTTCGAGTATTTTTGTGAGATATGGGCCAAATAATTTATTGAAATAATCTAAGTTGTACCTGCTGGTGACTTGTTTGGCTTGGAAGGCATCAGGAATACTTTTTAATGTAAATTGAACAGTACAGATCTCCATGATACAAGGAGGATATTGAGGCACTGGTGACATTGAAAAGATATTTAGGAGGAAAACTCAAAAGTTGATGTACGTGTCAGGAAAAGCTGAGCAGCTTGGGTTCTTTTCTGTGGAGAAGTGAAAGCCGAGGGAGCAGCATAATGGAGGTCTTCACATTTTAAAGTGCTGTTAGGTTAATGTTAGAGAAGGTATTTGAATTTGTGGAATTTCAACACTAGGCATGTATGTATAAAATAGTCACTGCAAATTCTAGGAAATGTCTTTGGGGAGAGGGTGGTCAAAATGTGAAATTTGCAGGCTCATGAGGTGAGAAATTATTTGTTCAATGTAGGTATCAAAGACACACAACAAATGGTAAATTTTTCATAGCTCCTACTTATTTCACTTTCTCAAATTTCTTCCCCTTAAATGCCAATGGTTTTTGCTGTTGTATGGTTCAGGGATTCCTCATCGGGATGATCACCATAGGGTTTAATAGGAATGCTGGTAAACTTCATTCTCCCTCTCCGCATACTGGTGTATATTGTTTACAGTTTTACTCTTCCTAGAATGGTATGAATTGTTTCATTTTTAAAAAAATGTATACATTGTGTTAACATTGTGTTCAAGGAAATTGTTGAAAGAAGCAATATCTTGGATTTGAACCACGAATTTATTTCGAGGAAAGAATTGAGCAGAAACCCCTCCCTCAGCAACAAACTCTAGTTGTGATAAAGGGTTCCAATTATTGTAACTTTTCTTCATCATTTTTTAAAATTTCTATCATATGCATTTAAATCAGTGCTTTTTCTTTTGTTTTCCTGTGTGAAATCCCTTGCCAATATTATTCTCTGATAATTCCTACAATCATAAATCCCTTGCAATTATTGAGCACTTCCTGGGCTCCCCTATCAATACTGACAAATTTTCAGGAGCCCCAGTGAATTATGACACACTCTTTGGGGGCCATTGAAATTATGGACACAAGAGTACTCTATAAATTATGACACAGGAATCCTGCACAATTATTTGCATACTCCTCAATTCTGAAAGATTGAAATACCCAAGGAAAGATAAATTGCCATAACAAGCAGAATATTTTGTCACCGTAAAGCCTCAGAAAATAAAAAAAAACTCATCAGCAAGTTCAATAAAGCAGACATCTGGCCATGTTCTTGAGGAAATGTGATGATTTTGAGAATGTACAAGGTTTAGATCTAAATGGAAACCTCATTGTCTGACTTCCTGACGTACCTTTGTGAATTCTCTTTAATATGCTTCTACTTTCAGTTTTACTGCACACACTGCAATGTTAAAATGATCGGGATTATGTTACTGGCTCAAGGCATTCCTTTAAAAGATCCCACTGCAGTTTTTTAAACAAAACTAATGTGCCTTATCACATAGATTTCTCCAATCTGAAAAGGTTTGCTTGGAATTCCGTCATTTCATAGAACATGAGAAATGGCATCAGGAATAGACCGTCATCTTTTGCTATTGTAGATCAAGAATTTGTCTGCCTCAGTTGAATTTATTCAATAACATGTCTTCTCTGCTTTCTAGGATAATAAACAAGGATTAATCACCCACAAAGAAAAGAAATTCTGCCTATATCACTATCTTAAATGCATGTCCTTCTCCGGTTCTAGATTCTCAGCATCTGTGTTTTAAAAGCCCCCCTGAATTTTATATGTCTCAATAAGATTATCCCTCATTCTTCTAAATTCCAATAAGCATTTGCCCAACCTGTTCAAAAATCTGCACTGTGTTGTACTGTGGTCCATGTGAATGGCCTGTACAGCCCTAACCTACAATTTTTACACTATTATGCAATTTTTAAAATTTGATACAATGTTTACTGTCTTACTTAGCTGCTGATGATATGCCCTTCAATGGGCCTTTCATTCTCAATGGAATACATCTTTCAAAGAGCTATAAATGATCTTCTTAAATGTCTGACCTTGCATCTCCATCACCTTACTTTTTAGCCTATTTCCACCATAGCCAATTCCATCTTTATGCATTTCTAATGCCCCATATATAAGTTTCATACACCATTTTCAGACAGAACCTTCTCATCCTCAACCTGAATGTAAAATGTTATCATTCAATAATCACTCTTGCTTGAAAGCTCTTTCAATTTTATGGGGAGGTGATAGCCTAGTGGTATTATCTCTAGACTGTTAATCCAAAGACCCAGATAATGTTCTAGGGACCTAGGTTCAATTCCCGTCACAGCAGATAGTGGAATTTGGACTCAATAAATATATGGAATTAACGATCTAATGATGACCATGAATTCATTGTTGATTGTTGCAAAAAGCTGCCTGGTTCACTAATGTCCTTCAGGGAAGGAAACTGCTATTCTTACCTGATCTGGCCTACATGTGACTCCAGACCCACAGCAATGTGTTTGACTCTGGACTGCCCTGGGCAATTAGGGATGGACAATAAATGCTGCCTAGCCAGTGATGCCCTCATCCTGTGAATGAATAAAGGAATTGAAATTAATATTATTAATTCAATCTCATTCCACATTACTAGGTCTAAGAACAGCCTGATCCCTAGTTGGTTCCAATATATATCATTCCAGTTTATCCTGAATACACTTTGGACTCATCCTCAAATCTCCTTTTGCTAATTTGATTTGTTCAGTCACCAGTTATGTCCAAATATTATGCTCAATTATTGCAGTTTCTTTCTTACAAGTCTCCATTATTTCTTGATGTCCTGTCACCATCCGTCCTTCTTTGCCTTCCTTATTCTTCTCTCTACCCAAAATGACCCTAATCCTCTGAGTCGTGTCCAATTGTGCACTTTTGCATGGATCTTATCTTTTATAAACTTAGCTACTCTCCTCCTTTTCTTTTCTTTTGCTTTTTCTGAAATGTTATGCACACTTAAGTATTCAGTTTTAAGTGACGGTCACTTTGAAACCATAGTGTTAGTTTTACAGGCTCACACTAGGGATATAAATTGGAAGGTGATACCAGACTGGAAGTTTTAACCCTGTCACCTTCTCCATGCATGCTGCCAAACCTATTGCGCTTCTCTAGCACTTAAAGTTTGTTTCAGATTTTCGGCACATGCAGTATTTTGCTTACATTGAGTGTTTAATTCAATGCCACTTGTCTTCCCGGAATGACCATTTTGAAGATGTTCTGTTCTCTCTCACAGGGCTTCCATTTTAATCCTCTGACTTGTTTGCCTTCAGTGCTTGTGATATCCCTCCTAGAGTTTTATAAAGTATTTTCCAAAACTCATGTCACGGCTACATATCCTTCTTCAGTGACTGTCTCTGATTCTGACTTATCCTATATGCATTCCCAACTGAAGTTCCATTCTCTGCAACCTATAACACTGCTCAGACGCTGCTCCTGCCTCATCCTGAGATCCACACTCAGTACAATGGGCCGCCATATGCACATTCTCAACCTCTCTCTCTGTCAGCACTACCTCACACGATCTCAGTCCTGGCCTTCAATTTCATTTCATTCTTCATCTCATTATACACTTTAACAAAAGTTCTGAGGAAGAGTCATCTTGGGACTTAAAACATTATATCTGCTTCTCTCTCCACAGACGCTGCAAGGCCTGTGAATTTCTCCAGCAGTCTCTGTTTTTATTTCAGATTTCAAACTTCTGCAGTATTTTGCTTTTATGAAGCGTGTACCTCCCATTGGAGGATTTCCTTCACAAAATAATACCACTCGCCTTGAAGCCTTTCCCCCCACTCAGTCTTTCCAATATGAGCCACCACTGCTCCCCACACCCTGTTGCTGGGTTTTGCTGCCATGCGCTCCCAAAATCCCAGCCTTACCTTAAATCTGATATGAATCTTCATTTCTTCTTTGCCACTGGTTGTTTCCTAATAGTAGCTGTTACTACTTTTCTGACACTGCTACGATTACAAAGCTGTTAGAATGGTTAGCTGTTCTCTGGGACAGGACCTCCTGTCCTTGAGGAGTACAAGCCCCAGTCTTGACTAAATAATGCTGCTCCCTGAGCATTGTTGCGGTGGTACAACTAGACAAGCATCCAACTTTTTGGTTAGTGTCGTGGGTAAGCCATCTCCTGGACTCTGTGTCACAGACTCAGAGACATCTACAACACAGAGAAAGGCCCTTCAGCCCATCACATCACTGTTAGTCAAAAACAAGCACCTAACTATTCCTATCCCATTTTCCACTTGGTCTGTAACCTTATATGCCTCAGCATCACAAATACACATATAAATACTTCCTAAATGTTATGATGGTCTCTGCCTCTACCATCCTTACAGACAATGAGTTCCAGAGCTTTGGAAGTCACTGTCATATCCTGGGTATTTCTATTAGTGCTATCAATTCAGCTAAGCATCTGAGTACTAGATCTTTGATTGACTACATAGTAGGAACTCTGACAGAAGCATGCTTTGAAACAATTTGCTAATTTTCTGCTCAGTTCTAATGAAATTGTCAATTTGTGTTGGTGAACATCATCATGAGGATGGAAAGAAGTCACTCAAACCCTCAAGCCTGCTCCCCCATTCACTCACATGGTCTGCATCTGTAACCGTTAACCAAACAAAAATCTACTAATTTCAGTTTTGACATTTTTGATTGAATCCACAGCTCAGACAGCTTTCTTGGGGAGTAGTCCCAGCATCCTTCATGTACAGAAATGCCAATAACAAAGGGGCCATCATTGTAAAGTGAAAAGCGGAAGACAAGATTTGAGGAAAACGTTTTTCACCCAGAGAGTGTTGAGAATCTGGAATGCACTGCCTGGGGGTGTAGCTGAGGTGGGAAACCTCACAACCTTTAAAAGGTACTTGCTTGAGCAGTTGAAGTGCCATATCATTAAAGGCTATGGTCCTAGTATGAGGAAATGTCAGTACAGACTTGATGGGCCAATGGTCCTCTTCAGCATTGTATGACTATAAATGTTTCCTGACCCCTGAAATGGTTCAATTCTGCTTAGGATAATTTCCCTTCACCTTGGAATCTGAGATGCTATTTCGTACATCAGCCAAATAGTTGTTCTTAAATGTTAATAATCAAAATTTCTACTAAGCCTTTCAACAATGGAAAAACACAGATGAAAGCTATACAAGAACTGATCCTGGCCTCACCTCATTGCTGAACGTGTATTTTTCAGCAAGAGCCACTTGATTTTTGTTATTTACTCACAGGATGAGTATAGCTCACAAGGCATTCTAAATGGCTCATTAGACCAGAATACCCAATTTAGATTACACAAACAAGCAGCAGTGATCTTCGAACTTGCGAGCTTCTGATTAACTAGCAACATTCCCTTCAATTTATCAAAACAGATAGTTGAATGAATGAAAATAAAAGGCCCATTAATGGTAGACCAGGAATCTCCCATACCTGTGGAATAACAGCGGGGAGAAGCCAGCAACCTGGATAACTCATGTTGGGAGCGCACAGTTTAGAACAAAGAATAAAACAACAATCCTGAGGAGTCCAGGCCTGTCGCAGATAATAGACAGAAAGGGTGCCAGCCCTCTCAATGAATTAGAAAAACTGAACTTTCAGTCAAATTTGAGGTCAAAAACAGACAAATTGATCAGACAATTGCTTTAGCACTGATATGAAACGTTTTGCTCAAAGTGTGGACAAAGTGCCTGAAGCAGTCTGTGTCACATGGACATTATGTGACTGTCTTCTCACCGTTGTTGACAAATTGCTGGAGTTTCCCTGAACAGGATACCCCTGGCCATTCCAGGAACTGGCTGAGAATTCCCCTGTGAACAGCTAATATACAATGAAAGAAGCAATTTTTTTTTAGAAAAATACTCCTAAGTGGATATGCAAGTACTCGTTTTTTCGTAATTTTAACTTTTGCATCCTGTGCTTTAGTTCATTCCACCTGACAGTGTGGCAATAAAGTCATTTTTCAGGCTTCGAATGGGTAACAGAGATTTCCCAGGCATGACACTAAACTTTGTCCACTGCTGCCCCACTTCTCCCGAACCTGCTTCTCAGGAGTCAAGGTGATTGGGGCCTGATATCTTTTATGTATTCAGTTTGCATCTAATTTTGTTCTCCCATTCATACAAAACTTAAAAATTGTTAATTTAAGAAATTATTGCACATTAAAGCTCAACAAAAGACAACAAGTAGTTCAGAAATGGGGAAACCTAATGTAAGTAGCAAGAATACAAATAGTTATTGTGGTTCGTGGATAAAATTGGTTTCTCCGCCAACCTAACAAAATTCCTTGACCATTTCTCCTTCTCCAACTGTGTGGTGGGGGGGGGGGCTTCTCCAAATGATAGTAACTTAACTTGCATTTATGTATCACCTTCATTATGGTAAAATATTCCAAAGGACTTTGCAGGACTTTCCAGCAAGAGGGAATTGACATTGAGCCAAGGAAGGAAAGGTTACCAAAGGTTGGTCAAAGAGATAGGTTTCAAAAGAATGAAAAGAGACAAAGAGGCTTATTGAGGGTTTAGGTAACACGGAAGCCCAGTGCCTGTGGTGCAGTGAAAGAAGTTGGAATTCACACAAGTTTGGGACTGGATCAATGCAGGAGGTCTCAGAGGGTTGTAGGGCTGAACAGAGTGACAAAGCCATTTGGAGGCTTGAACACAAGGTTAAGAAGTTTAAAGTTGTGGCATTGAAGGGCTGGATCTAATTTGGGCATCAAGTATAGGAGTGATGCTAAGTAGAATTAGGTATGTGTTATGAGAAAAGCAAACCAGCAATGCACAGAATTGTAGGAGGCAGGAGCTCTTGGGGTTGTGTCCAAAGAAAATCCCATTGAAACTCCAGGAATTGAGCTTTGGACTTGGAGTCTAATCTCTGATGCAACAATACCTGAGACAATTGGAACCAAGTTTATTTTAAGTATTTGAAGGCAAATCATGTTCACTTTAACGAAAAAACAGCCAAATTAACATTTAAAAGAGCAAGGCAATTAGAAGTGCAAGACTGCATATGAAAAGTCCTAACTATGTTAAAATAAAGGATATGGTTACTAGAGAAATAAAAGACTATCTGAACACCTTACTGTTTTTGTTCCCTTCTGCTGCATTATGGAAATGGACAATGGATTATGGACTTTGCTAATGAAAAACATGGATGTGGTACTTATTAATTTCGTCTGCAGTTTTGGATTGTTGTTTCGTCGTCACATATTACTGTACAGTGGCTCAGTGGTTAGCCCTGCTGTCTCACAGCACCAAGGGCCTGGGGTCGATTCCAGCCTTGGGAGAATGACTGTGTGGAGTTTGCACATTCTCCCTGTGTTGCATGGGGTTCCTCTGGGTGCTCCAGTTTCCTCCCACAGTCCAAAGATGTACACAGTAGGTGGATTGGCCATGCTAAATTGCCTATACTGTCCAGGGATGTGCAAGCTAGGTGAATTAGCCATGGGAAGTGTAGGGTTTCAGGGATAGGGAAGGGAGGTGGGTCTGGACAGGATGCTGTTTAGAGGGTCAGTGTGGACTCAATGGGCTGAATGGGTTGCTTCCACACTGTAGGGATTCTATACTACTCATGCATGAGCCTTAGCTAAGAGACAAATAATATGATCTCAGTTGTGTGGAACTGGAAGCAAAGGGGTAAATGAACGGTGGCGATGGCTAAGTGGTATTATCACTGGACTTAATCCAGAGACCGAGATAATGTTCTGGAGACCCAGGTTCAAATCCTACCATGGTAGATGGTGGAATTTGAATTCAATAAAATGAAAATGACCATGAACTGATTGTCGGAAAAACCCATCTGATTCACTAGTGACCTTTAGGGAAGGAAACTGCCATCCTTACCTGGTCTGGACTATATACAACTCCAGACCCACAGCAATGTGGTTGACTCTGGACAATAAATGCAGCCTGCTCAGTGATGCTCTCATCCTGCTAATGGCTTTAAAAGAAATTTGCCTGTACTCACAGGCTTGACTGTTACATCTAATGGCACAAAGGCAATCAGTTATTCTTTGCTAATAAAATGTGAGGGTGGATGAACACAGCAGGCCAAGCAGCATCTCAGGAGCACAAAAGCTGACATTTTGGGCCTAGGCCCTTCATCAGAGAGGGGGATGGGGAGAGGGAACTGGAATAAATAGGGAGAGAGTGGGAGGCGGACCGAAGATGGAGAGAAAAGAAGATAGGTGGAGAGAGTATAGGTGGGGAGGTAGGGAGGGGATAGGTCAGTCCAGGGAAGACGGACAGGTCAAGGAGGTGGGATGAGGTTAGTAGGTAGATGGGGGTGCGGCTTGGGGTGGGAGGAAGGGATGGGTGAGAGGAAGAACCGGTTAGGGAGGCAGAGACAGGTTGGACTGGTTTTGGGATACAGTGGGTGGGGGGGAAGAGCTGGGCTGGTTGTGAGGTGCAGTGGGGGGAGGGGACGAACTGGGCTGGTTTAGGGATGCAGTAGGGGAAGGGGAGATTTTGAAACTGGTGAAGTCCACATTGATACCATATGGTTGCAGGGTTTCCAGGCGGAATATGAGTTGCTGTTCCTGCAACCTTCGGGTGGCATCATTGGGGGACCGCTTTGCAGAACACCTCCGCTCAGTTCGCAACAAACAACTGCATCTCCCAGTCGCAAACCATTTCCACTCCCCCTCCCATTCTTTAGATGACATGTCCATCATGGGCCTCCTGCACTGCCACAATGATGCCACCCGAAGGTTGCAGGAACAGCAACTCATATTCCGCCTCGGAACCCTGCAGCCATATGGTATCAATGTGGACTTCACCAGTTTCAAAATCTCCCCTTCCCCTACTGCATCCCTAAACCAGCCCAGTTCGTCCCCTCCCCCTACTGCACCACACAACCAGCCCAGCTCTTCCCCCCCACCCACTGCATCCCAAAACCAGTCCAACCTGTCTCTGCCTCCCTCACCGGTTCTTCCTCTCACCCATCCCTTCCTCCCACCCCAAGCCGCACCCCCATCTACCTACTAACCTCATCCCACCTCCTTGACCTGTCCGTCTTCCCTGGACTGACCTATCCCCTCCCTACCTCCCCACCTATACTCTCTCCACCTATCTTCTTTACTCTCCATCTTCAGTCCGCCTCCCCCTCTCTCCCTAGTTATTCCAGTTCCCTCTCCCCATCCCCCTCTCTGATGAAGGGTCTAGGCCTGAAACATCAGCTTTTGTGCTCCTGAGATGCTGCTTGGCCTGCTGTGTTCATCCAGCCTCACATTTTATTATCTTGGAATTCTCCAGCATCTACAGTTCCCATTATCTCAGTTATTCTTTGCTTTGTGTTTCTAGGACATAGTGCCAGTTGGCTGCCTCATATTTTCAATAATTCTTTGAATGACTGTTGGAGATCTAACCCACATAAACTGAATTGTTAGGTGTTTGCATGAGGCTTTATGCCAACCTAAACCTTTGATCTCAGTGTAATATCTGGGTCAAAGATGAGAAACAATCAGATAATCAACACAATGCTCCTGGTCTGACAGTACATCATATTCTGACTACACACATGATAACCTCAACAATTTGTTTTTCACAATTTTATTCATGTTATCGTTGTATGTGATTTAAAACTTTGGTGGAATTCCCCCAAGTCCTGATGTCAGTCATGCTGCTGCAAGGGTTTTTTTTACAGAAGAATCGCTTTACCTTATACTTTCTATGTGAAGGGCTCTGGCTAAGCCAACATTATTTGCAGTCTCTTACTTACCTCAACAAAGTAGAGGTGCAGTTGCGTTTATTGATCAGTGCATTGAGTATAGGGATTAGGGTGTCACATTGAAGCTGTACAGGACATTGGTGAGGCCACTTTTGGAATATTGCATTCAATTCTGGTCTCCCTGCTGTAGAAAAGATGTGGTTAAACATGAAAGGACGCAGAAAAGATTGACAAAGATGTTGCCAGGGTTGGAAGGTTTGAGAGGCTAAATAGGCCTGGGGCTATTGTCTCAGGAGCTTCGGAGACTGAGAGGTGACCTTCTAGACGTTTATAAAATCATGAGGGGCATGTATTAGGTGAACGGACAAGGTTTTTTTTCCCCCATGGTAGGGGTGATCAAAACTAGAGGGCACAGGTTTAATAGGAGAGAGGAAAGATATAAAAGAGTCCAATGGGGGAACTTTTTCACACAGATAGTAGTGTGTGTATGGAATCAGCCACCAGAGGAAATATAGTTATAACACTTAAAAGGCATCTGGATAGGTACATGAAAAGGAAGAGTATAGAGAGATATGGGCCAAATGAGACTCGATTAAATTTGGATATCTGGTCAGCATGGGCGAGTTAGACCAAAGAGTCTGATTCTGTGCTGTACATCTCTATGACTCTATGTCTCTTCAACTCTAGTGGACCTTAGTTTTAGAGCAATAGTACTAGGTGACTTTCAGGACACTTTCTGAAGGGCTTGAACTGTCAACCGTAAAGTGTGAGTTAGAGAGTCCTGTGTGGACCAAACGTTGCGGGGGGGGGGGGGGGGGGGTGTGGATAGGAGCATTCCCTTCTTCTGAACAATGCATTTTTACAACAATCCAGCAGTGTTTTCGGTTATTTCCTCTGATCTCAGATGAAAGATTTCTGAACTTGTTTAATTCAATTACGCACATTGCCAGGATGGCATTTATATTGATGATGTTTGGGATCTAACTTTTTTTAAAATCCAAGATGTTGCTGGAGCCCCACTCCATTGGGAATCCGATTTTTGAACCCAACACCCACCATTTGTCCCAGGGTGTTCAGTAAATTTCACAAAAATGATCAAGTTCCCATGATTTTATATTTTCTTCTTTAAAATTAAAAATATCTGAAATTTGAAAAAACAAAATCAGTGCCTGATGTTTCATTCTGTCTGTTGACATAAGCTTGAAAATTATCATTATAGGGTTTGTTCAGCATGACTGATTTCAGAACCTATTATAATCACAGTGTGTTGCCTGTCGGCTCATAGTTTGGTTGACAACTCCAGAAGTTTACAATTGTCTTTGATGTAATGCTATTAAAAAAATCATTTTTACAATGTATTAACTTTTGAATTAAGTGTTTGCTTTTATTTGTCATTGGAGAAATTCAAAGGTGTCCATTTTAATCAATGAAAATATTCTTTTAAACAGTGAAACCTGCAATAAACAGAATTTTATTTTCATTCATTGCACCTTGACTCCTGAGATCTGCCCAGACTGTTAACTGGGTAAGTTAACATGGAGTGTCAATAGTAGTGTGAGTGATACAGGGCCATAGAAGACCGAGGAGGAGGGTAGAAGAACAAAAGATGGCATAACAATTATGGGAACCCATGGGAGTCGGTAATGGGATGTGTGTTGGCATGGAGGGTGAGAGGCCGTGGGGACAGATACATAAGGAACGGATGGGAAGGGGAATAAGAAGAAAGTGTGGGGTGGGAGGGTTAGGACAAGTGGCCTGTCTATTGTCACAGAGAGCTAAAGCTTGTCTTTCACAGTGTCCACCCTTGCAGCAGCTGCCTCTGAAATGTTGCCAAGGAAAATGGGCCTGACTCCCTTTACACCGGTAATTAAACTCAACCCTCAGGGAAAGTTACTCCTGAGTTGAGATTGTGAACTTGACTCTGTGTTCCCATCTCGTGACTGGAAATCTACACCTAGGTTCCAAACTTGGCCTTAATCATCAGCCTAAAGTGAAAGAGAATGCATCTCACGCAGACAGATCTGGTGTCAAAAGACCAAGGCTAAGAAAGGGAGGCTTCAATATTTAGAAAATATCTTAGAAATAAAATTGTCATAGGATTTGTATCAATGACTTCTCACAAGCAACAACTTGGATTTAGATTGTAACTTTTATGCACAAAAATGTTCCAAAGAGCTTCAAGAAGCATAAGACAGAAAAAAAAAACAATGGTGCTGGAGACATGGAGGTGAAACTTAGGGGATGCGACCAAAAGCTTACTTGTCAAAGTAATTTTTTTAAGGAAGCTCTGAAAGGAGAAGGGAGTTTGAAGTGGTTCATAACACATTATGTGCAGTGGTTCTCCCCTTTGGTGTGTCTGACCATTATACTGAAAATTGCCACCATAAGAGAAGTTAGATTGAGGGACAAATAATGGTTAGGTTTTATAATTTATCACAGATATAATTGATCTTAGCCTTGGTCTTTCTACACCAGGCCTGTCTATGTGAGAGCATACTCTTTCACTTTAGGCTGATGATTAAGGCCAAGTTTGGAACCTTGGCGTAGATTCATCAAGTTCAAAATTTAAAATAAGTTACTGATTTAAAGGACAAGATTTATCACGGTTATTTAAATCAAGACCAATTCCTTGAACAACACTAATAACCCTGACTTGTTACAATGACTAGGAATGTTCACTATCCCTGTGTTAAATGAATGAAGAGTTGAAGTGTAGGGTGATAACACAGTGTGGAGCTGGGGGAACACAGCAGACCAGGCAGCATCAGAGGAGCAGGAAAGCTGACATTTCGGGTTGCGACCCTTCTTCGAGAAAGTTCCTTTGTTTTGAAGAAGCTTCCCGACCTGAAACATCAACTTTCCTGTTCCTCTGATGCTGCCTGGCCTGCTGGGTTCTTCCAGCTCCACACTGTGTTATCTCTGACTCCAGCAGTGGCAGTTCTTATTATCTTGAAGTGTAGGGTGACTGCTTTGGCTATTTTTACAGCAGTGAGCAGTAAATGCTCAATCTTACATTCTATTATAATGTCAAACATTGAGAATAAGATGGCAACAGAAAGCTTAAGAATGGGATCTCAGTGCTGAGGTCATTCAAAGGCAGCACCGATGGACTATTCACTCCTTCCAGCTGACCCCATTAATAATGAAAGCAGAAACAGAGTCACGGTGTCATAGAGATATACAGCATGGAAACAGACCTTTCAGTTCAACCCATTGATGCTGACCAGATATCCTAAATTAATCTGGTCCCATTTGCCAGCATTTGGCCCATATCCCTGTAAACCTTTCCTAATCATGTAGCTATCCAGATGCCTTTAAAATGTTGTAATTGTACCAGCCTCCACCACTTCCTCTGGCAGCTCATTCCATACACACACAACCCTTTGCGTTGCCCCATAGATTTCTTTTAAATCTTACCCTCGCACATTAAACCTATGCCCTTTGGTTTTGGATTGCAAGACAATTAAACATTGAATTTATCAGTGATGGCCAAAAAAAGGGACAGGTTAAGAGACGAATGAAAGCTCAAACATCATTCTGTCAGTAACAGAGGCTACGGGAATGGGAAGTAGTAAATTATAAAATTCTGAAAGAGGTAATCCCCGGATTTGTTCTGGTTTGATACATAACCATTAGGCTCGATCGAAAACTTAATTAAACATCTTTGACTTGGAAACTCTATAATGCGATCTGTTGCAAATGTAAAATGCTTTTCATCCTAAAACCATATCTCATGACAGTATGTAACTATCATTATGGCCCATTAATATGGCCTGAGGCATGTGTCACAGCTATTTGAATAAGAAGTGGCTGTAGAACATGGTCTTAGCACTTCTCTCCCAGACTGTTAGAGCCTGGTCTGATGCATATCTCATCCTGTCCTTTGACCTACCATGTTGACCGTGGCTTCAGATCTTCCTCACTGGAACCTATTGTTACAACACCCCCTGTTGTTAGTCACTAACAGTCCCCATTAACAACTACTCACCCTCCCAGCCTGATTGTTATCAACTCCTTTGTCTGTCCAACTGTTCTTCTCTCTCTTTAGACTCTATCCTATCGTTTACTCCCTGCCTACCTCCTCCCTATTTCCTACATGTAAACTGACATTTTCCCAGCCACCATCAGTTCCGAGGAAGGGTCACTGGACCTGAAACGTTAACTGTGATTATTTCTTCACAGATGCTGCCAGACCTGCTGACGTTTTCCAGCAGTAGTAGTAGGAATTGCAGATGCTGGAGAATTTGATTTAACAAGGTGTAGAGCTGGATGAACACAGCAGGCTAAGCAACATCAGAGGAACAGGAAAGCTGATGTTTCGGGCCTAGGCCCTTCTTCACAAAGCGTCCTCTACATCTTGTTATCTGACCTCTTCCAGCAACTGTGTTTTTGTTCCTGATTTGCAGCATCTGCAGTTCTTTCGGTTATTATTGAGCATCTCAAGGAGTTCAGTAGATGATGGACAGAGGTGTTTGCTTAATATCACCTATACAAAGCAGCTGATTGGTGAGTATTTCTAACTTTTAAATAAAAGCAAGGTCTTCAGTTTGTGTTCAGATCTCTAGTCTATCATCGAACCATCACAGTGCGGAATCAGGGCATTTGGCCCAACAAGTCCATACAGACCTTCTGAACAGCATCCAACCCAGAACATCCCCCTACCCTATCCCTGCATTTCCCATAGCTAACACACCTAACCTACACATCCCTGAACACTATGGACAATTTTGCTTGGCCAATCCACCTACCCTGCACAAATTTGGACTGTGGGAGGAAACTGGAGCACCCGGAGGAAACCCATGCAATCACAGGGAGAATGTGTCTCCTTCTCACAGACTGAGGCTGGAACCAAACCTGTGAGGCAGCGGTGCTAACCACTGAGCCACCGTGCCTCCGTTTACTCTCATTTACTTGCAAAGTGTTTGTTGGATATAAAATTGATATTGGTGTGCTAACAAAAGAGTGGGGATTCCTCAAGTGTTAAGAGTAGAGTAATTATTTTAATGAATTAAGTAAAATGTAATAGTGATAGCAGGTCAGAAACTGTGTTGCAGATGCAGCAAGTGGGAGTTGCTGAAAACTAATGCTATCCAGCAAGTGTTTGCAGTTTGACTGACTTCAGAATCAAGTTGAAGAGCTAGAGTCCAAGCTGTCGACTTTGCATCAAATCGAGGTTAATAACCTGGACACTTTGCTCCTTGAAGCACTTACACTCATTAGACTAAACCACTCAAATTTAGTCAGTGATCAAGGACAGAAAGGTGTGATTGCAGATGCAGGTGGTATAGGGACACAAGGGGCAGCTTTTAACGTGCCTCCAACCCTGCAATCACGCAACTGCTAAGGAGGTCTTTTGAGCTATATGGATAAGAATGGGAACTGCAGGTAGGATGAACAAATTAGACATGACATAGTGGTACAGCGATCCATTCAGGTGAGGCAAGTAGGAATGCAGTAGCTGTAGGAGACAGTATAATTATGGGGATAGGTATTGTGCTTTCCAACTCGGTGTAAGAGAGACCTAGAGGCTATGTTGCCTGCCCAGTGCCAAGGTTGAGACCATCACCTTGGGCCAAGGGATGAACTTAAAGTGGAGAGGAAGGATTCAATTTATCTTTGTCCACATTGATGCTAACAGCACGTGTAGGACTAGCGAAGAAGTTCTGCTGCCAGATTTTGACCAGTTAGAAGGTCAGTGAGCAAAATCTCCAAGGCAATAATCTTTAGATTACTACCCGAACAATGGGCAAGTTGGCAGAGGGTAAATAAAAGGCAAGGGTGACATGTGTGACTCAAAAATTGGTGTGGTTGGAACAGGTTTCAATTTTTGGGTACTGACACTAGCACTGAAATTTTATGTCTGAAAATATTATTACGATTCTTTGAGGATGTAACAAATAGGATGGATGAAAAGGAATCAGCAGAGGTAGTATAAAAGTTAACTTTGGATTTTCAAAATCGGCATTTGATAAGAGATTGTACACAAGGCTACTAAATAAGTGTCCATGGTGTCAGGGGTAGTTTATTTGCATGGAGAGAGGACAATATAACGGGCAGAAGATAGAGGAGTTAGGATAGTAGGGGTGATAACCCGTAACTGGTGGAGTGACACAGGAATCAGTGCTGGGGCCACAATTATTTACAATATATATTACCGACTCAGATGACAGAAATGCAGCTGCTATCACTAATTTTGTGCATGACACAAAAACACTTGGAAAGGCCTCACTCTTGTGAGTCTACATAGTGACAGAGTTAGGTTTTGCAAGTGCTGAAAACTTGGCAAATGGAACATGATGTGGAAAAATGTGAGGTTATGCACTTTGGTAGGATGAACAGAAGAGATGAATATTGTTTAACTGGAAAGAAACTGAAGGCTGAAGGATTTGGGGTTGTTCTTATGCATGAGCCAAAAATAAAATCTGACATTCGAATACACCAGGCAATTGGGAAGGCAAATAGACTGTTAGGCTTTATTCTGAAGGGAATTGAGTACAATATAGGGAAGACTTACTAAAACCATGTAAGATACTAGTCAGACCATAGCTGTAATATTGGTTCCCTAGCTATGGGAAGATATACCGGTGTGGACACAGTTCAGTGAAGGATCACTAGATAACTCTGGGAATGGAAGGATCGTTTTACAAAGAGAAATTGAGCAGGTTGGGCTTGTATTCATTGGAGTTTAAACTAAAAACAGGTGACCTTACTGAAACATAAGAGCTTTAAGGAGTTTAACACAGTAGATGTGGAGAGGCAGTTTCTACTCTTGGGAGGGTCTAGGCCCACAGCAATGTAGCTAACCTGTAACTAGCCTCTGGACAATTAGGGAAGGGTAATAAGTACTGGCCTAGCCAGCAACATCCACGTCCTGTGAATGAATAAAAATGTGAAAAAACCAAAGATATTGGCAATGGGGAATTCAGACATGGTGATATCACTGAATGTCAAGAGGCAATGGTTAGCTTCTCTCTTGTTGGAGATGGTCGTTACCTGTACTTGCACGGTACGAACATTAGTTGCCGCTTGTCAACTCAAGCCTGGATATTATCCAAGTTTTGCAACATTTGTATATGGACTACTTCAGTATTTAAGGAGTTGTGAACAGTGTTGAACAACGTGCAATTAACAGCAAACATACCCAATTTTGACTTTGTGATGGAGGAATGGTCATTGTTGGAGCAGCTGAAGATTGGTGACCCTTGCATTTGGAATGAATGTATAAACTTTAATATGTGGTACAGATGCATTTGAACCATACAATCGGTCAGAATAAATCAAAAGACAACAAAAAGAATACTCAGGAATGGCTTTTAATTGACGAAAGCACTAACTTTTCTTGTGGTCTGGAAAATATCAAGTAATTACGAAAATAAATTCATTGCCTATCCTGTCAAGTTGATAACTGGACAAAATAGATCAGAAATACAACTAAATTACAAATTATAAAAAAAATTGCACTATAATCCTTGATTAAAGCAAATGAACAGAGCAATAAAGAATGTTTGTATACAAAAAAATGTTATGCTCCTGATCCTAATATTTTATCGCATGGTTAATTTGAATTCTGTATATTAAATTTCTAAACAAAGTTGATTTATACATAGCACATAATACATTCCTGATTAAATACATCATTTTATTACAATTGGCAATATCTAAGGCAGAGTCAAAAGCTACAGATCCCAGCTGTATGAGTTCTAATGATCTGAATTCCAGAGTATTTAGGCAATGATGAGCAGTGTTGTGTTGCTGGCTCTTTAATTGCATTTCTGATGTTCTTTCATCATGCTTTTGCTTCCATCTCCCTGAATAAGGAAAAACAGGGGCTACAGTGCAAGACCAACTGTTTGCATAACACCAAAGCTGATCTGTGTGCACTTGACTGTGGCAGGGATTGACAGCATACTACAAACTGGGGTAATTCTGTGCACCTTCTTACTCACCATAACAGGTGTAGCTCCAACTTCTCTGTCACTGCCTCAATTCCTGCATGGACCATGTCAATTACTCTTACAGCCTCAGAGCGAAGTGAACAAATTATGTGCAGGCACAGAAACCTGATTTCAGGTTGCAGAGATGAAACTAGCACCCCTTTACTCAAAACACTAACCTTTAAGTTTATTGTCAAATGTGACCAAAGAGAATTTTTTATCAAATTGAGGCAGTCAATAGAAAAGTTCTGAGCAGAAAAACACAATAGCCCATGAGCCATGAGCATTGAAAGCCAAATAAAGAACCTCCCCAGGATGGAAAAAGCATGACCATTTAGCACAACACAGCAAATTACTGAAGATGCGTGAAGTGTTTTAGTGCGAGCTAAATAAATAATGATCAAGGTTTATTGTATGACTTATGCAGTAGTATGTGTATACTTTCTGTTATTACTTCATTCTTTGGAATACAGCTGAGTATTAATTAGTAGCATTGTACTGATATAACATAGTACTGATAAACTTGCATACGGCAGAAAGTAAAATCCATTATCTCTATGCCACCAAATGGTCTGACATTTTCAAAATGGTACATTAAAAAGAAAGGCTAATGATGGACTTTAGCCTTTTGTGATTTTCTTCACAAGCCAAGTAAAATAGCTCTCTAATGATACAGAACATCTTCTATCAAACACAGCCTATTTATATCCTGTGTTGGTAATATGGTACCTGTACCTGCATACCAACATTTGGGTTTTTGGCCTATATATTTAATTCTTGCGAATGATTTTCTTATAATAAAAGCCTTGTAGCACATTTAAGTAAATTTAAGTTTTTGCTAAAACAAACGGCATTTTCTTAATGACTATATATAACCATGCCAACTGAAGAACAGTAAAGCTTTCATATAATTAAAAAAATTATAACTTAGGACATGCAATGCCAAGGCGGCCCCAGTCACAGACCGGATTAGATAGGTTTGCAGATTGAACAAAGATTCGATTGCACCCACATATGGAGATTGGACAAAGAGGCAAGCAGTAATGGTGGTAGTTAGAACTTCAGTTTGCTCAGCTTCGCATAATTTGTATAATATAGAGAAAAATAGTAATGACAGGAAAATGATCTCATCAAGGAACTTAGATTATATTGGCATGTAAAACGGAAGTGGTTTAAAATGCAAAGAAGAGTGTTTCAATAGAAATCGTATTTATCATTTCTTCAAAACAAAGTTACAACAGACCTACCCCTACGCACTGTTTCCATGGTTCTGACATCATTGCTAAAGAACAGTGTTATTTGGACTACAGTACCACAGGAAGAATGAATGAACTTACATTTCACATGCTGGTCAGTCCTAAAGTGTGCTGACTCATAACCAATCTCAGAGCCGCATGCATACAGCAAGGTCTTACAGCAATGACCAGCTGAGGAAATGGTATTTGCCAGAACACAGGCAAATCTCCCTATTTTGCTTCAGACATTTTGTGTTCTATTAAGAGGGCAGAAAGGGCCTTAGTTTAATATATCATCTGAAATGTGACATCGCTGACAGTGCAGCATTCCTCAAATCATCTGTACTCACCCCTTGGAGTTAGATTTGAATCTGTAATCTTCGGAACCAAGGGGAAAATTACTACCATAAACAATGCTCATGTTACAGGAACTTCTGCCAAAATTGTAGATCTAACTCTTCTAATGGAAATGCAATCAACACCTGACGTAAGTACAGATAGGTTCATTCCTCAGTGGCGATCCTTAATCAGAACTCTTTTTGTGGAACGTTAGCTTATTTATCACTTTCAGATGCTAACCAGCTTGCTCTGTGGATTATTTTCACCTGTCACCAAGAAATTTCCACATTAGAGAGAGATCCCACATAAACGATTGATCTCCTCTTGTAACTTCAGAGGAAAACCTTTGGTAAACAGTTATGCATGTATATTTCTGGAGGTTTCTGCCAATTGTTCAGAGATTGGGGAGCTCTGCAGAAATTTGATTTGATTGGTACTCACCAATCATTTTGTAGACAGTATCGCACAATTGGCAAACAGGGCTAAAGGAAAATAATCATTGTTATTTCACCGTGATCATCCAATCACCCGATTAGAATTTCATAGAAAATTAATCACTTCACAGGAATCACTAAACCATTCTGCAGTATTGAGAATCTACCTCCTTCAATTTTGAATACCCCTTTACATAATGTATGTTAATGAACAACTGACTGATTCCTATTTAGATCTATCTTGTCTTATCCTTGGTCGATAGCAATGGAAATACAGTACTGAGAAACAGAGACCTTTTGCATAAAACAAGTGCAATTTTTGTCCTGAAATAGCACTATATAAGTGTCTGCCACTCAGTGCCATTGAGCAAATGCAGCTTTCTGTGCTCTGTTCACCTTCTCAACAAGTAGGGACATACTGTATTAATTGATTAACTGAGTTTGTGGAGGGGCAATGGGCACAGGTACAAAAAAAGAGGGGTCATACTGGGTAGACTTTTAATCTCAGATGGCCAGTCCTTGATTCCACCTAGCAGGTGACACTGATCTTGTGGACTGGCCTGCATTCATACTCACTGAGCTGCTTGAGGTGCTGACTAGAGATGCAGAGGTGGGGGAATTAGATTCAGGGGAAGAAAATGTGGCATCCTCATAAAAGGCTCTCAAATAAGATTCAGATAATCTAATGACAAACCTTGTGTTGTGCTGTATCCAATCAAATATTAAGTTGTGATCATACAGGTTGTCATAATGCTACCACAAGGTGTTGATGAGGTCCCCAGCACAACTTCTGATCTGACTGATCCAACTTTGAAAGTACATGTACATTCAGGAAGAGGTGAAGGTGAGTGGGAGGTGTGGAAAAAAAAAGTCCAAGAATGGTTTGAAATTTGATCCATGGCTGACATTACATAAACCTTGTGCAAACTGGGTTCAATAGTAGAAAATACTTTGCAAATGAGAATTTTTTTGTTCCTTTAGAGATACTAGACAAGGTGACTTCACTTTTTTTAAAATAAGAAACTGCAATATGGTCTGATTTTCATATGGTGACCACATCGAGTCAATCACACAGGATGAGAATTAGAGAATGAACTGTTTGAATCCATTTTCAGACAACTGTCTCAGCCTAACAAAATATTCCAAACACAGTAAAGTTAGCAGAAATTTGACTCCAGTAAATTAATAAACAGGCACTTGAAAACCAGATTAGCACCACAAATTCTGGTACTCTAATAATGAAATAGATATTCTAAATCTGTAAACTCATTTATCATTTTTATATTGTAGAATCTTGCTCTGTATCTTTCTATTCTTAAAATAAGGTTTACTTTAATAGAAGTAATAAATAGAGTGCAAAAGTCCTTAACCCTAATAAGCTATAGTCTAAAGCCTGCTGTGCATGATTGTCATATTTAAAAAATTGCAGAAACCAGCTAAGAGGTGAACATAAAAGACACAAAGCCAATTTTAGCAAGTGTAGGTCAAAGAATGTGGCAATGAAAATGAAACACAGCATGGAGCTTAATGCAGGTCAGACAGAAGAGGTGAGACTACTGGAGGGCATTACTTTTGCACTATGAGAGTTACATCAACCTGGTCTGGTCTTTTCATTGCCCCAAGCATTAATGGTGCTAGCCTATGAATTAATGAAGTTTAAATGGCATTCTGGCTTTGGACAAGATGAAACTCAGAAAGGCAGAGGCAGTTCTAGTTGCCAGGCCATGAGAGAACATAGCCTGAGCGTGTCTTGGTGAAGTCAGGCTGCGACTGGTTGATCTTTGTCTCCACGGCGATGGTGCACTTCTTCCCATGCATGGAGCATTGAATGGGGTCACACACCTTCACTTGGAAGTGCCTCTTCTCACTGGAAACAGGAAAAGAAATTGAAACCATTTAATCAAATTGCCTATTTCTTAAGTAAATGCTCATGATTTTTCACAACCACAAGCAGTAACTAGTGCAGACCGAGAGAAACGGAAAACTGGTGACTCTCATTGTTCTTTGATTGTCTTGTGAGAGTTGAAGCACATACTGGCCTTTTGAAAGCCACGCTTGCAGCTTTTAGCCCTAACAGAGGTTTTCTCAATGACACCCCACACAGTAAAGTATCCATTTCCAAACCCAGCTGAGCACCTTGGCAGGTTTTCAGGATTTGTGGTTGTTGTTCTACACAATAAAACTTGCTGTATAGTATTAAAGTCAATAGTTTTGGCTTTGATTTTTATGGATAAGAGCAGAAAGAAATTCCCAACATTTCTATAACACACAACCACTTGGCCCAGATAGTGATGCTTTAACTCCTTGTCCTTTGAAAGGTTTTTTTATTGTATAGACATCAGCACAAACATTTAATGTTACAATCAGCAGTACAAATAGATGGAAGCTGGTTTGAATCATTGGTGCCTTGCAAAACACAGCTAGATCGTCCCTCAGGGATTAATTAATTAGACAAATCTAGAATTGGAAAGCTTGAAATCCTGTTTTAAAATAGTGTCTGACAACGGCACTTTGGTTTCCTCAGGGCAGAAAACAGAATGACTTCCAACATAGACTTGAAGCAATATTGAGACAGCATTGCCTGAGCATATCTGACACTTGCAGGCCATTTTCACAATTTTTTAACTTTAACATCATTTAATATTTACATAGGAGGCAGTCAGGGTATGCAAACAAAATATGAACTGAAGTTGTATGTCTGCGTCTAAGCAGGCCTTGTGGTTTCACAAACTGAGATCTGGTGTTTAAAACCGGAAGAGCATGTCACAAATATAGAATGGCAACTAGTAGCATTGAATATCCATCGGAATCTTTTTTATGATCTTGTCTAGACTGATTACCTACTGTATGTACTGAACTGAACTGTTATACAATGCTCAAGATTTAAGCATTTTGTATTTGCCTTATTTTGTGGTTCTGAGTGCTAAGTTTGAAGCTCACTCACTCTAGTTAATTGCTCTCTGTCTCCCTCAAACACCAATAATGTCCATCGCCATGGAGGTGAAAAGACGCAGCACTCCCAAATCAACATGATTGGAAGTTCAGCAAGACTCCTCCTTCCCTTTGTCTCAAAAGCAAAATTACATCAACCCTTAAACATGCACTATTAATTTTTCATGTTTTTTTTGCATTTTTTACCATTTTGCCAGGTTGGACTTGTTTTTTATTCCTTCACTTCATGTTGCATTTAGATTCCTGCTTTGTAGCCATTCAGTTCTCATTTGGACAAAACTTTTCTTTCTGTTCTATACCATCACAACACTGGTGCTGTATGTTGGAAATCAGGCTCCAGCATTCCGAGTCACCACAAATGTTACAGGTCAATGAAACCACTGAAGATTCCAATGTGCCCCTGACTGACTGCTGCCAGGACAAAAACAAACAAATACCTGGTCTTTTCAGTAACAGGAGAAAAATCTCTACTGCAACACAGCTCAATTAGGACAGCCAAAATTATATTATTTATTTTAACCTTTCACCCTTTGAAAAAATTATGCACACACACATACACTAAGAAAAAATAGAAACATGATAAGTGGAAGGAGGAAAAAAATCATGACGGTTCTATATCACCAGTACAAAAGATAAAACTAGGGAGTTACAAAGATAATGGGAACTGCAGATGCTGAAGAATCCGAGATAACAAAGTGTGGAGTGGGATGAACACAACAGGCCAAGCAGCATCTTAGCACCTAAGATACTGCTTGGCCTGCTGAGTTAGTGTTACAATTCATCTGATTGTTTGATGATGCCTTGATCTTATCTGCACAGCAGCGATCAGTCCGTAATTCACTGGTCACTTTTTTGGCTCTCTTTCTGTTGTCTCAGGGTTTTAGAATTACTTCTTTCAGTACCCCCAAATGTAGTTTCTCTGCTCTGTTTAAATAAAATTGGGGACAGAGCAATTTTAAAGACAGAGTTGATGCAGCTAATGTCTGAATGTTTCCTTGCTTCTCTCTGTTTCACACACATCACAGGTCAATGCTGAACTTCAACCTAACCAGAGTTGTTGTTATGCTAAGATCTCCCAAACCCAAAACAAATAATGCTAATGTCACCAGAAAGCAATAATGTCTTAAATGCATTTATTTTTATTCATTCGTAGGATGTCCCTAGAACCCTTGAGATGATGATGGTGAGTGGCCTCTTGAACAACTGCAGTACACAGGTTGACCTACAACGCTGTTAGGGAGGAAATTCCAGGATTTTGACTCAGTGACACTGGTTTGTCCACTGAAGGACTGGTGATATATTTCCAAGTCAAGATGGTGCATGGATTTGAGGGGAACTTGCAGGTGGTGGTGTTACCATGTATCTGCTGCCCATCATCATCATCCTAGAAACCCTTGTCCTTCTAGTAGAAGTGGTAATGGCTTTGGAAGACGCTGTCTGAGGAGCTTTCATGAGTTTCTGCAGTGTATCTGGTAGATAATACACAGTGCTGCTATTGAGCATAGGTGGTGGAGGGAGTGGATGCTGATAGGTGTAGTGCCAATCAAGCAAGTTGTTTTGTCCAATATATTGTCAAGCTTGTTGAGTAGTACTCATGCTGCATTCACCCAGACAAGTGGGGAGTATTCCATCACATTCCAGGCTTGTGCTTTGTAGATGATAGACAGGCTTTGGGAGTCAAGAGGTGAGTTATACACCGTAGTATTCCTAGCCTCTGGCCTGCCCTTGCAGCCACTCTTTTTAAGTGGTGATTTCAGTTGAGTTTCTGGCCATTGGTAACTCCCAAAATGTTGACAGTGAGGCATTCAGTGATGGTAACACCATTTGAAGACAGCACGGTGGCTCAGGGGTTTAGCACTACTGGCCAGGAACCCAGGTTCAGTTCTAGCCTTGGGCGATTGTTTGTGTGGAGTTTGTACATTTTCCTAGTCAAATGTGTGCAAGTTAGGTGCACTGGCAATACTATAGTGTCCAGGGATGTGCAGGCAAGGTGGATTAGCCATGTGACAGGCAGGGTTGCAGGGTCTGGGTAGGATGCTCTTCAGAGAGTCAGTGTGGACTTGATGGGCTGAATGACTCACTTTCACAATGTAGGGATTGTATGATTCTATGAATGTCAAGGGTTAAAGAGATTGTCTTTTACTGGAGACGGTCAGTGCTGGCATATCTGTGGAAAGAATGTTACTTGTCACTGGTCAGCCCAAGCATGGATACTGTCCAGATCTTATTGCATTTGAACATGGATTGCTTCAGCATGAGTCATCACAAATGGTGTTGAACCTTGTGCCATCATCAGCAAAAATCCGTACTTCTGACCTTTTGATAGATGAAACATCATTGATGAAGCAGCTGAAGATGGCTGGGTCTAGGACACTACCCTGAGAAACTTCTGCAGAGATGTCCTGAAGGTGAAATGGTTGATTTCCAACAACCAAAATCATCTTCCTATGTGTCAGGTATGACCCCAGCAGAGTCTGAACCCTGATACCCGTTGATTCCAGCTTTGCTAGAGCTCCTTGATGTCACACTCTGTCAAATGTGGCCTTGATGTCAAGGGCTGTCACTCTCTCCTCAGCTCTGGAAATCATCTCTTTTGTCCAAATTTGAACTAAGGCTGAAATGAGGTTGAATGGCCCAGGCAAAACTCAAACTGGGCGTCACTGAGCAGGTGCTGCTTGACAGTTGATGATTCCTTCCATCACTTTACTGACGATTGAGGGTAGATTGATGGGATGGGAATTGGCAGGGTTGGATTTGTCCTGCTTTATGTATACAGGATATATTTGGGACATTTTCCACATTGTTCAGTGTATGCCAGTCTTATACTTGTAATGGAACGGGTTAGCTAAGGAATGGCAAGTTCTGGAGGACAAGTCTTGCTGAAATATTGTCAGGGCCCATAGCCTTTACAGTATCCAGTGCCTCCAGTCATTTCTGATTATCATGTGAAGTGAATCAAATTGTTCATATTGGCTAGTATCTGTGATGCTGAAGACCACTGAAGAAGGCCATGACATACCATTCACTCAACACTTCTGGCTGATGATTGCTGCAAATGATGCGGCCTTTTGTAATGACATGTTGGGTTTTTCTATCATTAAGGATGGGGATATTTGTGGAGCATCCTTGTCCAGTGAGTTGTCCACCACTATTCACGACTGGATGTGGCAGGACTGCAGAGCTTAGACCTGATCCGTGATTGTAGGCTTGCTTTGCTCCGTCTATTGCTTGTTGCTTCTGTTGTTTGGCATGCAAGTAATCCTCTTTGTAGCTTCACCAGATCAACACCTAATTTTTAGGTATGCTTGGTAGTGCTCCTGATATGTCCTGCTGCCCTTTCCATTGAACCAGGGTTGATCTCCTGGCTATATGGTAATGGCTGAGTGGGGGATATGCACAGGTTACAGATTGTGCTGGAGTACAATTCTGCTGCTGTTGATGGTCCACAGGGCCACGTTGGTGCTAGATTTGTTTGGAGCCAATCCTGTTTAGCCTGGTCATAGCGTCACACAACACAATGGAGGGTATTCTCAATGTGAAGGAGAGACATCAACTTCACAAGGACTGTGCTTTGGACAATATTCTCGATACTATCGTGGACAGATGCATCTGCAGCTAGCAGGTTGGTAAGGATAAGGACAAGAATGTTTTTCCCTCCTGTTGGGGCGGCACGGTGGCTCAGTGGTCAGCACTGCTGCCTCACAGCGCAAGGGACCCAGGTTCGATTCCACCCTCAGGCAACTGTCTGTTGTGAAGTTTGCACATTCTCCCCGTGTCTGCATGGATTTCCTCCCACAGTCCAAAGATGTGCAGGGTAGGTGGATTGGCCATGCTAAATTGCCCATAGTGTTCAGGGGTGTGTCGATTAAGTGGGTTATAGGGGGATAGATCTGGGTGGGATGCTCCAAGGGTCAGTGTGGACTTGTTGGGCCGAAGGGCCTGTTTCCACACTGTAGAGATTCTACGATGATCTATGATGATTGGATCCCTTACCACCCACTGCAGAGCCAGACCAGCAGCTATGTCCTTCAGGACCTGACCAGCTCGATCAACCATGCTGCTGTGGGAGCCACTCTTGGCGCGGGGCACTGAAATACACAGAGTTCATTTTGCACCCTTGCCATTCTCAGTGCTTCCGCCAAGTCTTGTTCTCAATGAAGGAGTACTGATTCATCAGCCAAGGAAGTTCGCTATGTGAAGCTGCTCTGGGGTCCTGATTCAATATTGAGGTCTCCTAAGGCAACTCCTCCCAACTGTATACCATGGTGCTGCTGTCTCTGCTGGGAATGTCCTGCCAGTGGGACAGAACATTACAAGGGATGGTGATCGTGGTATCTGGGACACTGTCATACTCACAGAATCATAACAGACAAGGTCATGTTGTTGCTTAATTAATCTGTGAGATTGCTCTCCCAGTTTTGGCAGTACCCTTAGATGTTGGTAAGGAAGACTTTGCACAGTCAACAGGGCTGTTTCTACTGTTGTCTTTTCCGGTGCCCGAGTTCGTCTAGTTTCATTTCTTTATTGAGACTTTGCAGCAATTGATGCAACTGAATGGCTTGCTAGGCCATTTCAGAGAGCAACTGACAGGCAACCACATCGCTGTGGGTCTGGATCCACATGTAAGGCCAGACCAGCTGAAGCCACTGTGTCCCCACATAAGTTAATTTTACTTGATTTTCCGAGGTGTCAACAACTCCATGTACATTCTCCAATTTTAAAAGCAATGTCGGTAAGATGTGGTTTCTTATATTACGTATTTAACACCCCCTTTGGCTGTTCTCTCTTGAAACTTATGGTTATTTAATCCATCTTGCTTCCCATACTAACATAGAGCTTCCATTTTGATCTTCCTGCTTCTTCCCACTGTCTAATGGCTTAAAAACTCATATTTCTATCACTCTTTAGTTCTGGTCTCAACCTGAAAAGTCAACCCTGTTTCTCTCCATGATGTTAGGTATTTCTAGCATCTTTTGCTTTTTGTTCCATTCATTTGGTCAATGTGAAATGACCTCTCAATGAAAATGTCTTGTCTATTAAACAGGTTGAAATTACTTTCATCAACAAACATGCACTGACAATTTACATTGCTGCAAGTCCAGTTTAAGAACTCAAGACTTCCTGTTCTTGGTTCAAGGCCGACTTAACAATGGTAAATATTTGATGGGCAAGATGATTGGGGTTTCACAAGAACAACAAAAGCATGCTCTTGAACAAGTGATGAAAAATTGCAACTCAGAGTTTGCAGGTTAGAACAATTTCATTTTAAATCCTTTAATATTTTTAACTGGTAAACAATGCTAAGCTTTTCAAGTTTTGTTTATTTTCAGGCTTTTGACAAACACAAATATTTCAGCATTTTTTTGCTGACACTTTGTGACCACAACCATATGAATTGAGAACAGGGCACATTGCAGTGATGCCAATATAAGGCTGAAAAGATGACTAGAAATGATCACTCTTGGTTAAATACGGAAACACCAATACAAATTCAATTGTTTTTCCAGAGCACTGTGAATGGAAGATGGAGGTCAATTACTAAATGTTAGAAATATTACTTTAACCCTTAGCCTTGATGTTGTAAATGTATAATAATTACAGATAACGTCAGAGGGTTGGATGGGAAATGTTAACGTGCCTATAGGATGAGCAGGCTGAATTAACAATCGAATGCAAGTCTTTGGTTTTCCCTCTGATTATTAGTATTCTCTACTGATGCTAATTGTGGAGTATCTATTCCCAAAGCTGAGCACCATTTAATATGGCATTTGCATTCAAGAGCCACCTGCACACACATGGTTTCACCCACATGCACAAATGACTGAAGTGAAACAGTGGTGAATTTTCCGAAGAATGTCTGTAATATGTTCAGCTACAACTGTCTGTGACTGTAGAGGTGAGATGCCTGCATGACAGCAACACTGTATGGACAAAACAAGTTGCACAGTTACAATATCAAACCTAGGACAAGCAGTAGCAGCAGATTTTTAACATGCATACCTTGGTATTTGAGCAATGGGCCCTTTGTTACTGATCCCTATTGAGCCCATGTTACTTTTAAAGGTGCTGCTATGCTATTTATGTAATGTGTAACTAAAAACTTTTCTCCTTCTCTAAGTACTTAAAGTAATCATGCATCAATGCCTTTGTTCATTTCCAGCATTTAAGGTAAGTTGTCATGTCAATCTGGAGTTAAGAGCTGACTTGACTTCAGAACAAAGCTATCTTCGATTGGTTTTAACACTACCTATCCAGCAGCGAATGCCAGGCAGTATGCTGCTTTACTGGCACGTGCAACATTAATGTTGAAATTTTGTGCATGGTACCCACTGTTTGTATTGGTCACAAACAAAGCCAAACAATTCAGCTCCATCCACTCTTGAATCCAATGTTTCTTTCAGACCAGCTTCCTCAAACAAAACATAACTGAAGTAGTCAGTCGTAGTCATACAGCATGGAAACAGACCCTTTGGTCCAACCAGTCCATGCCGACCATAATCCCATGCTAAATTAGTCCCATCTGCCAACATTTGGCCCATATTCCTCCAAACATTCCTTATTCATGTACTTATCCAAATGTCTCTTAAATGTTGTAACTGTACCCACATCCACCACTTCCTCTGGAAGTTCATTCTACTCATGAGCCACTCTGTAAAAAAAAACAAAAATTGTCCCTTATGTCTTTTTAAAATCTTTTTTCTCTCCCCTTAAAAACATGCCCCCTTGTCTTGAAATCTAGTAAATTAGATTCTGAACCTGTTTAATCTGTTCACCGAGGCACTGATGTGACGATATTGAAATTCTGGCTTATAATGCTTCTGTGAAGCACCTTGGGATGTTTTAATGTTAATGATACAAAATACAATTTGCTGATGTGCTTGGTAATATTTGCCAATAAGTTGGTATTCCCTCACAGAAGGCTTTCAGTAAACATTATCGTGGTAGTACTCTAGACTACAACTAACTTCATTGCCTGATTGTGTCTATAAGAGGATTGTAGACTTTAATAATTAGCCAATGTAGAAGTCAAGAAAAGTATCCCTAATGCTTACTTAGTTTGAAATTGAGGTTTTGAGTCTGGATGACAGCTATGATTTCAAAAGGGAGACTGTTTTGCTGCGAGGGATTACATTCTCCCAATTCAGTGGCACACTGCACTTTCATCTCCTTCCATCTGCTTCAGCTTCGCTGCACAACACAGCCACTTACTTTCCTGACTTATGCATTTTTTGAAAAGAACGAATCCTTTAAGAAAAAAATCTTCCTTGTTTCAACCATGCTGGAATTCAACAGATGTTGATACTGTTCTTGGGGGCTTTTGGCTTTTAGTTTAAGAAACATCATGCATTAGGTTTCTCTATGACCCAAAACTGGATTTTAAAATGTATCAACATTACATACTCTGCAGTCTCCTTCCTCTGCTGCCTGATAGCTGAAATGTGTGGATGGATGATATATGTAGAACTTAGTACAGCAACAGCACAGCACAAGAACAGGCCCTTCAGTCTAAAACTCAGAAGTGAACTTGAACCTACAATGTTTGGACTCGGAGACAAAAGTGGCAACAGTGAACAAGAACAGACAGCCTCACATTTAGGATAAGATAATTGAGACAAGATTGGTCACAGTCTTAAAGTTTTTAAGAAGTAGTTGGGTTAGAGTAGGAGGATGCAAAGAGTGAGGTTAGTAATTTACCAGCAATTAATACCAAATCGGAGCAGCTTGTGGTCACTAAGGGATGGACTGAGGCAGCTGGAATTCATTTTACAGTTGACCTTCACAATCAGCAGACAGCTAAGTGTGGGCAGTGTGGACTAGACTTGAGACTGGGTCTGGGAGCTAAGGAAGTACATCTAGCTCAGCTTTCCTCCACTGTGGCTTTGAATGGTAAGTGCAAATGTGTTCCCTTTTCAGCAAAAAGACTTTGTTCAGAAATAATCTATAACAAACTCCTTATCATCAATTGTGGGAAAGTACTCGACAAAGTGGCCAAATCAGATTAGATGATTAAATTCCCTACAGTGTGGAAACAAGCCCTTCGGCCCAACAAGTTCACACCACCCCTTGAAGCATCCCAGTCAGACCCATCCCCCTATAACCCACACACCCCTGAACACTATGGGCAATTTAGTATAGCCGATCCACCTAGCCTGCGCATCTTTGGACTGTGGGATGAAACTGCAGCACCCGGAGAAAACTCACGCAGACACAGGGAGAAGGTGCAAACTCCACAAGACAGTTGTCCGAGGCTGGAATCAAACCCAGGTCCCTGGTGCTGTGAGGCTGCAGTGCTAACCACTGAGCCACCGTGCCGACCTAAAAGAGAGTTAATGTCACCACACACAATGCAGACGGACCTAAGAGCTGCATACAACTGGACTTGAAAACAAGCAAAATTTTATTAAATTTATACTCGCCGTTATTAAACGGAGGGAGAAGAATTTTAGTACGCGTTGGTATTAAATAAAATGCTAGTTTTTAAGTTAAAAGCAGCTAGATATTCTCCAAATAAGTAACCTTCTCAAGCTATAGCTGCAGGATTTTAATTCATAATCTAGGAGCTGGGGATTGTTTCTATTCTGTGCAACACTTCTCTTAGTTTAGGCAGTGGAAGATTCATATAAAAGAGTGATTATGCAATCAGGTGCAAGTTTTCGGATGGATGGAATCTATTGCTCAGCTGCGCTGAATATCTGTGCTCTATTTGGACTGCAGCAGTCCAGGTCCAGTTGCGAACACCCCCATAGATCTTGTACCAGACATTAAACAGTATCAGACTTTTAAGACACAATGGAGGTTGCACCATTTTGTTTTGACTTCACTAACACGTGTTTTTGTGTTGCAGTTTTGGGACCAGCTGGAACACAGCATCTAAGTCACTTCCTGTGCTGGTCAAGCCTTGGTAGCTTCAGGCAGCTGTTATTCTGCTTTTCTCAGAAGTGGAGTGCCACTGAAGTGGAAATGTGTAACCACTCTCCTCCTCAGTGGGTCTGATTTTCATTTGTGTTTCACCAGACTGAATGAAAGAAAGATGCCAGGCTCTCTGCAGAAAGTCACAAGCACTGATGGAGATCTGATTTGATTTGATTTTGATTTTATTGTCACGTGTACTCAAGTACTAAAGTACAGGAATACAGCAAAAAGTGTACGAAGTCGCCACACTAGGCGTGATCTTAGAATCAGGTACTGGGTACAGAATCATTAGAACAAGGTAGAAAGAAAGATAAAAGCTAAAAGTTAAACATTACAGTAATTATAGTACAGTGACACCTTCTTAGTTTTAAATAGAAAAAAAAGAAATAAAGCTGAAAGTTCAAACATTACAGCCTTTCTTAACTGCTTAGCTATGGTGGGACCGCACTTCAAGGAATCATCTTGAGACCGCAAGTCTACACGGAGACGACGCCATGCCAAAAGACTGCTGCATACCACTAAAAGACCACCATGCCTGGCCAAAACACTGTCTCAGCTCTAAGTGCTATACTGAAATGAGTAAAGCCAGTTCCACGCAATCTATTTCTTCATAAGGAAGTCTTGCTGAATTTTTACTAACTCAACTACAGTGCAATTCCAATAGTCTACGTTTTAATTTCTGTAGTACACTTACAATGGTACATGTTTAAGTTTTTCAAAAATCCTAGATGGACACCAGTGTCTGACCACATTTTCAGTCCTGATATAAATTAAGAAAAACTTCATTGAAGAAATGCAGTCAAAGCTTCATTAAAAAAAAATTAAGGACTCAGCCTCAATATAAAGCAGTAAAAAATATTAATATGGTTCATAAAGTGAGAGCATTGGACACTATTAAAGAAGATATAATTTCATGTAGATAGGAGTGTGGTAAGAAAGGCATACAAAGATTGGTTATAAAGTGTGAAAATAACAGATACATGGCTTTAGAAGCGTGTGCTTATCACTCAAGGATACCAAATATTTGGAAAAGGCAAGGAAGAAAAGAATGCCTTGACCTCAATCTTCTTTACATGCCAGAAAGAACAAAGCTATATAACGTTAAGAAACAGGTGGTTAGGGAACAGGTCAAAGGACAGCTGGTATAAGATTTCATAGGATACTCCTCCTTTGGCAGAACCTAAACAAAGAAAACAGAATCCACCGAGATGAGTTATGTTGGCAAAAGAAATTTGTCTCATACTGCCAATGAGATGGGACCATGTGGAGCGGCATACATGTTTTCCACTGGTAGTGTTCACACTTTAACAGCCAGCAAAGTTTGAATGAAAAAGCAAGCAAGAAGCAGCAAAACTGAAGAGCATAACCCACTTGAGTCAAATGATGAATCCATAACTGATGTCACTGAGTACATTACAACTTGGTGAACAAACAGCTGTAACATATACAATTGGGTGTTAGATGCTTAAGTAATTTGCAAGGAATAGGTTCATTCAGAATATTTGACTTCTTGCTCATCCTAGGTAATATCCTCAGTAACTGTGACAGAGATCATGACAAGCAAGAAGCAATCTCAAATAGTATGACTGAGGGAGTGAACATAAATGTCAATGCTGAGGGTGAAGGAGAGAATCTAAACTATTTACATGTGTCAGCATAAATCTATATGCGGATTGAGGGTAAAAGTCTGCTGGTACAGCCTGCAGACCTGGTGCCTGCAATTCCATGAAAGCCACCACAGAGAAAGGATGATCAATGTCCAATGATCATGATACTGCAATGGAGAAATAGCATGCGCAAATGGAAAGAGAACAGTCGGATGGGATAGTAGTAAATCCAATGATACACAAAAATATAACATGAATCGTAGGGAAAAGAAAGTTTGGAGTCAATGTTATTTACGAGTATGAAAGGGTTAATACCAAGTAGCATCATAAATTTCACCAACTAAACAATGTCAACTGACCTTTCACCTGAACTGTTTTGAATTTCTAAGCTGAGAGAATTAACTTTCAGTCCTCCTCAAAGTCTAAGTCACAATGTCAATCTCCCCAAACGAAGCCTGTAACTCATTGTGAATATGCAATAAATCAAATCTTGCTAAGTACAAGAGGCTCTTCTATTTCGGCTGGAAAGTGGTTTCCCTTTGGCACGCTAGTTTCCTACACTTGAAAAGAATGGCGGCAGCATTTTTCATGGTGACCATCAATTCACACTGTGTAGTGTCCGGTATGTCCATATAACAGGATCAAAAATCATGAAGGGTCTGTGGACAGAGTTGATATAAATTGTATGGTTCCATTGGTGGAAGGATGAAGAATCAGAAGACATGGGCTTAACATGAATGTCAAAATGAGCAAAGCTGACAAGAGGAAAAGCATTTCATTCACTGTGCAGTCAGGGTTTCAAACACACTCTCCGAGGTGGGTGGTAGAGACAGATTTCAAGCTGGGTCATTACCTGAACAGGAAAAATTGGCCTCTTGTGCATCCTCCATTCTAATTGCTCCAGCAATGATGGCCGTGCCCTCAGATGTCTATATCCGAAACTTTTAATTTCACTCCCTACCATTCTCTGCCTCTATTTTCTCTCCACTTTTAAGAAACTCCATAAAACCTACAACTTTGATCATGCTTTTCCCCTAATAGCTTTTTATGGTTCAGTGTGAAATTTTGCTTGTTCTTGCAAAGCACCTGGTGTTACAAATGCAAGTTATTGTTGTAGAACAAACCTGCTTGAGTCTTGCAGGACCACTGGATATTGCCATGCCTATTAAGAATGCAAGCACCGACATACACGTGGTCAGTCTTGTGCAGTTTCCACTGCTTAATGTAACACAGATCCAGGTGAAGTCTCACAGAGCACAGTACAGAATCAAAAGATTCCACCCGTTGATTGTAAATTGCAAACCATTCAGATGCAATGCATGTAAATCTTTGATCAAGAAGCAATTCTGATACAAAGATTAAGACCACCAGGAGGGACTTAACATGTAGAAGTGTGTTTTTGATATACTGAAACGTTTTAACAAGTACAATTGATTGAAGTTAAGAATATTGGTTTGACAACATCATCAAGATCACAGTGATGCACCATGTTTCCTGCCTTTGTTGCTACTCTAAAGGAGAAATCTGCACATACACCTCCGGGGGCCAGTAGCATCCTCAACCCAAGAGAAATGCTGACAGGATAGCATTAGCAAGAGAAAAAGCTGGGATTACACAGTTTCTTTTAAAAATTAAACTTTAAAAATAAGTTCTGAATTAATTACTTCACAAAGATTTTAGTACAGTTGAAGTGTTGTGTCTTCATATAGTCTCACTTTTAACAGGAAACACCAGGCTGGTTCTGGCTGGGTTGCACAATGCATGGCTCTGACATTGGATCTATGTTAGAGATGATCAAATGCTACAAGTCAAATCAGTTCCACTTCTAGACTTGGACAATCACAATTCCTTTAAAACGGGCCTAATTTTCTTTGTGGTTACTGTTTGAAATTTAGTTATTCTATAAATCAGATGAGACTGATTTATTATAAAACTAATAACAAATATCCCAATTATGATGGCGTTAAAAGCTTCAAAATCTCTCCTCCCCCGACCGCATCCCAAAACCAGCCCCGCTCTCTAATGAAGCGTCTAGGCCCGAAACGTCAGCTTTTGTGCTCCTGAGATGCTGCTGGGCCTGCTGTGTTCATCCAGCCTCACATTTTATTATCCAGCTCGTCCCTGCCTCCGTAACTTGTCCTTCCTCCCACCTATCCCCTCCTCCCTCTTCAAGCCCCACCCCTACCTCCTACCTACCAGCCTCAACCTACCCCCTTGACCGGTCTGTCCTCCCTGGACTGACCTATCCCCCACTAATTTCCCACCTCACTCACCTTTGCTGGCTCCACCCCTGCCTCTTTGACCTGTCTGTCCTGTCTCTTCTCCACCTATCTGCTCCTTTATCCATCTTCCATCCGCCTCTCCCCCTCTCTATATTTATTTCGGAATCTCCTTCCCCTCCCCCATTTCTGAAGGAGGGTCTAGGCCCAAAACATCAGCTTTCCTGCTCCTCTGATGCTGCTTGGCTTGCTGTGTTCATCCAGCTCTATACCTTGTTACCCCTATTGTGATACCCAGTTTCGTACCTCATTGTATAAGTTTAATACGATTGTGTGAAGGATATGTCACTGTTGTAGTGAGACATAAATAACTGATGTTATACTCCTTCGGAAATGACAAAACTGAAAAACTTTCAGTTAAAGAAAGCTCCACTGATCAAATCACATTCTCTTGAAATTGGACATTTAACATACAAATTACTAGATAATATTTGAAATGCAAAAGACATTATTTGGAATTATGTGAAATAGACTTTATTTTTCTACTGTTCGCTTCAATGCTTACGATCCTGCAAATGAAAAGGATATGACTGAATGAGAGAATTGTGTTTTATTCACTTACTTTACCCCAAAACTTGCTGTACTGAACAAACCAATTGTTCAGGCTGATTCTAATCTCAGCAATGCTTTGTGGGGATGCCAAATGTGAGCCTTCAGTGCAGTTCGACTTTATGTGCAGCCTGCCTCAGCACTGTTGCGAGGATCATGCTAGCAGGAGTTGTGGTTCAGGCACTGGAGCATCTGTCACAACTGCAACTGTGGTCATTGCTTCAGCGGATGTTGTGTTCATCATGCTGACTGATCTCAGCAGCCTTTCACTGACACACAGGAACCACAGAGCCACTGACGAGCTGTATGCTGAGTTCTGACATATGTAAGGCAATTCTTTACCTGTTTCAACTTGATGACCAATTTTGGCTATTTTAGGTTTGCTTTCATGTGAATGGAAGCAGTTTCAGTATATGAGGACACAAATGTTAATTGATAAAAACAGCCAAAGATTAAAAAACCAATCTCTCAGCCCACAAATCAGAAAGATATTTGAACTGCTCATACGCAGCACTGTTGCTAACATTTTGATGATTAATATGTCAACTTTTGAAATTAACCTTCATCAACAATAACGACTACACTTCAAAAAAAAAATTACAGGAAGTGAGGGACTTTTTCTGCAGCTTTTGGTCTGGAAAGTTTTGTAATGTAACTGGTTAGAAATATAAACTGATGGTGGCACCTGGGAGCCTTGATAAAGTGGACCTCAAGGAGGATTAGTAGGAGGGTCTCCATTAAAGTAGTTGTGGAAGGTCATTTGCGTTAGCTTCAGCAAATCACTGCAATACTTCCTCAGAGCACTATCCTTGGTCCAACTATTTTCAGCTGCTTATCAATGACCTTCCCTCCATTATTAGATAGTAATTAAATATATTTACTATTGATATCGTCTGTGCTCATGGACAGAAATTCAACACTTGGTATAGCAAGTGGAAAGTAACATTGTCATGACAAAACTGCTGATTAATAGCAATCTCCAGCAACAGCAAGCCCATATCATCTCATCATGCAACACCATTATCATTGCTGAAATGACTATGAACATACAGGGTCACTACTGACCAGAAACTTACCACACTGGTAAAATAAATGCCATGACTACTAATGAAATCCATACAGTACAGAGCATGGCCACCAATGATAGACCAACTGAAATGAGGGAATATCAACAGAACAGAAGTAGATGAATTCAGACAATCCTGCAACTTCCTATTGAACAACATTGTGGGCATAGCGTCACTGCATGGACTGCGAAAGATAATGTTAAATCACCTTCTGGAGGGCAACTAGTCACAGGTGATCAATGTTCGCATCCTCAAAATCATAGAAGTGGTGCCTTTCTTTTAAGCAAATTCCTGATTTGAGTTAAGCAAACAACAGGTGCTCATGCTTTAAAATATGTGAAACATAAATATGGCTCCAAGCATCCAAGAAACAGTGAAAACTCACATCTTGGGTCATTTTAAAGTAGCATAGATATAAATAGTAACTGGCTTCATCAAGGGAAAAGGCGGCTGCTATGCATATCTGTACTTGTTCATAGAACCACAGAATCCCTACAGTGTGGAAATAGGCCCTTCAGCCCAACAAGTCCACATCAATCTTCACAGCATCCCACCCAGACCCATCACCCTATAATTCACCTAATCTACACATCCCTGAACACACAGGCAATTTAGCATGGGTAATCCATGTAGCCTGCGCATCTTTGGACAGTGGGAAGAAACCCACACAAACGCAGGGAGAATTTGCAAAGTCCACACAGACAGTTGCCCGAGGATGGAATTGAACCTGGGTCCTTGGCGCTGTGAGGCAGCAGTACTAACAACTGAGCCACCCTGCCGCTGTTTGATTCACTACATAACAAAAGTAAGTTAGGCGTGCCCAAAGGGCAACAGGGATATGATGTGACACACAGTCAGAAATCACATATTTCGACAAATCTTACAAAGCACCAGGGAGAATCTCAGGTCAGCTTTTTTTTGGTTGGTTTTTGACTCCAAGGCCCATGTAATGTGCAGATGGAACTGAGGCAAAGTCCAACAGTTGGAGACAGGAGTCACTGAAGGTCACTTGCAACTCTTCCTAAATTTGGAATCTTACAAGGCAGATCTGTACAGTGAATGGAATCACCAACTACACAGAGGAACTTCCTTTGGGTGCAAGCAGGCCTGTTGTTCAGTTTAAGCATTTTCTGCTTTTGTTTCACATTTCCTGCACTTCCTAGTTTTCTTAGTCAGTTTCACACCAAGATTTCTCTCCTAACTGCCAAAATCCTACATAGTATTTCACTAACCTTTTCAATACCTCCAGATTTTTCTCAGTTGGGAGCTTTCTAATGTCAGCCGGAGGATTGGGGTTTCAAATGTCCAGAGATTTGAGGACAAAATCCAGGCTGATGCTACAGTTTAGTACTGACAGTGTGCTGCAGAAACACTTGAAACTAAACTAGGGCTTTGACTCCTCTCTTAGGCAGATGCAAAAGATTACGTTAATTTGCATAAAACCAGTGGAGATTATTACAACTGGCACAACCAATGTTTATTATTCAATCACCAGCCCTGCAAAAGGTAATTTGGTTAATATGAAGCGGTTTGTGGGAGCTTACTGTGTGCAAATTGTTTGCAGTGTTTTTTAAAAATTAAATGGTGACTGCACTACAGCAATTATTTAATTGGCTGTAAAGTGCTTTGGGATCTCCTGAATTTGTGGAAGAGCAATATAGCTATATATTACTGCCATTACTGAACTGTCCAAATCATAACTCCTTCAGTGTTTTAGCCTACACCCCTACCTTAGAGACCTGCACTCCTACCACTCTACTTAATCCAAACCTTGATGTTTCTCTCTGTACCCTACTGAAGTAATATAGAGACTCTAATCTATGCTTACAAATCTTCCACAGCCTCATCCTAGTCAACTAGTTGTAACTTTAAAAAAATTATTGTCTTGCAGACAGTGAGTCACCGGCACTAAAGTTTAGGTCTGAAATTGGTGAATTCAGATGTTGAGTTTGGAAAGTGCTGTTCTTTCATCTTCATTAGAAGATCTCAGGAGGCTGGGGACAGAAGAGTCTGAGAATGACCATGTTGGATAAATGAAATGACAAGTGATTAGAAGATTGGGATCATGCTTGTGGGCTCAAAGGACGAGCTCTGCAAAGTGGTCACTTGATCTGCATTTCACTTCTCAACGTACAGCATGCCACAGCGAGAGTACCAAATACAGTACGTCAAACTGAAGCAGATATGTGTAAATTGCTGGTTCACTAGCAAGCCTGGACGATGAGTAGGTGGAGTTTAAGGGGCAAATGTTGCATCTGTTCTCGTGGAAAGGCATCACAAGGAGGGGAGCGGTGATTGAGCCATAGAACCACACCCCCACAACCACAAAACACCACATAACACACACGGACAAAACCTCAAAATATTTCTTAAAATTTATCTCCAATGGAAAATGATGGGTTATTTCAACAAGAAAAAAGTGCTTTTAAAATGGAAAATTGTTGTAGTACAGGTTAGTAGGTGGTGATTGCAAACAGGATCCAAGTCGATGTTTTATTTCTGATTAGAAGTGACAAAGAGCTGACAGGAAGTAAAGTTGATAATTCATTTGCTCTTACTAATGGAGTAAAATGCTGGGGCTGCTGAGCAAAATGATTGTTGTTTTTAAGATGTTGCGCATCCCTAGCCAATCCTTCTCTTTAGCCCAGGCATGTGTCATTCTCTGTCCCTGATTGACTCTCTCCTCTGAGTTAACTAGCATTAAGGTTCGACCAGGTTGAGTTATAAAAGGAGCTGTAGCTGCCACAGTAAACACCTAATGTGTGTTCATTCTCACTGGGTCCTGGCCACCCACTGCTTTATAATGAGCTGCTGCTTTCAGGCTTAACGCCATTTATGGTATTTCAGATCCACATTAGTTTTGAGCCAACTCATGTGGGTCAGAGACAAGACTAAAGATCTATGCAAGCACAGACAGAAAACCAAAAATCTACACAAAGATGGGGAGCGAGGCTATCCATTGAGCTAATGACATTGTTATGCTATGTTATTTCAGGTAAAGTTCTATTCACCTCCCATTTACCGCACTGAGATACAAACTAAAAAAAATGAACACATTGATAAGGCACAGAGGCTTGTGAACATACACTTCAACAGGAGCCAAAACGTTTAAAGAGGTCAGAGGGAGGAAAAGGGTAAGAACAAATGCAAGGCAGGAGAAAACAAAACTGGATAGAATCCAATATGCATAGATATTTTTATTCCAGTTTAATAGAGATGACACAAGTTCCATTCAACTTTTAAAATAATTTGAATGTGAATAATTTGCAAAGCAATGAACTGGTCTATTGTAACAGTTTGTGTGCTATATTTAGTTATAAGTTGTTTTGTTTCATTAGCTATGGATTTATGCACTCAACTGTAGGCAGTGCAATGTGGGGGTACTTGAGCTGTCTGCCCGTCTCAATTAGGATGGGTATGAGTTGAGCAGTCACAGTGACCAGTGTTCACCCACAGGACTGACTTTTGTACAGATATAAGAATTTAACTTCCCCTTTCTTTGAGAATTTGTCGTACTGGAGGGTTGAATTTTGTCACAATTAGATGTTCAATACCTACCCCTCTCAAGAGAAGATCGGAACACTGGAGGCCACAATTACAGTCAACTGCCATGCTATACCCAACATTCAAAAACTACGCCACAATGAACTGAAATTTACCATAGGCTTTGGGAGCGTGAAAAAAATAGGATCATGAAGCTGTGCTCGTCAACAGCAAAACTGGAACTGAGATTTTACAGGTGGTGGCTTCCTAATTGGCTACCTTGGGGCCCACAGTCTAATTAAGGAGCAACCCAAGGGCTTCAGCAGAACCACAGGGAGCTGCTTGTCACTGAGCTGAATCAGACACCTCAGGAGCAAGTATAATTTAAAGATCAGGATGACCAAGGGTGGAAAGCCCACCGCTGGATGGGGAAAAGCCTCCTGGATATCTGTTGGTGTCCTTCTGGCCTAGACACTCTCTATCGGGCAGAAAACCTCTGACGCCAATAGCTCTCGCCAGGCTGCCTGCATGAGACTGGAGGCCAGGCCAGGCCACCCAATGGGAAGGTAGAGGTAGAGGGGAGGGTGGTGTGGGAAAACAGACAACCAGCCACTTGCAAAATGCTATCAACCCTGAAAACCCTTGTATGCCTTCCCTTTACATTATTTTACCATTTCACTGTGATCAGATTTTAAGAGGCCCACACCATTCCTAACAGCTAATGTTTTCCTGTGGCAATATGTAACCGTGAAAAGGTTTAAAAAAAAGCTAAAGTTGCCATAGTCCTACTGGATCATAGGCTGCTCTCTCACTAAATAGAGATGACTGGTGGTAGTTTAACCATCATGCCTCAGGCAAGAGAAGAGGCAGTCCTCCACGGTAACCACAGCCAGTGTGGAGATTGAACCCACACTGTTGGCATCACTCTGAATCACAAACTAGCCTTCCAATCAACTGAGCTAGCATGTCTGTTTATTGGACACCTCTATTAGGGATGAAAAAGTACACACATCACAGAACTATTAAACAGTAACTAGTGAATATGGCTACAACAGAGGACAGAAGTCCCAAGACCTGTGGTGGGAACTGTGCTGTTCACCACATTCTTAAATAATTTGAACTCAGAATCAGAGGCATGCTGTAGAAATTTGCAAGTAATACCAAATTAAATAATGTGAAAATTTGACCCTGACTGAAGTAAGTTGTTGCAAGTTCTGTGCCTTTAGTGATACTGACATGCTTCTGACCAAATATTTAACTTTTTCACCAAAATTGTCCATAACATTAACAACCTCCACCAGTCTCAACCCATCTCCTGTTAAATCCAGCATTTTTGACTGCACTACTAGACTTGGCCATTACAATGGCCACTGATCACCCTCTAATATCCTACATAAATTTGACTTCAATTAAAACTACTCTATGTGTCCAAATCCTCTCTCAAAGTCCTTGTTCATCCAATATCCTGTGCCATTGACCTAAGTCAGTTAAGTTGATCTTAAAATTCATTGTTGGTTTCAATCTCTCCATGGCTTTGTCCTTCTGAACCTCCAACTTCATAAGCCTTTGAGGTCTCTTTGCTAATTTTAGGTTTTTACGCATCATTTTCAGCTGCCTAGATTCTTTACAATTTCCCCTGTCTCTCCAAAGGTGTGATACCTCTAATGACAGAAAACGTAATGACAGATAAATCTAACTCTGTGCTACACACTGCTATTGGTGTTCATTTGTTTTTGTTTGAAATCATAGTCAGTGTTTTATAGCATGGAAACAGGCCCTTCAGTCCAACTCATCCATGCCAACCAGATATCCTAAGTCAATCCAGCCCTATTTACCAGCATTTGGCCCATCTCCCTCTAAATCCAGGTGCCTTTTAAATGTTGTAATTGTACCAGCCTCCACCACTTCCTCTGGCAGCTCATTCCATACACTCAACACCCTGTGTTAAAAAGTAACTCCTTAGGTCTGTTCCATATCTTTCCCCTCTCACCTTAAATCTATGCCCTCTAGCTTTGGACTCCCCTACCCTTGGAAAGAGAGCTTGGCTATTCATGCCCCTCATGATTTTGTAAACCTCTATAAGGTCACCCCTTAGCCTCCTTGTAGTAATTTACTTTAGGCCTGCGTCAGTGAATTCAAGGCTGAGATAGAGAGTTTTTAAATCAATAAGGGAATCAAGACAAGAAAATGGAGTTGAGAATTATCACATCAGCCTGATCTCAGTGAATGGTTGGGCAACCTAGATAGACATCTGCCCCTTTGTCTTAAAGTGAAAATGCCAGTCCTTCCTGAACATAATAAATAACTTAGGTAATTTGGCAAGTTGTTCTGTTTCGGCACAGTATGTTCTGCCTTATTCAATGTCATTCTTCTCCAGAAGCTGAGATATATCTGGAATTAGACCCAAGACGATGCTCATCACTCTTGAAGTGAATGCCAGACGAGATGAGAGCAAACTTGTGGCTTAGCTGAAAGGCCATCCTTGGTCCAATGGGTTATGAATACTATCTGCACTCACATCTAAACAGTACAGTATAGATAATGTTTACCCACAAACAGTCTACTAGCATGAACTACGCCAAAAGAGGAAATGAGAAGAAACAGAAATGGAGTGGCTGAGGCGATCATAATAGTTTTCTAACACAATATTTCAGAATGATCACAGAATCCCTACTGTGTGGAGGAAGGTCATTCAGCCCATCAAGCCTATATGAACCCTCCTAAAAGCATCCAACACCCCCAACCATCCCTGTAACCCTTCATTTCCATGGCAAATCCATCTAGCCAGCATATCCCTGGACACTAGGAGCAATTTAGCATGGCCAATCCACCTAACCTGCACATCTTTGGATTGTGGGTGGAAACTCGCACAGACACAGGGAGAATGTGCAAACTCTGCGCAGACAGTCGCCTGAGGCTAGAATCAAATCAGGCTCCCTGGCGCTGTGAGACAGCAGTTGTAGATGTTGGCATGTTTGCCGAGTTGGGAGGTTTGATAGCAGACATTTCCTCCCCTTTATAGGCGACATTCTTAGTCCTGTGAAGCCTCCTGTGAAGTGCTGTTGTCTTGGGTCTTTTCAAATTTATTTGGTCTGGTTTTTGCTGCTTCCGATAGGTGCTAATTCCAGTTGTACATTGTAATGGTCAGTATATCAGGTCTAATTCCAAGCGTTTGCTGATGGAGTTCGCGGATGAATGCCAAGTCTCCAAGAAATCCCTGGCTGTCCTCTGTTTGGCTTGTCCTATGATAATTGTGTTGACCAAATTGAAAGTGTAGTTTTTCTTGTCTGTGTGTATTGAAATCAAGGACATCCAGTCATGTCGTTTAGTTGCTGGATGGTGTTCGTGGACGTGGGTTGCTAGTTGTCTGCCTGTTTGTCCCACGTAGTGTTTTGTGTAGTTTCCACACTGGATCTTGTAAATCACAATCGTCCTGTGCATGGTATGCATTGGGACTTTAACCCTGGTCAGTTGATGTCTTAGTGTGCCTGCCAGTTTTTGTGCTGTCATGATTCCTAGCAGTTTGAGTAGTCTGGTTGCAAGCTCGGAGGTGTGTTTTAAATATGGTATGGTGGCTATTGTTTCGGGTTTTGGTGTGTCCTGGTTGTGTTGTCTGTTGGCTAGGCATCTGTGGATGAAGCTGTGGGGGTAACCATTCCTGGTAAAGACCTTGTACAGGTGTTCTTCTTCTCCTTCCTTCTGCAGATTGGGTGTGCTGCCGCATGGCCCTTTTGAACCAGTGAGCCACCGTATCTGGTACAGTCTGCATCCTGGTATTTGGTTAGCTCCCAGCCTCACCTTGATGATCACAGTGACAGGGCAGTCACAGTGTGGGTCACCCGAGACACCTTCATGAATGCTTGAATAATTGCTTTAAGGATGCCATTGAGGGGTCTTTGAGAATGTAAGACAAATATCGGAGGGTTATTGGATGGAAAAATAAAAGATGCAAATAAACGATTAATCTATGAGCCACTAACCATCATGTGTAGGCTTAACTGATTAATTTGCACATGTTCTTTTTCCTCATTAACATTCAGGAAGTGATTTCAGACAAATCATTTGCATAAATCTTTGTTTCACTTTAGAAAAACAACTCTTGTTCTTCTGAGACACACAAGCTAGTATATAGCTAAGGTAACAGAGGGAAACTGAAACTGGGTAAGGCCAGACTCTCAAATGAGAAAGGTCACCAAGTCTGTCTTGCTAATATCCAGCTTTCAGGCTTGTTTCATTTTGTTTTTCAATCGAATTTCACTCTGATTAATCTTTGGCAGTACCCACAAACTTGACTTTAACTCCAAACTCTCTAAAGTCTCTTAACTTTACAACATTTTCAGATCCGGAGTCGTGGAATCCTTCCAATAAGTCATCTGACTGGCTCCGCTCCATGTACAAGCAAACAACTTTGCTTCAATGTACAAGAAAATACGTTTGAAGTTGAGTCACTTGTTTCATACAAACACAATTTACGATACAAATCTGTTGACAAGATGTCCTGGTTTTGTCAGAACAGTCTGGTTTTTCATTAAACGTTTCAGTATCCTGACAGTCTTCTCCAAATTTCTCAAATATCCCAGTTTTGTCTCCTCACTTTCTGCCCTCAGTGTCCTCTCCCCCATAATGCCTCCCGTCATGTGCCATTTTCACTGTTGGCAATGCCTAAATCATGCCCCATTCCCCATACTACACTGCCAACTGGGAATTAGAATGCTGCGCTGAGACACTGCTATTTGCACAAAAAAAACCTTCTCAGCAGCATCCAGTCAGGTCTAAAACTTTCTCCTCTCTCTCACCAGCTGCCTTTTAATGCCCCGATCGGCCAATCAGAGCAATAAGGCCAGAAATCACACAACAACAGGTTATAGTCCTACAGGTTTATTTGAAAACACAAGCTTTCGGAGCGTAGCCTGGTTGTCAGGTGAAGTGACAGAATGGTCAATCAGGGATTCCATTGAATGTGCTACATGGAAGCGCCATGGACACCTTGTGGAAGAAATTTCACATTTATCAAACTGCATGGAAATTGCTCTCACTTTTTGAAGGAAAAATCAGCTCTGGGAAGAAACCCTTTGAAGGCGACTTTGAACAAAAAATATCTGTGAAGCAAGTGGGGTATTGGTTCTTGTATTAATTTATAGGAGCATCAGGGTTAATTTGTTGGGATGAACCCGGTACTTTATAAATTTCTATGTGGCGAATGTGATGACCGTTGACAAGCCACCTCCAAAATTTAACAAATTAATCCGATGACCATCTGGGAACTATGAAGGAGCCTGGGTGCAGCCAGAATATTGATAAGGGTCTCTGCCAATTGTTAGATGCACTTGGAGAGATAGTCAGATGATAACCATCAGTAAACCACCAAATGGCACTGAGGAAGATGGCAGGTAAGTTTGGTTCAAGGAAACTTCTCACGAAAAAGGTTACGTGCTTTCCTGTGTGGGTACAGGCAAAACCTCCCAAACTTCTGTGCTCTGTACACTAAGATATAGATCATTAATATATATCAGGAAGTGCAAGGATCCCCAACACTGACTCTTGGTGAACTCTATAACCAAACTCATACGGTAGATTAACTCTGTTTTTTTGTTGCTGCCAATTTTGAACCCATCTTACAACCATCCAGTTTATAGATGAAGCTAAAACTTTGTCCAATTTATGTAGCAGTTCATCAAAAGTCTTCTGGACTTCCATGTACACTACACTAGCAGCAATACCTTTAACAATTTCTCTGCTAACTCAAGAAACTCCAGTAAGTTAGTTGTGTACAATCTGCCCTTAATAATTCTGCATTGGCTTTCCTCAGTTAATTGGCATTTGCTCAAGTGTTAATTTTCTCCTAAAATAATTGTTTCTAGAACTAGTATCACTCGGAACGCTCACTCTTCAGACACCATTCTGGAGTTTAAGGAAGATTGGAAAATTATGACCAGTAGCTCGACAAGTTTCACCCTCCATTCCCTGAATGTCCTTGTGGCATCTTTTTCAGTCCTGATATCAGCCTTAAGTACAGACAGCCTATCCAATGCTTTGATGTTAATTATAAAACCTTTGAGTGTCCGAATGAGCTCCTCTTTCGCCAAGACCTGAGCAACATTTTCTTCTTTGGAAAAGACAGATGAGGTGTATAGGTGTAAGTATGTAAGTAATATCTTAGCCATTGTCTCTGTGCAAATCTGCTTTGCGGCCCTAGTCAGTCTCAACTTTTTGCCAATTATATGTTGACAGAAGACTCTTGAATTTCCTTTTACGTTAGCTGCGAGTCCTTTTAATTCTCCCTCTATGCTTCTCATGATTTTTCAATTCTCCTTGAACCTTTTTTATTCTGCTTGATTCTTGATTGCATCATCCACCTGTGACAGTCATAGGTATACCTTTTTTCTCTCTATCTTAGTCACCATTTTTCTCATCACCCAGCAAGCTCTGGACCTGTGTGCCTTTTTCTCTGTTAACTATTCCTCCTCTGGGTTGTTCCTTGTCTTTGTTTTCCCCACAATCAATCTAAACTTTATGATTCAATGATCCTTAAATTCTCCTCTAGCGACACAAGAGCCAATTGGCTTGGCTCACTTGCACAAATCAGCTCCAAAGGTGCTTCTTGTCATGTTGGGCTGGAAACATCCTGTTGCATCTTTCTGCCCTTTATTGAGCAATGATACTTAACAAATAGAAATGATTTAAGTTAGTAGGTTAATTTCCTGAAACAGTTTTTGTTTTGAATACCACTGGATTGGAGAACTTGACACAATAGAATGATAATTCACACAAATATTGATACCCACCACAACAAAAGATTGTTTAATGTATGCTGACATATTTCAGCATATTTAAATTCACAAGGCATGACTGGATGAAGACTTTTGATTTTACCTTTCTGTCACATCTGAATTCTACCTTACAGATTTCAACCATGGCATGTCCTTTCTCTCAAACCATTGCATCACTAAGGAAGTATGTATTTAATCGACAAAATTCAGGATGAAGTTGGACTTTGGCTTTACACCCGGCAGAGATGACTTGTGACATCTCTATATTTTAAAAAAAATCTAAGAGAATGCAAAGTGCCAAGGCAAAGGGACAAATATGAACTCATACCAATTTAAGAATAACAACAAGATCATTAAGATGTAAATGGCCAAATTGCCCAACAACACAAAAAAAAACTTTTGCTACATCTCAAAATACTTGGCCTTCACACCCTAATCTTCATTTCACTGAAAAATGTGTCTCACTCTTTCATGTATCACCTTAAACTGCTAAACTTGCACTATGACCTTCATTCCCTGGAAAGTGATAGCCTGTCAGTCTTTGAATAAAAATAAATTGCAGAGCAACTTCCCTTCTTTCTTCAGGTTCTCATTGTTTTCAATTTTCAATTGAACCTGCGCATATACAAGTGTGTGTGCGCATGTCTCTACGTGACTAATTGCTGCTCAGTTTTCCAATGATCATTGATGCCATACACTGGCATTTCCCCCAAAACTCTAATCCATTTTCTCTTCTACATGCATGAAGCATAAAGCATCACAATGTGGACTGCTGATAGTTCATGCATACAAATTGCCATTTGGCAACTGATTGAAAGCCTTCATTCTTTCCTTCCCCTTAAACAAACAGCATACCTCACAAATGGCAGCACCGGCTTTTACACAAAACAGTTGTTATAAACTACATTTCATTCTGCCTCCTGAATGTTCTAGTGTCATGTCATGGATATACCTGTAACATTCTGTGGCCAAGCCTTATCCCTTGAATTGCACACGTTACCTGGAGCCAGTCCAAGCATTAAGTCACAATGCACAGGAAAAGCATGGGGGCTGTGCTAATCAGACCAATGTAGCTCATTGATTTAGCCAGGATCACATGTTGGACAATGCTGTTTGTGGCTGTCACATTATTTAGCGACTAACCTTTTCCTGTGCTTTTCTTACTCCCTGCTCTTAATCAGCAGATCAGCTAACAAAACAGTGAAGCCACTGAACACAAATGCTGCCAGCTGCTGCCAAGTTGAATCTACGTCCTCAGAGCTTTCATTCAAGCGGCTGTTCTGAAGAGATCATACGAGATTTGAAACTTCAACTGTGTTTCTCACTCCACAGATGCTGCCAGACCTGCTGAGTCTCTCCAAAGATGTATTTGTTTTTGATAGATTACCAATCCAGTGACATTAAGCACTGTGTCAACATCTGGCCCCAGACTGCTGCAGATGTTGACTCGAATGAATGTACAGCCTTACAATCTTGGAACGAGAAATCATTGCCATTAACTATTTCATGCATGTAAAAAGCAAACATAAATGTATCAGGTGCAGCCCGTGGGACTGGGTGAGGAGCTTGGAGTTGTACAGCCCAGGTGTCAAGGTGGTCAGTTGCAATAAAGCAGCATCACAAACAATATTATCTAGTTAAATTTCTGAAGATGGGTCCAGACCTGAAACATCAGCCTTCCTGCTGCTCTGATGCTGCTTGGCCTGCTGTGTTCATCCAGCTCTACACCTTGTTATCCCTTATCTATTTAAATATTGTTTGTAAGTCCATGGAAATATTGCAATGAATGCTCACATCTAAGAATCTTGCTGGGCCAGAGGGAGCGATTAGTGATTGTCTAATGAGAAGAAGTTTTAAAAGGTGAACGTACTGAGAGATTTAGAGAGATTGTGTAGAAAACAGAGAATTCAGGCAGGTACAGGTTATGTTACCTGGATGAAAGTAACAAAACGGGATAAAATGTGCAGCGAGTTGGAACCAAAAGACAACAACAGCACTTACAGCACAGTTTTTCAAAAATTCATTCATGGGATGAGGGTGTCGCTGGCTAGACAGCATTTACTGCCCATCCCTAATTGCCCAAAGGGCAGTTGAGAGTCAACCACATTGCTGAGAGTCTATGGACTCTCAACTGCCGTCTAGGCAATTAGGGATGGGCAATAAATGATTGCTAGCAACACCCTCATCCCGTAAATGAATAAAGAAGAAAAATACCTCACAGCCCATTAATTCTGGCTGAAATCAGATAATTTTGCACAAATCAAAAATCAAACTTGGGATCCTGTGATCCACTGAACTGGGCAAGTTAGAGAATTAATTCTGAAATATGTTTGCATTTAGTGCACAAAGCATTGTTGACTTTTGCATTCATTTAGTTCTGTGGAAGAAATAAACCTCAGAATGATGTGTTCCAGCACCACAGGACAACATGGATGTTGCCCAAGTTGCTTAAATGCATTGTCACAGTGAACAGCCAAATGTTGTTTCTGTGAAAGGAGAACCATTACCAGTCACCTGACAAATGTCAACTACTGAAGTGGTCATGGCAGGGGGGTGGTGGTGGTGTGCATGGTTGGTGAATTGAGTGCGCGTGCGGGGTTGTCCCAGAGTTCAAAATAATACAGGAATTACTGGTGAGGAGGTGAGCTGTTTAAAAGGTCTGCCTCAGTTACCGGGAAGCTTGTCTCAGGTGCTTTGTCAAGTAATGTCTTAAGCTCAGGTGACTACCTTCACACCCTGAGATTTGTCCATGAGCGGGCCCTGTAGAAGTGCAACACAAATATGACCTTGAACAAGCTCTTTTACACCCGATTTTCCTTTCATTTATGAATAGTATAATACATTACATCCTTTTGCCACATATCACTTGCTGCTTACAAATTTTCTCTCTGAATCGCCATGACTCCCATTAGAGGCAACATATCTCCCACAATGTTGTATGAATATTTCGTGGACTAGTAATCTAATTGGGGTTCAGGGAAAAAGAACGCAGAAGAGCATACCTTCCCCAATTGTCAGCACAAATGTCAAGCAAAACATCTACTGTGTCTAACGCAAGACCTTGTCTATCTTTTGAGGTGGAATGAATTATCCCCAGTACTGGGTATCAGGGTAGTGGTAGTGGTAATGTCACTGGCCAAGTAATTTAGGAGGTACAACATGGGTGTGAAATCCACAACAGTAGCTGCAAGAATTAAGGACTGTGAGCAGTTTTGGTGCTGTGACTTAAAGATATATATCACTTCATCCGAGGCAGTTCAGTGCAGATCCACTAGGATGATCCCAGCATGGAAGGATTGTGTTATGAGCAAAGGCTAAAGATTGGGGCTCTACTCACTGGAGTTTAGAAGAATGAGAGGTAAAACACATCGGATTCTTAAGAGGCATGACAAGGTAAATGCTCAGAGGATGCTTCCCCTCATGCAAGAATTTAGGACCAGAAGCATAGGATCAGAATGAAAAAGTGCAAGTAGAAGGCTGAGTTCTTTTTCATACATTCATGGGATGTGGCATCGCTGGCTGTCCATGTTTATTGCCCAACCCTGTTTGCCCTTGAAAAGGTGATGGTGAGCTGCCTTCTTGAACCACTGCAGTCCATGTGCTGTAGGTTGACACACAGTGCCATTAGAGAGGGAATTCAAGGATCTTGCCTCAGGGTCAGTGAAGGACTGGTGATATATTTCCAAGCCAGGATGATGATTGGCTTGGAGGGGAACTTGCAGGAGATGGTGTTCCATACATCTGCTGCCTTGGTCCTTCTGGGTGGAAGTTGTCGTGGGTTTGGAATGTGCTGTCTAATGATCTTTGGTGAATTTCTGCAGTGCATCTTGTAGGTAGTACACACTGCTGTTAATAAGCAGTGGTGGAAACTGTGGATGTAGTCAAATAAGCTGCTTTATCTTGGATGGTGTCGAGCTTCTTGAGTGTTGACACTGCTGCATCATCCAAGCAAGTGGGGAGTATTCCATCACATTTCTGGCTTGTGCCTTCTAGATGAACAGGTTCGGGGAGTCAGGAGTTGAGTTACACACTACAGTATCCCTAGCCACTGACCTGCTCTTCTACCCACTGTAGTTACTTGCTGAGTCCAGCTGAGTTTCTGGCCAATGGTAAGCCCAGGATGTTAATTGTGGGGGAATTCAGTGATGGTAACACCATTGAATGTCAAGGGGCAGTGGTTACGTTGTCTCTTAATGGAGACGATCATTGCTGGGCAGTGTGCGGCACAAATATGACTTGGCACTTGAGATGATGAGGAATTTACTCTCAAAGGGTTGAGGGACTTTAGAACCCTTTACCACAAAGTGCTGTTGGGACAGAGTACTTCTGAAATCTTAAGTTGCAATAGGTAGACTAATGCGAGAATGCACGGTTACAGGAACATGTGTATATAAGGAATAAAGCGTGAGGCTGGATGAACACAGCAGGCCAAGCAGCATCTCAGGAGCACAAAAACTGACGTTTCGGGCCTAGACCCTTCATCAGAGAGGGGGATGGGGTGAGGGTTCCAGAACCCTCACCCCATCCCCCTCTCTGATGAAGGGTTTAGGCCCGAAACGGCAGCTTTTGTGCTCCTGAGATGCTGCTTGGCCTGCTGTGTTCATCCAGCCTCACGCTTTATTATCTTGGATTCTCCAGCATCTGCAGTTCCCATTATCTCTGTATATAAGGAATGTTGATCAGCCATGATCCTATCGAATGGCACAACAGACTTAAGGGGCCGAACAGCGTACTCCTGTTCCTAATTCTTATGGTTTTTATACGATTTGAGGTGTGCAAATTTTTCCCCAATGTCCTGACCAATATTGTCCACCTAGGAGACATTACCGGAAGAACAGATTCACTTTGCCATTCTGTTAACTTTTCTGCTAGCATCAGAGAATTGGCTGCTGCATTTGGCTACAGAACAATACCAGTTTCACTTCAGAATTAATCATGGTCTTGCTCCAGGCACCCAGAATAGTGGAGAAGGTACTGTTTACATTCACATTCTTTCTCAGTCTGTCAGAGGCATTAGAAGAAATTTGATAGTACTGACATGAAGCTTAATAAAAATTTCCAGAGAGACATTTCAACAAAGTATACTGCAGAAATCTGCTTGAGCCACAAGTTCTTTTCCCTGTAGACGAGCCGGTAGCTTTGTGCAGAAATACCTCAAATTCATCTGAAACTTCTCTGACATCACTTTTAATACAGACATAATCAACGTTCTGTATTTTCTGGAAAGGAAGTTAACCTAATCTAACATTATGACTTGGACAGAAAAAAAAACAAGTTTATTTATTCATGAAGTGAGATATATATCCCCCTATATCAATCTCACTCATGTCAACAAATACAAAACGCAAGTGATATTTGAATGGCATGGTAGAATCTCACCAGATTAGTGATCCAGAGGCCCAGGCTATTGGTGTGAAGATACGTATTCGATCCCACTGTGGTAACTGGTGGAATTTGAATTCAGTTCATACACCTGGCATATAATGCTGGCTTCTGTGATGACCACCACGAAACGACCAATTGTTGTAAAATCCCAATGGGTTCACTAATGCCCTTTAGGTGAGGAAATCTGCTAACCTCATCCAGTCTGGCCTACATGTGACTCCAGATCAACAGCAATGCATTTGAATCCTAACTGTTCTCTGAAATAACCAAGCAAGCCACTCAGTGCAAGGGCAATTTGGGATGGGCAATAATTACTAGCTTTGCCAATAACACCCATATCCCTATTAAAAAAAATGTTTACCAACATAAAATGTGAAGTCATAAATTATGTCTAAACAGATCATATATCAAGGGCTGGGTCCCACTTCATTCACCACACAGAACAATTTGGAATATGTGCACTTCTTTCACAGAAAGTATCTAGTATTTATCCTTTGAAGTCTGTTATTGCAGTCTTATAACATGCTATTCAATAAAACACTGACCTCACTGCTATTGCCCATAATGCAAACATTAAAACATCGCATCAAAAGGTGTTTCATACAATTTTAATTTTATGTTAATGTTCATTGTGGTTTTTGCAAAAGCTACATGTTCATCTTCTGAATATCCAGTACTGAAATAAGGAACATAAACACAGCTCCAGCATGATAATTATTCTGCTTATAAACCAGCAGAATCTCTCCTTCCTTAACCCCCAAAAATGTGTAATGGTTCCTGTTTTGTGGTTGTGGTCTCTCTAAAAGAAAATGCCAATTTAGTGCCTGTTGACATCAAATAAGTGCAGTTGTGTGTCATAGACCCAATAACGTTAGGAATTACATTGAAACTACCCCAAGCCCATTTCATAGGACCTAATCTATGTATTGAGGTGGTGCTGGTGGGGAAGGGCTTCCATTTTATTAGACTGGGCTAGGGGTGAGCCCAGCGTCCTAGGGATGAAACATAGCAAGTTAACGAGTTGATCCTGGTCTCACTGGACATCTACACATATTTCTGTCAAATGGAATTGAATAATGATCAGGAATATAAACCTAAGGTTGCAGTCTCCAAACCTTGGAGGATCTGAGGAAACACTCCAATACCTGCCCAGCTAATGTAGCACAAGCTAGGGATGATACTTAAAAGCTTCCCATGTTTGTATGGCTCAGTATTACACCAGATTTTTAGATAAAGCTGCATTTCATATGTAGCCAACTTAGTGAGACGCTCTTCCCCAGTCTTGCCGTGCTTAAGAACTATTCTGTAATTATTTAGTTTGAGCAGAAAGTACAGGTTCAAAGCCATACATTAGTTTACATGTAAAATAATGAATTTACTGGAAATGGTTAATAAGAGCTAAACTGAAGCTTTGTCGATATATTACAACTGCTGCGTGGAATATCAGGGAGCATTGGGAAGTCTTGGTTGGATACAAGTTTTAGCATATGATTTGGGCATCTCCAGCAAAGCCAGCATTTACTGCCCATCCCCAAATGCCTGAGAAGTGATTGTCCATTTCAGAAGGCAGTTAACAGTCAACACACACACACACACACACACACACACAACTAAATTTTAATCCCAGATTTGATGGAATTTAAATTTCATCATCTTCCATGGTCGAATTTAAATCCACGTCCCCAGAACATCAGTCCAGGGCACTGGATGAAACGAGTTCAGTGATATTACATAATTGTTAAGATATTATAAAACTTATCTTTATATCTAATCCAAAATCCTTTTCTGATGAGAACTTTTCAAGGTTCATCCTTCACCACAAATCTCTATAAATCCATCTATGTATAGTACAGGAAGGAGGATTGTGTAGCATTTTACCCAAAGGCATCCAGGCCTTACCATCACTTTCATAACACTCTTCATTCATTTTCACATATTTTAAAATATCTGGGATAACTGGAATGTGATGGATCCCATTTATTTTAGTTGATTAGCATTAGTCAGTGCTGATGATTCTTAATTGAAACCAGTACTAAAATTGTTCTTATGTAAGAGTAAAGCTCACTATATCTTACCTGATCACAGGTATGGTCTGTCATGATAGAGTGATGAGTGGTGGTGGTTTAACCTGGGGGTCACCACACCTCAGGCAAGGGGAGAGGCTGGGGAAGAGAGTCCTTCATGGTAACCTCAGCTGGTAGTGGAATTGAACCCATGCTGCTGGCATCACACAGCAGCCATCCAGCTAACTGAACTAACCACCTCTCCTTATGACCAGCTATCAGAAACATGCCACTTTGAGGAGTTCTTTGGGAGCTTGTGAAAGGAATAAAGGGAAGTCTTTGGTGTTGGAAAGGTTACCTTCTGCAAAACTAAACAGCAATGACGCACTTCCTTTCTTGAATTAAAATATTTATGAGAATGATCCCAGGGATGAGGAACTAGATGGGATCAGTGGCCTCTTTATAGGTTGCAATCATCATCCTAATTCCATGACGAAGCAATCAGACAAAATGAGAAAGCAAAATCCAGTAGCAAAATAATAATATTAATGTGGAAGACCAGAAGCCTTGTTGAAGACCTGGTAATAATATTAATAGACAAGAAGACCTAGAAGAAAAGTTCAGTGGTCAAGAGTTTAATGGCAGAATTAGAAGGTGAGATTCACAGTAAAGATGAATTCAGCCTTAGATAGTTACCAGGGAGATAGATGGAAGTTAGCAGTTGTAGGGAGTCTTCTGGGGTAAGGGGATTCAATGGTTTCTTACCTCCCATTGTATGACTGGGGAGGGAATTTTTACTCAGCCAGTGATTGGATGCAGAAATAGAAAGTGAGACAAGATGCGTTCAAAGTGGGCATGAAGGAAGATCAGAGAGAAACTAGATAAAGAAGTTGGAGGTAAGCTAGTTAGAAAGGAGGAATGACACAGTGGTTGCTGATTGGATTGCCTTGATCTTAGTGACAAAGAAATCCATGAGCTCATCATACTTATGGGAGATGAAGGTAGACGGAATAAGGTAGAGACATTTAAGATGAAAATTTTCAAAGTAAATAAGACAGAGAGCAGTGTTAGAACATGAGTTCAGGACCTGATAGCATTTTAAAAGGATGGAATATGGAAATCTGAAATTAAAAAACAAAATGCTGAAAATGATCAGCAGGTCTAGTACCGCCTGGGCTAGCAGTGTGAGTGGGATAACAAATTGGACAGTGCTCCCCAAACATGACTCACATTCAGTCAACTTGTTACAAATCATGTGTATATGGATGGCAAGAGCAGGATTTTGCTTGTCTGTGCAGCAACACTTTGACAAATAGCCCAATGCCACTCGGTATCCAGCTACCTTCGGAAAAAAAAACATGCACTTTAATGCCATCTGAGAGAGGGGATTTCTTTTTACTGATTCCATTTGTCAACTTCAAAATTGCTCCCAAGTTCAGTGCAAATTGTTAGGATGGTCATTGCCAGAGCCCTTGGATAAAATAATTTTTCAATTTTAATCTGCCTTCAAGTGAGCCAGGCATTAGAAAACGATATTCCGATTCAGCACTAATTTGGATGCACATTAATGATCCCAAGGAAGAGATAGCATTGAAAAGGCAAATATTACACTGATGCAGTAGGGGGCTTGCCTCTGAGATACACTGTTTGTCTAAGTACACCACTTGAGTTGTGCTTCTCTTGCCGCTAGCCATTATGCACCTGACTTGGGAATGGTTGCTGTTGACACCAAAGTAGAAGTAGAAAATGTTCTGCTCCCCAATCTGATGCTGAGAACAGAAGTACAGAAAACAATAACAGGCTGACAATCACAAATCCTGGCTGAATCAACAAGTTGAAAATTGATTATTCCAATATTTTATATGAATCATTTTGAACAACATCCTGCGTCTCCATTGTTGACGCAGACTGATCATACTCCTGGCAGCATTACAAAGGATTTGAAGGCAATTTTACAATCCTTTGGGTTTACTTTCACTACCGTTCCCTGGTGATAGGAGGTTGTGTGCACATTGACAAATCAGCACATTCAACCTGTTAATCCACAGCCAGCACAGTAAATAACAATAGTGGAAAGGGATTACTCCATCATGCTCCGTTATGGAACATTATCCATCAGAATTGTGTTTCCAAATGACCAAAGCATACTTGGTAACCAAGGTGACAGAATTATTAACCATTCCATTTGCCTCAATTACAGAGTTAGTCAATTGGACGTGCACTGATTATGTTTCAAAGTGCAAGGGGAAATGCTTGCTATGAATTGATATATAGCATTGCGTTAAATGAACCGTTCAAGTCTCAGACTTAGCGAGACTATTCCAGCTCAGTGACAAGTTCATCTGATTCATTAGGTAGTAACTCTTCTTATGATTGCATTGATTTTCATTTAAATGAATAATTAAAGTAGTCTAGGGAGTCCATATCTAATCTAATACAATCGTAACATCAGGCAAGAGCTGCATTTGGGAATGCATCAGTCTAAAGAAAAAGCAGTTCTTTGCTAAATTTCGACGTCAGTAATGAAGCTCTTCAGGCAAATTGGCTAAATATGATTATTGTAACTATAAATACATTTTTGTTGATATTTTTATACACAATGCTATGCTCAAAGCCTTTTTGTCCTCCATAGGCCACAGCTTCCACCACATAAAGCATCTAACACAGATTGTAACTATAGACCCAAGTACATTGCAGGGATTCATCAGAATAGTGTCTTAGTTTCAAACTAAAATACTGGCAGCAGAGTTTTGGATGATCTCTTGTTCATAAAGAATAGAACACGACAGACCAACTGTAGTGCATTAGATATTAGATTCCCTACAGTGTGGAAACAGGCCCTTCAGCCCAACAAGTCCACACCGCCCCTTGAAGCATCCCACTCAGACCCATCCCCCTATAACCTACACATCCCTGAACACTATGGGCAATTTAGAACGGTCAATCCACCTAGCCTGCACATCTTTGGACTGTGGGAGGAAAACGGAGCACCCGGAGGAACCCATGCAGACAAGGGGAGAAGGTGCAAACTCCACACAGACAGTCGCCTGAGGCTGGAATCGAACCTGGGTCCCTGGTGTTGTGAGGCTGCAGTGCTAACCACTGAGCCACCGTGCTCAAGTCTAGAGAGAACAAAGGCATGGAAGTGGAGTTATGTGATCTTAAGACAGTTCTTCATCATGAAAAGGCTCACTTCTGGTTCACAGTGAAGAGTTTGACAACAATCCTGAGCAGATACATGAATGGTATTTAACTGAAACCACATTGGACTAGCCATATAAATACAGTGGCCAGAAATACTGCAGCAGGCAACTCACCTCATGACTCCCAAGCCTGTCCAATAACTACCTACAAAGCAGACGTCTGGACTGTGACAGAATACCCTCCACTTGGCTGAATGAATGAAGCTCCAACAACACTTAAGAAATTTGACACCATCCTGATCAAAGCAATCCACTTGATTGGCACATCTACAAACATCTACGCCCTGCACCACCAACACTCAGTATCTTCAGTTGTATATGAACAAAATGCACTGCAGAAATTCAAAGATCCTTTAGCAGCACCTTCCAAAACCACAACCGTTTCCATCTAGAAGGACAAGGACAGCAGGTACAGCTACAAGCTTCCTCGAAGCCATTTAGCATCATGACTTGGAAATTTATTGCTGTTCCTTCACTGCTGCTGAGGTAAAATTCTGGAATTACCTCCATAATCATAGGATGGATCTACTCCACTATATTCAGTGCAGGTCACCAACATGTTCTGAAGAGCTGCTAGGGATAAGCCCATGTCCCATGAGTGAGTAAAAGAAGCCATATTCCTCAGAATTTTGTCAATGGGCTGTGTTTCTTGAGCGTCAGGGAGTGTGCAGTAAGAACAAGTTGAGAGTTTGCTATCCCCTCAGTACACTAACCTCCCACAACAAACTCAACCACCTTACATGCTGATCTCTCCTTCCCTACTTCCCATTGCACTCTGAGTACACACCCTTAACGACCCCATCTTCTCTGATGCTAGATTGTGTTGCCAGTGGATCCCACCAACGCCTTCTACCTTTGCCTTTTCTGCACAGTAGCTGGTCAATCATAAATCTGGACAGCTGCTGGATGGGAAAGTGAAATAAAAATGTCAATAAGGTCCGACCATTAGAGTCAAATTCTATGATTATCTAGGATTACTGAATTTATAATCTTACCTAGGATCTATTCCAAATGTTGAATATGCTGTGACTGATCAATTTTTGAATACCAGTGATGACCCAGTAGAGAACACTCACATCTGAGGCAGAAGGTAATAGAATCCCTAAAATTCTTCCAAAGATTTGAGTAAATGATGTTGACTGACATTCAAATGCAGTACTGAGGTTATGGTGCATGGTTGGAGGTATCTGGGTTTAGATTAGGTTTTATGGAGCTAAACCTAGACATTTTCTGTTCTTTTTGATGGAAGGAAGTGATCCCATGATATCATTCCAGGAGGGAATTCTCCCAGTGCCCAGGCCAACAATTACTCCTTAAAGAACAATACCAAGCTCATAATTGCTGGTGCGTATTGTAGTCCATTTGTGGAACTTAACTGTGCATAAGTTGGCCACCATAATTTATAAAAATACACTTCATTAAAAATACTTTCTTTGTTGTGAAGCACTTTGAGACATTCTAATGCCAGGAAAGACACTATGTAAATGCAAGGTCTTTCTTTGCTCAGAATAGGATCTTGTAACCGTGAAGTGTCATTTAACAGTGAATCCAACACTCTTACCCACAAAGTTCAGCTGACAGGATGCACAGTCATTCAGCCTGAAAGCTGGTTAACAGTCTATTCGTAACCCTTTAGCAGCTCTGATGTCACTGTAAAATTTTCTATTCGGATAGTTTTGTAATTAAAATCATTGTTCAGAGTCAAATTGCAAACTGTACGCCTTGGTAAAATACATTTCAAATTAAATGAATTGTATTACACCTGTCAGTATTCATATGGACTGCCACTGCTCCAGAAAAAGAAAATGTCTATAGCAATCTACGCTTTGCTTGCAAACATCCGGGAGGCTTTCTTTAAATGACACTGAGAAAAGACTTTGCACAAGAATACCAATTCGAAGGAAAATCAACATTTATACCACTCAAGAAGGGAAAATGGATTGATTGGCAGCTGGCAGATTGCTAGAGGCATCATTCAGGGGAAAATGTGTCTTTTTTTAAAGCAATACACAAATTCTGTCTTAAGTTTTAAAAAAACCAAACTGTTTAAAGGCGACTTGTAAAATTAACCTCTGAATATCTTCACAGATGTCCTGCAAAGGTTATATTTTTCCCAAAACTTGCATATGACAACTCAAATTTGTTACTGACTTTCTCACAGCAACATTCTCCATATTCAAGTATTGGGACAGTTTTGTACATAAAGTAGAATGCCATTTTATTCAAATTAATGGAAATTGCTGTCAGTGATTTTTGGCCGTAAGAACTTCCTGTAAATGTTATGATCTGTTCACAGGATTCGTTAATGTTGAACTAATATAATCAAAGTACTTTTGTTGGTTTACTATTATTCATGTAAAAATGATCTAGTGTAGCTACAAAATAAATGGTCACAAACTGAGCTGTTAACTGGAGACCAGGCTGGTTAAAACCAAAATGAATCCTTTCGCATGTGCAGCTCCAGAAACTTTGGTACCTTCTGCCCCTGACTGTTTCGTGTGATAAGGGCTTATAACATATCCTTATAAGTTGGGAATTTGGATTTACAGTAGCGGCAAATGGGTTTGTGGTTTTTAGTTCTGTGAAGGTCACTCATTTGTCAAGGAAAATCAGGAAGTTGTTTTTGAGAAGTGAGTTCAAACATTATTTCCAGGAAAGCATTCCATTTAAGCTATTTGACTGGATAAACTACCTGAAAAATTAAGTGTTGAAATGTTTACAAGGTTGAATTTCTTTGACACACACAAACACAGACCAGGGTCCAGAACTAGGTTTCACTTGAGAACAACAGGTCCTTGCCAGCAAAAGAATAGTTTAGTTTGTGGAAATCCAGGCTTTTAGAGCTAAAACCTGTTTTAAAACTGAGTAATGTTAAGTAGATAGGACTTTTAAGATTCAGTTCGAAAAGGTCAGTAAAGTAGTCAATGTTTGTGCAACTCTGGGAGGGGTAGGAATAGACAGAATTGTTTAGAAAGCAGACAAAAGAAAAATTTGTAATTGCGAGTTAAATAGGACATTAAAGCTATAAGATAATAGTGTAGGTTAGATGGGCTTCAGATTGGTACGACAGGTCGGCACAACATCAAAGGCCGAAGGTCCTGTACTGTGCTGTAATAAAAAAAAAATAGGAGTGATCTCTCATTGGGATTGAGTGGCTGTAAAAGGTATTGCTGGGAAAAAGGCCAATTTTTTTTGCAGTTTATGTTAACATCTTACAAAAATGTCATATTACGTATCTAGTTTTGTTCCTTTATTCTTCTGTGTAATAAACTTGTCATTTTTTTGTTAAAAGGACAATGGTAGCCTTATATGGCTATGTTCAGCAACTTACTACCATAGTTACCGAACAATAAGAATAAAACTTACAACCTGTCAAGCCAGATTTCACCCCGAACTTTGACTTGTTTGATGTTACCATTAGCTACTGGTCACTCTCTGTCCTTGAATCTATAATCTGGAGCACCAGCAGGTAATGCTAAAAAGATAAATGTATGGTACTAGTTTTGTGGATACAATATACAGCATGCAAATGCTTAGTAGTACAGAGCTTAAAGATGACAAAATGGAGACTGGAAGTCAAAGTTTTTCATCTCACACTCATTAGAATTTGGATGCAAAAAATGTAGTGGATAAAAGAGAAATCATTTTACACAAGTCAAAAGATGGTCCTGACTGGTTGGACCAATGACAGAGTTGCAGCAAAAACAGTTAACCAATCTTAATTGTCAGTTCTGATGAAGAGTTACTGGGCTCAAAACATTAACTTTTTTTTTCTCCACAGATGCCACCAGACCTTATGGGTTTCTCCAGAAATTTCTACTTTTTAGATTTTCAGCATCCTGTGTTCTTTGTTTTATATACAGACAGATTTTGATTAGTCAAGGATTTACTGCAAGGATGTTGTAGAGTTTGACTGTCTCCATCAGCTTTTTTTTGAAAAAGCTACAACACATGTACAAATTCATTTGCTTATGTAAAACAAGCTCCTGTGCGTTTGTGTAAGTAGCTTCTAGTGCACATAAATACACCACACTGAGAGCTTGGCTGATGGATTTAATTTCATTTCCAGTCATCTCTTGGCACAGTCTGGTTTATTTCATAAGTGATTTCAAAGAACTGTATCCTATCCAAGAGTGGATATGGGTTTCTGTGGCCTGCAAGTTTCGGCTGGTTAAATGAGTGGCCTGGTACCTATCGTGAATGGTCAAAGGGATTTGTTGTTTGATATGGTCCACCAGTCACTGGAATATATGGTCTGCATACCTGAGGTCACAATACTCTATTGTGTGGTAGACAACATGTCTTGATGTCAGCGCTCAGTTTGTGACAAAACCACAAATTGTGAATTTACTGTATAATAGCATGTGAGACTTCCAGCTTCACCTGTTGATCGAAGTTTTGAAATGTCCTTCACTTCCAAAGTAATCGGAACCACTCACGCCTAAAGTGAGGTATGTAGAACCTTTCATGAATATTTATGATATCTGGTGAGTGATTATTTGATCAAGGTATCTATCATCAGGATTGTTTTAAGGTTCCCTATCTCAGCATCAACTTTACACAGAGAGCAGACGGCCACGGCCACATTTACAGGCTTGCCAAATGATTGATCTTGTAATGCGTGGTACCATAGGAATCCCAAAGCATACACTGACAGGTGAACATTGGCTTTTGGTAGATAGTATTTAAGAACCAATTTTCAGAGAGCTCAAAAATACTTTTGAGGAAGGGAAGTTCATTAGATTTCACCATTTTAATAGTAAATTTGATCAATTTGGTGAACTAGAGAAGTTAGAAAAGATAACTCAAGAAACAGTACCCTTTCATGACAGCGCAGTTGACAAAATGATTGACTGATCATTTCAAACTGGTTAATTTTGACCTGTATGCAAGGCAGCGAACTGTGTGTGTTTGTGTGTCTCTCTCAATGCATGTGTGTCGGGTGAAGGTGGGGATGGGGCAGTGGCAGAATGTCATAGATCTGATTCAAAGGCAAAGCAGTTCCCCCATACATTAAAGAGTGCAAACTGCAGTCAGTCATCAGGTCATTTGTCATTCACTGTATTAACTCAAATGAAGCAGGAGTTGCTCCAGAAGCAGAACGACAGTCCATTTTTATGATGACTAAGTTGAAGGTTCAAGGTTAGAACTACAAGAGAGGAGCAAGCGAAATAAAAGAAAACGGTGAGGTGGGTATGAATGGAGATATTAGCTGAAGTGAAATTCGAAATTTAAAAGGCAATAAAGGCGGTGTCAGGAAATAATGTGATATTTGAGCAGAAAGAACTAAAATCAAGTTCCAGTTTCTGCTTTAGGCACAGAAGAATTGTTAAAAACAATTCTTGTTCTATGGGTATCACTGGCAAGGCCAACAATATTTGTTCATCTTCAGCTTGATGCAAGTGTATAAAATTATAAGGGGCATGAATATGGTAAATAGTCAGAGTCTTTTTCACAGGGTGGAAATGTCAAATATGAAGTTTTTATACATCTAAGGTGAGAAGGGCGAAGTTTATAAGGATTGGAAGGCACGTTTTTAATAGAGAGGGTGGTAATTGCCTGGAATATGCTGCCAGGGGAAGTGGTAAAAGCAGATGCATTCACAAATTTTAAGGGGTACTTAGAGGCACATGAACTGGCAGATAGGACTGGTTTAGAATGGCATCAAGGTTGGCACAAAAATTGGTGGGCTGAAGGGCCTATTCCTGTGGTGTACTGTTCTACATTCTAGTTGCCTGCAGAAAAAAGTGGTGAAATGAAATGTTCTTGAAATTTCAGCAGTTTAACATTAAAAACTGGCTTTATATGCCATTTCAGAGGGCAGCTAAGAGCCAGGCATGTTAATGTTGAACAGGAGTTATATATAACAAACACAGAAGATGCTGGAAAAACTCAGCAGGTTTAGTAGCACCTATTAAGAGAAATCAAAGTTAACATTGCGGTTCCAATGACACTTCCTCAGAACTCGGTCACTGAACCCAAAAATGTTAACTCTGATTTCTCTTCATAGATGCTACTAGACCTGTTGAGTTTTTCCAGCATTTTCTGTGTTTTTTTCTGATTTACAGCATATAAAGTTCTCAGTTTTTACTCAGGAGCTATATGTAGGGCAGGCCACGAAAGGATGGCAGGTTTCCTTCTTTAAAGGACATAAACAAACCCGTCAGGTGTTGAAACAGTTGGACAGCTTCATTGTTAGTAATACCAGGAGCTGGGTTTACCCATCTCAGATTCGGGATAAAAATGAATGGTTGTTACATCTCACAGCTGAAAGAACCCTGTTTTTTTTAAAGAAAAAAAAATCTCTCCCTCAACATCAGCAAAACTAAACAGCTGATCATCGACTTCAGGAAGCAAGGAGGAGGGCACGCTCCTATCTACATCAATGAAGCTGAGGTGGAGATGGTTGACAGTGTCAAGTTCCTAGGAGTGACGATCACCAACAATCTGTCCTGGACACACGCATTGATGCAATGGTCAAGAAGACACAACAATGCTTCTTTTTCCTCAGGAGGCTAAGGAAATTCAGCACATCAATAAGAACCCTCACCAACTTTTGTACATGCAACATAGAGAGCATTCTATCTAGATGCATCATGGCTTGGTATGGAAAATGTTCTAACCCAGGGCTGTAAGAAACTACAGAAAGTTGTGAACACAGCCGAATCCATCATGCAAGCCAATCTTCCATCTACCATTCTCGATGCCACGGAAAGGCATCCAACATCAAAAGAATTCTCCAACCCCAGTTATAATCTCTGCTAACCACTTCCATCAGCTGAAGATGGAGGAGCTTAAACACACATACCAACAGGTTCAAGAACAGTTTCTTCCCTGCTGTTATTAGACTGCTGAATGGACCTGTCAAATTTTAAATTGAATGTTGATCTTGCTTTTTATGCACCTTCTTTGCAGCCATAACATTATATTTTTTGCTGTATTCAATCACCCTATGAACTTTATATGGTATGATCTGACTGCACTGCATGCAAAGCAAAACATTTCACTGTACTTAGGCACACGTGATAATAATAAATCAAATCAAACGGTTCCATTCCTACATCTGTTTTGCAAGTCGATCTGTACACACGTTTAAGTACAATGCAGGACAACATAAAGTTGCCATTCCTAAGTACAGGAAATGTTAATGTGTTAGCTGTTTAAAATTACACTCCTGTACAGGATTGTGTTTCTAAGTATAAGCATTCGTCAGTCTCATGTTTTTAAATTGGGGGCCTGCTGTATTTTTTAAAGGTCGTGAGGTTTTCTGCTTCAACTGCCCTCCGAGGCAGTGCACCTAGGTTTCTACCATGCTCTAGTTGGAAAAGGTTTTCCTCAAATCCCCTCTGAACCTCCCACGTTTCACTTTAAAACTATGCTCCCTTGTTACTGACCCTTCAATCAAGAACAGCTGCTGTCTCTCCATCCTGCTTATGCCCTTTATAATTTTATGCAAATCAGTCAGGTCACCCCCTCAACCTTCTCTGCTCTAAAGAAAATACTCCAAGCTTCTCCAGCATCTCTTCAAAGCTTAAAATGCTCCAATATAGGCAACATCTTGGAGAATCTCTTCTGTAACCCTTCTAGTGCAGTTACATCCTTACTGTAATATAGTTACCAGAACCTCAAGATCCTTTTGTTACTCTAAGCTTCCTAGTACTCTCTCTGAAGACAGCCCAACCCCAGTCCCATGTTCTGGCATCTTTATGGATTACCTGGAGCAGGGGCTCAGAACCTACCTATTGAAAGCCCCGAACCAGGGGAAATCATTGCTTGAACATCGGTGTTGTGTCTATAACTTGGAATCCAATGTATCTCCCATTTCCTACCTCTAACAGGGAAAATCAAACCTTTAACATTTAAAAATTAAATTTTAAAAATTACATTCAAAAATTAAAATTAAATTCGACTTTAAATTGCAATAGTGAGATTTGAATGATTTGCTCTAGTCCAGAAACATAATCATGACATTACTGTATCCTGCATGTACATCTATTTATTCAACTTTATTTAAAACATATGTAATACAGCATTAACTTACTGGTAGCTGCTGGTTTGGCTATAGCTCTCCATGTAAATACAAACACTGAACAGGATTTACTCCCATCTGTTCAGGAAATGGAGGAGGCTGGAACAATTACAACATTTAAAAGGCATCTGAATGGGTGTATGAATAGGAAAGGTTTAGAGGGACATGGGCCAAATGTTGGCAAATGGGGCTAGATTAATTTAGGATATCTGGTCGACACAGACGTTTTGGACCAAAGGGTCTGTTTCTGTGCTCTAAGACTCGATGACTATGTTCCTTTTGACACTAAATGGTACTTGCTTTCCTTTAATAAAAGATACAGGGGGCTTGAGGAAACATAATTTTGTCTAAGGTCGTCAAGTAGCACATAATGCTTCCAAAATGACACTCAAAGATCCAGATGTACCAACTTAACCGAGGGAAAAAAAATATAACTGTGAAATAAGCTACTGCTTCCATGTTCCATGTCTGAAACCAAAATATTTTCAAATCAACTTCACTGTGCTATCAAGTCACTGGATTTGTGGCAGGATTATCTGCTGTTGACTCTTTTTAACCATATTAAACCTCATTGTAGCAGATGTATGTAAATATATTTAAACAGTGATGCCAACCTTTTAAGCCACACAGTTCTTAATGTGCAATGACAAAGAAGTGAAAACTTTGTCAGTCCCTTGTGAACTACAGATAAACCTGCACCCTTGTAAGAATCAAAGACACTGGATATGAAATCCTACTCCAACCCCAACTACAGTTCTGAGTTTTTACAGGTGATTCACTTGCTTTTCCTGGTTTGTCACACTCTCAGTCTGCTTGTGGCATACTTCACATCTGAGATGCTAACTCGTAGACTGATGCCAAAATCTTTGCCAATGTCAATTCCAGCAATGTAGCAGTGCTTCACAATGTAGGGAATCATGGGGGTTTGCAGACACTATCACAATGCACAAAAATTCTTGTGAAATTACTGTAATCACTTTTTGATAAGCCCAAGCCCAAGAAAGTTTACGTTCCACATGGTTTACCTGAAAAAGCAAGTGAACATCTATGCAACAAGAGTAGTGATATTTCACTTCCAGGACAATGGCAAATTTCAAACTCAGCTTCAAAACAAGCTCGGCCAAGGTAATGGTAAGCAAAATTTTTGCATTCCATTTCAGTCAGGTTGTCAATTTTTTTTTTGTTCCATCTACTGGATGCATTTACAATTGATTTGCATTCCGTCCAAAAATGCTTACTCAGAACTACTCCATTAAAACTAAGATTTGCTTACAACATGGTCATTGTTTCCTTATTTTGTAAGAGCAGTAAGTAGACCCTAAATTGGATTACATAATCCTGATTTTCCTTGATCGAAGGAAGTCTGATGTATAACACAGACAATTTCAATCATATTTACTGGCAGGTGCACTTTCCCATTAAAACACAGTGGCACTGATTCCCAGCCTTTGTATTTTGTCTCTTGAGACACTGAGTGCAATTCAAAAAAGGTACTTCATTAGCAATGAAGTGCTTTAAGACATTTGGTAGTCATGAAAAATACATTACAATTGTCAATCTCACTTCTTTTTTGCTCTGTAACTTCATCAAAGTCACACACCTGCTGCTGACATGTGTTAAAGCCTTTACAAATTTTGCACTTCAAGTATTGTTAGTTTTGAATTCCAGCAGATCGACTTGAGGAGCAGGTCTCCAAATGCAAGAGTCTCAGGATTGGAGTTCAGCATTTTGCTGGTATTGCTATGATCAGAAGTTTGTGAATAAGTTTAACCAGAATGCATCAAACAAAACCCAGTTTATTCCAGTATGTTTTGTCGTGAAGTAGTTCCACATTCATTCACTTTTTCAAAGCAAATTCATTAGAACTTTAGAATAGATATAGCATCTTTTCTAAAGCAACAGGACCCTGGCAGATGTCTTTAAATACTCCTTAAATGATGCCCTTTTGCTGTGATTCAATTACTTCATTACTTGTATCAAAAATGATGGGAAATTTGTATGGCTCAGCCCAACAGCATCATTCTCATTCATAAGTAAATCAGAATAGCCTTGGCACTACATGTTCCAGTAAGGTATTATCCATAGTTCAAAGTTCAGGCACTTTCACCTCAGAGTTAGAAGAGTGTGGGTTCATGTGCATTCCTCATTCCCAAGGACAAATTCCAGGTTAACACTGGGTTATTTTTTGGATGAGATGTTAAACTAAGGCCAGGTGGATGTAAAGGTTCAGTACCACTCCTTTGAAAGGGTGTGTCCTGGACAATGTTTATCCTTTAGCTTATATCAATAGATAGATAATCTGCTAATTCATCTCATACTATTTGGATGACTTTTTTGTACAAATTGGCTGTTAGATTGCTTTTTGAAGAATAATTAATGTTCATGAAGGTAATTTATTTGTTTGAAAACTCTTAAGGACTTCAGCTCTGAAGAAGGGTCGCTGGTCCTGAAATGTTAACTGTTTTCTCTCCACAGATGCTGCCAGGTCTGCTGAGTTTCTCCAGCATTTCTCTATTTGTTTCAGCAGAGTCATTCATGGTGAAACAAAATACTTCTATTTACGTAGCCAAGAGCAGAGATTAGAGCAGAATTGTAATACAATGAGGACAAATATTGTCTGCTCTCCATGGGTATTTCAATGAGAAGCTATTATTTCATAGGGGAATGAGGGGAAATGTCCTTGATCTAATCATGATTATGGCTAATGAGGAGTCAGCTCTACAATAATCACACATTCAGGTTCTGGGAACAATTTTGTCTCGACAAGAAAACACATTTAGTTATTTGTTTTGCTGTGACATTGGGTGATTTGTACTTCACATTGCTGCAGTCCCAGCTGGAACCTATCTTACATGGTAACAGCGTCATTCCTGCAGGCCATGGCTGAGGTCACAAACTGTGCATAATTTTGAACACCAACTCATCCCACATCTCACTTGTCATTAAGTTGTCTTAAAATCAGGGATTTATTTTGCAAACTTTAAGTGCAGTGAATAAAACGTTTTCCCTTTCTCTGATCTCATTCCATTATTCGGACCATGAAACGACAGTGTAAATATTAGCTGACAAATAGCTAAAAGTACTAGAATGTAAACAAAATAAAGCTCTGCTTCGATTGCATCTGAAATACTGCATTCGGTTGAGTACTAAACCACTGTAAGGATAAACTGATATTGGACAGGATGCAGCTCAGAAACACCATTATGAGATCACAGTTAAATGGGTTAAATGATAATAACAAGCTGTTTAGCCTTGGCTTGTATTCCCTTGAGTTCAGAAGATTAAGAGGTGGGATAAATGAGGTGCATTAGATGAACAGAGGATTTCACTGGGTAGACAGAAACTGTTTCCTACAGTGAAAAAAATCCAGAACAAGGGGACACACACTCAAAATGTAATCAAACCCATTACAGGGGATATCAAGGACTTCTTCACATAAAGGGGAAGTCTAGGACTCTCCACGAATAAAAGCTATTAAAACTGGGATCAGCGAAAGGCTTCAGACTGAGATCGATACATTTTTGTTAAGAAAGGCACACAGCATGAAGGCATTTTTAAGAAGGGTCTCGACCCGAAACGTCAATTTTCCTGCTGCTCTGGCACTGCTTGGCCTGCCGTGTTCATCCAGCTTCACACTGTGTTATCTCAGATTCTCCAGCATCGGCAGTTCCTATCATCTCTGGCATGAAGGTATGCTGAGTTGAGTACAGATCAACTACCATCTAGTAGAATGGCACAACAGACTTAAGGAGTTGAATTGCTTACTGCTTTTAACGCTATTAAAATAGCTAGGACAGTACTCACTTGAAATAGCACATAAATTTCATGCAAGGACATTAAGCATTCAAATGTTAATATTTGCAGAGTATAATTAAAAGGCTGATGGGCAGAAACTTGCATTGAGAAGTAAAGTCAGTGGAATAAATGCCAAAAGTCACAAGAGTAGCTTGACTGTAGTTTCATTCATTAAAGCCTTTCAAAAGGTGATTACAAATAAACTGACATGGCACCATTCACTCTATCACAAGACCATCTTTGCAGTGCTCCTGACAGTCTGACTTTTCCTGAAGTATGACTGTGTGGGATATTGATTCCTTGCAAGTAGGTCTTTGTGCAAACAAAGATTTTGTCAGATCTCTACTTCTATAGCTGTAACACTCGTATTTATTAATAGCTAATTCTTTCCAACAGCTCCATGAACTGCATGGGGAGAGAATTGAAGAAGAATAATTGATTGTAAAATTGATGTGGAACTCTCCGAAATAGAATTTACAAATAGGATTGGGTTAAAATGTTAAGAACCAGGCTGTAACTCTTTAAAGATTGCACTACCTCAGCACCATGATGTTTTTAAACAAAAAAAAATCTGCAAATCCCATGTGTTTGTATTTTACAATGATTATTTATAAAGGAGATTTATTGTGATGACGTGTTTTTTTGTCAGAAAATGTAACCTTCTATTCCAGTTATTTTACCTTCTTTGGAAGTGCACTGCTTAAAATATACAGTATTATCATCCAACTTTTTGACATAACTATTTCACTCTTCGTTCAATGCTGAAAGTCAAGGAAAATGCTGTTTTCCAGCATGTGGTCTCTTGGCATTTAATTCTATTTTTGTTTAGAAAATCAAACATTATTAATAAAAAAATCTAGAAAAGAGGACTTCATGATTCACAAGGTTATTCCTGTAGCTTCCATGGCAGCTTCTACCTTGAATCTGATCAACTCAAATTATTCTGGATTCAAATCATTTTATATTAATCAACCCTTCTTTATGATACTCAGGTGCATATAAAGGTCCTGAAGTCATGTAAATATTTGCTTCATGTTATTCAAGCTGTTACATCAATTACAATTAGGCAACAAAGCTAACTACAGAACTAATAGGAATTTGCAGCAACATAATACCACAGTAATAAGTTTTGTGGTGTCAATTTTTTGGTAACAGCTGCAAGTGCTTGTACATAAAGACAATTGTGCACCAAAGTAGGGTTTTCATATGAATGATACAAGTCTCTCCTGGAATCTTCGATTATTCCTCTACGCATACAGATTTTGGACTGTTGAGATATACTGTTGGCACAGTACCTGGATATTTAAGGTCTGCAAACTAGTGCTCTTCCAGAGGACACATAATGAAACAATGGGACAGAGATGTGAAATGGAACAAAAACAGGCATATCTGGAAAAGCTCAGCAGGTCCGGCAGCATCTCTGATTGAGATAACATTTCAGGTCCAGACACCCTTCCTCAGAACTGGGAGGTGGAAATGGATAGGTTCAGGAATTAATTGAGAAAGCATTTCTTAACATAGTGCAATAGCTTTAGCTTAGAGGGTGAAACTCTAGCTCCTGGGACAAGTGGGTTCCAGCTCTGCTCCATAGGTGATCAAACTTAACATTCCTGTACAGCATTGAAAAAGCACAGCAACATCAAGTGTCCATCTATCAGATAAAACAAAGTTGAGGTCTCACTTGAATATAAAATGTCCTACGATTTATCTGAAGAAAAGTAAGAACTGACATTGCTAAAAATAGAATATTTGGTTCTTTGCAGCTTGTTACATGTTCCTGTATGCAGAGTAGCTGCTGCAGTTTCTATACTGAAGAAGTAACTACAGTTCACAAGCAATTCATGTCAGCCATTGCTCATTTGACAGCACACTCATCTCTAAATCACACAGCCTGGGATTGAGCTTGAGCTCAAATTCAAGGTTGGAGCTCCAGTGGAGTACTGAGGGATCACTGCATTGTCAGTGGTGTCCTCTCTCAAAAAATATACTAAACCTAGATTTCATTTGCCTGATCAGGTGGGTGCCACTATTTTGAAAAGCACAGAAATTATTCCTGACTCAATAATTAGTATCAATGATCAGATTGTTTGGTTGTTATCACATTGCTGTTTGTGAAAGTTTACTTTGCGCAAATTAACCCTGATGCTCCCTAAATTACGATAGTGACTGAGCTTCAAAAACTATTCAATTTGCATTTTCAAAGGCCACTGGGAATTTGCTTCTGTCAGAAACAAAGGATTACCTTTTGTTTTCTTCACCTTCTCACCTGAGGAGATCAAGGTTAATCCCTTTGTTACCACTTTTAACAAGCCAATATCCATATGGTGAATTAGGCAGCAAAAAGCTTCAGAGGCTTTCAAAGGTTTTCTTGTAAACCTATAAGTTGGCACAAAGACCAGTTTTCATCTTTCCCTTCTAAATCTTTTGCAGAAACCAGGCCCTCACTAGGGAAGAACACAGTTAACTTTCTAAAAATTACTTGTCGAGGGTGTTATTGGCTTCTCCAGCGTTTAACTTAATTCCCCCAATTTCTCAGGACAATTTAGCGTAACTGCATTGCTGTGGATCTGGAGTCGCATGTGGTCAAAACTGGTGCAGATGACAGACTTCCTACTTTTGGCGACATTGGTGAACCAGATGGGCTTTTTATGACAATTGACACTGTTGACCATTATACTAGGCTTTAATTCAAGTTTCACCATTTAGTCTTAAACCAGCAGCAGCCTCACCTGCCTTCACTGGAGATTGCCCTCTGAAATAGTGTCGATCAGGCATTCAGCTACCCAATGGCTGGCCTTCCCAAGGACATAGAAGTCTGAGAGCAGCCATAATTAGACTGAAGTGTGAAGGCAGCAGAGTTCCCATCATGCACTCTCTCCACCTGATTAAATGTCTTCGAACATAGGGGACGTTGAATTCTGTCCAATGTGCTGGACTATCAGGATTTACAACAAATTTTAACGTGGACCCACTCTGTTCTACCAATGTTGCAATTTTTTTGAGTTGGTATCAAGATAATGAAGACCACAGTCTTGTTATTTTTTCAGTCTGTGTATCAGTTTTGAGAGACTGAGGCACGGTAGGCAGAGAATTGTGAGAGAAGATTTCATTCAGTCACCTGCTGCGTACAGACTTAAACTCCATGGGAGGTTAGCAATTCACCCTTATTACTCACTGGAGTGCCATCTTGAATTAGTTGGCAGCATGTTTGACTCCAAGATAGTGGGGGTGCACTTTGAACAGAGCTCCACGAGCGCATCACATAATCAAAATTGTCAGTCCAGTGGACTTTCAGGGCAATGGTACCATGGATCAGATTTGAATGCCTATTAGAGTGGATGTTATTGCATGTCTGTAGGGTGATGAGAGCTGGTCAACAAGTCCTACCACTCTGCCAGCCATACAAAATGTCTTATTCACTCACCAAAAATACTCAAATAAATAAAACAAAAAAAAAGCCAATGCTAGAGATCTGAAACAAAAACAAATTGCTGGAGAAACTCAGCAGGCCTGGCAACTTCTATACAGAGAGCAGGGTTAACTTTTTGAGTCCAGTGACCCTTTGTCAGAACTCGGTTGTGCTGTGTCACTCTTTCCACACATTTCATTCTAAAGTTGCCAGTAATTTTTTGGATATAAAACATGAAGGGTTCAGGCAGGAAAACACTGGGGGGTCCATCAAACCCACCTCCCCACACTCTCACATTAACTCTGGGCACTGTGACAAGCCACTTACTGAGCTCTGGAATCTCTCCTCAACTCCCCCAACCCTCCCCACCATCCCTATCATCGGACATCCTGTTCCCCCAGCCTTGTAATTTACTGGCAAAAGGAGCAATCCAGGGAGTGAAGAAGAAAACAGATTGGCAAATTTCCCATTGACTCCTGTTGGCGATTGAACCCACTCAGGAGATTATGACTGTTGGAGCAATCATCACATTCAAGCAATATTTGCCACATTTTCTTCTATTTTCAACCCATTCACTTTATTGACAAACACCAACTGAAGCAATAAAGAAATGTGCTCAAAAGATGCAACCTATTCTCAGGTCTCTGCAAATGCCAATCTAAACCTTCACTGTAACACCATTGGCATGGTGTTGCAGTACAAATTTAAATTCTCTCTTTATTTGGTGGCTTGCGGTGGAGGAAGAGAAGTAGTGTCACGCTGCTGCTGTTAAATAAGCTGGTAACAAAGCGATGATCAATGTTTTTAATGTATAACTACTGATACACATCTTCAGGCAAGGCGTGGATGCCATGTTAAATGTTTAAAGTCAAGATTGTTCCATTAACTTTGCAAAGTTGTTAGAGGGAATCCTGAGGGATAGGATTTACTCATATTTAGAACGGCAAGGACTGGTTAGGGAGAGTCAACATGGCTGTGTGTGTGGGAAATCATGTCTCACTAATTTGATTGAGATTTTTTGAAGAAGCAATGAAGAGGATAGATGAGGGCAGAGAATGGGTGTATTCTATAAGGGCTTCAGTAAAGCATTCAACAAAGTTCCTCATGGTGGACTGGTTCGCAAGGTTAGATCGCACGGAATACAGTGAGAACATGCCATTTGGATACAGAACTGGCTTGAAGGTAGAAGACCGAGGGTCGTGGTGGAGGATTGCTTTTCAAACTCGGGGTTTGTGACCAGTGGTGTGCCACAATGATCAGTGCAGGGTCCGCTGCTTTTATTTATTTATATAAATGATTTGGATATGAACATAGGAGATATGGTTAATAAATTTGCAGCTGACACGAAAATTGGAGGTGCAGTGGAGAGCAAAGAAAGATACCTCAGAGTATAATTGGATCTTGATATGGGCCAATGGGCTGAGGAGGGGCAGATGGAGTTTAATTTAGTTAAATTTAAGGTGCTACATTTTGGAAAGGTAAGATCCTGGTGAGTGTTGCAGAACAAAGAGACCTTTGATGCACAGTTCATAGTTCTTTGAAAGTGGAATCACAGGGTGACAGGATAGTGAAGGCGGCATTTGGTATGCTTTCCTTTATTGGTCAGTGCACTGACGATAGCTGTTGGGAGGTCATGTTATGGCTGTAGAGGACATTGGTTAGGCCGCTATTGGAATACTATGTGCATCTCTGGTCTTCCAGTATAGGAAAGATGTTGTGAAACTTGAAAGGATTTATAAGGATGTTAGATAACAAGGTGTAGAGCTGGATGAACACAGCAGGCCAAGTAGCACCAGAGGAGCAGGAAAGCTGACTTTTCAGGTCTGGACCCTTCTGGACCTTGAAGAAGGGTCGAGACCCAAAACATCAGCTTTCCTGCTCGGCCCGCTGTGTTCATCCAACTCTACATCTTGTAATCTCAGATTCTCCAGCATTGGCAGTTCCTACTATCTCTTTATAAGGATGTTGCCAGTGTTGGAGGGTTTGAGCTATAGGGAGACGTTGAATAGGCTGCAGCATCGGAGGCTGAGAGGAGATCTTATAGAGGCTTATAAAATCATGAGGAGCATGGATAGTGTGAATAGGCAAGGTCTTTTCCCTGGGGTGGGGAAGTCCAAGACTAGAGGGCACAGGTTTAAGGTGAGATGAAAGATATAAAAGCAACTGAATATGCAACTTTTCCATACAGAGGGTGGGGTGTGTATGGAATGAGCCACCAGAGGAACTGGAGGAGGCTGGTACAATTACAACATTTAAAAGGCATCTGGAAGGGTATATGAATAGGAAGAGTTGAGAGGTATATGTGCCAAATTGGACTAGATTAATTTAGGATATCTGGTCAGCATGGTCGAGTTAGACCAAAAGGTCTGTTTCCGAGCCACACATCTCTGACTCTACAACTCCAAAAACATTAACTTCCTGAGTGAATTGCACTGATGTGCATTCAATATGTTGCTGCCAGGGCACAGTAGATATAAATTTAAACTATTGCAGATATCTGGTGCAAATAATTTGCAGCATTAATATCGTTTTAATGTCATAGCAATTGTTAATTACTGTCGATCAACCTTTCTGGTACAAAAATTAACCATTAAAATTGTACAGTCTCATTCCTTCAGGAATTTTGTTTTGCAGTTAAGTGTCTTTTTCAAAAAAAGTAAGCTTTTAATTTTGTGTTTCTTCTGTCTCTATTCCCCTCCACTCCCCCAAAATTAAATATTTCCCTTTCTTTACCTGTCATTGAATTGACCCACTCGAATTCTTCCTCTCAGTTCTTCCGCGGTTGTTTTCTAACTCTTAAATCTAATTAGTTTTTGAACCACTCAGTTACTTCCCTGTTCATTCAGGTACATCTCTGAGGCCACTTTACTCACTGTGCTGCTATGAACTTAAACTTCACAACAACTTTAAATGCAGAATATCTTGAGCTGACGAGTGTGGAGTTGGGTGAACTATTCAATGTCTTACTGTAGCAAATTGTGATAGCTACAGTGATACAGTTTGTTTATTCGCTTTCACTGCTATAGACTTAGTTGCCTGGCCTTGGTGTAATTTTTATACTAACATTAATGCAATGCGGCTTAACTATCAAAACATAGCACTTTTAGAAATAAGGCAACACGGAGTAATACAGCTTTCCTATGTGTAACCAGTACCTAATTCCTGATGTGAAATTAGTTGTCCCGAATAACGAATTATTTTCTCTGATCATTCTACTGACTAAATATTGGATGAAATGGATGCAACAACAAGTGCTGAGAATGCTACAAGAATCTATAGAAGTGGCACTTTAGTGCAGTACTAGAATGAGATTACTGTTTCAACATAAGGCATGGGATAGAATGGCTCCGTGAGTCATTGTGAGAGTCTGAAAAGGGAACTTTTCTCTAAAATGCCAGTGCAATCAGTATACCTGGATATGATTGTGACAGAGGGATAGGGTCACAGTTCAGCTGGGGATGACTTTAGTTGAAGTTTGCAGCACTTAATATCAGGATGGAAGTGGCTGATGTAATCCTGGAGTCCTGAGGTTGACCAGATATCACTTATAAATTGATCAAGGTATGTTGGACAACCGCTAAGTCCAAGTTTGAAAATCCCATTCTTTATGTGAAATAAGTAAGTATTTTAGATGGTTTAGTGCTTGATTCCATTCATCATCTGTTGGAATTCAAATTAATGATGCTTAAGATTTAAAAGGATTCCAATGAAGTGAAGCACGTGATGGGTATTGTACACAGATTAACTTCCAGACATGTTTTAGGAGTTGTAAAAGGTAATGGCAAAGTCACTATGGTCTTACTAGACCAAACGGCTGCCCTATCATTAAAGGCAGATGACTGGTGGTGGTATAACCTGACGGTCACCACACCTCAGGTGACGGAGGAGGTTGAGAAGAAGAATCCTTCATGGTAACCTCAGCCGGTGTGTGGATTAAACCCATGCTGTTGGCACAGCTCTTCATTGCAGGCTAAGTGTCCAGTCTACTGAGTTAAACCGTTAAACCATTTAAATCACGTGCCTGTCAAACATGTAAATGCATTTATAGAGGGTGCATCGATGAATAAGACAGTTTAACTGACAAATTGGTTTATCAATATGTCTCATTATGCCATACACTGCAGAGATGGAAATTATCCTTACCACATTTAAAAATTTGCAAACCAAAAAGCCAGTCATTGTGATGCATTAATGTCTGCAACCCAGATACTGTGTTAGGTACTCTGTAGCAATGAATTGTCACATGATCACAAGAAACACATGTAAGAAGAGGAATAGGAACATGGTAGGGCATTTACTGTGGAGTTATCCCCACTTTCCCCATAACCTTTAAAGTCCCTACAGATCAAAAACATCTATCTAACTGAGTCTGGAATATACTCAGTTACCCACCTCCTTGGAATAGTGGATTGGAAAGACTAACAACTCAGAAGATACTTCTCCTTATTTCTGCCTTGAAGAAACCTCTCATTTTGAAACAGTAACCCCTAACTCTACGTATCCTCTGCAATAAAGGCCTAGAATCCTTTGCCTTCCTAATTACTGCTGATAAGTGCATACTTTTGATTTATCTTGAAGGGTACTCGGATCCTTCTATACCAAAACATTTCTAGTCTATCTCTATTTAATTATTTATCTGCTTTGACATTCTTCCCACCAAAGTGGATGGCCTCATATTTTCCCACAATATAATCTATTCTCCAAGATTTTATTCATTTGCTATCTATATCCTATTACAGGGTGTGTCTTCTTTATACTTGCTTTCCATCTTCCTTTATACGATCACAAATTTGGCTGGTAAAGATTCCGTCCCTTCGTCTAAGTCTTTAATACAAATTTACTGGTTCTTGTGGTACTGCCCTTTCCTACTTGTTACATCCTTAAAGAACTAATGCAATAAGAAATTACGATGAAACAGTTATTTCATAAAATCTTTTGAAGTTTGCAGTGCTTCAAAGATGGAAGAAAAATGGAAAGTCTCTGATGGTGATGCCATCAGCTTCCACCATTGTTAGATGAAGGTAATGGAGTTGCCTTGCTGTTTCAGATATTTCAACACAATTTCAAATGTGGCAGCTCCATTGCTTTGGGATTGCTTACTGTCTCTGACTGAAACATCCACATCACTTTGCAGTCTCACTATCTTCATTTGAAATTAGCAGACATCCATGCCACTTGTGGACATTCCTTCACTGCACATGACCGTTTTCCCCTGTTGAATATCTACATGAAGATAGCTGTACTGTTTGATGCCATATTATCAAACACTGTCGCTGCTTAGAACTCCCAGTGTTAAATTCTCTAGCATTGCTGTCAGCTTGACTGTTAGGCTACATCTGTTTCTAATAGCTGGTGAGACTGGCACTGTGGTATTGACGTCTTTCACATTAATGGACCTATGTATTCCCATTAGACATGGTTCCCTGAAGGAGGATAAAAGACTTACAATTAAATTATGCTTTATTATGTTTCTGAGGAAAATCACCAAACCATGCAATTATTGGCAAGTTCTTGTGAAGGCAGATATTTTACACACAAACCTTACCAAACCAAATGAAATTGAAAAATGAAGTAATTTACTTTTGACTGTTTCAGTTGCAAAAAGAATATTGGTCAGGACATCAGGACAGCATATTTGTCCAAGTATTACCACAGGCATCTTAACTTCTAACAGGCAGACAAAGCACTGCCTTTACATCCCATTCTAAGGATTTCAGCTCTTGGCTTAAGGTTAAATATTCTGTTGTGGTTCACAGGCTGCAGTAATGTCACTTCAGGGATGAGAAGATATTCCCACTGTTCTACTATGTGCTGGAGTGTTTTATCAGCATGCATTTCCTGGGAGGTTTCCATTGCAGCAAGCAATGCTCACATATCGTACGAATTGTCAGTTTCATGTTGATCTGGATATGAAGGGATTGAGATGAAGACTCATGAGATCTTGGGGTTCAACTGTTCATACCCATTGCTTCATTGGAATGAGAGTCTTTGATGTTGTGTAACTGTTGTATCAAAGGCTTGAAGACATTATTCTATCCAGCACAAGCCTGTCTTTTTAAAGTTAGTCTGGAGATACATTTGCTTCTTCAAATACTTCTCTGCTGAAAATATTGCAAATCCAAATCAAATCTTCCTCCAAAACTCCATCTCCTATTTTCTACTCCTTTTGGCTTTCAGTTCCCCTGGATGCTCAGTATCATAGACAACATAAGGAGGCAGTGTTGCCACAATGTTCAATCACAAGACCAAGCTTGATTTTGCCTTTGTTAAGTAGTCACATGATCACAAAGAACTTTGGGAACTGTCTCCTCCCATTTACATCATGACCCTACTAACTTAGCACAAATCATGGATCTGGGGACTTCTGGGTCTGCATGGCTCAGTACTGCATTATTTGTCCTAAAGCCGTCATTGACCTTCCACTACAACATCCTAATAGGTCATGATTATTTCAGAATAAAAGCCAAAATTGATCATATGAGCAAATGGGCAAAATAGTGTTTTAAAATCAAGTTAGAAACACTTTATGACCTAAGAACAGATCGAGAGAACTTTCAGCTTTAATTCCAAGAAGTTACCAAGAGCAAGCCAATCATCTGTAAAATGGTGGAGCAGTAAATGATAGATTGATTGGATCTCACCGAACAGAATGTAGTTGGCTAGTGAGTAGCCCATAAAAACCGTGAGTGTATTTATTTCGGTCTTGTTTGAAACAGAAAGTCTGGGATCTTAGCTGGAAGAGTGGATTCACTTTGTCAGTGGAAAGCCAAGGCACAGCTGAGTCCTGCAAAGGAAAGATTCTGCAAGTGACTGTTCCTGCAACATCAAAGCTTATCTGCCTTTAGAATTATTTGGATTTTCTTGTTTTGCAAACCTCTGTATTTTTAATTAAAGGCTTTTATAAGGATGAATGATATTTGCAGTCTGATGTGACTTTCCCCATTTATGCTGTGGAATGGATTGCAGAACACTGGCCACAGTGCAGGAACAACTGTTCTTGAACATTTCAGGTTATTGCCAAGTCACTATCACAGCCAAATTTTGACATCTGCAACAAAGCATCGGCACTTGCCACTGACCTTGAAGGAGGCAGTACTGCGAAATGTAGCTATCTCTGTAATGAGAACCTCAGAACTCTCTACCTGTCTGGTCTACAGCACAGTTAATTTGATTTCCCAGCATCCAGTCGGAATGATGTCATCAAACTGCCCGAGTCACCAATTACCTTAAAGTATCTGACACAGCAAAATAGCAAGTGAAATGCACTAATAATGAAACCATGTCTTTTTTTTTATTAAAGATTTTACATTAGAGAGACAAAGATGAAGACTTCTGAGATTGGGGTAGAAGCTAAAATGCCATAAACAGCATTTAAAAGTCTAGTTTGAAATGATCTAATAATGAATGATAATGAAGATACTTAATAACATTCCACAAGTTTAAAAAAATATTTTTTCAGGACCCAGTTATTCAGAGTATGTATTACTTAGACTGCTGCTAAAAGCCACAATATACCTTACGTAGCCAGGTGTAACTTTTGACAGGGTCTCCAGCAACAATGGAAAAAAAAGAGAAGTTTTTTTGACAGATTAGCTGATTTTGCTGACTTTGGAGGGTGCAAAGAGGATGACAGCATATTCCAGAGATGATACAGCAGTGAATGACAGACTACAGCATTGGGATTTTTGTGCTAAATCCTGAAGTTGCAGTGATGTTAGTGGGATGATGCTGATTGTTCATGACATGTTCATTTAAAATTACTACCCTCGAGTGTGGTGGATGCTGTGACATTGAGTAAATTTGAGGCAGTGATAAAGCGGATTTTTAATTAGTAATGAGTTGAAGGGTTGTGGAGAGCAGGCAGGAAGGTGGAGTTGAGGCTGAGATGAGATCAGTCACGATCACATCAAATGGTGGAACAGGCTCAGGAAGCTGAATTGCCTGCTCCTAGTTCTTATTTTTTCAACTCAGGTAGAAAACTCAAAGTGCACATCTTTCATCTGAATAAATCTAACACATGAAAGAATTTCTATCTACAATATTCCTATTCATTGGGTAACACACTGGTTCCTAAATAAATCTGACACTAACACAAAATCATTGCCTTTTCCACCCACTTCACTTCTTTCTACAAAGCAGAGATGACTGTAATTTTATCACAATTATGTTCGTTGGACTGCTATCCATATTTATGTTGGTCTGACATTACAATAATAACAGCACAAGAATATTCCTTCACTCCCCACCTCCTCGATGATTACTGTAGGCATAATCTGTATCACTCAGTAAAAGGATTATAGTGTCACTATATCCTTTAGGACTGTTTTAGGGTCACAATCTGACAAGGTCAGAAATCACAAAACATCGGGTTATAGTCCAACAGATTTATTTGAAAAAACAAGCTTTTGGAGTTTTACTCCTTCTTCAGGTATTAGTGACCAAGGCTCCAAAAGCTTGTGTTTTCAAATAAATCTGTTCGACAATAACCTGTTATATGATTTCTGACCTTGTTCTCTCCAGTCCAACACCAGCACCTCCACATTCTGATAATATCATCATTTTCTCAGAGGTAAAGCCTAAGCTTCACTGACGTTTCAACACCCGAGCTAACCAACAGAATTCGCCATTGCTTTCCCATCTCAACCTAATTGCCACACTTCCCCAAAAGGGCATACATTTGTCACGGTGAACCCCAGTCACGTCTGTTGCTTGTTTAGCTTCTCAATTTAAAAAAAAGCAGGAATCACAGAAATAAATCAGCTATTGTGGAGTATCAACAATTCACTGTGCAGCTGTCAGCCCTCAAATTACACTTGAATATGTTTAATAACCAACCTGTTCAGAGATTATACATCTTGGAGGCAGGTGGGACTTGAACCCGGGTCACCTGGTCTAGAGGTAAGGACATTACCACTATGCCACAAAACTATTAATTGAACTTTTGTAAATGTTTTGTACAAATTAATGAGATATTCGTCATATGCTGAACTCAGTGGATCAGGATAGTTACCCTGAGCACTGTTCCTCTGTGGTGCCAGGGGTACCTTGTAACATTTACATTAATGTTAAATTCAACCAAAAAAGTTCTTGCATTAATTAGTTACGGAGGTTTTATTCAGGGAGACACACGCTGTGACAAAAGCTAAATGATGGCAATGAAAATAACTTTAGGCTCAATGTATCCAGATATTTACAATTCTGCAGTTGACCATAGATAGACCTGAATCAAACACTTGAAAGTTGAGACTTGTGAGATTAAACTGTTTCTGAGTATGAATGTTGCAGCAAAATAAAGCTACAATGACCTCGCCAAATATTTTACTAATCAAATGTCATACTGCATTATTCCAAGGAGTATGATAACATTAAGAAACATTTAGTTTCTTCCCTCATTCTTATGAAACTTTAATGAAAGGTTGAAGTTCAAATGTGATAATTGACCAAGACTACTGAAAGAGTACAATAGAAGGGTAGATAATTTTTTTTGAAATGGTGGTTAGATGGTGCTGACTATTGGCTGTCACAGCTTGTAGATTCTAGAAAAGAATAATGTATTTACTTAATATCTTTCAGGACTTACCAAAGAACATTATAACCAGTTAAGCACCTCTAAAGTGTAATCATTATTGCTTTAGGAAATGTAGAAGACTGGAATGAGAGAGGTGTAGATATTTTTTTGTGAGGCCATGAGAATGAATTAAATTAGAAATTGTTACAATGCAAAAGATGCAAGCGGCAGGAAGAGAGGGAGAGTGCATATTTACAACAGTTAATTACTGCATTACTGCCATATGGTTCTAACCTATCATTCTATTAATGGCTGTTAATATGGTGGCACTGTGCCACAGAATTCCCAGTATTGCAACATGCAGACTTGTAGAATTGTATTCTTGCACCGCTAATCGGTTTCTATTGACGCACGACATGCATCGCATCCCACCGCCAAAGATGTCGAAGGAAATTATTTGTGGCAATATGTTAATTTCATGTAAGCAATCTTGATTGTGGCAATTAAAATTCTTTTTAATTATCAAAGTTAGATGTGGCTGCAGTGCTCTGTAGGGATTACAATTCTTTAATATTCTCCAGAAATTTCCAAATCATTGACGTCGCATCTGTTTTGCATGAATAATACAGATACCCTCAATTTATTTGCTTAATGGAATTTCAGATTAGCTTTATCAAAACTGAATCAAAGGATGATTGGAAGCAAACAGTAAGTGTATTCCAGAATTCCTGTTTTGTCAGCAGACTAAATGGGGCCACATTGCATAGTCACACTACGCTATACAATATTCAGACCCTGCATTACAAGTGCTATTTCATTTGGTACCATTTCAACCAGATTCTGTACATTCATGCCTTAAAATAGCAGCCAGTTTGAATGGTAGACTCACGTCACTTAGCACATGATTAAGATTACTCAATGGGTCCAAAATTTATTCCCACTGTGACCTAATTTTACGGCTTCTCAGTGAGAACTAAGAGCACAGTGAGCAGGGGTTAGCTGTGAGACCTGGGTTGATTGGGGATGGGGGCGCAGGTCAGAAAACGTAGAGAAAGGATTTAGTCTTCAGGGAATCGTAAAAGGCCCGACTTTTTACTGTTTGTTTTTGGAGCAAGGATAATGCCTCAACGGGCAGTCACTTTATGTTACATCCATCATTTAAATAATGTACTATTTTAAAGGTAATTCTCAGCTGTTCAAGTTTAGTCAGAGTTTCATAGCAGTCTTTGCTGCTTTGGAGCTTGTGACTACTGAATCACATCTTGCAATCCACTGTATTTTGTGATCACAGTTTGGAAATGCTGCTCTGTGCATTAAATAGGTTTATAAGTCTGGCCCCGTATTTAACAGCAAAACCATGATTCTCGAGAAACAAATGCACAGCATTATATTTTAAGGCCTTTGACAGGATGACATATTTCAGTGATAATGGGAACTGCAGATGCTGGAGAATCCAAGATAATAAAATGTGAGGCTGGATGAACACAGCAGGGCCAGCAGCATCTCAGGAGCACAAAAGCTGACGTTTCGAGCCTAGACCCTTCATCAGAGAGGAGGATGGGGTGATGGTTCTGGGATAAATAGGGAGAGAGGGGGAGGCGGACCGAAGATGGAGAGAAAAGAGATAGGTGGAGAGGAGAGTATAGGTGGGGAGGTAGGGAGGGGATAGGTCAGTCCAGGGAAGACGGACAGGTCAAGGAGGTGGGATGAGGTTAGTAGATAGGAGATGGAGGTGCGGCTTGGGGTGGGAGGAAGGGATGGGTGAGAGGAAGAACAGGTTAGGGAGGCAGAGACAGGTTGGACTGGTTTTGGGATGCAGTGGGTGGAGGGGAAGAGCTGGGCTGGTTGTGTGGTGCAGTGGAGGGAGGGGACGAACTGGACTGGTTTTGGGTTGCAGTGGGTGGAGGGGAAGAGCTGGGCTGGTTGTGTGGTGCAGTGGGGGGAGGGGACGAACTGGGCTGGTTTTGGGATGCGGTGGGGGAAGGGGAGATTTTGAAGCTGGTGAAGTCCACATTGATACCATTGGGCTGCAGGGTTCCCAAGCGGAATATGAGTTGCTATTCCTGCAACCTTCGGGTGGCATCATTGTGGCACTGCAGGAGGCCCATGATGGACATGTCATCTAAAGAATGGGAGGGGTAGTGGAAATGGTTTGCGACTGGGAGGTGCAGTTGTTTATGGCGAACCGAGCGGTTCCGAACCACCGAGCCGAACCACCCCACCAACCTCCGGATACAACGCATCATCCTCCGACACTTCCGCCATCTACAATCCGACCCCACCACCCAAGACATTTTTCCATCCCCACCCCTGCCTGCTTTCTGGAGAGACCACTGTCTCCATGACTCCCTTGTTCGCTCCACACTGCCCTCCAACACCACCACACCCGGCACCTTCCCCTGCAACCGCAGGAAATGCTACACTTGCCCCCACACCTCCCCCCTCACCCCTATCCCAGGCCCCAAGATGACTTTCCACATTAAGCAGAGGTTCACCTGCACATCTGCCAATGTGGTATACTGCATCCACTGCACCCGGTGTGGCTTCCTCTACATTGGGGAAACCAAGCGGAGGCTTGGGGACCGCTTTGCAGAACACCTCCGCTCGGTTCGCAATAAACAACTGCACCTCCCAGTCGCAAACCATTTCCACTCCCCCTCCCATTCTTTAGATGACATGTCCATCATGGGCCTCCTGCAGTGCCACAAATGATGCCACCCGAAGGTTGCAGGAACAGCAACTCATATTCCGCTTGGGAACCCTGCAGCCCAATGGTATCAACGTGGACTTCACCAGCTTCAAAATTTCCCCTTCCCCCACCGCATCCCAAAACCAGCCCAGTTTGTCCCCTCCCCCCACTGCACCACACAACCAGCCCAGCTCTTCCTCTCCACCCACTGCATCCCAAAACCAGTCCAACCTGTCTCTGCCTCCCTAACCTGTTCTTCCTCTCACCCATCCCTTCCTCCCACCCCAAGCTGCACCTCCATCTCCTACCTACTAACCTCATCCCACCTTCTTGACTTGTCCGTCTTCCCTGGACTGATCTATCCCCTCCCTACCTCCCCACCTGTACTCTCCTCTCCACCTATCTTTTTTTCTCTCCGTCTTCGGTCCGCCTCCCCCCCTCTCCCTATTTATCCCAGAACCCTCACCCCATCCCCCTCTCTGACATATTTCAGGGCTATTTTATGGAAAATACACAATATTAAATATTGCCCATTAAAGATTATGCACTCTCAATAATTCAAAATTCTTTTATACTTAAAAAATTCACTTATCTAGTCATTTGATAAAGAAAAACCAAACAGTGATTGTACCAAGTACTCAAGACTGAATTATTAAATAATTTGTATTAAGTGACTTCAGTTTAAGAGTAGGCTGTCTCAATGTTAAGTATAATGGGATTAACTAACATTAATTGTTCTAGGAAAAGTTAAGCTCTGTAGGATATTGCTTTCAATGCTGTTCAATATGTGAACTTCCTTTCTCCAGTTGTAATGAAAATATTTCTACATTATCAGGTAAAAAGCCACAGATCATCAAGCCTTGAAAACAACACGATAACAGAATGAAAAACTAAGTCATTAAAATGGCTATTTTAGCCTTAGGAACACAAGGAGGCTACAATCCATACGGTACATCAACTCGTCCCTTTGAGAGTGCTTACAGAAATAGCACAATCAAATACCAATTACTATCTCTATAATCCACTTTCCTTGCAAACACTAACCCTTGATATGGCTGCTCAAACATCAGGTGTGAAGAAGCTCACCATGATTAACTCAAGATCACTCCACAGCACAATTCTGTTTCAAACTTGGGAGTACAATGCTTAGCACAGGAACAAACCATTGGGCTTATTATTTCAATCCCTCTTCTCTATTCTTTCCAAGTGCTTACTTAATTCAGCTCCAATTCGCTCCAGTAGTGTGATTTATTCAGGTTCAACAGACACTAATACTGCTGTATTAATATACTAATAAGCATTTTATAATTAAATGTGTAACATTAGGGACTCTCCAGGATTTTGGTCAAATTGGTGTTTCCAGAAAAATTTAAAATAAGTATTCCTGAAATTTCATGTTCTTCCAATTGCATCCTTTATGCTTTCCTACTTAATATTTTGTTAGTCATTAACACGCTACTAGAACTCACTATGGTCCCAAAATCTTTTGAAACTTCCTTACCTTCTGTGTTGGGACTAGTCATGGAGACGTTTCCTGCACAGAAAGAGCTTTCAAACTGGAGTTATGGGCATAAGCAAGCCATGTCTCCCTGCAAACCTGCCTCGTCATTCAACAAGACCATGGTTAATCCTTCTGAATTTCAAATTTCACAAACCCATTCTGTATCTCAGCTCACCCAGTCCATGCTGAGCAATCCAGTCACTACCATTTCCCTCTCTCTACCATTTCACGGTCCAAATTTATTCCCCTTGAGCGTCCATTATTGGTGCCTGTTTTATTACCGTTGCGGGCTGAGAATTCTACAGCATCATCACTCGCTGCATACGAAAAACCTTTTCTCACATTTTCCCTCCATCTCTCGCCCAAAAGCATGATATTGTGTGCACCAGTTCCTGTATCATCAGGCAGTGAGAATAGCTATTGCATGTTGGCCTTACCCAAATCTGTCATAATCTTATACACCTCTGTCAAATCTCCCTACAACTTCCTCTGTTCCAAGACAACAACCATCCTAGGCTCTCCAATCTGACCTTGTACCTGATGTTTCTAATCCATGAAACTGTTCTAGTAAATTTCTGCACTCTCTCAAGAACCCTCACATCTTTCCAAAGTAAGCAGAACTGAAAGCTAAACTCTAGTTGGGGCTTAACCAGAGTTAATCTAATCTCCGATTTTTTTTTTGCTCATCATCTCTATTTTGAAGCCTAAAATTCCGCAGGCTTTGCCAATCACTTACATCATATGTCCTGCCACCTTCAAAGGTCTATGCACATGCAATAACAAGGGACAGGTTCCTATCTCCCTGAGCAGCCTTTGGATCTCTACCATTAAACCTATACTGCTTCTTCCCATATCTTTCACTTAATAACCATCTGTGTTAAATTTTACTTAACATTTGTAAGCCCTTCCTGCTAGTCTACCAACATCTCACTGAAGGTGACTGTCATATTGGCTCTTTGCCACTCATCCAAGTTCAATATCATAGGCAAAGTTTGAGCCTTTGTTTTAGGTCATTATACATAGCACAAAAATCAAGGTACTAGCTCTGACCTGGTGAGAAAATCATGCTTCATAAAGGAATTAAACTGTACATTCAAATTTTACAGCCTTAAAATATGTCTGCAGTTGTTTAAGACTCAGAGCCTTTGAAAACACAGCCTACATAATTGCTTGTAATTGCATAAAACTGTGTTGTACAGTAGGTAAGGTGTCAGGAAGTGTGAAAGACATTTGACTTACTACTGTGGTTTGGGAGTTCATAATTAATTCTGTGCCCTGGTAACTGGTCTATTGGCTCAAATGGTTTGTAAAAATACAGACTTAATGGACTGTCTGGGGTATGAGAATGAAGTCAAAACCACATTCAATGTAACAGAGAGAACAACATTCCAAAATGAAAGTATCGCCCTACAGAAGCAAGAAACTACAGAAGTCTTGGCAAATGAGAAAATTCTACAAGACAACTCCAGTCTGTGCTTCTGTGCATTTTGTTTTCCATCACAGAAATAAAGTACAACTTGCTCAGCTATTTTAACTACTGCCTAATTTATTAAGTTTTAAATGCTGAGTAAATCTATGCATTTTGTCACAATTTGATGGTATTGCTGATTTATTTACTTCACTTGGATTCCTTACACACTGGAGGAACACCACTGTTACCCTCGTTCTGGTCTGAAAACAATATTTTACCACGAGCTGTATTATGTCCATTCAAGGATTTATTATTCAAGCTGACACTAGTCCATGAACCACAACATTACTAATCAGCTGTTTATGATGTTCTATGTCAAATACTTCCTCAAAATCCATATGGACAATAGTCACTGCATTCCTTTCATTAAACTTCATTTTAAAAAAAATCAAGTAATCAAACACAATCTTTCTTTTCCAATTCTGTACTGGTTATTCTTAGTTAATTCAAACCTCCACATTGCTTTTTATTTCTTTTCTTTCCTCCTCTCGTAGTTACTTTAAAAAGGTATTCACCGTAGATGCTAAACTAATTGACTCGCAGTTGCTTGAACTGTCAATAACACCCCTTCTTGAATAAGGCTGTTGCATTTAACACTATCTAACTAGCTGGCATTTTCTTCCCATATTTCTAGAAGATTGGAAAATTATGGCAAGCTCTCTGTTATCAGCACCTCCATTTTCTTTAGCATCCTGTGCAACATGCCATGTGGACCAGGTGACCTAGCTACTCTAAGCATTGTCAGTATTCCTCAAATTTCACACTATCCGTTACTTCTACCATCTCAGGTTTTATTGATACTGTGAGTCACTTCCTTAACAAACATGGATACAAAGTACTCATTAAATATCCTAGCCTTGCCCTGTACCTCTGAGCGTACACCATCCTCTTTCTATGTATCAGGACATTTATGAGCTGATTACCATCTGCTTGCCGGTAGTGGATTTTTGGGCTCTTTATTATATTGATTTCCATTCTATTCTCATATTTTTCATTTTGCCAATCTTGATTTCCTCTGCCATTCCTTTCTCATGTTATTGTATTTGACTTGATTCTCTTGTGAAGAATTCACCTATCATATGCCCTTTTTCATTTATTTGAATATACTTTGCACTTCCCTTGTCATCCAAGGAGTCCTGATTTTGGTTCCCATACTTTTCACCCCTATTGAAATGAACCTAGCTTGCACCTGAAGTGTATCATCTTAACAGATCACTCATAGTTCTGTCGTAGTCTTTCCATTTTACTCAGACTAAATCCTTCTCATTCCATTGAAATTAGCCCTCTTCCAATGTAAGCCTTCTGCTCTAGATCGTCCCTTGTTCTACTCAATTAATACTGTAAACCTTGTGACACAACAATCACTTTTACGCAAGTGCTTCCCCCTAGAAACTGGGTTCATCTGATCCTCCAGCACCATGTCTAGCGACATGCCCTTTCTAACTGAACCGAGAACATTCTGTTCAAACAAATTCTCCTTAACATTTTTCAGAAATTCCTCCCCCCTCCTCTACCCTTTTCTCTAACACTAACCCAATTGATAGTTGGATAATTAACATCCTAAAATATTGCCACTCTGTAGTTCTTTTAAATCACTGATGCTCCTGCAGGTTTGCTCCTCTCTCGAGCTCAACAATTTACAGACAAAAGTATACCTCCAGCAGCTTGAACATTGCTATTTAACTTGACTTTAACCAAATGAATACTGTTCATGTCCCTATGTGTTCAGTGTCCTCCCTAATTGATCCCTTTGTTCCTTCAATTTTTTCTGAATACTTTATATCCATGTATATTAAACACCTGGTCTTCACCACTTCCTAAACAATTATTCCATTATTGTCAGCATATTAAATCCCTTCACAGCAATTTGTGCGTCTAGTGCTCACACTTTATTCACCTCACTATGTGATTATGTACATGAATTGTGATTGTGTTACATTCTTCATGTTGTTTCATTGTCTGCTGTTGTGTAACATAGAATTACTTGCTCTCCAGGTTTGTCTGACACTCTTACACTACGCATCTTATTTCTCTGTACTTTCTCTCATGCTTTTGCCCATCTACTGGTAATTCACTTCATGACTTCCCGACCATACAATAGTGGGCCCCCAGCAAGGATATTGGTCTCAGCGCTGTTCAAATATAATCTGTCTTTCAATTGACACCTCCTTCCCCTGTATTAATCCAAGGTCGTGAGAATCTGAAGCCCTCCCTTCGGACTGATGCCTTAACTGTGCAAGTACATACTTTATCTTCACAATTCTACTCGCCAGCACCAGTGAGAGTAATCCAGAAGTCATTACCTATCTTCCCTTAATTTTCAAATTTCTCCTTCGCTCCTGAAAATCTGATTGCAGGACACCAATAGCAGCTGGCTCTTTGTTGGTACAGACATATGCCAGAACCTCTGGCTCACTCTCATCCTCCTGCAGAATATTCTGAACCTCCTCCATGATGTTCTCAATTCTGGCACGAGTAAGATAACACCTTGTGGGACATGGAATGATGATTCCTGAAATGCCCGTTTGTTCCCATGATTGATGTATCTCCTGTAGTGACTGCATTTCTACTCTTTGCTTATTCCCTTCTATGTAATTTCTTGCCCATTAGTGCCACGGTCTAGACTGTACACCTCTGCGGCATCATCAATTTCAGCAGTGTTCCGTGCACGAAATAAGAATAACCCTCAAGTCTCTCTTCAAACATCAGGTCAGAGCCTTGTTTAAACCATTATTTTTAATTCACGCATCTAGACCAACTCTATGCTGACACTCTTAATAAATCCCTTGCTGTTATACTTAGTCCATTTAATTTTTAAAATTTCCCATAGTCTAGCAAGAAGTCACTTACCTGCTTCTCCATGACTTTTTTTTTGTTCATGGTTGGTAGACTCTGAAACAGTTTAACAGTTTACAAAATCTCTCATTGTAAGGGTGTCTTCACACCCTTGGTATCTAAACATTTAGTTTAATGCCTGCATGGAATTATGCCAACTTCATTCTAACCAATGCCTTGTTCCTACATTGTTTACTTTTGTATTCAATATCCTAATATACAAAACTATAAATCCTATTTACACATTTTCCAGCTATTTTTGCATTTGTAATTTAGATTTCTAATTTGCATTCCATTCACAATTGTACTTTGCAGACATATTTCCATTTTGATTTATCTTCCAGTTACTTCTCAGTTATCAATATTCAATGACAGTTTTGACATAACATCCAAGTTTCTTTACGTTAACCCACATTTATCACTGTTTCACAAAACACAAACCACAAATTTTGATGTCTGTTTATATGCACATTATTTGGACATACTACGAATGTGAGAAAGCAGTTTCCTGGGATACAGTAAGAGCTACATCTTGCCAATCTAAAACATCTATTTTCTCCTGCTCTCTCATTTCTACCCTCAGCCAATTCTCATCTATGTCACTGATTTACCATTGATATCATTCATCTCAATCTTTGCAACAGATCTCATGTGGTTTAGAAGTGTAAAAAAATAGCAGCAGGAATAGGCTATTCAGCCCTTTCAACCCATTCTACCATTTAATTTGGCCATCATACACTTGAACTTTGAAAATGCATTTAATACAAACTACATCCTGAGTTAGAATTCGTTGAAAAAAAAAAGTTAAACATCCAACTCGATTCCTCATTCTTGCCGTCTTGCACATGCTTTGATTCCTTTAGGCCTAAGACCTATATCTAACTCCTTCTTGAAAACATTCAATGTTTTGGCCTCAATCACATTCTATGGCAGACAATTCCACAAGCTCACCACTCTCAAGGGAAAGAAATTTTTAATATCTGGCCTAAATGGTCTATCCCATATCCCTAGACATCGAGTTCTGGTTCTGGAGTACCCGATCATTGGGAATATCCTTACTGCGTTTACTCTGATTAGTCCTGTTAGAATTTTACAAGTTTCTATAAGATCTCCTACTTCTCTTTTATAAAGACTCCAGTGAATAAAATTCTAACTCAGGATGCAGTTTGTATTAAATGCATTTTCAAAGTTCAAATGTACGACATCGGACTTATTAAAAAAAATTAAGATAGTAAAGCAGGACTTTCCTTTAAAAATTTTTAAAATACGGTTTATCCATTATTATGGTCTCTATCACCTAGTGGCTAATATAGTGAAGCAAATTGTTAGACAATTCTTGGTTTGCTCCTTGCCTCTTCTGAAAGTAGATGTGCAATATTCATCACTGACTTACAAATAAATTTGAAAATGCATTAACGGTGGCACAATATCATTCTTAATCTCTTGCAGGTTGCTGTGTTGGAAACAATCACATACAGATATTTCACATTACAGTAACTCTTTTAAAATGATGTCTTTCATACACAATACTCTCAGATATATACTTGAAAAGCCATCTGTGCATGAAAGAAATGGAATGGAGAAAGCTTCATGATCTGTGTGGTGTTAGATTTCAGTGAGGGTGTTTTTTGAGCTACTGCAATTGGCTTCAACAGTCTTGGATTCAGAACAGAGGAATGAAATATGAGTGATGGCTTCCCCTTCTTGGTTGCCATCCAGAAACCCTTGCGCTGCCTGTGGATCCAGGAAGCATAGAGTCAGGCTCAGCTGTCATGCCTTACACAGTGTAATAGCCCAATTTACCCTCCTGCCTCAGAAATTTGATACAGAAGGTGCCCAGTTTGCCTATAACTCTATACCAGAAAGAAGTAAAATGCTTTAGAGAAGAAAGTAGGGGAACATTGGCCAAGTATAGGCAGAAGAAAAAGAATTCAAATGTTGAGAGATTTTAGCTTTCAAGCAGCCTTGTTCTCATTAAGTCGCTGGCTTAGGCATCCTGGCATAGTGATCATTTAGATGCTGATCCAGTTACCATGGTAACAAGTCTCATGCTTGACTGCTGCAGACCTTACTGGCAATGCAAACATCTCAAACCAAAAATTCACATCTAGAGGGCAGGGAAGAAAAATGCAATTTTGTCAAGTCCTGGTTCTGGAGTCCCCGATCATTAGGAACATCCTTACTGCATTTACCCTGTTTAGTCCTGTTAGAATTTTATAGGTTTCTATGAGATCCCCCTATGCATCATTTATATAGACTCCAGTGAATAAAATTCTAACAGAGGATGCAATTTGTATTAAATGCAGTTTCAAAGTTCAAGTGTACGACATCTAACTTGTTCATAAAATAGCGATCAAAATAGTAAGGCAGGACCTTCCTATTACAAATCTTTGTTAATTGTCCCTAGTTAACTCATTTTAAAATAAAGTTTATTCATTATTATGGTCTCTACCACCTACTGACTAATAAAGTGAAGCAAATTGTTAAATAATTCCTACTTTGCTACTTGCCTCTTCCGAAAATAGTATTGCAATATTCATCACTGACTTACAAATAAATTTGAAAATGCATTAGCGGTGGCACAATAATATCATTCCTAATCTCTCTCAGGTTGCTGGGTTGGAAACAATCACATGCAGATATTTCACATTGCAGTGACTCTTCCAAAATTATGATTTTTATACATATTACTTTCAGATATATACTTGAAAAGTCATTTGATGGCAATTTAAATATTATGCAGAAAAGAACAGCCAAACAACTTAATATTTCAAATCTAATCAGCAAGTTACTATGTGGTTAAGATCTATACAACTGGGAATATACTCCCTCCAATTTCTCTGCAACATGTTTTCATTGACAGCACAGTTATCCGTGATCTCACTAAATATTACCATAATTTCTTGGAAACTTCAAGTAAATGACAAAGAAACAAAATCGCACCACAATATATTGAAAACAGCACAATGCTAGGTTAATTAATTTCAATCATATAAATTCAAAAGAATTTGCTGAAAATGAACAATCAAAAAACTGTTTTTTCATTTTAATTGTCTTCCAGTAACAGTCCTCAATGAGGCCCTTGCACTTTAGCTTTTGCATTCAAAATTTTGAAGCTTTTTGTAATATTTGTTCATGGGACGTGGGTTCAGTGGCTAAGCCAGCTGATTTCTAATTGCCCAGACGGGAGCTAAATGTCATTCATGTTGTCTGGGCTCACACACAGGCTAGACCAGGTAAGGATGGCTGATTTCCTTCCCTGAACAGTGTTAGTAAACCAGATGGGTTTTTAGCGCCTAACAGTGATTACATGGTCATCATTTGATTTGCTATTTTTTATTCCAATTCATTTAACTGATATCAAATGTCACCATCTCCCATGGTGAGATTCAAACCTATAATCGCCAGAATATCAGCCTGGGTTTCTGGATTACTAGTCCAGTGACGTTTATGACTATATTACCACCGTCTCATAAAATTGCTCCATCCTGACAGAACTCTCTCTATACACCTTTGTGCCCATGATGTATCAGTGCTTCAGACCAATTTTTCTTGCACTACTTTCATTCTGTAACTGAGCGCCTTTAGTACAAACTATTCCTCAAAATATTCTCCTGCACACCAGGCTGAACTAATACATGGCACACTTCGGGGTGTAACTGAGTCAAAGTTCTGCGTAAACTCTCCAAGCCACCAAACTATTTCAGATAAAACCTGAGGATGCTGGAAACCTGAAGAGTCACATTGGACTCAAATGTAAGTATCTCAACCCAAACATTCACATTCAGAGGGAGGGGAGAGAAAATGGAATTGGATGGATAACTATGCTGCAAATAGAAACATGTTGCAGAGAAATTGCAAACAATTATATAGACCTCAACTGTGGTTCTCACTTCAGCTGGAATTGCTGAGTTCCTTCAGCACTGTTTTTATTTCACTACCCCAGGGTGGTTAAAAGCCAATTAAGTACTTTTAAAGTGTAATCTTTGCTGTCATGCAAGGAAATATATTGGACAATTTGCACATAATAAAGTGATAATGATGAGTTCATCTGTTTTAGTAATGCTGCCTGAAGGATAAATATTTGCTTGGCAGTCCTGTTCTACCTGCATCTAACAAAGCAGGTTTGCCACAAAGGTACTGCAGCATGTCTATTCACAGGTGAGCTCTCGCAAGCAATTGCTATGGGATGAAGAACTGAGGTATAACCTACACTGTTATACCAAATCAATTGCAAAAGTAGACACCTCTTTACAATTGAGACTACACAATTACTCCAAGCATGACTCACTTTTAGTAGGTTTCACTTCAACTTTAAAATATCTAACGTGATGCCAGAGAGAAATCCCTTCCAATACTTCCTCTGAATAAGATTGGGTCCATGTTCATTATGGTTTGGGCATCTGTCTCTAAACTGATTTATTCTGTCTGTGAATAAAACCATTATCTATTCCCAGCATGTGCCTGGAATCAGTGATGTACATAAAGGTCTTGGAACAGTCTTTGGCACATCTTAAATGTGCAGCTCCAGCTTCATGTTCGATTACCAATCAATCTTCACCAAGAGGAAGCAAATAGCAACGTCAGACTGTACCAATCACACAACACTGGTTGCATGAGGGTAACACAAACTGTCACAATGGTGGAACATTGCATCAGTCACAACAGAACAGAGAGACAATATATGAAGCAATGTAACCTGGGTTATCTTCCTCTAGATTTTAATTTGCAAGTTTGTCGAAGAAATAAAGTCAATTTTGTTTCATGCTGGTGCATTAATTAACACGATAATTACAGGAAAGCTCAACCAGCTAAGAAAATAGGTAGCGTCTGACTCATGAACAAGATCCCACAGTGCTATTAACTTTAAGGATCCGACAAATGAATGTTCAGTGTACTTCACAAATGGATATTTTGTATTGTACTGTAACGGGTTCCAACTTGCATTCAAGATGAACATAATTCGGGGTATGACTGTACCTAATTAACAATATATTCTTATTCACAAAATATAATTTGCTTCACTTAGCAGGCAGAGTTTCCCAAATTTTTTAAATGTTAAAATTATACGTTGAATGCAAAAGATGGAACTCTCAAAGGGGTTTCCTGTTGCAGGTGTTAGTGTGTATTTCATGCCTGATACTGTCTATTACTTGAATACACTAATCGTAGGAGAAAAGTTTTCAGTTCTTATATTAGGGTCTATGATAAAACACTGGATTATTCCAACTTGGAAGACAAGAAACTTCCACTCACAACGGTTACTTATTTCATACAAGTGAACTTTTGGCTGATGATAGTAACGACACTGCCAGCTCTTGATCCTTGATTTTAACTGCTTTGTTTCTTGACTAAAACATTTCAGATGTAAGGTAAAGAACGTGCATTTAGATACTATCTTTTATGACCACAGGATCCGAAAAGCACTTTACAACAATTAACTTTTACTTATTTAACTCCTTTAATACAATAAAACTATCCAAAATGCTTTTCAAATGGATTATCCTACAAAATCGTACACTGAAGAGGAGGCATCAGTGCAGGTGACCAAATGCTTGACCAAGTCATCTTAAAGAAGCAGGATGAGATTAAATAGTTTAGGGACAGAATTGTAACTGGGAAGGTGATGGCTTAGTGGAATTATTGTTGGACTGTTAATCCAGAGACCAAGTAATGCTCTGGGGACCCAGGTCTGAAGCAGATGGAGCTTGAATTCAATTGAATTGAATACTTTAAAAAAATCTGGAATTAATAGTCCAATGATGACCATGAAACCATTGTTAATTGCATTAAAAAACTCATCCGGTTCTCTAATGTCCTTGAGGGAAGGTAACTGCTGTCCTTATCTGGTCTAGACTCCATCGTTGAGGGGATGTAACAGTGGCATCTACCGTCTTTTGCAAAACACTGAAAAAAGGTGGAATTGTCTGCTCCACTGAGAGATGTACTTACAAGGAACAGTATTATAAACAATAATGTAAAAGAGGGGCATTGCAGAAATCCTCCAGAGTCAGTCACTGATAGGCAATGGGAAACCCTTACAGGTAACAAGCTATCTCTTTGATATGCATAAGAGAACTTTGAGTTTTGAGCCTCAAGGTAAAAAATAACAGTGTAACAAATGAAATATGTAAATGCCAATGATGCTGCCGCTCTGACATCAACAGGAAAGTAGGCAAATCTGTACAGACTGGTAAAGTGGGGTGAGTTAAATACTACACTGGAAAGCTGTCTTCAATAACCTGTAAGTGTTGCTGTACCAAAAGCAGTGAGTGAGCCTTACTCTAGGAAGGGATAAATGATGGATAGTAGTGACGAAGAAATTAGGGCAGCCTACCCAAATGTTAGAAGCCTCGAACAGTATAAGTCGAAGATTTCCAAAGCTCAGAGAAACAAGGGACAATCTGCGCTCTGTTCACAACAAACAACAACACCTTCCAGTCATGAACTATTTTAACTCCCCCTCCCTTGGTGACACGTCCATCCTGGGCCTCCTCCAGTGTCACAATGACGCCACCCACAAACTGGAGGAGCAGCACCTTATATTGCGCCTTGGAGCCTACAGACTAATGGCCTAAATGTGGATTTTACCATTTTCAAAATCTCACCATCCCCGATCTCATTCCACAACCAACCCTCTCTCTCATCCCCCGCCTCCTTGACCTGACACAACCTATCCATCTTCTCTCCTATCTGCCCCTCCGACCTCACTGACCAAGCCTCACGACTCTGCACCTGCACTCACCTATCACAATCCAACCTCCCTTCCCCAGGCCCAACCCTCCACTCCACTCTCCATTTATTTCTGAACTCCCTTCACTCTCCCCATTTCTGAAGAAGGGCCCTGACCTGAAATGTCAACTTTCCTGCTCCTCTGATGTTGCCTGGCCTAGTGTGTTCCTCCAGCTCCACAATAATCCAATCTGTTCATAAAGCACACTAGCAACAATGTTACTGCAAAGTTAGAAAGGATCAGAGTAAACCGGAGAGGCAACTGTATCAGAGAAACTAATAGAATACTTCCGCTAAATAACTGCCACAGAGGCAATGGGCTGAATGACTACTTTCTGTGGTTATACCATCTTATGGGCAGTATACACTAAAGCCATGGATTGACAGCAATGGAGAGATAATCAACATTATGTGTAGTCCAGTGTGTAGATACAGATAAAGCAAGCTGAACAGACTTGCAGGATTCCCTTTAAAGTTGATGTAGATATCTAAAAATGACTTTTACACTGCAATTTCTGGTATCTGAAGATACATCTTCCTATGAAAAAGATACTGTGTTACAAGCAGAAAGTAAAATATTGCCATTTTTCCTCACTCATGAACTTGGGACAGCACAACTCATATCTGTTTTGTAGGACTTTGACAGAATCATTTGTGGATGTTAAAAAATCATAGTCTGCAATTAAGGCCTCTCTATGAATTCACAAGTAATCTCTGTTTACTAACCAAAATATTTGCCGTCTGGCTGTTTGTTGACATAGAATCAGTTGTGGAGCTCAGGATACAAGGATATTTTTCAGCTGCTGGTTGGGGAGGAAGTTCAGTAATCAATGGCGTTCCTTGTGGGAAAAAGAATTACAAAGATAAGACTTTTCTAAGAATAAACTGCTGTGTGCATTTCCCTCAAATAGATGCTTTTCTTTTCTGTTTCCTGTTTGTTTGTGAATTGAACACTTGCAGCCATTTCCTTTCCCATAGGTAAAGACAGGTACGTGCTGCCAGGTCTCCTACTGAAATTCACGTCCCACAACCCATAGGAATGGCCTCCAGTCACTCACCCATTTACCATATCAAAAAGTATTTTTTTTGTGACAGAACGCATCTTAGTGTGCATCCCTTCCAATAATCCAATTTTTTTTATTATATGGCATAGACATGATTTATATTATTTTGTTATTCATTCATGGGATGAGGTTGTCACTGGTTAGGCCAGTATTTATTGCCATTTTCAGAGGGCAGTTAAGAGTCAACCACTTTGCTGTGGGTCTGGAATCACCTGTAGGCCAGATCAGGTAAGGATGGCAGATTTTCCTTCCTAAAAGGACTTTAGTGAACCAGATGCTGATTTCCTGACAGTTGGCAATTACCTTACAGTCATCATTAGACTCTTATTTCCGATTATTATTGAAATCGGATTTCTGTCCATGGTGGGATTCAAATCCAGGTCCCCAGAACTTTACCTGGGTCTCTGGATTAAGACTAGCGATATCACTAGGCCATCACCTACTCAGTTAATTGGTATACCTACTTATATTGTGACAATAACTCCAGTAACAATTGGGAATTTGTATTTGATGGGATAATTTATAGCGATTGATGACTAAACAGTCACTTGTTGAAAGGCAGGACAACTTGGGTCCAGCAAAGAGGTAGGTACACCTATTCCTAGCAGATGCTGTTCAATTGGAATAATAAATCCCTCAGTTTAGCTTCAGAACACAATCTATTTTGATGTTACAGTGAAGAGCAAACAGTTTCTCATGATTAAAGAAATTCATATGACTATCACAACTTATTTTACAATTTGGACGTTGAAAAGGGAAAGTTATTTAAAACATTCCGTTAACACAAATGTTGAATACAGAGGAGAAAAATAGAAACCAAAAGAGTTGCAATGCATAAATTTTAATTCATCAAAGAAGAATGTTGGTGAGATTTAACATACGAGTGGTTCATTTCTTCCTTCCTTTATAATAACTTTAAGTGCACATAATTCATACATTCATCCTTCCCAAAAGCTCTTCACCTAAGAGATTTCTGGTATATTCAGTGGATGCTGTCAAGTTTAGCTCTTTAGCATGAGTTCAAAATCAAGATGCTGCCTCAAAAGGAACTGAACCAGTATAATAATTACGTGTTATAGCGGATATAAATTGATGTGCAGTCTTTCCACTTGATTGGAGATTAATCAGTCATCTTGTGGAAAAATTGGGGATTAGAACCATGTCCTATTGTCAGTGCCTTCGAAACTGTTACCTGTCCATTTTTTTGCCGAATGATACTTCTGTGAAGAGCCTTGCCATAATTTTCTACCTTAAGGGTGAAATATAAATACAAATCCGTGGTGATATTACATTATCGTCTAGTAACACAGAGCATGTGGTTGTGTAGAAGCCAACTAGAATTGGTTGAGATATGATGTTTCTAATCGTCCAACAGATGGTTTTTCTTCACTGCTTTGCCTTGTACATTAATAATGATCAATAACAATAAAAGCACCAAAGAATAGGCACTGGCTGATCCTATAGTACTTAAGGCAATGTGTTAGAAAGATGGAGGGGCACAGAGGAGGGGGGGGGTGGCAGAGAGAGAAAGAGAGAGAGCGAGCATGCATGAGAGAAAGAGACACAAAGACAGGCAGAGAGAGAGACTTAAAGAGGGAGAGAGAGAAATAGAGGGAGAGCGCAGGAGAGCGTGGTAGGGAGGGAGCAAGAAAGGGGTACAGAGGGAAGGAGGGGGCAGGGAGGAAGAGGGAGAAGAGGGAAAGTGGGGAATAGAGGAAGAGAGGGGCGCGTGAGAACCCGGGAGGGAGGGTGTGCGAGAACTCGGGATGGCGTGCCAGAGGGAGCGTTCAAAAGAAAGCGAGAGGCCGACAGAGACATGGAAAGAGAGAGGGAGAGAGACAAAGGAGAGAGAGGGAAGGGAAGGTGAGAGGGTGAAGAAAGACAAAAGAGAGAGAAAGGAGGGAGAAAGTGACAATGTGCCTAATGATCAAATAAGTAGCTTTCATTCATTGTTTCATCTTGCATATTAACAATGACCAACACCAACAAAAGCACCAGAGTGGCCAGTGCTTGCAGTGCGATAGAATCAATCGAAATGTTGAGAAGAGGGAGGAAAATGAACACAAAAACCTGTACAAAGTATAACGAAAAAACCTGAAGGGGCTAAGACCCAAAAGTACTACACAACAGCATGACAAATATGCCTCTCAAATGTAGCGGCAGGGCATCTAGGGCCTGGGATTTGAGGAAGTAGGGTGTGTTTCAATGAAAGCAAGTTTACAGACTTCCAGAAAACAAGGAAAATGAAATTTACTTCAAGGGAGGCTAGAACAGAATGGCACATTTGTATTCAAATGATTGCAATTCTCCCTTGTACCATAACTCTATGCAATTATTTACAAAATGTTGGTGACTTTTAAAACCTATCACTAGAGAAACTCAGAGGTCTGGTGCATTGCATCCAAATCACACTACTTAAAACAAGAACAGCATTCTCTGGCATAATTAGAAAAATTAAATTATTAGCCGAGAACACATGCTGGGCTATTCATGTGGTACGTTCATTGCTGTGAATACTGCTCGACAGACATGGCTCATTTCTCCCAAATCCAATGTTCCAGTGGCACAGGAGAGTTCTTCATTTAATACCTGACCATCTTTGCCCTTTTAACAAATTACACACGCAGATATATCAGAAAAGATAATTTTCTCTTCCATTTTTCAACAGTGGCCTTAAAGAAGAACAGAGCTGAGAAGGGTGCAGGCACCAGGTCCTGTTCAGTTGGTGCTGTAATGAACATAGTGCTGTTCAGCGTTAGCTCTATCCCTGTACAGTCAGAAAGTCGAAAGGTTCAAGGTTTAAGGTTTAACCTCACAGCAGAACCTTGAACACGCGATAACAAAGTGTGGAGCTGGGTGAACACAGCAGGCCAAACAGCATCTTAGGAGCACAAAAACTGACATTTCGGACAATGTCCAGCAGACACTCAATGCAGTACCTGATGTACTGAATGCCTTCTTATCGATGAGGCATTTAACCGAGACCCAACGTACTCACTCAGGTAGATATCGAAGGAACCAAGACATCACTGCTCTTAGCAGATCACACAAAAAGTTTAAATCAATGCTTTTAGTTGTTTGCACATCTTAGCATACTTTCAGGTTCTAATATGGGAGTTATTCATTTGTGAGGCAACAACACTTAAACTGGCCCTCACTAAATCTTTAAGCACAAATAAGACTCAAGTGCAAACAGGAGTGAGTGCCCTGACCTTTATGGGTCAGATCTGTGGGGAAGGATATATAAAATATATAAGCTATCGAGTTTTGAGAAGATTTGTAGCTCAGGTTGAGGTTCTGGATGTGAGTTTGCTCGCTGAGCTGGAAGGTTAGTTTTTCAGATGTTTTGTCACCATTCTTGGCAACATCATCAGTGAGCCTCCGACGAAGCGCTGGTGTTATGTCCCGCTTTCTATTTATCTGGTTAGGTTTCCTTGGGTTGGTGATGTCATTTCCTGTTCTTTTTCTCAGGGGATGGTAGATTGACTCCAAATCAATGTGTTTGTTGATGGAGTTCCGGTTGGAATGCATTGCTTCTAGGAATTCTCGTGCATGTCTGTGTTTGGCTTGTCCTAGGATGGATGTGTTGTCCCAATCAAAGTGGTGTCCTTCCTCATCTGTATGTAAGGATACGAGTGATAGTGGGTCATGTCGTTTTGTGGCTAGTTGATGTTAATAAGTGGTGTCCTTCCTCATCTGTATGTAAGGATATGAGTGATAGTGGGTTATGTCGTTTTGTGGCTAGTTGATGTTCATTAACCATTAACATGACCCACTATCACTCGTATCCTTACATACAGATGAGGAAGGACACCACTTTGATTGGGACAACACATCCATCGTAGGACAAGCCAAACAGAGACACGCACGAGAATTCCTAGAAGCATGACATTCCAACTGGAACTCCATCAACAAACATATTGGCTCCAAATCAATCTACCATCCCCTGAGAAAAAGAACAGGGAATGACATCACCAACACAGGAAATGACATCACCAACCAAAGGAAACCTAACCAGATAAATAGAAAGCGGGACATAACACCAGCGCTTTGTCAGAGGCTCACTGATGATGTTGCATAGAATGGTGATGAAACGTCTGAAAACTAACCTATATAAGCTATGTAATTCAATTCAGAATGTACTGACGAACCATCAGCGTTCAGGCACGGAAAACAGCAGAATGAAATGAATGCCAGATTATAACGATTGGTCCTATATTTTTGGATGGCAGCTATAAGTGATGATTCTTCTGTTCCATTAACAGTATTCCCATTTATGGGGAGGCTATGGTGTAGTGATGTCACGAACAGGCTAATGATCTGGGGATGAGGTTTTGAATCCTACCATGGCAGATGGTGAAACTGAATTCAATAAAATCTATAATTGAAACCAAATCTGGTTTACTACCTGCCACTGAAATCAAAATCTTTCTGGTTCCCTTTCAGGAAAGAAATCTGCCACCCTTACCCGACCTGGTCAACATATGACTCCAAATCAACAGCAATGTGGCTGATTCTCAATTGCCCTCAGAAATTGCCTAGCATGCCAATTAGTTCAAGGGTGGTTAAAGATGGTCAAGAAATGTCCAGATTCCACAGAACAATAACAAATTTTCTCTGTATTCCGCAGCTATTTTTACCTAGCTCACTATGACTCATTTTTGCCTTGCACAGTTTTACACACAGATCTACTATTCAATTTAATTTCTTTCATTCCACTCTCACCTTATCCCTAAACTTTGTCAAAATTGGTTAAGTTTTCAAACTTGACCATTGCTGATGAAAGCTCATCGATTTGAAATGCAGTAATGCTGCTCAACTTGTTGAGCACTTCCTGAATTTTCTCTTCACATTTCAAATGGGTAGCATTAGGACAAAATAATTTTGCTATCGTTTTGTACTTTTAACATATTGAAATGTGATTTCTGCAGGCCCAGTCAAAACTTTTAAACTGAACATTAAAAAGATTTCATCAACAAATGCTCTGTCCAGCAAAATTACTTCTATAAACTTGGAATGGAGAGCAGTTTATGAGCGATACATACAAGTTTGAATATCGGTTTTAAAGTCATGGAGTAAATAATCATTAAAATCAAACAGGCATTGCACTGCAGCTCAGCAGGCTAGTTCAAAGCAACAGAATCAAAAACATATTACAAGTAAGTTTAAGGATGGTTAACCTTTCGCATCTTAATTTTGATATAGCCTTAGTGAATGACAAGAGTTCATCTGGGGATTCTCTGCAATCAGCTTAGCCAATATTAATCTGCACAAATGGAGTTGGTCATTTCCAGATAAACTAGGATTGAGAGGAAACAACACAAGCAAGTGGACAGAGGCCAATACAGCCTGATCTCAAATGCTTTTACAAGATTGCATTTTTTCCCTTCAGATTAATGAAAATTTGATGATGCCATCGGATATTGAGCCACAAGTTCTGAGTAAATGCCAGAATGCTAACTTTGGATACCCTTGAAATGTTATAAGAATGAATGAAACCAGACAGGATCAATGGTAATGTAACTCCACCTTCAGATTGCAGCTTCAGTCTATCATCTTCAAATTTGATTTAAAATATTTGCTTCCAAGGCTGGGTGACTTTACAAAAGTTAAGGTCAACATGGTTCAAATGTTTCATCTGTTTCACATGACTGGTGATTCTTAATTAGCAGAATTTCTAACTTTTCAAATCTTTTTATCGATCTTTTCAAATCAACCTGTTTGGAGATATAATGAGGAATGGGAAGGGAGCTGAGATACAAAGAGATGGAAGAGGGGTGGGGCTGGGGGAAGGTACGTGATAGTGATAGGGTGAATGCAGGTAGTGGGTAGTAGGGATTGGTCAGGGGGAAGGGTGGAGTGGATAGGTGGGGAAGACGATGGACATATTACATCAGGTCAAGGAGGCGGGGATGAGAGGGAGGTTTAGATTTGGGATGAGGCTGGGATTGGGACAGGGGGCGGATTTTGAAAACTGGTGAATTCTATGTTTAGGCAATCAGGCTGTATAGGCGCCTGAAGTGGTGTTGCTCCTCCAGTTTGTGTGGGGCGTCATTGTGGCCCTGGAGGCCGCCCAGGATGGACGTGTCGGGGGGGGGGGGGCGTTAAAATAGTTAGTGACTCGAAGGCTTTGTCGCTTATTGTGTACAGAGTGCAGATGCTCCATGAATTGGTCACCGAGTCTGTACTCGGTCTGACTGACGTAGAGGAGACCACATCCGGAGCAATGGATACAGTACACCAGGTTGGAAGATGTTTCCCAGCTCCCTACCCCCTCCCCAGTTCTGATGAAGGGTCCTGACCTGAAAGGTCGACTTTCCTATTCCTTTGATGCTGCCTGACCTGTATCCCTCCAGCTTCACACTGCGTTGGCTCTGACTCCAGCATTTGCAGTTCTTGCTATCCCAGAGACGTTACAACACATCTCTAGGGTAGCTGGGACTTGAACCCAGGCCTTCGAATCTTCTTATAATGAATACCAATCGTTTACTCAATTCCAATAGGACTCTCTCTCAATGGGTCATCATAAAGCTATAGAGAAGTTTCAGGACCAGATGTTAGTGTCAGTCCGGCTTAAGTTTCAGACGGAAAAGATTTGCAAAACTTGAAAATAAACATTGAAAACCTCCAGAAGAAATCCATGGTCACAAGGTACAGGGCAAAATTGAACTGGAGCAGAAACCTGTGCTATTTCACTGTAGTAATGATTTGAAGGAAAACCAAGAGTTAGCAGAATGAAATAATTTAAGTTTAAATTGAACAAATAAAGTCAGTGAACAATGTTCCTGAATAAAACTGCAGCAGTGAAGTCTGGGAAAGAACTGGTGCTTGACAGAGGCTGGAGAGTTTTGAGGCAAAATAAATGCTTGGCATACACCACATTCTGGTCAACTTTCATAACACAGATGTGAAAAACCAACTTGAGCTGATTGGAGGAAGTGAGCAAGAAAGCAAAAGATCTAGGAAAAATATAACGAAAAATATAACAAAAAATAAGAAATGGTACCTCTTGGTTGGACCTTACAGACATGAATAGCTTTGCTTTTGAAGAATTAAATAAATGTGGGATTTTTAGTGTTCCATTAATGGGTATTGAAATTAAGTTGTAATTTTAGTCATTGCATTGAGAAAACATGAGGCTAGGTACACTTCAGGCATGGGATTACCCAAGTTGATAAGACAGGAAAGCAACAGTAGCATGATGAAGAAAAACTGATCGATGATTAGGAAGGGTCACAACTTAAACAGGAGGAGTCAGCAGGGACCCTTGGAAGCCCAAGGTAACGGGCACGAATAAAGGACAGAAACATCTATTTGAAAGGAAATGCTTGCCATTTAGTTAGAAATGAAATAATACTGACATTGTGTCCCATCATGCCTCTCAGGATAGCAAAATACATGGTATGTATAATTACTTGCAAATGTAATCGACCTGTTAATCTATTTTTGTTGATGTTGGTTGAAGTAAGGATCTCAACAACCACACTAAGAAAATGTCCCCTCCTTGAATATAATCTACCAAATGGAACATACCTTGGTTTAACAGGGCATGCATCTTCAACATTGTGGCACCTATCCAGCATTGGGACAAAGGGTGAACCAAGTTTTTATGCTCACATTCTGAAGTTGAAGTGGAACACACAACCCCTCATTCCACAGAGATTGGTCATGTCATAATCCGAGTTAGATACTGGGATAAAAGAAGAAATGATGACTTGATGACACAGCAAGTAGTTAGGATCTGGAAATTATTGCCTGGAAGTATGGTGGAAGTAGGTTCAATTGCAGAATTCAAAGCCAGAATTCAAGCCTAGCCAGTGATGCCCTCAACCCATGAACGAATAAAGGATAAAATAAAAGCTCAAGTGTAATTCTGCAAATACTTCAATTCCTATTTGCCTTGGATTTTTCTGAATTTTTTTGTCATTCCACTGAAGTTACATGACTATAGGGATGGGGTGGGGTGGAAGGGTAGTGATAAGTGATGGTTGACAGGTGTTATCATTTATTGCTTGATGTTGGATAAATCACATGTATGCAACAAGCTTAATGTATCAGTTAGTCTTTTCTTTTAAAAAATACCCATTGTTTGCCAATCCTCTTATTTATTCTCTCATAAATCCATTCTGCCCTGTTTACGACTCATCTAGTTGCTCAACACTGTTCTATATCCTTTCAGAGAACTTATAAAGAAACTTTTCACCTTTCATTTTGTGATATTCCATGGAAATATGCTAGACCTCTGACTACTTCAAGTTCTGAGTTACCACCATCTCCTTTGATTACTGAGTGTTCACATGAAGAAATCCCAGTTTTCAACAATTCCTAAGACAGTCCTTCTCGAAAGAAAGCCAGCTAAATCTGGAGTCTAAAAATATCCTAACATCAGTAGGTTCACTAACAAAAAGGCTCCGTATTACATAATAAGTAAGTTAACCACTTTTCCTTCACATTTTAGAAATGGCCTCACTTTTGGACAATTCCACCATTAATGCAGCTGCGTTTTTTATAACCAGAGTCCACAGATCAACCAAGGTGCATGAAAAACGCGCACCCTCCTTCCACAGTATGGCACAGGGTTTGGAAACAACAAAGCCATCTGCTTTATGTGTAGACAGGAACATTTGTTTACGAGGCAAGGTTCAAACCTTGAGCACTTACTCCTCCTCAAGAAGGTTGATTAGCTGCATCTCAGAGACTTTAGTTAACGTCACTAAGACCCAGCAGTAAGAAAGCATTTTGTGAAATAACTTGTCTGTGAAAACAGGAATCATTTTGTTGCAATTAATTAATTCATGTTAATTAATACTTAAATTTTGATTAAGGAACTTACCTGCTAATAAATATTTAAAAGTCCATCCAAGAAAGCATAGGAGATGGTTTGTGATGGGAAGTGATTGGTTTTGTATTTATGCTATTTTTGGATTTATATCAAATTCAGGATAAAAGAGGACTTGAGGTTAACCATTAATAATATGCCCTCAGTTTTTGGTGCCTTTTATATTGTCATCATTCTGAAAACAGAATCAGTCTAACTTATATTTCTGTTCTTCCCACTTGCAAAGGTGCTCAATTTGTGCAAGATTCCAGTTCCATGGAAGTCACTTAATTGCCCAGCTACCTGATCAAGTAGTCATCCTTCATGGAAGCGCTGTCAATACTATTTGGTATTTTCACCAAGTCTGACATTGCACTCACTCATCATTTGCACAACTGCAATTTGCAGCAGGGAGGGTATGATCAGTATTCAGACAGAAAACTGGGAAGGTGGCTGAAGTTACCATGAAGAATTCTCCTTCCCAACCTCTCATTTTGCTGAGTTGTGGGACCCTCAGGTTGAACGAACACCAGTCACCTCTCTCTAATGACAGAGCAGCCCTACGGTCTGGTAGGGCCATGGCAACTTTAGTCTGGGCTGTAGTGGTATGGTCTGTTAGGACCCTGACCCTGATCAGCTGAGCAATCTCAGGCTACTGCAGGCACCTTGGATATTTTATCAAAATCATTCCTTGTGTTGTATCAAACAAATGCATAATTTTGTTTCTGATGATGCTGTATAAATTTTAAAATTGAGTCTCTCTGCTTACTGCACAGTCCTACTGGACACTGCTCAATAGATATTGCTATCATTTACATGACAATTTGGCTATTTATTGGTACACTTTTTTGAATCAAAAGGGTCAAAAGCTCAACTCAGACTTTAGATCTTCTGTAAATAATCATGGGTGTGATTTCAGGGAGAGAATGTTGCACTTGTACAATGATCTAGCAGCATTATAAAAAGAAATCAGGGAAGCTTGTATGTTCTCAAAATATATCCTGGTCAACAATTATCTATCAACCAATATCACTGGAACAGATAGACTGATCATTTATTTCACCGTGTGTGGTGGGACTTGCTGTATTAAGTTGGTTGCTGTGCTCCCTACACAATAATTGTGACTGCGCAAGAAACTAATGAATTGGCTGTGAAGTGCTTTAGGATCTGCTGAGAGTGTGAAAGCCAATGTAAAATGCAATTTTGTTTGACATTTCTATTTCTTACCTTTGACAGAAATGCATCTGTTTTCACTTTCCAAAAAGACCTCTGCAATTAGTTGCTGGATAGTACAGAAAATGAACACTGCTAGAAAGAGAACCATATTGACAAAAGTTTACATCTCACACTCATCAGGACAAACGTAAGAATGCAAAATTTAAACACATCAACAATTTATTCTACAGGATAAAAGGATGCTGATTGGATGGCAAATCAACTTTGAGTCAGCTGGAATGTTGCCGTGGAGAATTTACAAGCAATTGAAAGCTCACCAGGTTCCTGGGCAATTCAAAAAAAGCACAGGCTAGAACATATTCCTTTTATCTAACAAGAAGTGATCCTGCATATAAATGTACACCAGCTGTGGCAAGAATAGGTGGGCCATATTATGAGCTTGACTGATTATCTTAAAATTGACACTGACACTGTAATTCATACCAGTGTTGCTCAATCAACCTGCACCCTTGAATTCTGTAGAATATGTTGTTATGATTGCCTGAAATTTGATATTCTTCTATTTGCCCTGATGAGTTGAGAATGAGAAGCTTTGGCAACCTCTTTCCAAAAATTCTCTATAATTGGCCATTACATACTAGACAACACATGCCCCAGTATGAACTGCACTTCAGATTGATTGTTACACGTAGTTGTGTAGTGATTCCAGATTGCAAATCTAGCTGGCACTTGACATTAGCCAACATAAACCATACTGTTTTGAACCCATGTACCCTGAGTCACCCAATCCTATTTAAATGTGTAGCACAAAACTAGGTTCAGATTTCTACCCCTCACAGCTTGGACTAAATTTCTAAATATGCTTCCATGTTATCAATTGGGTCTTGTCTAAACCAACAAAAGCTGTGGATCCACATCTGAATCCGACACTTCATTAACTTTGCTGCTAAATGACCCAATATTTACTCCTGCGAAAGTGTGATATATGTGTTTATATTCTGGAATCCACAAGCTTGCAGAGTTTTGATTAATTTATTCCACCATATGCTTAGAAATTCATATGGGTAATTGTCTATTCAACACATACAAGGACTGAGACAGTCACCTAAATATGGAAATGATAGAACAGGCGCATTAGAAATCTGGGTCAGATCAAAGACCTATGATTTGCAGGCACTGGTCACATCTGGTGTTTATGGAGAATGCTAATAACTACTAAATGGAATTGTGAATGAAGCAGCAGTCCCTGAGTTTTACTTGGGCAAGAAAATATTTGCAGGAAAGACTTTTTCATTAACACCAGGAACTGCACAGCACTGTGGTGATTATACTGGTGTCCCTGAAAATGAGTAGGAACAGACTTTATTAGGTGTGTGAAAATGCATGAAAACCAGTTCTGCTTTGAAGTAAACTCCAGATGTTAATGATTTTTAGATATATTTAACTAAAATATGAAATGTGGATAAAGGAGTTGGGTTAGAACACTGTCATTTGGTTTAAGCGACTTGGATATGCATCCAGCTCAGGTGCAGTGGGATCAAAATCATGCCACTGTTCTAGCCAATCAGTGTTGTGTGGGGAAATGAGTTTGATAAAGATGTAACCTACTTAACAATGGTCACAAATCTGTCAAACAAATACAACTCTGTATTAATCAGATTGCTTATCTGACATCCAGTAACAGATGAGCAGAAATGTTCTCCAATTAAAGTGGCAAAATCAAAATCATTATCTTCAGTACTGCTATAAACTCCCTGCCTACCTATTCCACCCCTGTTCCTGACAATGAGCAAAGGATGAAATTTTTAACTTTGGTATCATATTTGACCATTTAATGCGCTTCTGATCATAAGTCTGCACCACCACTAAGGATGCATTTCTACCTCTGCAGTATAATTGGAGTCTGCTCCTGCATCAACTCAGCAGCTATGGAAACCCACCCCCATTCATTACCTTTAGACTTGACTATTCCAACATATATCTTTGACTTGGCTTCGAGATACTACCCTCATTAAAGATGATTATACAGAGCCCTTTTCGCCTGTGACATCTTGCTCTTTGCACTATGCCAAACATGTCACAATTTCAAAGTCTGAGTTCTGAGGGAGGGTCATCGGACCTGAAACGTTAACTCTGTTTTCTCCTACACAGATGCTGCCAGACCTGCTGAGCTTTTCCAGCGACTTTGTTTCCGTGCACAATTCAAAATCTCCTTTTCTCCCCCAAAATCACTATATGGCCTCACATCTTTCCTATCTATCCTATACTCTCCTCTAGCTCCACAACCTTCTGATTATAGCCATGCTTATTTAATTCTGCATTAATGATTTTCATAATTCCATCACTGGCGGCCGTGCCAATGGAACTTCCTCCCTGCTAGCTCTCAGCTTCTCTTTTAATTTACTCCTTAAAACCTATTTCTTTATTGAAGTTTTAGGCTTTCTGTCCAACCGTCAACTTATGTGACTGAAAGTGCCTTGAGCTGTTTTAGTATAATTTGTTTAACTAAATTGCGAGCGTCGGGAACAGAGGAGTTTCATATAAATGCTGTTCTAAGATTGGGTGCGAAAGACAAATTTGCACTCAGAATCTGAGAATAATTGACTTGGGAACCTTTGTTCCTGGCGCTGGGCCACAAAACTGAGAAAAGCATTTTTTTAATGCAGACTTTTTGGAGAAAGAACTTGTCGTTGTATCACAACCAAGCAAGTTATCCTCCTCCCAAGTTAAGATAAATGAATTACACAACTGATGAAAATACACCTAAAACCAAAACACTGACACCTCCACAACGTAAACTCTTTTGCACTGATCACATTGTTAGATTGCAGGGAATGGAACACTAGGTTTTAAAATAAAAAAAGCTGCCCTGTTCTCTTAACGTGTAAATAGACACCACGTAGCATGAGCCTCAAGAAGAAAGCCCACTATAGCAGCTGTTCTCAGAATGAATGCACAATTGGTTTCATGTCTTTGATTGAGGAGTTTGTCCTTGATTACTAACCTTATAGCCACATATGGAAGGCACATATATAACTGACTTGTGATGCCCTATGTCAAGTACCCGATCATGTATATTAGTTAGACTTATGATAAATCAGGTTAGGTACCAGACAGTTTCAAGCACCTGCAGAATTGTACTCTAGAGTGGGCTAAAACCTGTCTGAAATCTTACCGTTCTAAAATTTCTCAAATACTCAAAGCAGCTGATGTTTTAGCGTGCAACTTGGTTATAAAAGGAAGCTAATATGTGCTTGAAACTAAATTTCATAACAAAGAGACCACCTGGAGACGTACTGGACGACATAACCAAGGTCTTCCTCAAGTTATAGAAAACTTGAAGATAATAATCCTCAATTATTAGTAATGAGTCTCAGCCCAAACATCTTTGCCATCCCAAGGCAATGAATTTAGAAAGTATTTCACATTTCCCTTTCTCATTTACTGTACACTGCTTCTACTACTAATATTCTTTGCATTTAGCTTCAGACCCATCACTCTACTCTTTTTCCTAGTTTGGACATTCTCTTCTTGCTGTCATTGTAAATGGGTTTAAATTGTTAGCTACTAAAAATGGGGTAAATATTTACTATGGTAGTAAATAGTAGTAGGTAGTCTTATTTGATTTAAAGTGACCAGATTTTACTAATATGCAACTTATTGACTTTATAACCAAAGCTTAATAAAGTGGTACAGATTTATTTAAGAAGTTAGATCAGCATACAGAGGAGAAAGGAATTGTGAGTCTTGCTGTTAAAGTCAGATGAAGATGAATGGGAAGATTCTTGAGTATGGCATAAACAGTGGCATGAACTGAATGGTTACATTTAAGACATTTAACTTTAAGAGTTGACAGATAGTGCTTGCTTGGCTATTAAAATCAGCTGGTTCAGAACTCTAAAAGGATACTTGAAGCAAATATTAAAACTTATCTTATAGCAGTCTCATCTAGCTCAACGCAGGCATGTCCTGATTGGGAAACCATTACTACTCCCTCTGCTTAGCCCTCTCTCTGATATCATTGGAGCCAGATCTGAAAGCTAAAATTTGAAGCCCTTCAGTTTTTGACTGGTAATCTTATCATTGGCAATTTAAAATTGCTGTTGGCCAGTTTAGATCTGAAACATCCAAGTCCTGTTCTCCAGTATAACTGCATCACTGCCTATACTCTTAGCCAAGCAGAAATTAGGCAGGGAAGGAGTTAAAGTCAAATCCATTGGGAGGAAACATAGATGCCTAAAATATGTATAGCTTCACTGGAGGAAAGTGAGCCCTCTTTTCCTTTACACATCAAGACTACTCTTCCTCATCTAAGAAATTATATTTTATATCCAATTGTGGTCATGTGATCTTTAATTGGCAATATCACCATTACATTACTACCTAAAAAACATTACCGATATGCAAGACTGACCCAGTTATCATTCAGCAAACATATCTTTTCTCGGACAGATGTAAGAAGAAATAGTGTGACAAATCCCTCTCTTCTACCTTATATAAAAAAAACACATTAACTGTGATTAACATAAACCGCACTATATTGTTTGGAGAGTGGAAACTGGGAATCTTGATGTCATACTCTCACTGTGTGCAAGAGTTGACCTGCCAAATAAAAATGACAAGCCAACAGAATGATTTAGTGACATGTTTTTCACTAAGTTAATAGATTAATACTGTTTCATTAAAATGAAAATGAGCCAATACACGATCATAGCACATGTAGTTCAAAGTAATTAAACAGTTTGCTCAGCCAAAATAGTCTACTTTCTGTTCAGGTACAGCACCTGTACTCTGAAAGCCCTATCCTCACACAGTCCAGACAACAGGATTTGGTTTAAACCACTTCCTTTCACCACCCTCCTGAGCAGCAAGTCTTGTCACCCAGTGGCTTCTTTCTGTTGTGCTGCGAGAGCAGGGCACTTCGTCAACAGACCGATTCTCCTTTACTGGGAGAACAGTGCATGTCATCTGCACGCCTTGTCCCCTCTGCTGGGAGAGAGGGACGCATTAGCAACTAAGCACTGTGTTGAGATGCTTCAATGTACACAACTTGCTTCTTTATACACTGATACTAGGCTATACATTTCCAGCACATTTTACTCTTACGACAGGATACAAAATGGTTCTGGACCATTTTTGTTACAAGAATGTTTGAACAGTTGGACATGTCAGCACTTTTCTGATGGGGTAAGCCAACAACTACTACAGTCCTACTAGCAATAATCAGTTGTCAAATCATTGCATTTAATAACTACTGAATAGAAACTGTGGGACAAAGAAAGACAAAGTTCCATCTAATTTATGTTCAATTAGTCTAATAGGCACATGAAACAACAATTATGGAGTTGCAGCAATCCATCTTTGTCAATTAATTTTACAACAGGACATGAGGAAAGCCCCCAGTGGTGGACAGCTTTGGGAACTATAGGTCTAAAGACACATGTTCCTCCCAAATATGTTACACTTACATTGTTTAAGTTATTCATACCACAGTATCAATGTTGTTAATTAAATCAGATTAATTATTGCTAATATGCCTTCCTGATAACTAAGTAAATATCAGCAAAATCTACATCAGTCTATATCTCCATGAACATGGACACATGAGAGTGGCTCTTATCATAATGATCATAAAACGCTTGCACAGACATTATCTGCCAGGATAAGGTTTAAGAATTATTGGTAAAAGTGTGTGTACCTGGATTAAAAATTAGCTGTTTTTATTTGACGATGCCATTTGACCTTACTGAGCAATGTCAAAATTCTCTCATAAATCAAGTGAGTACTGCTTGCAGTTTATTTTTCTTTTTGACTACATAATTCTAGGAAACAATTTCTTTCTCTATCAGTTGACTTGTACGGGTGAAACACTATTTCTCAAACACCACAGGGCAGACATTCTGCTCTATCACCTCTGCCTACGATCCTTTCAATCAGCATATGTTTGGAACAATGAGCAAAATTACTGGCATGAACCTGCAGTCAAGATTGAACTGCTGGCAAGAATCTTGTTGGTGAAAATATTTCACTCAATCCTCTGCTTGGATTTGAGACCATCCAAGATAATTTTCCCAACAGACATTAGATGTAGAGGTTTTTTTGTTGTTGCTATGACAACAGCCACTTATCAGCTGCTAGAAAGTGGCTTGAAATTGTCAGGTTATTTGTACATGATTTTCAGAATACAGACCTTGTGGCTCCATCTATTTAACAGAAGAAAAAGGGAAGAACATGATTGATGTATATTTACCTTCAAAAATTACTTTGTCGAATGAAGCTGCGCACTATATTAAAAAAAGATTAAAAACCTCATTCCTGAATTTAAATGTATCTTTCCAAAGGATAATTTTGGGCTCAATACCCAACAACACTTGTTATTTTGAGAAGCTGTCGTTTTGTTGAGAAACAGAGACAGCTGGTCATGAAGACTGAAATAAGTAGCTCAGAAGATGAAATAAACCCAGAAGCAATGGGTCAGATGATGTTACAATTTTTAAATGTTGGTGGGTCGACGGAGGTGAGGCATTTTTGTAGTGTTGAGATTGCTGAAAGAGAATGAATCAGACAAAGAGATGACACTGCAATGAATCTTCACTTTAATGTGATGAGGGGGAATAGTAAGTTGGATTGGCCTACTTAGAGCATAGGGGCAAGCAAGAGAGGGAAATTTTATTTTAGTACAGATAATTAAATGCATATTGTACTTGGACTACAAGTCATTTCCACTCAAATAATTCAGCTTTTACATGTCTGTCAAGGTCGGTAAATTATGTCTCCAGACTTTTACATTTAACTCACTTCAAAAACAAAGGCTATCACTTTTTAACTGAACATGCTACCATATCTTTGGCGTAAGGTGCGGAATGCTTAGGCAGGCAAACACTGGAGCAGCTGTTGCAAGCAGATGGGTCTTACAACTGCTATTGCGATAGTCTTGTCACAAATCGCTTAGCTTGGCCACTTTACTGAAAGGGTTCAAACAAATGTGGCCTTGGTGCAGTGTGACTGAATACTATTCCAACAAGAAAAAAGGATTCTGTTTCACAGAGTGTAACAATCACACTGAAGTATGGCAGGTCCACAGATCAAGTGCATCAAAAAATCAAATACTGAATGCAATCAGGTGTTTTTCTTTCAAAAAAATAGTAAAATCTAAGAGAAACAGTCCTTGTACTAATAGTGTTTTAGTCAATTGCATGGTAACCAATGGTGAAATCTAGAATTGCACAATTAAACTGAAAACTGTGTACATAACTTTAACCTTGAGCAATTAAACCATATCGGCATTTGCACAGAAATACACAGAAAGCACAGCACGGGAACAGGGCTCCCTGCCCAATTATTCCACATAGCCTCCTTATACCCCACTTAAATTTAACCCAATCAATGCATTCTTCCATTCTTTTCTCCCTCAAGGGTTTATTAATTTTTTACTGAGATATATTTATGCAATATTCACGACAAGCATTCCTAGTTGTAGCAAATTTCATCTTTTAAGGAACCTTTGAGGAAAGACGAGTAAAAGCCTTATTGGTTTTATTCATGATTATCAATGTTTGTTGTCCCTTTCTCCACCTCCATTAAGGATTATAGAAGGAAAACTGCAGACAGCCATTCAGTCCCATTACATTGTTCTGGCACTAACTCTGCTACTTGAAACACTCTCTGAACCTAAAATATGACTGCAATTTAAATATAATTTTAGTTACTGCAATTTTGCAAAAATATTGTTGGCTTTCTCAAAGGATGAAATTTGATTAAATTTTAATTTGACTCAATCCTGTCTGCAAATGCCTGTGGGTATCTCTAAGGACTAGCCTGAAAAGGTAGGCTCTCAGTCATGCAGGTTCTATCCCTTTATTGAATAAAGTACTCTATTAAACAGCTGAAATCAGCATCACACCATCTGGAAGAACACTCAATGTAAACGCCAGCTGAGATAGAAATGAATCCAAGGCTTTGTTTGTGGTATGCTGAACAAATTTACTGACCTGCAGTTTAGTTTCCCCAATAGCAACTGTGCTTTCTATCACTACATATCTATGTCCAGAAGAATGCAGAGATGGAACCACAGAATCATACAGCACAGGAGGCCACTGTTTGGGGGGCTCTTGCGCCTATTCCAGCTCGAGGAACTACCAGCTGTACTATTACAGAGATCAAATCTGCAGCACTGTAAAATTATTGATTCATTGATGCTAATCAATATGCACAAGCATGACTGGTGCACAATTCAGAACTGCTCATTTTTAGGGCTAATACTTAGCATTATTTTCCTTTTTTCCTTTGTTTTAAAAAATCTCACTTTCATGTTTAGCTTTTCTAAAAGAAATAAAAAAAAACTCATCCTCCATGAATGGTAAATACCAATTAAATTCAGAGCTTGGTAGCATGACAGACTCTTGGCCTACCCAGCCTTCATACTCTGACACAAATCTCCTGTCCTTTCCCCATTCAAGAATGGTAGCATCCCCAGGTCCCACTCCGTCTCTGTTCAGAACTCGAATTGGAAAATCGAAATGATTATTTTAAAATCAGAAAAACAGCACACACAGCTTCTATTAAGATGAATAAAACTACCCCGTGGCAAAATGTCAAGAGTTTCAATAGCTAATAAATCAATTTGCAAGTAAAAAGTCAATGTGAAATAAGGGGACAAAAACTAAGCTGAGAAGAAAAGCCAGAAAGTAAACAAAGTGAGAAAAAATGAAAGGCAAGAAAAAAAGGTGCATTTATATAGGATCTTAACTTAAAATAAATCCCAAAAGGGTAAATGATAAAAAGGAAACAGATACCGAATCAGAGGAGACAGAGAGTGAGAGATAGGAGCATTTACAAAACATTCAGTCAAAGTGACAGGGTTAGCAAAACATTTCAAAGGTGCATCAAGAAGTTGAGTCATAGAGTCATTGAGACATTAAACATGGAAACAGACCCTTCGGTCCAACTTGTCCATGATGACCAAATTTCCCAAACTAATTTAGTTGAGAAATAGTCCACACCGCCCCTTGAAGCATCCCACCCAAACCCATTCCCCTATAACCCACACACCCCTGAACACTACGGGCAATTTAGCATGGCCGATCCACCTAGCCTGCACATCTTTGGACTGTGGGAGGAAACTGGAGCATCCAGAGGAAACCCACACAGACATGGCGAGAATGTGCAAACTCCACACAGACAGTTGCCCGAGGCTGGAATCGAACCTGGGTCCCTGGCGCTGTGAGGCTGCAGTGCTAACCACAGAGCCACGTAAGGGTCTGTGTACATGTTCTACGACTGGGACATGGGCTGCTGTCCTAGCTCCAACCTCATCCCTCTACTCAGGCACTCACTCAGACTCAATCTGTCCATTCACAATCCTGGCGTCAATTTAGCCCTGAAATAAATTTTAAACCCCTCTTTCAATCTCATTAGGAAACTGCTTATCCAAAAATGTTTCCCTTATACAAGCTTTTGTCCTTTCTGCTTTGCATACTTCAAAATGTTCTCTTTGTAATCGACTTTACCTTCCCCCTCTGGCAATGTAAACTTGCTGAAAAGTTGGTAACTGTCCTGTGTTGAGTCTTACACACCAAATGCCTCAACTCCCATTTGTCTGTGCTGCCTGCTGCATTTAAAATTCTAGTCCTTGTCTGCAACTCACTTCATAGCTTGTCCAATCCCATCTGCAGTCCCCCTCAGTGTCATTTCGATTCCTAAAAGTTCCAGTTCCCGGATTCTGGTTTCTTATGCATTTTCTCACTCTTTCTCTAATGTAGTAGTCACAGTACTTTTGGTTGTCATCTGTATACTTTCTGATTTTGTCTGATAATACTCCTATGTAGCACCTGGGATACTTTACTATGTTGAGGGTACTATACAAATGCAAAGTTGGTATTGTGGAGAAAACGTTAAGCATTTCGGGAATCATTACGGTAACAGCAGCATGCTGGATCTTCTCTGATTACAGAAAGTGTGCTTTGGGAACAGCAGCCAGGAAAGGTAAAGTGAACTGGGATACTGTTGAACAAATCCCTAGAGAACGCAAAGCAGCTGGGAGGGAGGAGGGAGGAGGGAGAGGGAGATATGCAACTATCACTAGAGTTGGAATATTGGCAGAAATGCTGCAAATGATCTGCCAGATAAGGTGGTTAACCAGATGGAGGAATAAAAGAAGCTCTATTATCAGTGTGAGACAAAAGATATGAGCTGACTTTCAGAAAATGGGAATATATCAATGAAAGGTTATCTTGATAATGAACAAGAGAAGACCTCCACAGATGAGACATAGGAATCAGGAGCTTCAGTGTTGACTCAATAGGGAATATATCCTAATGTCATTCCTTTCTTAAATATATTGCACATAAGGCAATGGAATTGTGACACATGAAACTTCTTTTAAAAAAAGAGCTAATCAGACATAGCTGTATCATCTCAAGGTGGTCGTGCAACAATGCCAATAAACAGATTTAGAGATAGTTAAATAGTTGCAGAGATTGTGTTGGTGGCAATATCTAAACCTCTTTGAATTGCTAATATCGGCAGGAAACCTAGTCCATTAAACTATGGCCAATGCATTTTCTTCAATTTAAATTGCTATCTTCTTCACTATTTGCTTGTACAGTGCCAAACAGAATAAGTGGATTGGAGTCATAAGTTGTAGTAGCTTTAAAAATACAAGTACATAGCACTTGACTAATTTGTTTATAATGGGCAAATGTAAAATATACTACTCTGTCACACAAATGGAGACTAGATAAACAGGATTAATTTTCATGATAGAAAATAAAAACCAGAAGAACTCCGGATGCTACAAATCAGGGATAAAAACAGAAGTTGCTGGAATAGCACAGATCTGGCAGCATCCGAGAAGGGAAAAATAGAGTCAATATTTTGAGAACGATTCTGAGGAAGCGTCACTGGACCCGAAACATTAACTCTGATTTTCCTTCGCTGATGCTGCTGGGCCTACTGAGCTTTTCCAGCAACTTCTCTTTTTGTTTCATTATAGAAAGTTGGGTTAAAAGGCAACTCGAGAGAGGTCTGCAACATTATCAAGAACTTTAATGAAGTAATTCAAGAAAAGATACCGGAGTTGGTCTGCAAATTAGTAACTTCCTCCCACAATCCAAAGATGTGTAGCTGGGTGGATTGGCTATGGGAAATTGCCCATAGTGTTCAGGGATGCATAGATTAGGTCGGTTATCGGGGGATGCATCTGGGTAGGATGTTATGAGGGTTGGTGTGGACTAGTTGGGGCAAATGGCCTGTTTCTACACTGTAGGGATTCTATGATCTATGATATTCAGATGACCAGGTGGTCACTTGAGCAGTGCAGGCTGGATTTGCATTGTTGCAATCCTACAGAATCCTGAATGCAGAAGACTCCTTGGAAACAGGCCAGAAAATGGAAAATACTGAAAGCCAATTCCCTGCATCTGTATCCTTCGAAAGAAAACCCACAACTTTGGAGAAATCAGAGGGTTTTGCTTCCATTAAGTTAATAGTTACCCAGAAAAAGTTAAACAATCAAAAATCTAGCAGAATTTGTGGGTAACAATTAAGCTGACCTGCTTCCCTCACCCTGCAACCTCCCAAACATACCACACAGATGCCCCAAATTACACCTTCACTTACTCCTCACAGCCATGAAGCCTGACAACCCTCCACCAGCTAGACATGTGCCCACCAACTCTACTCCCACATCTCCGGACTCTTTTCCTTGCTACCAGCGTGAAGCCACAAAACTCTCTCCCTGCCAGTCATTCCCCTGACCCATGGCCCCGACATCACTCTCATCCCACCCTCCGGTACTCCCAGACACCAGACACCAACCACTTTGACCTATGCCTAACCTTAGCCTGCCCCTCTCACCTACCCCTGTACCATATGCCATCCTAACCTTCCACTTACTCTTTCAGAGGAACTGTCAAAGTGATTAGCTGTGCTACTGACAATTAGGTAAGGAACACTGCATACTGAGTGCTATTCAAGGGTCTGATTTTCCTGACTATCCCAAATTCTGGGGGGGGCTGTGATGATTTCAGCTATACCCCACATTTCTGAAAAAGCGGGACTGAAATTCCTGGCTAGAAAATATAGTCCTAATAGAACAAAGTATGAGCAGAATGACAAACTAATTATTGATTGCCACTCAAAACATTGAGTCATTGCTCTTTGGATGTGGACAACGCCAAGCATACCTAGTTTCTCAGAAAAGATCTTCCATTATTGGAATTTCATACAAAAAGGAATGATGACAGTTTGAGAGAAAAAGCTTTTATGCTGAGAATTATTACTACAAGGAGAGGTAGAAATTCATTTGGGCCAATTTTAATTACATAAAATGATATGGTACAGATGGCATGCACCTCAATCAAGTGTCCTGAGATTGAGCCGCTGACATTTGGCTGGGCCTGTCTGCCTTCATTTTCAAGAGTGTAAATGCTGATACGCAGGAAGACCTGTAAATATTTAGGATTTGGAGTTCTTGTACTCCTTTTTTGGCGTGGCAGTAAACAGCGTGAGGGTGAGAGATGGGGTGGTTGAGGTAATGTTTTATTGTGGAAACTTTAATTTAGAAGTGAAATGGCTGAATATTGGAAAAAAAGACACTCAAGAAGGTTTGTGGAGAATGGGTCACGTAAAAAACAAAGTAGACAGTTCCCACCAGGGAGGCGTCAAAAAGAAATCACCAACTGTGCTTGTTCTTTGTGTTTCAAATCAAAGGATAAACTGATCCGAGATTGTTTTGCAGTGCAATATTCAAAAACTGCAAATACAATGATGCCAACTTAATTCACCCAGCCCTATTTCAAGTGGACTGGACTCATCCAGCATACACTGACTATTAAGGAGCAACCATTCTGTATGCTGCTGTGGAATTTTAGGCAGAACATGGCAAACTATTGATTTCCTTTAAGAAAAATTGCTTCTAAAGGAAGCCCCTGCAGCGCCTTGGCCGGGAGCTGAGGTTAATATTGTTTCCTTGTTCAACTGACACTGCGATGAGATGTTAGCCAATGTGCCTGAACTATCTTATTCTCTGTGTGACTAATCTTCATTATGTCTAACCTTTCAATAGTTATCTTGTTCCTACCTGTCTGGGATAAGACAAGCCATCTGCCTTACTGGCCAGAAAAGGTCAAGCAAATCAGACTTTATCAACACACAAAGACACAAGTCCTTTGATAAGAATGAATAGCTAACTCATACTTCCAGGTCTAAAATGCAATTGAAATAGTGAGTGGCCTTTACAGATGTTAAGAGAAGAGCTGGATTTCTGTCATGAACATGGGCGAGACTCCTATTCAAAAAGATATGCAATTTCCATTTGCAGAAGTGGTCTCTGCAATGTGTTTGAAGAAAAGTAAAATTGTTTTATGATGGGAAATTGAGAACAAACTACTTTCTCGTAAATCAGCCAGTCTTTGTGCATAGCAGCAACAGGGATTATTTAAGTCTGTGTTACTAAAAACTGGATTTTACAACGGAGTTAACTTTTCATATCTTGGATTTCATTTTGAAATTTACACAATAACTTGCAGCGCTGTATTTTCCCAAACCTGAATAATGTGGGCAACAGTGTGTCTTGGGAAAATACTATACAAGCAATTTAATTCTTTACGCTGATGAGAAAATTTTGCAACTGAGTTTAGAACAGCAAGATGAGAATGGCACTAGTTAGCAGTGGGGGATGTTTTCACATTCATTAATATTTCAATAGTACCTAAAATCGCCTCATTTATATATAGTTTTCTATACAGAGAGAAACTAGACCATGACAATTCCTGATATAGAAGTTTGCTGGGGTACCTGGTAGGTGCTCATTACGTGTTTCTCTGGGTTTCCATCATTGATAGCTGTCATAAATAGCGCTAGGTATGCTTCATAACCACCTGTGCCCTGGCACTAAACATGCACTAGCCTCACTGCATTCTTATGGCACATCTCTGATCCACTTACATTAGAGTTGTCTTCATTACTTCTGCATTTTGATGCGTATCTACACCTTCCATTGCACTGCTCCTGACAAACCAATTTGTATGCAAGGTGAGACACCCATTTCATGGTCTGGACCAGCACCAGCTCAGGGCTCCTCACTTACTTTCTTAATGCTCACTCACTTTGCACCTACTTGTATGCTCATAGCATCTGTACCTTTCTGCACTTTGCTGCACAATTCAGAACAAAGTCTCAGTGCTTCTTGGCCTTGCCTTGTCATATCATAGACACAAACCCAGGCAGCTTAGCATAGTTGTCAGCAGTGTTCACACCTACAGCAAATACCAGCGGATTATATGGCAAACATACTATATGTGCTTCAGCCAAATGGTCTAGGACAGAGTAGGCCTTGGACAAATTATGAGGACCCTTATTTGTCCAGGATTTCCTACTACAGTCAGTTAAGCACAGAAAATAAAAAAAAATCTGGGAATCACAGCAGGTGAGGCAGCATCCTTGGAGAGAGGGCAAGCTAACGTTTCAAGTCTGGATGAATCTTCATCAGAGTTGAAGTGAAGTGTGGAGGGGATAGCAATGTGAGGTGGGGTAGGGAGATCGAGTGTGCGGGAGAAAGAGCATTGATAGTACAGATTAAGTGATTGGAATGTAAGAATGGCAGAACAAAGATGTGTCTAATTGCCAGACTGGAAAAAGACATCCCACTGGAGTGGGGGCGGGGCACAGTGGAAGGACATGGTGTCAGAGAACATAACAAGTAAAGCTAAAAGGGAAGGAAAGAAATGGGAATGAGATCACAATCTGAAGGTGTTGAAATCAATATTAAGCCCAGAAGGATAAAGTGGCTAGTCTGAAGATGAGGTGTCATTCCTCCAGTGTGTGCTGTGATTCACTGCAGCACTGCATAATGCCAGGGGCAGAAAAGTGGGCATGCAAACAAAGCGTAGAGCTGGATGAACACAATAGGCCAAGCAGCATCAGAGAAGCAAGAAGGCTGACGTTTTAGGCCTAGACCCAGGATGTTGTGTTAAAATGACTGCCAACGGAAAAGTTGGGGTCATCCTTCAGCATGGAGCGGACATGTTTTGCAAAGCAGTCACCCAGTCCGTGTTTGGCTTCTCCAGTGTAAGGTAAGCTACATTCCCGCAGCAAATGCAACAGACCAGACTGGAGGTGGTACAGGTGAAGTGCTGCTTCACCTGGAAAGACTGTTGCTCCGATGTTGTGTCCAGTCAAGTACAGGGTCTGGTCCGGACAGAGTGTACTGTATAATCCTAGCGCAGTGTGGTACAACTACAGCAGGAAAAGATGGAGTGTGATGAATACTGAAGAGCTGGAAGAGCAGCTACAGTCTTTCTAGGAGGAAGATAAGGACATCAGGCAGGACGAACATCATCTGAAGCATGACAGAGCACTCTACTGCCAGGAGCCAAAAGCCAGGCAGGATTTCATTGACACCCGTATCCAGTAAATGTGAACTGGGTGCAGTGATTATTGACTTACTATAAATCTACAGATGTCGGGAAGGCAAACAGCACCTGTCTGTGCCCAGAAGAAAGTGCAGCTTATTATTAATCGGTTTTTCACCACTTTTGCTGAGTTACAACAGAAGTTAATAGTTTTAGCTGTTTGAAGTGACACATATTTGGAAACTGCAGTTGGGGGAGCATTTCAATTCATTTGTGTCTTACACTTTTGCATTGAGTGCCTGTGAGAATAATAGTTTATTTTAAAAGTTTTCAGGAATTACAGTAAAATGTTGTAATGCCACTGGACTAGTTATGCTGAAACCCTGCCAACAGTGAACAATGACAAAATGTTATGATAAGGTGGGCATTACGAAAACAGCAGTACTCCTTTCGACTGATTTCAAAGATGGCATGGTACTAACAATGGATAGCTCCTGTCACTTTATTCTCGTAGCTGTAGCTACAATGACTATCAGACAGGTGACTATTTGAAATAGCAATACATTTACAAATATGGGCTTGTACTTTTAAAGAAGTGTCACCCATGACACCTATGCGTCCACAGAAGCTTTATCTTCTTATTCCCCTACCACTACGTGCATTGAAGGGCAGCTCCTGATGCAATGCACAGCTGGACTGTACATATGGTGCCAGGGCTGTGAATTCTGGCAGATCTAGGCAATGCTAGCCCTCACGCCGTTGGTAAGTACACAGCAGTGAGCGTGGGGTACCAGGAGAGGCATGGTGTATATAAAATGAAGTGAGCAACAGAGAATTGTACAAGATAATTCATTGGAGGTCATGGAAACCCCCCACAAGACTTCCCAAAATTAATATATAGTTGATTTTGAGTGACATCCTGTCCATTAATTCTCTCCTCATGCACAGCCCAGGTGAAAATGCAGCACCTGATTTTCCAGTGCAAAATTATGTCAAAGTATCCTCCTAATCTCCAGAATACATGATCAGAAATTCATGTAAGCAGTCCTAAGGAGGTGTCTGTGAAAAAATATTTTCTTAAATTTCCAGAATTACATTTAAACACCTTGGTGGCACAATATCACTAGACTAGAAACCCAGGCTAATGTCCTGGGTGTAAAGGTGTCTGTGTTGGGACTGCGGTGGACAAGGTCAAAAATCACACAACACCAGGTTATAGTCCAACAGGTTTATTTGAAGACACAAGCTTTTGGAGTCTTGCTCCTTCTTCAGGTGTCAGTCATGTGTCTGAACTGAATCTGCCTTTGCCACATTTCCAGGCAATACATTCCATACCATAGCTATTTGTTGAGTGAAAAACAAAATTTCTTCACTTCACCCATTCTTATTTTGTACATCAATTTCGACCTATACTTTGTTCTTCTCCCTAATGTACCCAGCCCGCTCATGAATGTGAAAGCCTCTATCTGATCTCCTCTCAGTTATCTTCCCTCCAAGACAGTAGTCCCAACCACTTCAGTCTATTGTCAAAACTAAAGTTTTTCATCCCTAGAACTATTCTTGCAAATCGTTTCAGTCCAATGCATTCATTTCCTTCCTATAATATGGCACTCAGAACCTTATTCAATTATTATGAATGGAAGTCTGATCCAACCTGTCAGCAGAGTGCCTGTCTATGCATGTAAAGTGTTCTAGACGCAGCCTTTCAATAGGAGTTGCCAGTGCACCTTGCAAACAGGTCTATACTTCCTAAAGAGCCTGAAAATAGATCGTCAAGGTGCCATGATGGTTGAAAGGAGATGGAAAATGTTGGACCCATTATCCACGGATGAGAGTTGCAAGTGGCTGTGTGGCCAAGGTTTGTGTCCTGCAGGCTATTTATTGTTGAGTACAATGGAGGCTGCTTACAGCCAAAGGTGAGCTAAAGTAGCCAAGTATCTGGTCTGACTTCCAGTTCAAGAATTTTCAATGTCTAGATTGACTGATGTGCTTGAGAAGATAGGAATTGGAATATTAATGAAGTGGCTTGCATCTTTAATAAGACATTTAACAAGCGATAATCACTCTGAATTAACAACTTGCCACTGCGTTGTGAGAAACTGCCTCAGCACTCAGTGTATACATTAAAAGGTAAAGCGAATTGTTCCTGATGTTCAGATGGGCCTTGCTAGACTCATCTCCTTATTTTGCCATGGACCTCATCGTTCAAACCCCTAGAAAATCCTGCACTGTTAACTTCAGCACTCGTTAAATGTAGAAATCATAGAAACTGCTCCTGGCGATTCTCTGCCTGGTATTATGGTGTGCTGGTGAAGTCATCTAATGCTGCAATCAAATAGAAATCTTTTAACTAATCAGTTGCCATTTTTGCATTATTAATATCGCTGAGTTACGATTCCAGCTGGAGTTATTGCTGGACAAGTTGGACCCCTGACTGAAACCTGGCTAGACAGATCAAATTATGTATTTTTGTTTGGTTTTAATGAGGTGGCCTTTGACTGAAATGCACAATTTTGCACATTCAGGTTTAGCAATAAAATAGAAATTTATTCTGCAAGAACAAAAGATTAATGAAATTATCCAACACAATGTGTAACACAAACTTTAAGACTCCAAAACTCATTAATCATAACAAAACTCCTCTACAGTACTCACACTAGAGAGAATTCTCATGTTTCAAATCTGTGGAGTTTAATTTAACTGCAGTTCAATCCCCCACATTGAGAATCTGACAGCCCCTTTCTGAAATCTTCATACAACTGACCCAAGATATTCTTAGCTTCTAAGAACCCCTAAAAAAGATTTTAGCCGAACACTCCAGGTTAAACTAAATCTTTCACTAAGAAAAGCTCATTCTTAACTGTTGTAGAGACATTTCCTTTACTCAGGAACAACCATTTCACACATCCAGCTTCAGCCAAGAAATCTGCAATGTGACCCAAAAGGAAACTTAAAAGTTTTTTTTCCAAGCTATGGGTGCTTTCCCCAAGTACCCTAACAATTCCAGAATCTTCTTTCTGAAAGTCTCGTGCGCTACACTGTGTTTGGTTAGAAACTTTCCCAAAGTAACCAAACTAAATTACTTTGTGTTTTGCCCTTTTTTATTGAAATTGAGTACACTTTAACAGGAGCAGTACCTCCGGCACTTATTACTGATGCAGAGGTCGAGAGTCTGAAAGCACTCAGCCGATTATTTACCATTCTGTTCTAATCTTATGATAGATGACTTAGAATGACAACAGGTAGGCAACTATAGTTGTTGAAAAAAGCAAGTTCAATAGCCATATGAATAATCCATTGCCAGAACTCTTTAGTGCAGCATAGTTATGACAACAATTTATAGACAGTTTCTGGTAGTCAAAATCAAATCAAATGATTGCAGGCATACTTAACACATTCCTATCTTTTCCCTTTCAAAAAGAAATGTAGTACGTTTGCAGAGTAATGCAGCTGTTGATGGTGCAATATAATTAGAAATTAATTAAATCACAATTGTTTCATTCAAAAAGTCTGAGCTTCTGATAGGATTTGGAGAAAACAAATTTACTACTACCGCAGCTCTAATAGCCAAAAGCCAAGAAAAGGCACAACAAAACTATCCTGATGTCAACTGTCCATGGAATGGTTACAGTGGAAAAATAAGCCATTCAACCCATTATGTCAGCACCAGCTCTCAGAATGAATAATTCAGTTATTCCCATTCTCCAGCCTTACCTCCATAACTGTGCATTTTTCCTTTTCAAATAACAGTCTAATTTATTTTTAAACAACACAATTGAACCCGCCTTCTTCATATTCTGTGGTATTGCATTTCACATCTTAAGTATTTGCTGCATGAAAATGTTCGTTCTCATATTGCTCATTTTGTTTTGCTAAAGATTTTACATCTGCACCTTCTCCTTCTTTTTCTTTTATGAGTGAGAAGAGATTCTCCTTGACTACTCTTTCCAGACACCTCTTGATTTGATTCAATATAATACCTATCAAATCTTCTCTGTTTTCTTTTCTGAGAAGGTAGAGATCCAACTTCTCCCGGCTTCTTTTTTGATCTGTAAGATGTGGGTGTTGCTGGCTGGCTGGCCAGCATTTATTGCCTGTCCCTAGCTGCCCTTGATAAAGGTGGTGATGAGCTGTCTTCTTGAAATGCTGCAGTCCACCTACTGTAGGTTGACCCACAATGCCCCGAAGGAGGGAATTCCAGGGTTTTGACCCAGCAAGTCTAAAGGAATGGTGATATATTTCCAAGTCAAGAAGGTGAGTGGTTTGGAGAGGAGTTTGTGGGTAGTGGTGTTCCCACATAGTGGCTGCCTGTGTCCTTCCAGATGGAAGTCGTTGTGGGTTTGGAAGGTGCTGTTTGATGATCTTCAGTGAATTTCTGCAGTGCATCTTGCAAACAGAACATGCTGCTGCTAACGAGCGATGGTGGTGGATGTTCGCGGACATGGTCCCAATCCAGCAGTCTCTTTTGCCATGGAATGCCAAATGTAGAGTATTTTTGGAGCCGCAGCCATCCAGGCAGGTGGGGGATATTCCATCACCCCTTGTGCCTTGTAAATGATGGACAGGCTTTGGACAGAGAGGAAGTGAGTTACTTGCCACAGTATTCTTAGCCTCTGACCTGCTCTTGCAGCCAGTGTTTATGTGGTAGGTCCAGTTGAGTTTCCCATCATTGTTAACCCCTAGCATGTTGATAGTGGGGC